>NC_136736.1:33240000-33940000 GCF_936440315.1 Barbus barbus | reverse complement strand
TTATATTTGAGAATTGAAAAACTAACATTTAAAATACAGAAAATTAGTACATATATTATATTACATGTGACCCTGGAGCAAAAAGCCAGTCATAAGGGTAAATGTTCTGAATAAATAATATTTCCATTGGTGTATGGTTTGTTAGGATAGGACAATATTTGTCTGAGATACAACTATTAGAAAATCTGGAATCTGAGGGTGCAAAAAAATCTAAATATTGAGAAAATCTCCTTTAAAGTTGTTTAAATGAAGTTCTTAGCAATGCATATTACTAATCAAAAATGAAGTTTTGATATATTTACGGTAGGATATTTCCTAAATATCTTCATGGAACATGATCTTTACTTAATATGACTTACTAATGATTTTTGTCATAAAAGAGAAATGTATAATTTTGATCCATACAATGTATTGTTGGCTATTGCTACAAATATACCTGTGCTACTCATGACTGCTTTTGTGCTCCAGGGTCACATATTATATTATATTATATTATAATAATAGTGTAATGTTTATGCACAATGTACATTTTTGGAAAATACTTTTAATGTCCATTTTAATGTAATTTTTGTATGTTTTATAGCAAATACAGAGCACCTTTTAGGGCATAACAACATTACATTTGGCTGTGAGAGTCTATTTGTGTGTGTTTGTGTTTATTTATGTAAATATATGGAAAATAGCTGTGGATTTTGCATCTGTCTCTCTCTATCCGACATGTTTTCACTCATACACAGAAATAAAGTTGTTTTAGATGGTTAGCGTGACCTTTCAGGTTTCTGAGTATCCATGATGTCAGCGCTGCTGGAAAATTATATATTTTGGACATGCAAATGTTTTATTTGGTTTCCTGCTGCTGGAGCCCTCGATTTCCCTCCACTGTAGTTCAGTCTGCTCTCTGAAATGAAAAGGCCCTTGATTCTTCACTGATTTGGGGTTTCTTCCTGCCATGTGTTGTAAATGATGTCAACAGTGATTGTCTTTGTGTCGACTGACTCAGCTGAGAAAAAACCAGCCAGAAACACCCACTAATGTACATGGGTCTAAAATGTCATGTTCACATGCGAACATAAATGCACAAACTGTAAAACAGCCACCCACTCAAACTGCTGTCATGATGAAGATGGTCCACCTACTCGCATTTAATTGAATCCTCCTCCAGGCCTCAAGTCTCAACACAATAGATCTTCTGTGAGGTGGAGTGAACACAAAAACCAGCAGCCATTTCTTTTGTTCTTTCCAATTAATTACTGAAGTGGCTTCTGGGCTCCGGTTTGTGCTGCATGATCTTCTGAGTGTTTATTTTTCCTGTAATGTAATGAGAAAACTCAGGTTGAGTTTTAATTTAATTTCAACTTTAAGCAAGAGTGAAATGGAGGCCTGCAGGTGGCGCTAGAGCATTATAGTTACTTGTGAAAGGTTTGTAAATATATGTTTTCATGTTTGCATACAGCGAAATGTGTTATTTGCATGTGAATTTGATGTCAGTGCTGATGTGATGAGTGTAAATGCCCACGTACACGCTCAGCTGGAAACACAGGTCACTTCAGCGCTGACCTCTGTGACCTCTGTGACCTCTGTGACAGACACAAGGGACTGGGATGTTTTCACTAGCAGGCTTCAAAATGTGAATTTGTTTTAATCAACGGATACAGCTACTGAACTGACAAACATTTCTCACTCTGTTGAAGTGCATAAATAAAGTGGTGTATTGAAGCATTGCTGGATTTTTAAGGTTTATTTTTTTAATCTTTTTAAAACAAAACATTACTTTATGACATTTCATGATAGAAACATTTATGCATGACCAACCACCGCATTGCATGCTTACAGTCCTTTTATAAAAACTGCATTGTTAGCAGAAGCAAACCTTGTAAAAAAAAAAAAAAAAAGGCAGTGGCTATTTGTACTAAGTGTAAATAGCATATATTTTTAGCGTTAGATACTATTTACACTAAGTGCAAATAGCTATAGCTCTATCTATCTATCTATCTATCTATCTATCTATCTATCTATCTATCTATCTATCTATCTATCTATCTATCTATCTATCTATCTATCTATCTATCTATCTGCTTGATTGCTTGTACCATTGCAAAATGTAATTATCTCCCAGCTCTAATCTGCTAAATGTAAGTATATGGCACGATAATTTAAAGGTATTAACATTATAAGTTTAATTTTAAATATCTAAGAAATCAGTAATACTTCAACTCAGCTGCTCAGACTTAGTGTTTGATTTTACATACTTGTGTAGAAAATGTTTTGGGCCTAAAACAGCAGATCAGTCCTGCTATCATGAAGATCAGTGAGCTAACCTTCAATGAGATAATCTTCGAAATGAGGTTATAACAAGACTAGTGAAAGTTTCCAAGGTGCGTAAAGTTCTGTATTATAAAAACTGCATGACCCAGAGAAGCAAAAAAGCTACAAATGTTCAAGACGGATTTGACGTGCTAGTGGCTGAAACTGTCCAGACTGTCCAGTGTTACAGATTCATCTCTTGGGGAAGCGGCTAAAAGGACGTCACTTCTGAGGAAAGCCAACATGAAGTCACGCTAAGAGTTTGCTGGAATCCATGTGACAAACTCTCAAACTATCGGGAGAAAATGAGACTAAAGTGGCATGAATGCAAAATGCTAAGATGCAACCAATAATCAGGTACAAAATCATTTCTGCTGTCATGTTAGTGGCAGCATCCCATCTATCAAAAATATGCTCTAACGTACTAACTTTCCCATTAAGTTATACAAATGTTCAAAATGCCTTTTTTATTTTTTAAATGTTACATAAAAATCTTTCGGAACGTTACAGAAACATTCCATTTTCTATTGGCAAACATTATAGGAATGCCACCTTTTAATGTTCTATGAATATTTTGAACAAGCAGAAACATTTAAAAAGCGTTAGACAAACATCCATGAATGATGTAGAAATAATGTGTATGTGCTAACGTTCTGAGAACATTAAAGAACTTTTAATGAACATTGCTGAGAATGTTCCTTGTTAGCAGGGATGATGTTCAGAGGTTTCTAAGCCTGAATGCTTGTTGAACTTAATGAATACAGCCAAACACAGAATAGTCCTTGAGAAGAAGCAGTCTCAGTCAGTCAGAGATCTGCATGTGGAGCAAAAATGAATTTTCGTTTTATGAACATTTGTGTTATGGCCTGAAAACTGAAGCACATTTGCAATGCAGAGAAGCAGCATTCAAAAACCCAATTTATAGGTACTGATTCCAGGTTAGAGATGGATTTGCTCTCAGCCCACACGAAAATCGATTTCATATTTTTTAAATAGTTAAGGAAATTTAAAATGCACTCAGATTATCACGATGGCCTCAAACGCTCAGCAGCACGAGTCAGAGAGTGAAGTGCTAATGAAGATCAGTAGGAGTGAATGTGGGAGGAAGAGTTTATCTGTCCTTCTGAACACACACAAACAGAGAGAGAGAGAGGTAAGGTGTGTGCTGAATGTCTTGCATTCTCCATTCATGACCTCCATCGCCCCCTTCACTCCACAGGCACCTTTGCTCAAGCGCTCGGCACGCTGGGTAAAATAACACTAGATTCCGGGAAACAGGGGCCTATTTTTGAGTCTTTGCAAAACAACATCTGCCCGTTTGTGCAGCTGAGCTGTTTTTGTTTTGTCAGGGTGAGCAATGGGAGATTGGAGGCCTTCGTTTGGACAGGTTCAAACCCAATGAAGTTCTAAAGCAAACTGGACATTGACGTTCAAGCTGTCTTTCAGCAGCCTACCGAGACCGCATGTTAAAGTTGTTCAAAAACGTAGGCAGATGTCAAAAACATAATCTTAAGGTCACACAACATCCATTGTGACACTGACGGCTCAGTCAAAAGTCAAGATCACAGACAATATGAGATAAATGTTCATTATGTATTTTATTCAAAAGCAATTCATGAAAATAGCTTACTCTAATAAAAATTATTTTTTTTTATATAAATACATATATATATATATATATATATATATATATATATATACACACAAAAAATTATATAGAATATTTATAGATTAAAGTTTATATATTTAAATTGATTCATTTAAAAAATTAATTACAATTTATATTTTAATAAATAATAAATTTAAACAATAGCATTAACTGATGCATAGGGATCATGAACTTACAATGAACAGTAAATTAATTACCTTTAACAGCATTTATTAATCTATGTTAATGTTCATTTATAAATATTGTTCTATATATTATAAATATAAATTATACAAAAATGTATCTAAGTAGATGTTTTTATACTGAAATTATAAATTGTATAAATAATATGCTATTGTTCCATGTTAATTTGTGTTTGTTTAAACATAGAGAAAAAGAGAATTGTTTATTATAAATACTTTAATATCATTATTAAACTCAGATGAGTGATCGTTTATATAACTGAAAAATGTATAATATAGCAAATCTACTGCTTAGTTTTTTGTTTTGTAGCAAAATTTACCCCTATATTATCACCCAGCTCTTATAAAATTGGATATTTATTGGCATACAGAATATTATATAGGCCAATATGTGACCCTGGAGCACAAAACCAGTTATCAATAGCACAGGTATATTTGTAGCAATAGCCAACATTTTCATGCCAAAAATCATAAGAATATAAAAGTAAATATCATGTTCCATGAAGAGATTTTGTAAATTTCCTACCATAAATATATCAAAACTTCATTTTTGATTAGAAATATGCATTTCTAAGAACTTTATTTGGACAACTTTAAAGGTGATTTTCTCAATATTTAGATTTTTTTGCTCCCTCAGATTCCAGATTTTCAAATTCAGTTTTAAAAAATTGACCCTTATGACCGGTTTTGTGGTCCAGGGTCACATATATTCTAGATTTCAACAGCTATGAACTATATTATTGCAAAGCTCTAATCTGCTAAATGCAACTATAAGGCATGAAGATATTTAAATATTATAAACATCATGATTTTCTATAAAGCTGCTTTGAAACCTTGTGTATTGTGAAAAGCACTATATAAATACATTTGATTTAACGTAATGCTAAAAAGTATATATAAAACATTTTATACACAAAAAAAAAATTACACAATATTTGTGCTACATAAAAGTGCACGTTATTATAAAGTTTGAGTTTTTGCATATGAAGAAAGCTTTACTTTGATGGACCATAATGCATAAATAGCAAGTATTTGTATGTAAATGTGTGTTTGTGGGGATTTTGTGATCGATCAGCCTCCACTCATGATCAAAGCGAGCCTGCGCTGCCTCAGTATTCAGACCTGAGGGCTGGTTCATGAGAAGAAGCCTCTTTAGGACTTTGCATAATGTATTGTGATTTTAGGCTGTAGAGCTTTTAGCTGTGAACTGAAAGTGTGAGGTGCTACAAAATATACCTGGAGCCTTTGAAGTGAGCTTGATAATGTACCCTAAATAAACCACTCACACATCCATAGCAGCTTCTTTCGATGAATGACACAGTTTCCCGTGGGACGTATTTGTTTCTCTGATCTATTGATGCAAAAAAGAGGCCCTTTTATGTTTTGATATTAAATGTTTCTGAAATAACAACAACAACAACTAAAACTGCTTATTAACTTTTAATGAAAATGGGAAAAAATATTTAAAACATGAATAAAAGTATAGTATCCCAATGATACGAGGTTTCTGGTAATGTGGATACATCAGCATTCAAGTTTTATATTTTACATTAATTCCAGTTTTGTTTTGTTTTTAAAGAAATTTCCTCCACACTTGTATGAATAATTGCGTACCTTGATTATGTGATTATAAATGATTAAAAACTTAAAATAAAACATGCAAAAGTACTTTTTCATTATCTTTAAGCATGTTCAGATTTATATGTACTGTACATGTATATGTATAGGTATGTGTGTGTGTGTGTGTGTGTGTGTGTGTGTGTGTGTGTGTGTGTAATTTTTTCTTTTCTGTTGACTAATAGAATATTTGATGTATTTTTAGATCATAATATGATTCCATTAATTACGTTGAAAATAAAAATGTAGGCTAAATATATTAAAATCAAACATGAATGCATTAGTTATGCATGAACTAACAATGGACATTCAAAGATAATGTTGATCTCAGCTCAAGTCATTTGGTGATGGGAGACCGATGATGACTGTGATGAGAGATGAGTTCATAATGACATCTGTTGAATGCAGAATTGGGTGTTTTATCAAATCTGAGCAGATTCTGAGAAGCCGAATGTAAGAATGCTTTGATTAACAGAGAATGTGTTGTGTTGAGTTTTGAGAGCGGCTGATGTAGCACGTGTGTCATTAACACATCGAGGGCCCCGAGGGGCCGCGAGTCCCCTGATGATCTGTGTTTGTGGAGCGTGTTCTGATCCGCACCTGGAGTCTCGGCATTCCACTGAACCAATGCTTTAACAGTATTGTTCATTGAATTATTATTATTATTATTTTTTTTCAACCACTGGTCAAATAGAGTCTTTGCACAAATTCCTGACCTACATTTTTTAAAGAAGTAAAATTTATTTTTAGGTTGTGAATATGGTTTATTCTCATCCACACGGAAATGTTCATCTTCCAGCAGCTCCTTCAGTCGACCATCATCTGCTGCAGACGCTCAGTCGATCGCTCAATATCCTCCACATTCACACTCCAGACAGCTCTAGACTGAAGTGCAGCATGTTTGCTTTGGTTTAATGAGCACCTTTGAGCTCTCAGACGCATGCAGCACAGATCTATAGACTATAGCCTCATTCACAGACTGTGAGAGAAGAGGAAGACACAAATACAGCTGATCTATTACAGTCGTGCTCCACTAGTAGGTCACAGTTCTGAAAATGGGTCACGCGTCTGTTGTGATAAAGCTATAACCATACTAGAGTGCTCTGGGTGGTTGCTAAGGTGTTGCTATGTGGTTGCTAGTGTGTTACTGATCAAGTCAAAGGTTTTGAACAAATCTTACCAAACACCACCTATAAACTTCCTCTACAAACAAACAAACTAACAAAAATATATTATAAAAACGTTTTGCTAATGTTCCTATTAAGTTATGAATATGTTATTTCAGAATGTTCTCTGAATGTTCAAAACATTATTTATTTTATATATATTAATTAATTAATTAATTAATTTCTTTTGGGTTCTGCACATGTTAAGGGAGCATTCCATTTTATATACAAACGTTAAGAGAATGTTACTTTTGAATGTTCTCTAAACATTCTGAAACAATGTTACATTTAAATTAGCACTCTTAAATGATTCAATTTAGCTCTTATTCAGAAAATGTGTTTAAATGTACTTCTTATTTTAAAATAGTTTCTATTTAAATTAAGGTTTTAGATAAATTAAATTTAAATTTAAATAATTAAATATATATATATATTTAAATGAATTGTACATTTTAATAAATATTTTTCAAACATAATGGAAGCATTAATTTAGAAATTTATAGATAGAACAAATATATAGATATTTTTTTTAATTTTTTTTTAATTTTGACAATGTTGTTTTTGAATGTTCTGAACTTTCTGAAACAAGTCATTACATTAAAAAAAAATTAAGACTCTTAAATTATTAAATTCAGGTTTGGGAATTAATTATTCAGAATTTATTTTAAACCACTTCATAATGTAAAATGAGTCTCTGTTTAAATTAAAAAGTTTTAAATATATTAATAATGAATTTCTTTAAAATGTAAAAAATGTTAGATGAATGTCCAACTAAAATAATTAATAAATAATAATAATAATAAAAAAAAACATTCCATGAATGATGTGTAAATAACACTTTTGTGCTGACGTTTAGAGAACATAATTAAAGACCAGATAACTTTGAATGAAAATTGTATTAATGTTACAGGAATAATGTTTGTTCTTCCAGTCTGTTGTATAATAGAATCATCAGTTTTTATCGGTTTGATCCCGATCAGCTAATATCATTCATCTGAGCTGTTGTATGAATATTTGGTATGAGAAACATTTGAATGATTCAAAACTTAATTAACACAATCCCGCTTTGATGATTTTTCTTTAACTCACAAGCACCTAATTAAAGTTGTGGATGGATGTTAATTAGAGTTGTGGCAGGAAAATCCTGGTTGAGGAATGAATCCTGTGTAGACTGGCGTGTTTCAGTGAAACAGATGCTCATGAGCGGCTCTAACATCTCAGTCCATAATTGATGGCGTCATATTAAGGCCAAAAGAAACATTGTGTGCAAGTGGGAATGTTGTATAACCGTACATCATATGTGGTGTTTTGTATGAGTGTATTTATGAGTGACGGATGATTTAATGTGATGCAAAATGATGCTGTCCTTGCATCAAAACAATGAGAACATTTATATATATATCACTAAAACACGTTAATATAAAATGATAGTAGATCATCCAACACAAGCTGTATGTCAGCTGTAAGAATAGCATACTCTGCTCCATTACTGTGCACAATTTTAATTAGCTGTTTATTGCATACAGTTCTAATTTTAGAAAGTAGTAAGCAGCATACTATATATATTGTGCAGTATGAAGGAGTTTAGTATTCCATTCAGAACGTTAACACACTTGTTTTGTTTCTCTTTAGCATGCAGAGATGCATCTGGTGATGTGAGTCACCATCACTACCTCACAATTTCCTCACCCTCAGGCCATAAAAGATGTAGATGAGTTTTAGATTCGGAGAAATGTAGCATTACATCACAATGGATGCTCTGCAGTGAATGGGTGCCGTCAGAATGAGAGTCCAAACAGCTGATAAAAACATCACAATAATCCACACCACTCCAGTCCATCAGTTAACATCTGGAGAAGACAAAAGCTGCTGTTTGTATAAAACCAATCAAGACGTTTAACTAAATGATCCAAATCTAAATCCATAATTCATAATAACGCTTCCTCCAGTGAAAAAATCCATCTCCTATTTACTATTTTTGACTGTTTTGGTTTGTAAACGGTGCTTGATCTGTGTAGATTTCTCTCCAGATTCAGACCAGACCACTTTTTCACTGGAGGAAGCGTTATTATAGACAGAGGACATGTATTTAGCAATGGTTGAAAACATCTTATGATGGATTTGTTTCTTACAAACAGCAGCTTTTGTCTTCTCCAGATGTTAACTGATGGACTGGAGTGGTGTGGATTATTGTGATGTTTTTATCAGCTGTTTGGACTCTCATTCTGACGGCACCCATTCACTGCAGAGCATCCATTGCTGAAACACTGATGCAATGCTACATTTCTTCAAATCTGATAAAGAAACAAACTCATGTACATCTTGGATGACCTGAGGAAGAGCACATTTGAGCATTTTTGGGTGATGATTTAATGAACTGAGAGCCACTAGATGCTGCTCCATCCATGAGGAAGGGTCTTTCCATTACTCATTCTAACAGGTCACGGTTTTCCTCAGCAGGAGACTCTCTCGCTCTCTAGGCAGCTTCTTTAAATCATCTTGACCCCATTTTGGGCAAATAAATAAACTTTCATACTGTATGTTCCATAATAGTGTTTGTTAGTTCCAGGTGAATAATGCAGCAGCAGCACTGTGGGCATTTTCTGAGGATTTCTGCCGTGTTCTCACATGCACACGTGTTGAAATTAAACATGTTTGCGTTATGTAATCCCTCTGAGAGCGTTCCAGTAAAACACAATGATTATTCCTACTGAGCTCAACTGCAGTTTGACTGTGTGAATGTTCAAGCAGAGGAATCTGAAGGAAAATAGAATTTATTGTTAAGCCCATCAGGATTTAAGAAATTATTCTCATGGCAGTTAAGCATGTTTTCCAACCAAAAAAATAAAAAATAAATAAATAAATTAAATAATAAATTAAAGCTTAATTTAAATAAAATCTAAATTTAAAGCTTAACTTTAAGATAGTATTTTGATTTAAAAAACAAACAAACTCATAGACATATTAAGTGATATGTCTGCTTTTTTTATTTAATATTTATTAGATTTGTTTGCATTGCAATAATAAGCAATCATTTCCAATAATTTGGGTTCTTAAATACAAGCTTTATTTAATTATTTAGGTATTTTTAAATATATTAATAATTAATAAATATTAAAATATATCTTGTTATAATATCTATCTCATATTCTTGCAACAGTGTTGTTTTGGTATAATTTACTGTATATACACTATTATATTATTTATTAATATTTTGAATTCGCTTCTATTTTCTATATTTTCAGTTTGTTTTAGTAATTTTGATACATGCTTTTCTCATTTGTATTAGTATTTTTTAATATTTCAGTTATAGCTTTAATTTTATTTTTATTTAAAGTAGTATTTTTAGCACTTCAACTTTACCTTATTTCAGTTAGTTGCCAAGGAATTATTTCTAATGTTCATTCTTATTAATGCAAACAATGAGATAACTTATTATAATCATAATTTTTTATCTTAAATGTATGCTTAAATTTGTTAAGATTAAGCTTTAATGTCTGATTTTAAAATGTGGGTCCTTAAATATAAGCTTTATTTTAAATGAAGTAAAACTGCAGACATGGAGTCTCCCAGCTTACTGATATAGATGCCACAACAATAAGTAGGACAGACTTGTAAATTATGAAGAAGCAGCCATAAATTCACAGAATAAAACGGGTAATGACTCGTTTTTCTTCCTTGACACAGATACAGTAACGGATGCAGAATGCTTGAGTTTGCCAGGAGGAGAGAAGCTGCTCTGCTGGGATTTTCTCTCAGTGTGTGAGGATACGAGATCCATCTCCTCAGATTGAAGAGCTTGTTTTAAAGCGTCCAGGTTTTTTTGGCTCTCATAGCGATCTCTGCCTGACCCTGCCTGTCATTTTGACGGACAGTTGATGAAGCACGTCTGTGGCGTCTGGCCTCTTCGAGCTCTCGGCTGTCTCACAGACATCACAGCACTGACCTTAAACATCGCTCCTCTGACTGACTTCTGTTTTAGGTCTTCAAACCAACCCCAATATCCAGCACTGTTCTCATAGCCACAGATGTGAGATGTAAGATATTGTACAGCTAGCTGCTCATTATGAAATATTGATTTGAGAGTTATTGATCTCATTATGTGTGAGGAAAGAGCATGGAGTGATATGAAATAGGCTACTGTCTTTTTTCTGTATATGTACGTTGTACTGTCATTTACTCATCCTCAAGTTGTTCCAAACCTGTATGAGTTTCTTTCTTCTGTTGAACACAAAAGAATGCTGGCAACCAAATGTAGAAGGTTAAAGGTAGCCATTGACTTTTTGGTGTATCGATATTTTTGCTTGTTCGTTTAATAATATAATTTCAAATTTGCTAAAAGTAGACTATATTTGACAATCAATTATTAGTAGTGAAAAAGTATATTTGAGCTTCATGCATGAACTAAAAACCACAAAACTGCAATTTTTGAATGTGTTCTTTAAGGCTACAAAAATGTATATTTTTGCCACCAGGGCTACTTCATGCTATCTTTATAGATGAATGAATGAATGAGATGCATTTATATAGCGCATTTATTGTGTATTGCTGTACACCCAAAGCGCTTTACAATCATGTGGGGGTCTCTCCTCAACCACCACCAGTGTGCAGCATCCACTTGGATATAAAAATATGCAGTGTGAACATGAGTGTGATCTTGAACAGAACGTACTGAGAAAGTGGTGACAGAAAATGACTATCGAGTGCCCATTAAAAGGAGCAAGAAAATAGAGAGAGTACAACTGATTAATATGATGCATGCTTCACTTTTAACATGCATTTATGGATAGAGCAGCTGAAAATGACCATAATTAGAGGCGTTTGGTAAGGCATCACATGATACTGTTAGGGTTATAATTTGAACATGCCACTCAGAAATATGTTACACATCCTAAGCCTGACTGACTCTGTTAGAAATCTTATAATGGGCCATGTTTGGATCTTCCACCAGGACAACAATCTAAAACAAACATAAAAATGGGTCACTGGACACAAAATGAATCTTTTACCATGGCTGTCTCAGTTCCCTGACCTGAACCCTACAGAAAATGAGTGAGGTGAACTGAAGAGAAGAAGAAACATGGAGCTGTGAATCTGAAGGATCTGGAGAGATTCTGGATGACGAAAATGGTCTCTGATCTCTTATCAGGTGTTCTCCAAACTCTTCAGGCATTACAGGAGAAAACTCAGAGCTGTTACCCTGGGAAAAGGACGTTGCAATAATTGGGTGCCAATAATTGTGGCCATCATGAACTAGAGAAAGCATTTATTTCACAGCGAGATTTTCTCCCCACTTTCAATTGTTTTACTTCAATGATAGGTTTGAATTTGGGGAATTTTTTGAATGAAAGATAAAAAGGATAAACAATGCAGATTTATTTTCACAGCCGCCTTTGCTCATATTTACCAAGGGTGGCGATATTAGTGGAGGGTACTGTATACAGTAAGAGCTTCTTCTTCTTTCTTCATTTAAAGGGCGTATCACAAACTAAATATTGCATTGCTTCTACCTGCTGAGACCAGCAACATCCTATTTCCGTGCGGTAAGATCCTCTCCGCAATATTAGAGCTACTTACAATAAGCATCAAAAAAGCTTCCTGACCGCAAATAAATTAACATTTACATGTTTAAGATATTTGTGTTGTAAGAATGTGAAGCTTCAGATATAAATGATGTCTCATTATGCAATGTTTTCTCATTAAAATCATTCAATTTCCCATTAATTCAACAGAACGTGTATGTATGCACACTAGGGAACACCAAGATGGCGGAGTGGAGGATGCTTCACTTTTATGACGTATTATTATTATTATTATATTATTTATTTACTTTTCCAACTGCCGCAAAATCCTTTGACTATGCACTTTGTGAATGACTTCTGTAATGCTGTAGCCGCTGGACTGTGTCCGCTGTATTAGAGGCATGATTTCTGCATGACAGCACAGGACAGGAGAGGCCCTCCATGCGTATCTAATCTATGAACATTAAGATGTTTGGAGAAGTTCAGTCTGAAATTGTTTTAGCAGCAGGCTGTTGACTTTCTCCTCCGCTGCTCTTTACAGTCTCCGTACTCTTGAGGAAAACAATGCTCCTATCGCACCCCTCGTGTTGCTGTGAAATTGAAAATATATTTGAGTCTCACGGATTGCGGGCGATAATCTTTAAAGCATGCACGCTTGTTGCCTAGCAACAGCAGGTTGTCTGGAGTGTTTGGTAAACACTGGCAAAGTCTCTCTCTCTCTCTCTCTCTCTCTCTCTCTCTCTCTCTCTCTCTCTCTCTCTCTCTCTCTCTCTCTCTCTCTCTCTCAATTCAATTCAATTCAATTCAATTCAATTCAATTCAATTCAAATGAGCTTTCAAATCACAATGTTGCCAAAGCAATAAGTATATTATACAAACATACAGATTAATAAAAAAGGGGAAAAATAAACACATATACATGTCCAATTTATCATAATGAAAAAATAATAAATAAATAAATAACAGATTAAAAGAATATTATTATTGCAAATTATAAAGAGGTTTCAGCCTTTGTCCCTCATTTGATGGCAGGAGGACACATACTGCGCTGCCAGGCGGATGCACTTTTCCTTCTCTCCCAATATATACAAGAGTTTCTCGTTTGCTGGAATTCAGGTGACACTAGCACTATTTACTCTCTCTCTCTCCTTCATTCAACCTTTGGCTAAATATGGGCTGATCTCGAAGGCTCTTCACTCCACCTGTTAGATGAAAAATTACACATTAATCAAGGATGCATTAAATTGATCAAAACTGACAGTAAAGACATTTCTAATGTTACAAAGGATTTCTATTTCAAATAAATGCTGTTCTTTTGAAATTTCTATTCATAATCATGATAAATAAAACGTATCACGGTTTCCACAAAGATATTAAGCAGCACAGTTTTCAACACTGATAATAACCAGAAATGTAACCAGAAATTTCTGAAGGATCATGTGACACTGAAGACTGGAGTAATTCAGATTTTGATCACAGGAATTACTTATATTTTAAAATGCATTCACATAGAAAACAGCTATTTTAAATTGTAATAATATTTCACAATTTTATACCTTATTTTTAATCAAATAAATTCAGCCCTGCATCTTACCGACCCCAAACTTTTGAACTGTATTCTATATATCATACATGTTCATAAGGTTTATAATCATTGTGAATGGCTGTTTAGACTCTTCTTCGTGCTCATCCACCATTTGTTTTTCGGAGCATCGTATCGTTTGCAGGACTCAATCATTGAGGGGATTTGAGGCACAGATGAATGTGTTTATGATCAGCATATATCGTATCATATATGCATGCATGATCAGTGATCGCAGGAGAATCTGTGTGATGGTACATGGTATTATGAGTATTAACACACCAGCACATCACTGACAGCACCGTATTTGACAATTCACATTAAAATGAACCTGAATCTGATTCCACAGACTCAGATTATCAGTCAATCCAGCACAAAGACCGATCCTGCCAAGGTGCTGCTTGCTGTCTTATATTAAAAATACACAGATGATTCTTTTATATAACACACAAAAAGTAATAAAAATGACAAAAACACATTAAAATTACTAAAACTTGAACTAAAATTAAAATGAGAACAGGGAATCTAACACAATACAATTCAGTTATTATTGTTAATTAAAACTAAAACAATTACTAGAAATATACATATATATATATATATATAAATAATATAAAAAACAAAAACATACATCATTTATTTTAGATGGTTGCCAGTGCAAGATTTCTCATTTTTATTTAGTTTAACTTGACGTACTAAAATAACTGAAATTGGAAAAAATAATAATAATAATAATAATAATAATATTATATATATATATATATATATATATAATTATTTTCATACCTCTGTGATGTATGAAAGTCAACACTTTCCTCGTGTCACTTTTCCCGGTTACACAGTCATGATAATAAGAGCGCCATCTGTTTGGAGGTGAATGCGTGTCCTGGAATGTGTCAGGGATTATCCTCTAAAAGCATTAATGCATCGCTGGCCTTCCTGTTACTGTTTGGAAATTACATTGTGCAATGACAGCTCACCCGTCTGAAATCCCTCCAGCATGAATGGGAATGTGAGGACTGAATAAACATGCAGGAATGAAGGGATCTCTAGCTGACCGTGAGTGTGCTGGACAGAGGAATGACCTCTCAGGAGCCGAGAGCCAAGGACAGTGGCTGTGACAGCGAGCGTCAGCCCTCCTCCCGGTCTCCTGTGCTAAACGTTTCCACTTCTTTCTCCTGGGGAAGCATTTAGAGATGTTTTGTTCTTTATGTTGCTATTTGTGTCCATAAAGTGCCAGTGGAACCTTATTTTCTTCATTAATGATACTTTTAATTTTTATTTTTCTCTTTTATTTTGTTCATTAATGTAAAAATATACTTTATAAAAACAGACGTGTATAGTAAAGTTGTTAAATCTATCTATCTATCTATCTATCTATCTATCTATCTATCTATCTATCTATCTATCTATCTATCTATCTATCTATGTTAGTTTTTTATTATTATTTTTTGTTTTAGTTTAGTTTTTGTAGTAAAAATATGCATTTGGAGAAATAAAAATACACAATACATTTAAAATACACTGTATTATACATTTAGATACAAACATTACATTTCTAAAAAATACATTTAATACGTAAATTTAATGTAGATTGCAGTTCAGGTCAGGGTCAATTAATCCTGAAATTTTATTTTATTTTATTCTAGTATATTATATTTTAATTTTTTTTTGTCTATTTTTGTTTCTCCTAATTTTGTATAAAGATAAATATCAACAGACACTTACTAGAGTGTATAAATTTACTGTATTAGATTGTAAAAATGTATAATAGTTAAATATGTTATATTGTGACAGAATAATTTTATATTAAAAATAAAAAAAATAAATATAACAGGTATCTTAGCAAACCTGAGCACAGTTTGAGGTATTATTGAGATCTCTTATGAAAGAAGATTACTGTGGTCTTTTCTCAGAAGATGAATCAGAGGCACAGGATTTATCTCTCCATTAGAGAAACAAGTGAGATATTAAAAAGATGCCATTTTTCTTTCCTCATCAAAACCACACAAGTAAGCCTAAGCAAATGACCGGCTCACTCTTTGGTTCTTTTGTTTGCTGTAGTCTTGATTTTGCGGCTCTCTGTTTGTTCATCTGAAGCAGTGTGTTTGAAGCTCGTATGATGTCATAGACGCATAGACAAACAGGGCGCTTTCTTTGGCAAAGACACTGGTGCAAACACACATGCTTTTCTTCTTCCCTTCACTCTCTTGTTCTCTCAGTATGTCATTCAGTAACTTCCCGCCTGAGGCTAAACCGCCGGCCTGGCCCACCGAATGCAGATTTAGCCAACTATTACACAAGACACGTCCATTACCTGTGCTCAAAGACACCTAATGCAGCTGTGTTTCTCTACCTTTACCAACCCATAAGACATCTTTTTTTTGGCTTATTTTTCTGGACAAAATATATTTTAAATATATGCTAAATACACGTTGTAAACAGTGAAGCTCAATGAAATATATTTTTGAAATTCACATACCAAAATGTATTTCAGGGGCAAGAAAATACATTTCCAATCTTACTGTCACGGTCACGTTCTGTTTTTGTTCCTTTAGATCTACGTCATCCTTAGTTTGTCTCCATGTTTATTAGTTAATTAGCATTTTTATGTGTTATGCTGCCCCGTTCACCTGGATTGTTATTAAAGTACTGTGTGTTTGGAACTCCTTCGTCTGTCGTGCGCTTTATAGCATACACTCGTGACACTTACAGTATAACCCACATTTAGTATAAACGCAAATGTGGATGGAATAGCCTAGATAAAAACTAGATTTATAATGATTTAATAAAGTCAAAAAAAAAAATAATGTACTGTAATATTGTAATTTTTTCTTGCTTATTTTTATTAAAATGTGTTATTTGTTCACATATGTTATAAACAACAAATGTTACACACACATGCAGTTTAATATAGTTTCAAAAATATACAAAGATATGCAAAAAATCTATTGAAACCCATTTTAGCAAATTATATTTTTGGGGCTTTTTTTTATTTTTTATTTTAACTTTGAAACATGTATTTATTCATAGATTTTTTTCCATTATGGGGCAGTTAGCTATATTTCTCTCAGCAAAAAGCTGTTTGAAACATTTGAAATGTTTTGTCCCAACTGTAAATCTGCCATGCTAATTGGGCATTGGGCCTTGTTTATGTCTATTTTCGTCAAACAAATAAGTAGTTTGGAAAACAGGAATGGCCGTCCAGCGAATAAATACATCTTTTGAATCTTATGAAGTGGTCAGACTTTATTTCTGTAAGAGTATTTGGTCTTTGGTCAACAAATCTGTCCTATCAAACTCAGAAAACTCACAATAAATGACAAGAAATGCTTTCTGTTGGATTTCTGTACTTTGGATGTGTCCCATCTAGACTAGAGTCCAAACCTAAAGTGGTTTTAAAGATTTGCTGATTTAAGCAGCTGATCTTGTAATGGCTGTAAACCTTCCTAATGTTTCACAGTGTTTTGAGAAGTGATTTTCATCATCCTGCGGGAAATACTGTGTGATGCTGCTACCTGCAGTGTATACTTTCCCTGTCTGTTATGACTTTATACATTTGTGTTCTTTCTTCTTTTGTAATTCTGCTTCCTTGCTGTTTATAGGTAAGCAAAGATGTCTTGAGGGCAACATTGTTCAAGAGCAAAGCACATAATAAGTTGTGCACGTAAATTTGCTGGCTGGGGCATTACGATAGAACACAGAAGGAAATAATATAAATTGTAATATTATAAAATGCTAACAAACATACATGCATATAAATACCATCCAAATGATTGGGCTCTGAATTATTTTAATGTTTTTGAAAGAAGTCTCCTTTGCTCACCAAGTCTGTATTTATTTGATTAAAAATACAGTAAAGCCAGTAATATTGGAAATGTTTTTTAAAACTTAAAATAGCTTTTTTCTGTGAATATCTGTAATTTATTTCTGTGATCAAAGCTGTATTTTCAGTCTTCAGTGTCACATGATCTTCAGAAATCATTCTAATATGCTTTTCTGATTATTAACAATGTTGAAAACAGTTGTGCTGCACAATATTTTTGTGGAAACTGTGAAACAATATATATTTTTAGTATTCTTTGATGACCCAAGTAATATATTTAGATTATTAAACCACTGTGGGAACTGTTGAGAAATGTTTTTAAACATTAAAATGTCTAATTTTCTTGTTGTAATTAGAGCATTAAAGGTTACAAAATGTTTCATACAGTTTTCTAACTTTATTTTACCCAAAATATAATATTATTTGAATGATTATTTTTTAATATTCTAAGAACGTTAAAATGTCCAGATTTCTTGTCTTGATTGGAAAGTTATTTAAAGGTTACAACGTTGTACTAACTTTTATTTTACCCAAAGTATGTTATTTAAAAATGTATTTGTAACATTCTAAGAGCGTTAAAAAAATTTACATCCAGTTTTCATGATGCTTAGAACATTATTACAAAAACGTTTCTTAGAATGTTAATCAGTTGCAAATAACATTATAAGAACGTTCCGAGAATGTTGACATCAGAACGTTTTCATTATGAGAACACACAGTATATCCAATATTAATACATTTATAAGACCTTTCCATAAACCTCACTTTAAATGAGAACATTCCAGCCAGCTGGATACCTTCCTTCTCCTTAACCTCTAGATTGGCATTGTTTAAGCTTGGTGATGTAAAGCTCTGGCAACCAGCGAGTCTGATGTCCTGTGCTTGTTCCCATGTGAACCTGATGTACTTCTTTATATACAGTGTGTTCTCTAAACGTCATCTCTTTGTGGGTTTCAATCTTCATCCAGGTGTCAGCCGCACATCTGAACCAATATGTGAGGTTTTGCTGCTTAGAAAACTTCCCACAAGGCAATACAAGGAGTTTATCAAGTCCTTTGAGTTCTGGATGTGATCATTGGTGAGGCTTATTAATGTAATGCTATAACCTCTTGTGTTAATTGCTAATGGGGCTAAAACGATCCTGATTTCAACGTAGAGTCATTGTTTCACAATGGTTTCGGTAGAGCGCTTTTCCATGACCCCGTGTGGCATGTTACGTTTGTTGTGTCAACCTGCTATCTTTACTTTCACTGTCCATTTTGTGTTTAGACATGTGTTACTCTTTTGTGCGTTTCTGCTTTCCTCTGATGTTTATAGGTAAGCAAAGACGTCTTCAGGGCAAAACTGTTCAAGCTTCAAGAGTGTAATGAAATAAAAATGCACACAAATTATCTGGCTGGAGTTCAGATATTTAAGACGTTTAATGACAGAAGAGGAATAAATAATAAAAATGGCAACAGATAAAAAAAGTAATTATATATATCTCTATGTCTTTGGGTATAAGGTCTGTTTGATTTGTATTCCCAGCTAACAGGGAACGTCCTCACAATTTTTAAAAAAGTTAATAAATGTTAGAGAAAGCGTTCTTAAAGTAATGTTTATGGAACATTCTAATAAAGTTTTTAATATCTGATATGCGTTCTCATAACATTGAGAGAAAACATTCTGAGCTCAACATTCTGGAAACACCTTTATGATGTTATTTGAAATATTTTTGTAAGCATTAAATAACATTCTATTCACACCAAGAAATCTGGACACTTTAAGGTTCCTAGAATATTGAAAATAAATTGATTTAAAGAAATAATTTAAGTGAATTGTCAAGTTCATTAACTTTTTTTTTTATTATTATTATTTATTTGCTTAATAATTTTAAGGTAACTTTAAGGTAAGGTAAGTCAACTTAACACTTTTTTGTTGTTGTTGTTGTTGCTATTTTAATTGAACCCCCCCCCCCAAAAAAAAAAAAAAAAATACATCTTTAGGCTTTTTTACTTGAAGGTGATTATTTACAGCACCGTTCAAAAGTCAATACAATTGTTTTTTTAATGAAATAATTCTCTTCTGCTCACCAAGACTGCATGTATTTGATTTGAAAAAAATCTATATGAATATAATTTATTTCTGTGATCTGCAGCTGTATTTTCAGCATCATTACTCCAGTCTTCAGTGTCACATGATCTTCAGAAATCATAATAATATACTGATTTACTGCTCAACAAACATTTCTGATTATTAGCAATGTTGAAAACAGTTGTGCTGCTGAATATTCTTGTAATAACCATGATACATTTTATTTTTCAGAATTATTTGACTGGAACGTTTAAAATAACAGCATTTATTTGAAATAAAGAAAATCTTGCTGACCCCAAACTTTTGGATGTTAGTTCATATGAGCAATTGCTGGTTAAGGATTTTAGGACAAAATACACAGTCCCAAGACATTTTAATTGTTTTGCTTAAAATATATAATTATTGAAAAGATGTTTGTTTGCAGCAAGAGGCCAGATGTAATTTAGCCTTACGCAACATATCTTTCGTGCAACAGTGAACCAGATAAACCAATGTGCTTTGTTTGAATCTTCTGGAGGCTTTTCTTGGGAGAAGTTATTCACTGCTCTTCTGTGTTTACACCTGCAGCACACAATCCCTCACAATTAGTGTCTATTTTTGCTATAGGCCAGTGTATAATGAGAGGATGAGGAGCGGATGAATGTAGGTGTCTTCCCAGTAAAAGACAAGTGGAAAATTCTGTTCAGGGACAAATGGGCAGACGGAGGCGGGGTTATGTCTGGTAACCTGAATCCTGGAGACACGGATCTCTGTGACTCTGTTAGGTAAAGCTCCTCTCCTCTCCTCTCCTCTCCTCCCGATCGCTCTGGTTTGGGAACAATGGTCTCTCACATGCTAAGCCTCACACACACAATAATATCCCTTATGTGACCGAGTGGCTCGGCTGACTGGTCCCGGTCTCCGGAGAGGACAGCATGTGCTGAGATTCCTCCAGGGCCTCGTAACCCGACCATTCCCAGAAGAAAAAGTGGCGGTCTGGGGGGGACGTGATTACAGGTGCCTTAGAAATGGATGTTTTAAAGGAGAAGCACACCCAAAAATCACCAATTGCACAAAAACTGTGTCAGCCGATGAACATTCAGAGTGTGACGTCATGTGACCCAAACAAGTCAACGTGAGACTAAGCGTATTATTAACAGGTTTAGTTGTGTACAGTTGCTGAACACTGCTCATATAACCACTATTTAAAGACACATCTGTCTGTTTTTCAATATTAGTTCTTTTTTAAATCAAGTAGTAGGTAATGTGAGGCTGATTTGGGCACTGATGCTAGATTAATTTCTTATGAGTGATAACAACAACAACAACTATATTTTGGCCAGAATCACTGTTCATTTGTTAAGTCTGCAAGGTTATTTCACACAAAAATGAAAATTTCATCATTTTCTCAACCTCAAGTTTTTCTAAAACTGTATGAGTTTCTTTGTTTTATTGACAATGACAACAATAAAGAAGATACTTGTTGACGGTAGTCATCCATGTCAATATATAAAACATTTGTTCATTGAATTTCCAGGAAAACCATTAAATTATGATATAAAGCGTTACTGCCATATATAGAGATTGTGTGTGTGTGGGTGTGTGTGTGTGTGTGTGTGTGTCTGTGTGACCCAGGACCAAAAAAAAAAAAAATAAATGCTTTTTTTAAATTTAGATTTCATACAATATCTGAAAAATCGGTAATTTTGACCCATACAATGTAGTTTTGGCTATTGCTACAAATGTACCTGTGCTACTTAAGACTGGTTTTGTGATCCAGGGTCACACACACACACATATAAATATATATATATATATACAAACACTGTGACCAAAATAATGACTTAATTTAATTAAATTAATCAAATTTTTTTAAGAGAATGGAGAGCGGGAATGTCTCTAGGGGCTTATCTGAGAATGTCCTTTTTCCTTTTTTCAGGGGATCTGGAGGTAACAGTGGAGCGTGGAGAACAGGGAAAGGAACACTGGAGCAACTGGTAGGTTGAAAAAAGGTAAATGGGTCAGGTTAGTCAACATGGAAAGTTTGTAGCAATAGCCAAAACTACATTGTATGGGTCAAAATTACCGATTTTTCAGATATTGTATGAAATCTAAATTTAAAAAAAGCATTTTTTTTTTTTTTTTGTGGTCCTGGGTCACACACACACACACACACACACACACACACACACACACACACACACAATCTCTATATATGGCAGTAACGCTTTATATCATAATTTAATGGTTTTCCTGGAAATTCAATGAACAAATGTTTTATATATTGACATGGATGACTACCGTCAACAAGTATCTTCTTTATTGTTGTCATTGTCAATAAAACAAAGAAACTCATACAGTTTTAGAAAAACTTGGTTGAGAAAATGATGAAATTTTCATTTTCATTTTTGCAAACATTAGTGGAATGTTACTTTTGAATGTTCCCTGAACATTCCGAAACAAGTTGTAACATTTAAAATCATTAGATGAACATTCAACTGAAACGTTTTTAGAAATGAAATGTTCCATGAACATGTAAAAATAAAGTTTTTGTGTTAACATTTTTGAGAACATTGTTAATGTAGATAGAAACGTTATATTAACTTTACAAGAAGAACATTTATTCAGAACTTTCAGAGAAGCTTGTTATAACGCTATATATTACATATGTATGCATGTATGTATTGCAAATGCGGTACATTTGACTTTGCAAACTGTAAAAACTTTTTCTTTAATATTTACTCAAAAATGTATGTCTTTTACTTATTTCATGCTGTTCACAACAATAAATATATTTGGCCAGAAAAATGCTACTATATTATATTACATTACATTATGTAGGGGTCAGGCATTTATTGACAAAAAATGCATAAGCTGGCATTTTCCTCCTTAAAGGGAGCTAAAGATCTTGTTTGCCATTTCTGCTCACGTCCATAGAGCCCCTTCTGTAATCACATGTGTCAGAGACAGTATGAGCTCCTTCCCCCTTCACATTTCTCTGCACATGAGAGACTATAACACATCATCCTTTCTTTCTGAGAATAAATCCTGGATCAGACACAGCAATTATGGGATGAAACACTGGAACCGGTTTACTAAATGATAGTTTTCACAGTTTAAGGGTATATTATTAGCTATTACTTTGTGTGATTTGATCCAGGCATTGCAATTTCAGAAGAATAAAATGGACAAGTGCATTTGTTTCTTGCAAAGTAACAAATTCCGTATTATTCACCTGAAATCTGAGTAACGCAAGGGCGGTCACTTGCTAAGTCCCAAACCGCCTACTTTAGAATATAATGTTTCCTTTCAGAGACTGGACTGTTTCCTTAAAGCAGGTCGGGAAGCTGCTTTAAAGTGCCATTTCATGATCTCAAGTTAATAAATGCCAGACCTTTATGAGAATTTTTTTTTTTAAATGTAACCACAAAACCCAGCAACATTGATTTCTGCTTGAATCGTTTACAACTTCTCAGAGATGCTGATCGTCACTGTTGACATTCCCACAACCCTGATGTAACCTTGAATATCCGCACAGATCATTCCCGTCTTCCTCATTTACAAGCCTCTCTGAGCTGCAGCACCAGCTGATCCTGGAGTATTTACCAAACAAATGGATGCAAACTCAAAAGGAAATGTGTAATCTATGCTCGCAGACGCATAAGTGGTGTTATGCTGTTGAAAAGCATAAATATGGACTAAACTTAATCCATTGTTGACAGAGAAAAGATAGCGAGACGTTTACAAAACACTGACAAAACGTATGCCAAACTCGCATTCAGAATTAATTAAGATATGATTGTGGCCGTGTACAAGCGTACTTTAATTTTATCATATTTATTACTGGGTGTTGAATGACAAAGGACACAATTTACACAGTCATTCATCACTTACCTTTGAAATGGAGAAATGTTCAAAATCATAAAAATCAGGTGGTGCCTGACAAATAAAGGATTTATAAGTGCAGAGAAACTTATTGTTCAAGACAAATCAGTGCACATGGAAGTTTTTTTTAAATACTAATGAATTATGTGCAAACTACCACAGGTCTTCTCAAATATTTAGTATGCTAGTTCCTCAAATAGGTGTCAATGACATGACCTGCCTGTTCGGATGAAGGTTGAATAAATGTTAAAGCTCCGTGACAGCAGCCAAACTCCTCCCTAATCTCCTCCTTGAAACAGGTGAGTTGGCGGGGTATAAATTTTGTGAACCTGACACACAGGAGCTTTTTGTCTCCGGAGAGGCTTTCAGGAGAACTACGACATCTAAGATCCAAAAACTTCAGAGTTTAAATTGGAATAAAAGAGGAAAATGGGGCTTGGAGTGAGTGGACCATGGCTATATTTAATTATACTGCCAGTTTCATTCCATATTTGCTTTTGTTGTTCCATTTCCCTCTCTTTTTTTTTTCTAGCCCTCTCTTGTCTCTTGTTCAGGTAATATGTTTGTTGCATATGTTAAGTATTGTTATTTTTGATAGACGGGGAACGATAAGTACAAACTGGCGGCAACTTCAGAAGATGGAGCCAAAAAGCCAAAAAAAGGGAAAAGAAAGCAGCAGGACATGGACGACCTCAAAAAAGAAGTGGATTTGGTGTGAAATTAATATATAAAGACATTTGGAATATACACATAGCATTAAAATACACCATTTAACAATAATAAGTTGTGTGGTGAACTGAGATTTCAAGGCTCTTTTTGTTTCTGCAGGACGACCATAAGTTGACAATGGACGAGCTTCACCGCAAATACGGAACTGACCTGACCAGGGTGAGTTCTGTGACATATTTGGGAAACATAATGTATCTAAGATGATTAAAATGACTGTTTTATCTTCTTGGATGGGCATAAATTATTGTTGTTATTATCTCCCTTTAAAAAGAACGGCTGGTAACCTAATTTAAAATCATTGACATCTTGAATTATTAATCGCACTATGTCTTTTCTGTCAAATCAAAGCACTTTTATAAAAAAAAAAGATAAATGGTGTCTGTGGAAGAGCAGGTATGTTCAAGGTGGAATTATTATGTAATGGAAGTTTTAATACAAGTGCTTGCAATTTATACATGTAAGCTATAGATCCGAAGCCTATATGCATAATTTTATTTGAACTGAATTATTGCTAATTGTCCTGGAGCAAACCCGGACATAGGTGAGTGCATCATTGCCATTAGCTCCACCCCCTAACTGGACCAAATCCTCTGCCCCACCCTGACCTTCAAAAAACTCTAACACCTCAAGGACAACATGCCCCCTTTTCATTATTCCACAATATCTCCTTGAAGTCTCATATTTATGTTTATGTTTTTGAGGTCTGACATCCACAACCACTGTTTCAAGCTTCACTCAACACAGCAACACTGTTTAACTAATTGTTGACTTAATTTTTATTGTTGCTGGCAGGGCTTGTCTTCTTCCTGTGCGAAGGAGATCTTAGCTCATGATGGACCCAATGCCCTAACCCCACCTCCAACATAATCCATAAATCTCTCAGTTTGGCTCTCATTATCTAACCCATCATTTTCTCCAGGGATTGTCAGGCGCTCGTGCTAAGGAGATCTTGGAGCGTGATGGACCCAACGCTTTGACTCCACCTCCAACAACTCCAGAATGGATCAAGTTCTGCAAACAGCTCTTTGGTGGGTTCTCAACGCTGCTGTGGATTGGTGCAATCCTTTGTTTCCTGGCATACGGAATCCAGGCTGCTTCTGAAGACGAACCCGCAAATGACAACGTACGATAGAGCAAAAACCTTCACTTGTTTATGCATAAATAGTTCATATGTCAACAAACATAGTGAATCAAGCATAATTAGCCCCTGTTTGATTTTCCAGCTTTACCTGGGAATTGTTCTTGCTGCAGTTGTCATAATAACAGGATGCTTCTCATACTACCAAGAAGCCAAGAGCTCTAAAATCATGGAATCTTTTAAGAACCTTGTACCTCAGGTACTGAAATGTAAAAAGTACTCTATATCTCTCATACAAAAACTACATTTTAATACATTTTGGTTTTGTAGCAAGCCCTGGTTGTGCGTGATGGAGAGAGAAAGAGTATCAATGCAGAGGAGGTAGTTGCTGGTGATCTTGTGGAGGTCAAAGGTGGAGACAGAATCCCAGCTGATCTTCGTATCATCTCTGCGCATGGATGCAAGGTAAGACCTAAAGCGCAAAAGAATGGCAAAAGTAACATACTACCACTTTTGAAAAGATTGGTTGCATTTTGAATGTTGGTCACCAGAATGGGATGCAGGTATTCTGGTGTCCCCATCAAATAGGCTTCTTCAGTAGTGTAATTTCTTTGGTCAACAAGTTAACCAATGTTTTGTTTGTGAACAAGTTGTATATGCTAGTATACCAGCTAGGCCAGGGCTGTCTAAACCTGCTCCTGGAGGGCCAATGTCCTACAAATTTAGCTCAAATTTGGGATTGAAGGGGATTGAACACCCCAGAGCTAGACCAACACCAAACTGGTACTAACCAGCAATCCTGGACAAATATCCTTGAATATTTATGGTATTCTTCCATTCCAGGTGGACAACTCTTCACTCACTGGTGAATCTGAGCCCCAGACTCGTACTCCTGACTTCTCCAATGAAAATCCCTTGGAAACCAGAAACATTGCCTTCTTCTCTACTAACTGTGTTGAAGGTACAGCGATAAAACAGATGAGTTATGTTGGATAAAAAAGTCTGAATTTTGTAATTTAAATTTCATTTTCAATAGGTTCTGCCAGAGGGATTGTCATCAACACTGGTGACCGTACTGTCATGGGTCGTATTGCCACTCTTGCCTCCAGTCTGGATTGTGGACAGACACCAATCGCTAAAGAGATCGAACACTTCATCCACATCATCACTGGTGTAGCCGTCTTCCTGGGTGTCAGCTTCTTCATTCTTTCCCTGATTCTTGGATATGGGTGGTTGGAAGCTGTCATCTTCCTGATTGGTATCATTGTCGCTAATGTACCTGAAGGTCTCCTTGCCACTGTTACTGTAAGTCAGAGTTCAAAGTACACTTCTAAAGCCAAAGCGCACTTCACTTGAGCCAAGAATTATTACTTAACTTGTAACATCATATAGGTGTGTCTAACTCTGACCGCCAAACGTATGGCGAAGAAGAACTGCCTGGTGAAGAATCTTGAAGCTGTGGAAACTCTTGGCTCGACCTCCACCATCTGCTCTGACAAGACTGGCACTTTGACCCAGAACCGAATGACCGTAGCTCACATGTGGTTTGACAACCAGATTCATGAAGCAGACACCACAGAGAACCAGAGTGGAACCTCCTTTGACAGGAGCTCTCCAACTTGGTCTGCTCTTGCACGTATCGCTGGCATGTGCAACCGTGCCGTCTTCCTTGCTGATCAACACAATGTGCCAATCCTTAAGGTGTGCTTGAGCTTCTCAATATTTAATACTTTAAAATAATTAAGGAAATATGTAGATGATTAACCTTTAGAGTGACTTGTAAAAGTCCATCAGTAAATATATGTCCATCAAGATACGATCAGTAAAGAAAAGAAATCAATCTTTTGCAGCGGGACACAGCTGGTGATGCCTCAGAGTCTGCCCTGTTGAAGTGTATTGAGCTGTGCTGTGGTCCAGTCACTGAAATGAGAGAGAAGTACCCAACGATTGCTGAAATCCCTTTCAACTCCACCAACAAGTATCAGGTATTTTTGTTAAATTATTCTTTGGAGATTTACAGATTTGACTGTCCTTCCTAACATCCCCTAATATGACTTTTCTAGCTCTCAATCCACAAGAATCCCAATTCCTCAGAGTCTAAGCACCTGCTGGTGATGAAGGGAGCCCCTGAGAGGATATTGGATCGATGCTGTACTATTTTGATTCAAGGAAAAGAGCAGCCTTTGGACGATGAAATGAAAGATGCTTTCCAAAATGCTTATGTAGAACTCGGAGGTCTTGGAGAAAGAGTGCTCGGTAAAGCCACCTTATGAAGTTCACCATGAGGAGTTTTTCCAGTTAAAACTATGACTATGTACACTCATGACTGTGTTCTTTCTCAAAGGTTTCTGCCACTTTTCCCTTCCTGATGACCAGTTTCCTGAGGGTTTTGCATTTGATGCTGACGAAGTGAACTTCCCCACTGAGAACCTGTGTTTTGTTGGCCTCATGTCCATGATTGATCCTCCTCGTGCAGCAGTACCAGATGCTGTGGGCAAGTGCAGGAGTGCTGGAATCAAGGTGTTGTTTCACCTTGATTCAAGACTGATGGCTTGATTATACCATACCTTTATTGAATTAAATGAATCATATGATCAAGCATCTATGTCTTCTATCACAGGTTACTTGTGATCATCCAATTACAGCTAAGAATATTTGGAATGGGTCATGAATCAAGAATTTGTTCTTGGTTCAAGATCCATTGTTTGAATATGTTGCACCTTTGCTGCAGCATATTCAATTTTGTTCATACTTGTTGCACGTACAATCAGTTAATCAAATTATAATGCAGAATCTTCAATTATAGGTTATCATGGTTACCGGGGACCATCCAATTACAGCTAAGGCTATTGCAAAAGGTGTTGGCATCATCTCTGAAGGCAATGAGACTGTGGAAGACATTGCTGCTCGTTTAAACATCCCTGTTGGAGAGGTTAATCCAAGGTATCCATCTCAAACAAAACATTTATTCACCAAGTTTTGAATTTGCTCTAGATGTCTGCTAATACAAAACGCATCTCTAGAGATGCTAAGGCCTGTGTGGTCCATGGTGGAGAACTAAAGAATATGAATGAAGAAGAGCTGGATGATATCCTCAAACACCATACAGAAATTGTGTTCGCCAGAACTTCTCCACAACAAAAGCTGATCATTGTAGAAGGTTGTCAGCGACAGGTAATGTCAGGGAGTTGTCTGTCCAATCCAATTTGATACTAGAACATTTTCTCCCGAAGGAACCATTTTAATGCATTTTATTTCTCTTATCAGGGTGCCATTGTAGCCGTAACCGGTGATGGTGTCAATGATTCTCCTGCTCTGAAG
Source organism: Barbus barbus (assembly GCF_936440315.1). Classification (NCBI taxonomy): domain Eukaryota; kingdom Metazoa; phylum Chordata; class Actinopteri; order Cypriniformes; family Cyprinidae; genus Barbus; species Barbus barbus. The sequence continues at coordinate 33,911,067 of NC_136736.1, read as the reverse complement.
AAGGCTGACATTGGTGTGGCTATGGGTATCGCTGGATCTGACGTATCCAAACAGGCTGCTGACATGATCCTTCTGGACGACAACTTTGCCTCAATTGTCACTGGAGTAGAAGAAGGTGAGAAATTTTATTGAAATCTTAACTGACTGAAGAATGATGAAGGAGACTTATGACGCTTAATTCTCATATCTATCTTTAACTTTAGGACGTCTGATCTTTGACAACTTGAAAAAGTCCATTGCCTACACACTGACCAGCAACATCCCTGAGATCTCACCCTTCCTCTTGTTCATCATTGCTAATATTCCTCTACCTCTGGGCACCGTCACCATTCTCTGCATTGACTTGGGCACTGACATGGTAGGTGAAAAGACACAGTATGTGAATCAGGAGCCAAGCACTGAAGAGGTGTAGACATGTATTGTATAGATTGTTTTTTCTTCTGATTCATCAGATAATGGTTTCCACCATCTTTAATGTGTTGAAAGCAAACTGAGGTACTGATCTTCCACAGCTTTGGTACAGATAATCTTGAGACCATGCCAGTGAATAGCATCCCAACCACAAAGTTTGGCCTTGTCTTGGCAATGATAGGATGCATAAGATGAAACTTTATAATTGCAGCTATTGTGTGAGTTTGTATTTAGTGCCACATACTGGTCAGAAAAAAATAAATACTTTGAATAATTTAGTGTAAAGCTATGACTTCGTTCAGCACATACAACTCTTCACATACAGTAATGCCTTTTTCTTCAGTGTTAGCCAAACTGGCTGCTGACCTTTTTTTTTTTTTTTTTTTTTAATTTTGACCATTTTGAAAACAGCAAACAGTTCATGCAGCAATGCTTTTGTCTTTAGTGGGTGACCTTTGATCTATGTGCTGAGCCTTAATTTTGTGAGAGCTCCCCCAAATGGTCAAAAATGTAAAGAAATGTTTTTGATTTCTTGTTTAATGTTCCCACAGGTTCCTGCAATCTCATTGGCCTATGAAACTGCTGAAAGTGACATCATGAAGAGACAACCCAGAAACGCTAAAACAGATAAACTGGTAAATGAGAGGCTCATTAGTATGGCCTACGGTCAAATTGGTAAGAGATTGGTTATTCTAAACAGACCTTCTTTACTGTTAGCACTATGTTCATTCTTTGACCTGATTTTGAACAAGTAGGCCTACTCTACTGTAATATTTTACTCTTAGCACAGGTTTAATTTAATTTAATTATTATTAAAGTTCAACGTACTGCAGCAACAGGCTAGCTGTAGGGGCAGACTTAACAAATAGGTGAGGTAAGCGGCCGCTTAGGGCCCCGGGGAATCAGGGGGCCCCGTCTGATATTCGCGAAACATACTTGGCAAATGCACCAGTATGCATTTGTGTTATGGAGAGCATCAAATGTTCATGATTATGTTTCAAGTCACAATTTTATTTGACTTGATATTTCAAAATGACTCTCTTGTGAGCTTTTCCTAGGCGTGCCAGCGTGAACTATTAATGCAAATGAACTATAAACTAAAAACGCGTATAAATGCACGAATGCAATGACTGGAGATTTTCGCTTAATGGATTACATTTTTGATTTGTTTGTCGGCAAACCCTATCATATGCCTTAAGAACACTTGGAATACGGAACGAGTTGCATGGGATAATTTTTATGACATTTTAATCCTTTTTGGAAAAAGATTGAAGAAGATGTTTACAATTCATTAAATAGACAAGTGCAAGTATTTTTTTATATAATGTCTTCTTTTGTGATCTGAAAAAAATAAGATTAATATGGCTTTAGAATAGCATCAGGTTGACTAATTATTTAGGCTACTTAAGTTGTGAAGGGGTAATAGTTATAAAAAATAATAATTATAGCTATAATGAGAGAGAGCTAGCGAGCAAAATAAGGGTTAGGCATAAAAGAGCATATAGTTATTGTGTTGGGGCCCCGTACATGAAATTTGCTTAGGGCCACAGTCCACCCCAGGCTAGCTGCAAAAGCATCTGTGTTACATATTATTTTGTTTTATTTAATTTGAGATCCATGCTGATTAACGGCTATAGTTTGAAATATTAAATCGTCTGCGTATACAAATCTGTCAGCAAGCATGCCGGCCAGGAATATCTTTAGTCAGTGCATTAATATAATCAATGAAACTTCATAATTGCTATTGCAGCCATGCCCTTAGTTCGCCTAAGAAGTAAAAACAGCACCACCTACTGTTTTTAATGACAAAGAAACTCTATTAATTAAAATGGAATACTAAAATGTAAAATATAAATGCTGTATATTACATAAATACAAACCCTTCATTGTAGGTGATACACAATTATTTTAACCTATTGACAGACCCTCTAAACTTTCATTTTAATGTCATCATACTTATTTTTAGGTATGATGCAAGCAGTTGCAGGGTTCTTTTCCTACTTTGTAATTCTTGCCGAGAACGGATTCCTGCCCTCCGATTTAATAGGAATTCGAGTCAACTGGGACGATAAGTATCTCAATGACCTGGAAGATAGCTATGGCCAGCAATGGGTAGGTGTCATAACTGTATAAACCAAAAACCTTTTATAATACAACAAATGTGAGGTATCGGTCATGTAAATATTGCTCTTCTGTTTATTCTTCCAGACATATGAGCGCAGAAAGATTGTGGAGTTCACATGCCACACAGCATTCTTCGCCAGTATTGTGATTGTGCAGTGGGCCGATCTGATCATCTGCAAGACCAGGAGGAATTCCATCGTACAGCAGGGAATGAGGTATGTAAACAAAGAGTCCAGCCATCAAATTGTGCAATATGTGTTATACAGGACTGTTTCTAAAAGCCATGCCACCACTTTTCTTTCATAGAAACAAAATCCTCATCTTTGGTCTGTTTGAGGAAACTGCTCTGGCAGCTTTCTTGTCCTACTGCCCAGGCATGGACATTGCTTTGAGAATGTATCCTCTCAAGTAGGTGAACATAACTATTACACACAAGAAATGGGAATATTTTTTATTATAGCTGACCTTGAAATGTCTATTGAACACTAATATTATGTTTTAGACCATGTTGGTGGTTCTGTGCCTTCCCATACTCGCTGCTCATCTTCGTCTATGATGAAGTTAGAAGATACATCCTTAGGCGGAGCCCAGGAGGTAATAACAGATATGATGTTGGCAGTCTATAACATTGATAACATCTATGTTTGTTTTCATTTTAAAGCTAAAGTATCTGTTTCCCAAGTGGAAACCTGGGTTTTGAATGGGGTCTACGATAGCGATAACCTTCATAACAGTATTTTGTTATTTCACAGTGAATGAACTAGCTCTAATATCTATGCTGTTTTGTTTCAGGCTGGGTGGAAAAAGAAACATACTACTGAAACACGAAGACTTTCTGTTGCAAACATATGCGAGAAGACATTCATTTTGATATTTTCAAAATGATACAAAATCTGGTCATTTTCAATCAATAAATATGTCAAATTAGAAGGAGTTTGTGTTTGGGTCTTCATTATGCATTCAAATATTGGTCCCCACAAAGATATAACATGTAAAACCTTTAAAATCACATTAGACAGGCCATATGGTCAAGGGAAATTGATTTAATTGCTTTATTGAATAATTAACTGTAAAAATGCCAACTGTAGAGGTTACTGTATTTAGATTAATTTAAGAACATTAGAAGTCGATTGGATCTTCCACCATGATATAAAACTTAGCATCAAATATTTAAAATATATTTTAGAAAATGTGCAAAGCCTGGTCGTGATAAAGGCCCAGCACGTGATATTCATAAGTGATATCAGGCTCATCAGACTTCACTACTACCACTAGAGGGCATGCCTCTAGTCTAAAATTAGGGGGTGATATGATAGTTTCCATGACAACACATATATAGGCTAGAGCCCACAGCTTGTAAATAAAATTCAAGATATTTTTAGCTCTCCTACTTTGAAGATGCAGTCTCCAGCAGGCGCTGGTCAATTTCCATCATCAACAATACATGCGTTTAACGAGCATAATCCCTCTAATGGGGATAATCTGGAAAAAACATAAAAAGAAGAAAATAATGAGCATGAAATACGATCCCAATAAAACAGTGCTAAAAACAGTATGTCAAATTGAGCTCAACTTATCTTAATAATCTAAATCCTAGTGAATCACATAGCCTCTTTAATAAGCTTCACGGTTCATATTCATGGTTTGTTAAAAAATATGCCTAAAAACAACATTTGCATTATTTTCAGTGAACAGAAGTCTATTATTGAAACAAAACTACACTTAATTAATACTGAGCAATATGTAGGCTATAAGACAATGCAAAACCAAGTAAGTCATGATTGATTAACACCTTAAATATGCTTACATTTGCTTTCTAAACTCACGACTATGTTAATAATTGATAATAAATCTAAACAATTTAACCAGGTTACTCCAGGCAACCACAGTATTTCGTAACTGTGCTCTGAAGGAGACTATTTAACATCGGAAAATCATATCTGAAACGATTTCTAAAAGGTCTAAGGTGGTTATCAGGCTAATAGACCAGCAATAAAGCAGCTACGAACTGGACCACCTCCAGCTGGTTTTCTGCTGGTCTGGTTTTCAGAACATGGTGTCCAGTCGAGTTAATGACCAGCACATTCTAAAACACGGATATATGAGCTTAAACTGGAGTATTGACTTCAAAGAGTTTCTTTACCAGCAATTCAAAGCTCAAACACAAAGGGATTGAGAAAAGCGATACATTATTTAACACGATCAAAGTTCATCGGTGAAAGTCTGTCACAATGCCCCAGCCCTGCTCCTGTCTTCCTGCAGACCACGCCCCTTTCCTCCGCGTTACCATGACAATCCAGGCAGACGTCACAGTGAAAACCCCTCGATGTATATAAGCTTCGCGTGTTCACACTGTAACTCGGTTTGGATGCGTGTCCTCTCAGAACGACGCGTGCAGCGGTGACCAAGGAACACAACACAGGAGACGGGATTGGGGACTTTTAATTTGTTGTTTTTAAAGAAAGCTTGGATTTTTGTTTGGAAGCCCAGGTGGTCGTTTTTTATCAAAAGAAGCAAAATGGGACGAGGAGTAAGTGTGAACGTGTTTGTCGTTTCATTCTTAAAGTCTCTGTATGAATTTTCAGTATTGTTTCTATGTTTAAACAGGTGGTTTTAGAGTTACTGAAAATAATAGTTTGGTAAATAGTTGGCTGCCCGGAGTAAGAGACTTCCGCAGTCTTTATATTCAAATGAGTTCGTATAAATGAATGAAATGCGCATTAGAGTTCATCTAAACCATAACGAGTCTGCATTCTCGGATGGAGCAACAGGTTTTAAGTCTGTGGCTTTAAAAGAGGCTCAAAGTCCATTTGAAGACGTTCTTGGTTCACTACAAAGATTTGAGGAATGTAGCAGACAACTTCCTCCTCTATGGCCGCGATGTAGCATGGCCTGTATGTCGACGCAAATACAGTCAGTCTCGTGTAAAACTGAAGTAATCGTGTTTGTAACGAAAACCCTTCCAGCTCTTTAACTATTACGACATAACACTTCTAGTCTAGCGACAGCGTGTTTCTGAGTGTGACGAAATAACCTCGAGATACATTGTGTCACTTTTACCGCGTAAACATCGGAATGAACGACGCGCTTACTTCAAATATTCCACAAGATAAAGAGTTAACTCTTTTTACCCCGAGGCGCACATCTCATTTAAAACTACGAGATGTGTCTGTAGTTTAACTGTTTAAAACCTCCAAACTAACAATACCCGTGTTAACCATTTAATGTCAAATCATATAGTTAAAGCTATATGTGGTCCATGTTGTGTTTTTGCCTGCGCGAAGTAAACCATGTGTAATTTTAGGGTGTAGTCTGACATGATAAAGTTGTCTCGGGTTTGAGGACTAGTTATCATCGCGTCTGTTTGTCATCGATATCTTTAAGTGGAGCAGGCTGCGTTAGTTGAGTAAATTAAACGGAGACCAGAATTGTGCATTAATCGTAATTCAGTTACATTCTGGAACTGTAAAGTATCTCATTAGCTGCATGATATGCTTAGCTTTTCAATAAAGTGCCGCTTTCTTTCGTTTCTCCTTTCACATTCAGTCATAATCTTCTGATTTGCTTTCTGTAGGGTTCATTAACTCCTAATATGATTCCAGCATGCAGTGGCATTGCGTAAGAGCTGAATACCACTCCCTAATATGAGGCTCTGAGCACCAGTGTAAATGTAAATTATGCATTTGGTCCTGGGGTATTCCATGTGATGGGGAGCAAACAGCCATCCGCATGTTTCATCTGGGTTTGGTGCATTGAGCTACGCCCCCAGCCCCATCAAATCCCACCGCAATGGGGCAGATGTCTCTCCTCTGCAGACATAGGCTTGCTGTGGTGTGCAAGAGATTGATATGAAATAACAGCATTTCTTGTATTTTGCAATGTCGAATTTTCTGGGTCATATTGAAATAAGAATCTAAATTATATATTTGCTAGCTTAATACTGAATTTCTACCTTGGAGTTACCATAATAGCATATATAGTACTACCATCCAATGCCATGATACAATATTCATATACATAGCATTTAAATGATAGTTTACCATGGTATTATTACCCAGCGCTGTAGCTGCCATGGACTTCGAAAGGGAACACAAATCTGAAAATATTTAGAGTAATACAGAATTGTTAGTATATTGTGTGTTTTAGGACCAGCATCAGGTGTTGACCACAGCTGTGTTCTCGCTCCCCTGAGAGTGTATATAAGTCACTCCGTCTCCGAAGGGTTTAACATTCTTTCCATTCATCAGCCACTATGTGTTAGTGAAACCTTTTGTCATTGACAGTCTCATCTGACAGAGACTGACCACCCCTCCTCACTGACCCCGACGGCTGTCTCCGGGCCCCTTACCTTTTTTGGTGCAGTGAGCTATGAGATAACATGCATTTATCTCCAGGCGACTGTTGCTTTTCCACTACCAAGTGAGAGAGAAATGGCATGCATGGATGTTTATTTTGACATTTTAGAAATGCAATAGGGTCCAAAAGTCTCAGACAACATTGAACCTCTCACTTTGAGGATTTTGAAAATATTAATATCTCTAGGTGACTAGTTAAATGTAAGTAAATAAGTGTCATTGATCATGTGACTCTGAAAAGGTGGTCAGATTGTCTTCTTCCATTGTAACTCAAGATGCTCTTTGGATCTCAAATCATGCTGGAGAACATGATTGTCAGGTTTTGTTCATGAATGTAGAAGACATTCTAAAGAACGCCGTTTTTTATAATCCACCTTTTCAGCCCAAGTTTTATGCTGAAGTAATTTCACATTTCGACCCCACTGTACGTTTTTGTTCATGCTCTTAAACCACAGTGAGCTTATGAAAAGCTGTAGCTTGAGCAATTGCCCTGGGACTGGTGTGGAGGAGTTTGTACTCCATGTTTCCTTTTCAGCCTCCCCTGTTTATTCGCCACTTCTGTTGGGCTTGACACGTGACTTAACCCATTCACGGGTCTAGAGGTGTGGCTCTGTTTCCAATGGCAACAGGGCAAAGTCCCAGTATGAGAGCACTGATATGCTTGAGCGAACGAACTTTGGCTCACGTGCAAGATAAAAATAAAAAAAAGACTTGGAAGAATAGTATTATTTTTTTTTTTTTTCATTTGATAAAGTCCAGATAGAACATTCTCTCACGAATATGAATATTTATGAGCATGTTCTGCCATGGTTGATTTATCTTTCACCCTCTGGCTCAACCTTGTGACATTTTCCACACACTTGTGCAAGATGTGAAAAGTGCTCATATGCATATTAGATGTGATGACTTGGCGTTTAAGTAAACTAGCATACGTAGACGTGAACGAGCTCTGAAGTAAGCTGTCATATTCAGTCGGGCACTACAGGTGTCAAGTTTTTGTTTCTGGCCACTTTCATCATCTGTTGCTTTCATGTACAGAAAACAACCACTCCAGTGTGCTTGCAGATTTATATCAGGACATGGATTGACATGCAAATAATATAAGCTTGATGCTTAGAAGATTGATGAATCTTGTGTCTTTGTAAGATGATCTGAAATCATCAAAGCTGATGGAAAAAATCTTACTTTTTTTTTTTTTTTTTTTTTTTTTTTTTTAAATGGTTGTTTTCAGTTGCAACAAATGTCAGACCAAAATTATATAATTTTATGTTAAATGACTGTTGATGTCACAAGAACTGAGTTGCTAGATATTTTCTGAAACTATGTAGGCTTTAACTTTTTTTATGCTCGTGTATGTTGTGCCATGGCACTTTTCTCTTTTCAGTAAATTCAACAAAATATAACGGCAGATTTGATAAATTGACATTTTTCAAACAAAGAGCCTGTTGTTTGCTTCACTGACTTATAATGACGATCAGATTTTAAATGCAAACTAGCAATCAAATGCTCTATACTTAACTGATTCATTTACAGCTCCCGTGCTTGAGGCAATGAGTCACCTATTGTATTCACAGAATTCAGTTGTAATAAGAACTGTTGCTTAACAGTAGTAGAGGTTACTTGGTCAATTGCTTTCCAAGTTAAATGTTAATTACTACACGTTATCCATTGGGATCATGCAATCTGCACTGTTAACTCTTGCTAATATTTTACACTTCTATGCACATCTTTTGCACTCATAAGTTGGGTAATGGCACTTTTTGTGCATTTACATTACAAGTCTTTTAAAACCTACATCCATCAATAAATGTAGGTGTGAATTCCTTTTAAGAAAAAATGCTATTGTTAGACCGTGCACAAGAGATTTAATGGTTGTTCATTGCTTGCTCCACCACAGGAAGGACGAGAACAATATGAGCTGGCGGCCACCTCAGAACAGGGGGGCAAGAAGTCAAAGGCCAAGGGCAAGAAAGAGAAGGATAAAGACATGGATGAACTCAAAAAAGAGGTGGACTTGGTGAGTCAGTTTAGTTCTTTAAAGCAAGCACCTATTGGCAAAACAAATCTCACAGTGATTGTAGCGATCTTTGAAGAGATGTACAATGTTATTTTTTTGTGCTATTGTAGGATGATCACAAACTGTCCATGGATGAGCTCACCAGGAAATACAGCACTGATTTAACTAGGGTAAGTCTATTTCTGTATTGAATTTTAAAATGAAATACTATTGACAATTGTAATGGCATAAATCTCTCAGTTTGGCTCTCATTATCTAACCCATCATTTTCTCCAGGGATTGTCAGGCGCTCGTGCTAAGGAGATCTTGGAGCGTGATGGACCCAACGCTTTGACTCCACCTCCAACAACCCCAGAATGGGTCAAGTTCTGCAAGCAGCTCTTTGGAGGATTCTCCACTCTCCTGTGGATTGGAGCCATCCTTTGTTTTCTTGCCTACGGCATCCTGGCGGCCTCCGAGGAGGAACCTGCCAATGATAACGTAAGGAGAAAACCCTGTTTGTGTTTCTTAAGGGTAAGTCTTTTAAGATCGTGTTTTAGCAGTATCCCTAACCTCTCCTCCATTGTCCTTTGCAGTTGTATCTGGGTATTGTGCTCTCTGCTGTCGTGATGATCACTGGTTGTTTCTCGTACTATCAAGAGGCCAAGAGCTCCAAGATCATGGACTCTTTCAAGAACCTTGTCCCTCAGGTAGTGACGATAATCCTTGTGTATATACAATATATTGCCAAAAGTATTGGGACACCTCCTTCTGTAGAACAGGTTTGACTACTTTAGTCATTTCTATGAGAACAAATCTTAATGTTTAAGCATATAATGATATTCTAGGGAATTGTGTGCTTCTAATTTTATAGCAACAGTTTGGACAGGACCTTTTCTATTCTAACATGACAATGGCTCACGTTAGGGATGGGCATTTTTGGCAATTTCTTATTTCGATCACTGATAGGTTTCAAAAACGATTAATCGAGTACTTTGGGGGGGGCATTTGTGTTACGGGGCATGGCCGTAAGGGAGATAATGAAAATATCTGAAGACCGTTATGAAAATTAATGTTAAAAATAAAAATGACTTGAAAACTTGAACACGATTAGATGTTAGATCGTTTACGATGCAGCAATGTTAAAAAAAGAAGCATCTGACAAAAATAATAGCTGACTTTATGCCAATCAACTGAAACTCGTTGTATGACACTTCCTATGATATTAATCAGATAACTTAGATACATAACATAAACATAACATTACAACTTTTATCTGCACAAAAGGATGCCTATGCCAGTGAACTTTAAGTTACGCGCTATAGCGAGAGAGAGTGAGAGCGTGCTCCCGCCGTGATGCGCTTTCAACAGCGAGATGAAACACGGGCAAGGACAGAATTCACTATAGATTTCACATTCTATAAAGTTCTCCTTATAATGCTTATGTCATTGTTTATGGCAGATTTGTGCTATATTTTCATCTACATTATCAAATGATTCCTAAAATCGCCTGCTTGTTTTTGAAGCCATACGAAATTAGAATTTTTGAATTTTAATTGAAGTATGCCTACTGTTGAACAAATGACAGCAGTACAAATTGAACAGGGGTGTGCTTAAAGGGTACAAAATGTACCCATTAAGCACAGCCAGACGTCTTGCATTTCATGATGTACAACTTAATTAAAATGCTTTTGTCATTTAAAATAAAATTAAATATTTTGGTGTGAGAGATTAATATTCTTTTACTGAAACCAATATCTTGTGTACTAAAAATGTCTCAATGTTGATTTTGGTGAGTTTAGTAGGTACTATATATATGTACCTATATTATACATATCTCCACTGGAAAAAGGATCTTTTTCTTTTCCTTAGTGATGTTAAGTGAATTTCCACTTTGTCACATAGCAAGCCTTGGTTATCCGTGATGGTGAGAAGAACAATATCAATGCTGAAGAAGTTGTGGTTGGAGATCTTGTGGAAGTCAAAGGTGGTGACAGAATTCCTGCTGATCTGCGTATCATTTCTGCTCATGGATGCAAGGTGAAATACCATTGCCATAAATCATGGCGAAATGTCTTCTCCAATAGCACATTTCAAGTCTACAAGGATTTACAAATGATCTTGTCCTTTGCAGGTGGACAACTCCTCCCTCACTGGAGAATCTGAGCCCCAGACTCGTTCTCCTGACTTCTCTAATGAAAACCCATTGGAGACCAGGAACATTGCGTTTTTCTCTACCAACTGTGTTGAAGGTATGAAAACAGTATATTATAAGTTGTACAATAAAAAGTGGACATTTTCATTGACTTTTATTTTGCTTACAGGCGCTGCCAGGGGTATCGTCATCAACACTGGTGACCGCACTGTTATGGGCCGTATTGCCACTCTTGCTTCTGGTCTTGAAGTTGGTCGCACTCCCATCTCTATTGAGATTGAGCACTTTATCCATATCATCACTGGTGTAGCTGTCTTCCTGGGTGTCTCCTTCTTCGTCCTCTCCCTGATCCTTGGCTACTCTTGGTTGGAAGCGGTCATCTTCCTCATTGGTATTATTGTCGCTAATGTGCCAGAGGGTCTCCTGGCTACTGTAACTGTAAGTGTTAGAATAATTGCTACAATTTGGAATATTTGTAATCTCAAATACAGATAAACCTCATTCTTGTACTTTCCAGGTGTGTTTGACTCTGACCGCCAAACGTATGGCAAAGAAGAACTGCCTGGTGAAGAATCTTGAAGCTGTGGAGACCCTTGGCTCAACCTCCACCATCTGCTCTGACAAGACCGGAACTTTGACCCAGAACCGAATGACTGTCGCTCACATGTGGTTTGACAACCAGATTCATGAAGCAGACACCACAGAGAACCAGAGTGGAACCTCCTTTGACAAGAGCTCTGCTACTTGGGTGGCCCTCGCACGTGTCTCTGGTCTCTGCAACCGTGCCGTCTTCCTTGCAGAACAAGAAAATGTCCCAATTCTTAAGGTCTGTGTTGATGCATTGTGAAATCTGTCAAAAGACCTACCAGCCCTTGCAAAGTCTGACAAAGTAGTTTTTGCCTGTTGCTAATACCATCTGAGGGTTGTTTACTACATGCTCGCCATGTTTGTCTGCTAGTGCTTAGTTCGGCTGTTTGCCTCTGGGGATTCTTTGAGCCCCTTGAGCTCACTAGAGCCTCTGACTGGTACACAGTGTTTCCCTGTAAACACCTTCCAATTTCTGCCCACTCTGACTTGTTTTGTAATGGGACTAATTTGTTGGAGCGTTACCTCAAATTACCTTGCATTTCCTGGAACATCTAAACAGTGTGATTTAAAATGCAACGGTGTTTGTTGGCCCTTGTTTTTTCAGACTATTCCTTGTTTCTCATCCTTTCCTGTTTCCTCTCACAGAGAGACGTGGCTGGTGACGCCTCCGAATCTGCCCTGCTGAAGTGTATCGAGCTCTGCTGTGGATCGGTGAAAGAGATGAGAGAAAAATACAACAAGATTGCCGAGATCCCATTCAACTCCACCAACAAATACCAGGTAAAACTATCTCCTGCTTTGGCCAACCCTTTGGATGAATTTCAGATGCCTAACATCTTCTGTTAATGGACCTTCTTAGCTCTCCATCCATAAGAACCCCAATAGCAATACAACGGAATCCACTCACCTGCTAGTAATGAAAGGTGCTCCTGAGAGGATCCTGGACAGATGCAACTCTATTTTGATTCAAGGAAAAGAGCAGCCGCTTGATGATGAGATGAAGGACGCCTTCCAGAATGCCTACTTGGAACTTGGGGGCCTTGGAGAAAGAGTACTGGGTAATTTTGTGGTTTAAATTGTATTTCTAAACAGTGCATTTCCATTCTGCACTTTCCATCAACATGTTGTTTTTCCACAGGATTCTGCCACTTCAACCTTCCTGACGAACAGTTTCCTGAGGACTTCCAGTTCGATTCCGAAGAGGTGAACTTCCCCACTGAGAACTTGTGCTTCATTGGCCTTATGTCCATGATCGATCCTCCTCGTGCCGCTGTACCAGATGCTGTGGGCAAATGTAGGAGTGCTGGAATCAAGGTACGTCATAGTCATTCCAAATAACTGCTTGTCGTTTTAATGAAACAACCAGAAATGTCCTAATTGCCAATTCAAAATCTCTCTTCTAGGTTATCATGGTTACTGGTGATCATCCAATCACAGCCAAGGCCATTGCCAAGGGAGTGGGTATTATCTCTGAGGGCAACGAGACCGTTGAAGACATTGCTGCTCGCTTGAACATTCCTATTAATGAGGTCAATCCAAGGTAACCGATTCCTCCGTCTCAGTTTGGATGTTTCTGGCTAGATATTTATTGCATCCAGTTTTCATTTAATGTTCTTTAAAGGGATGCCAAGGCTTGTGTGATCCATGGTGGTGACCTGAAGGATCTGAGCCCAGAGCAATTGGATGATATCTTGAAATACCACACAGAAATTGTGTTTGCCAGAACATCTCCTCAGCAGAAGCTGATTATCGTTGAAGGCTGCCAAAGACAGGTTAGTCGTCTTTACGATCTCAGATCAATCAAAATTTTGCCAGGTCAATTTGATCAGATAAGAGTGAAGTACTTTACTTGGCTGGTGTAGTATGAGAAGTTTCTGGCCACATAGAAATGGAACATCAAAGCTATGAGGAGCAAGATTTGAGATCAGTGGGATTTGAATGCAGACACAGCTACCCAGCATGACATAACAGCAGTAGAAACTAAGTGATTGAGAAAACGGCTGCTTGTGTTCATAGCTGGTTAGGACAAGAATTAGATGCATCACGACACGGTGTAACATTCATTTATGTTTGTCCACAGGGTGCCATTGTAGCTGTAACCGGTGATGGAGTCAATGATTCTCCTGCTCTGAAGAAGGCTGACATTGGTGTGGCTATGGGTATCGCTGGATCTGACGTATCCAAACAGGCTGCTGACATGATTCTTCTGGATGACAACTTTGCCTCAATTGTCACTGGAGTAGAAGAAGGTATGTTATGTTTTTGGGAACTTACTTGACTGAAGATTTTTGAAGATTACTTTGAGACGTGCTCCTCAAACATGTTCCACTTTAGGCCGTCTGATCTTTGACAACTTGAAGAAGTCAATTGCCTACACCCTGACCAGTAACATTCCTGAGATCACCCCCTTCCTCTTCTTCATCATTGCCAACATCCCTCTTCCTTTGGGTACCGTCACCATTCTTTGCATTGACCTGGGTACTGACATGGTAAGCACTGCACTGGACTAGTAATTATCCATTTGATTGGTCGGCCGGTCATGTTCTTGCATAAACATTATTGTCCTCTTATCTTCAAGGTTCCTGCCATTTCATTGGCCTATGAAGCTGCCGAGAGTGACATCATGAAGCGTCAACCCAGAAACCCCAGGACGGACAAACTTGTCAACGAGAGGCTCATTAGCATAGCCTACGGTCAGATTGGTAAGAGTCTCAGATACTTCACAGCATAAACTGCAGGCCATTTTCTCTACCGCCAGTTGCATAAAGTTGAGTTGGATGATTGAATCTCCTTGCTTGTGCTTTCACCACAGGTATGATTCAAGCTCTGGCTGGGTTCTTCACATATTTTGTCATCTTGGCTGAAAATGGCTTCCTGCCGTCGACATTGCTGGGCATTCGAGTGTTTTGGGATGACAAACAAGTCAACGACCTGGAAGACAGTTATGGCCAACAATGGGTGAGTGTTTTCAATCATCCAGAGGGCATATAATTGGTCCCTTTTTTTTTTCACCACCTTATCCGAATGTTGTGTTCTTGACCATCTCAGACGTACGAGCAGAGGAAGATTGTGGAATTCACATGCCACACGGCCTTCTTCACAAGTATTGTAATTGTACAGTGGGCCGATTTGATCATCTGCAAGACCAGAAGAAACTCTGTCTTTCAGCAAGGAATGAAGTAAGTAAACAGCCAATAAATCATCCACATCCAAATGGCTTAAAACCGGGATATGAAGTCTTACAAGTATGCTGTTCTTTACAGGAATAAGATTCTCATCTTTGGACTGTTTGAAGAAACGGCTCTTGCAGCTTTCCTGTCCTACTGCCCAGGCATGGATGTTGCCCTCAGAATGTACCCACTGAAGTAAGGCTTTACTGTTTATGTAAAGAAAAATCTGAATGTGATTGATTGCTAAATGTTTAATGATTTTTTTAGGGGAAATGTATTTTGTTAGGAGAGTTTATTGGGAAAATTGATTGGTAATGTAATACATATAACAGCTGTCTAGAACAGGTGTGATTTTAATTTTGGTACAATTTCTTTTCCAGACCAAGCTGGTGGTTCTGTGCCTTCCCTTACTCACTCCTCATCTTTATTTATGATGAAATCCGAAAACTTATCATTCGACGCAGCCCAGGAGGTAAGAGAATATTTAATTGCACCATCCTTCATAACAGCGGAGATAATTTTTATTTGCATAATTGGGTAAATCTTGTGTTCCAAACCTAGTGAGCTGACTTGTCTACATGAGTAACAACATTATTCAAAAATGTGGACATAAATATTGACTAAAATAGTCAATTATATTTATAATGAGCCATTATCTAGTTAGTATTGTTACATTTTTAAAAGTATTTAAGATTTCTTTCAAGTGTATCCGCCATCTTGGAGAGAGAATTATTATTATTATTATTATTTTTTTCACATTGCAATGCTTTCTTGGATTGTTTCTCAATGAAGAACTTGTGATAGAAACCATTGTTTGAAGTTAAATGCTGCCTAGATAAACAGCTCACTATTTTATTTCATCTTTTCACTTTTTTTTTTTTTTTAAGTTGATTCGCTTTTTAAGAACAGATCATGTACAATACATGCAAACCTCCTGCTGAGCTAATTTGAATTTTATATTTTTGTCATAGGTTGGGTGGAGAGGGAGACCTACTATTAAAGCATCCAGTCTGCATCACGAGTTTATTTGCATGGTTGTCTCGCTGCTCGGAATTTTAACCTCAGTAATTTGGATGTTTTTATATAGGGAATGCTTGACACAAACACTGAGATCGTGAACCAAGACATTGCGTGCCTTGTTTATGAAGCCGGACCAATTTTATACATGTTTTTAAAAGTGTAATATAAAAATAAACTTGCAGTCAGGTCCCACATTTGTGTCATTCCTTGCTTTTCATTTATTCATAAGTTTGTTTTAATTTGGAAAGTGCTCGGAGCTTGAGTGCATGCCCAGAATGCCCCTGTTTGTCTGGTGCTTTACCTTTTGTAAACCTAATAAAAATGTACCATGGTAACCATAGTATTACCAAAATGTCTTTGTTGCTGCTTTTGTCACTGCTGTAAAAGCAAAAGAAATATGGAATGTCATTAAAGCAATGTAAGATGTTTTCAGAATAACCAATAATAACATTAATAATAGTAACTGATGTCTTGCGAAAAATTATGGTGTGGTTACCATGGTAAATAATTTTTTTTTTTTTATTACTTTAAGGGAAAATGTGTAAATCTGTGCATGAGTGTTAAAAAAATGGCAGGAAAGAAAAATTCTTGCCAACCTCCTGTCCGTTTCAACAGCCTCAGCTACTGAAAAATAAAACAAAAATGCATCATTTTACAGTGCAATATCCTTCTCAATCAGAGTGGGCGCGTTTTAAGTGGGTTTGTAAAGTGTAATCCAGGTCTCATGCCTGGAGGAGACCGCAGATCCACTTCTCTCCACCCACGCTAGTGAGATCTAGCACAAAACACGTCCAACACAAAGTATTGTGAGTCAGAATCATCAGGGAGGGCAGGGAAAGGGATCATGTCTTTAGAGATCCACCAATTCATTTTTTTTACTACTTTTTATTAATGATTGACGGACTAAAACCAAAAAGTCAGATAACCGATATGTAAAAGCAGTTTTTGCTTGTGATGCAACATCTAAATGGATCTAATAATGCACTACAGTAAAAACAATATGCATTTTAAATATAATTATAATGTAAATTATAATTAGTCATAATCATATTTTATCCAAATAGTAATGCATTTAATGCAGGATTAATAGTCGAGACGTATCCTGTATAGTTGAGTCATTTATGTAAGTGTAATACATGACTGCACTGTTTTCTAATGAATGCATAGTGTGGTAAAGATGCCGCTAAGTGTTATTCTTTGGAGATGCACGGAATTCTGTTGTTTATTGACCTACCATTAAATAACTATTTAATAGAGAAGTAAATATCAGTCAAACCGATTATCGGTCTATGTCTTTAATATTTTGAGCACAAGTAGTCTTAAACGCTTCTATCTTAAATAATTTGGAGCAAGTATCCGGAGTCTTCCAAATCTTGCATTACCTTCCCTTGTTCCCTCTCTGATTTTGACTCGGTGAGCTTTATCTTTGGACGATGGCCCCGGGTTAACAGCCTGATCTCCCTGAGGTGCGTATCTGTTTCCCAGGGAAGTTTGGCTGGAGGCCATGCTGGTAGAATGCACTCGGGTGGGGTTGAGACTGAAGAGGGATTGTGTAGTTCAAGCCTGGATGAGCCTGAATCTATTTCAGTCTTTTTTCTGTTGAGTGATCATGCACTGCTAGTAACAGCTATTTTATCTTATCTATATTTTATCTTTCAAACGAGGCTGTTGAAACTGCATTTCTCTTTCATCTGTTTTATTTGGGTTCATAGGATGCCGGTTGATAGTTTAATTACCCGCAATTAACTCGCAGTTCATTCCGTTCCATTTTTTTGTGAAATTATGCAAGCTGTGTCATTAAACTCAGTGGTATGCATTCTCTGTGTTTTGAAATACCCATTCCACCCATTGAGAACAGATCAGGCTGTGCTTTTTCCTGAGACGCAAGGTTATAAGCTGTTTGACCTTTTTCATTCAACTTTTCCACTGATTGTTTAATGTACAAAGTTTGAGTTGAGGCACAAGGATAGTTTTTATACTATTAACTGTGCCTTTCACTCTGATTCAAGTCAAAGTTACTCATCAACTTCCAAAAGACTGAAACGCATTCAAATATCTGGGTCTTTTAGCCCAAAATCAAAAGAAATTATATTTGGCTTGAAGAAATTCCTAATTTTAGGATATATCATATTCATTGTGTATTATTTTCAAGAGAATTAAATTTAAAACTCTTTCCTCATTCTCATGACTAGACTGGCAAATAAATAAATATAAATAAAATTTGATATATCGGGGGAGAAAAGTACATCTGTAGGTATTTGCATCCACATAATGGATGAATTTACTCATGCTATTTTTAATGAAACAAAATCAATTTTAGTCAATATAAAGAGTCTTAAAGGACCAGAATTTTTTTCACACAATGTAATGTTGTTAATGTTTTCTCAATGCTGGATTTACCTTCCAATTCAATCAATGCCATTCAATCAATGGCAGAATAACAGTGAAGTATTCTCGACTGAGAGGTCAGGGTGAGGTTAGCGGAGATTTGCAGCGAATGACTCACAAAAGAGAGAAATAAATCCCATTTCCCGGCATCCCATTTCTTGCATGACTTTCACATGAGTATGCATCTTAAAATTAGGTTGTTCTACGTGTTTGGTCTGTTAGGGAGCGAAAACCATTTAGGAGAGACTGCAGATAAACTCGTGTTTGATGCACCCTTAACTATAGACAGACATGCATGTGCAAATGATATCGATTCTGAACCATTCTGGATGTGAAAATCTAATGAACTTCATTAAAAATGGAGCTTGTTGATCATTTTAGCTTATTAAAACATATTGTATATGCAGAAATGTGATTGTATGGGAATGAAGACTGTTATGATGAAACCAATAAAGCAGACTTTTTACCATGTGTCTTGGAAGCATTGCATCAGCCATTTCAATGCAAGGTTGTGTGTGTGTGTGTGTGTGTGTGTGTAGGCAATCACCAAGAGCCCTGGAGTTTCGTGCATAGTCAATTTGCTAATGCACATTCCCCACTAACTTCTGTAAACAGCCCTAATGGAGCATGTAAGAGTCTGGGATTGGGTTTGGTTTATGGCACATTCAAAACGACTACATCATGCACATCCCCTTAAAGAACAGAGTCAGTAAACAACAGCTAATTTGAATAGATACTGTATGAAAGCACAAAACCAGATATAGGCTATGCATATCTGAAAAGAACTTCATAAGAGTGGCAAAATAACATGGAATCAAGTCTCTTCTTTCAACAGGGATCTGGGATTTTTCCACCAACAAGTACATCTGGAAAAACAACAACAACAACCACAACAGTGACTTTAAAAAGCAGCAATTTAATTCCCACACCATAGATCCCAATGATGATTACAGGGCCGTGTTGTTTTCAAGCGAACTTTCTATTGATCAGACTCGCTCCTCAACGTGAATCCTCTAGGAAATGAGTCTCTGTCACAACAGGGCTTAAAGAAGATCTATGAAAGTGTTTCTCTTTGATAAAGTGAAAATTCATCCAAAGTATTCAGCTGCAGTACTTCATCATACTTCTCAAGACTAACCATGCCATTTTGAGCCTGGACTAAGCAAAGCCTCTATTGAAACTATCAATCATCTGTCCCAAAAGAGCCACATGTGTGAGGAAAGAGGCGTTTAATCAATGCTCATCAGACTTCCACAAACCATCTCTTGTGCTTGGCAACAGGAAATGTCACTGATGCGATTCAGACAGCGAAAAAGGCTAATAACATCATAAGGCAAGTCCAAAATATTCAAGGTATATACAACTACTATCAACCTATAAAGCAGAGATGAGCTGAAGCATTGGCCTCTTCCTGTCATTGAGAAGGAAAGAGGTTTGATTTAATTAGAGCGGTCTTGCTCCAGTACTAATCACTAAGCCCACACATCCCATTTGAATTTCCAATGAGCACTTTCTTTCATGTGAAGGAGTCAATTTAATTCCAAACAAACACACACAGACACTTAAGAATGATGTTTCTTCTACCAGCATCAGCATTGTTTTAATAATGCACAAAATAAGACTGCTATATTATAAAGCTTTAAACATGAGTCAGAAAAAAAAAAAACTGAGAGCAGTCCAATAAAATTGGTAGGCTAAATCTCACAAAAGCAGTCATATTTTACTTTAAATTCAGAAGAACAAAATAATAAATTGGATCATTTGTATCATAAATAAGCCGTTACTTCTTTTAATTCATGCAAAATTTAGTTTTTGGGGTGCAATATGATCTGGAGATGTTTTTGCGAAATTCACCCGGCAAACAAAAACGCTAACGGCAAATCCATAGAAGTTTTATTTATCAAGACGTTTGAATAATTAATTCACAAGCAGATATACTTTGCTAATTTCTCCTTGCTAAAGGACCCGCTGAGGCAAATCAAAACCGTGATGGCTCAGTCTTTGTAATTTGGCCAGTGAAATTTCTGAGAACCCTCTTAAGGCGCTCTTGGAATCAGTTTCCTTTCCGCAATTGAAAATGTGATTTTAGGACCACTTCCAGCAGCTGCTGGGGACAGTGAGGCAAAGAGATGGAATCTGAGGGCCTGGAACTTCATGATGAACATTGGACTGTAATTTCTTTTAAGTAGGCCTTCTTTTACACATTTTATTTTTCAATATATATATATATATATATATATATACATATTAAAGCAGCATCCTAAATAAAATGATTGATTTAAAATACCACCTGCTAGAATTTGCCATTAGCAGACATTGCAAAACTACAAAAATATGTACCAAAAATAAATAAATAAAAAAAATCCAACATTTCTTTCAATCCAAAACAATGAGGGGTTTTGTTTATGTTTGTTTATGAGGTAACCCTGTTTTTTTTGGGGGGGGGGGGGGGGGGGGTTTGCTTTTCCACAAGCTCCACCTACTGGAGAACAGTGAATTTGCATTTTCATTCAGCCCGTCCTCCGTCCACCTGTATATAACACACAATCCTTTATTAGGCTGAAATGTGAGATTCATAATCATATAAAACTTTTTGGTTTGTCAAAAACCTGTATTATTTGAGTTTTCACAGTTATTTACAGTTTAGTGTGTTACCATAAACGCTGGTGTTGTTTCGTAAGAGCAGGCGCTGCAAATTGTAACTTCCAGTATATTGCTTCCAAGGATTTGACCTGTTCAGGAACAGTCCGTTATGCTGCTCGATATTGCAAACTGGTAAGTGTTCATATTATTTTAGCTCATTATCATAACGCACTGGTTTGTAGTGAAAATAGTTCTGCTGCACTTGCACTTTGTTTCTTCTTTCCTTTCCTTTAGTTATTTATCTGTAGCGGCTAATGAATCAGAAGTCTCACACATTCAAATAAAATTATTTCTGCGATGCAAAATAAGGTGGTTTATAATATCAGAATTTTCCAAACCATTTAAAGTGCTGATTCCAAGACATTTTATTCCAGGACAGAAGAAAAAAAAAAATAAATCCCCGCTTTGGAGTTTGTAGGTATGACTTTCTAACTGTCCATGCCTACGGTGAGAGGACAAACTCACTAGGTTTTTGCAAGGCTTAAACATGTACATCACCAAAAAAATGTATTGTGGGTGATAATGGTTGGGTGCTCAGGGTGTTATTTAAGCCAGGATTGCTCTTCTTGGTCTGATGGTATTCACTCTTTGCTTCAGGCTAGTTTTAAACTCATAAACCTTTGAAATAAAGGTGAGTATGTGAGCCGGTGAGCAATAAACCCAGAGAACCAGAGAACAAATCAGTGCTGCCCTGAACTTTCTCTGGAATCTTTGGTAAATTATGAGAAGGTTGAAGTTGAAAACACCTGATTTGATTTGGTTTTCACACAGTCCCCAGATTCATAAATCTAAAGCAAATCAAGGTGAAGTGACGTGGGCTCTGTTAATCGATCAGGAGTTGACACGAGAATGATTTACCATGCAAATGCACACTGAAAATGTGTTTGAATAGATGAGTGATGCTTTTTCTTCTCCGTTTCTGGTGTTGTCAAAGCTTAAGGGACGATTCTGCAGTACAGAATATCAGTGCAAATGAATAATACATGAGGCAATGTGTGGCACTGATATTTTATTAAAATACCCCCAGCCTTACTGATCCATGAGCCGCATGCATGTGATGAGACAACAGCCAGAGCTCTGACAAACACACCGCACACAAACACTTGAAACGCACGCACACAATTAAAGGGAGACAGTGAAGGATGGCTGCATGTGAATATTGGCTGATAATGGCAGATGAGCGATGCAGTAGACAGGTATACGTGTCCCCTGCGGCTATATGCTGTGATGTTCATTTCTCACAGACAAACAGAAGGCAGATGCTAAGAGCTCGAGATACCCACCAGATGCCACAATTCAGCTCTGACAAACTGGGTTATTTGTGTGGAGCTTAGGCAATATTAGGTTAGAATAGAGGAGAATACATTCCCATTTAGCCATTATATTGTGTATGATTGTACTGAGAGGATCTGTGAGAAGACAACAGGAGAAAGATAGGATGTTCTAAAGGGTTGCTAGTGCATTTCTAAGTGGTTGCTAAGCGGTTACTATGGTGAAATGTGTAGTTTAAGATATCGATAAGTGGTAGGGCATTGCTAGGTGGTTTCGAGGGTCTTTTTGAAGATTGCTAGGTGACTGGTCATTGCTTGGTAGTTTCTAGGGTGTTTTGGTATTTTTTATGAGGTTTTGGGTATTTTCTAGGGTGTTGCTAGGCAGTTGGCATTGCTAGGTGGTTGCTAGGGTGTTTTGGATGGTTTCTAGTATATTTCTAAGTGGTTGTGCAATGCTAGATTGTTTTTAGGGTGTTTTGTGGTTGCTAGGGTGTTGATAGGTAGCAGTTATGAGGTTTGGGGTCATTGCTAGGATGTTTCTAGGAGGTTGGGCATTGCTTGGCCATTTCTAGCGTGTTGCTAGGTAGTTGTTATGCTGCTTTGGATGGTTTCTAGGTTGTTGGGCATTGTAGGGTTAACTCTAGGCTGTTTTGGGTGGTTGCTTGGGTGTTATTAGGGGGTTGTTATGTTTTGAGTGATAGCCAGGATGTTGCTGGATGGTTGCTAGGGTGTTGCTAGGAATCAGTCATGTTTGTAGAGCAAACAATGTCATGTGAGTTATGAGTTTGATACTTAAGGTTGAGAATTTTCTTAAATCCCTAACCCAAGATATTACAATAAAAATTACGATGCGTACGTTAGCAAGCACCAAACGCATCTTTATGTACATATATGTAAATATATATAAGGATGTAATTTTATTTGATTTTTTTCTGATATATTTCGGATTTGAGGATTTACTGTTCTGTCAATTTTTTTCTTGTAGCTTATGCATGGCACATGTCTGTTGCCTTTCATCGTACCTTTGAGAATCACCCCTTCAGTTTGTGTTCAGTAATTATCCCACTCACCATCTGCCACCGAACATATGACAAGGTGTTGGGAATATCTTGGCCAAACCAGGAGTCTCGAGTGGAGAAACATTTGCACATTCCAGAGAGTGGCTATTTTTAGACCAATCATCTCCCTGGGGAAGCTTGTAGGGCTTCTGCTCTGTAGGTCGGGTATGATTAGATATAAATGAGCAGCCCACATGAGACCACACACAAATACAAACACTCACACATAAACATGTGCTTCTGTGCGTTTCTTCATTATGCCATTCAAATGTGTGGAGATGTTAAATGAATAGTTCCCCCAAAAATAACAATTATTTCATTATTTACTTGTACTTCCGAACCTGTATGAGTTTGTTCTGTTGAACACAAAAGAAGATATTTAGAAGAATGCTGGTAGCCAAACAGCTGATGTAACCATTGACTTCCATCATATCTTTTGCTTTACTATGGAAGTTTGGTTACCACCATCCTTCATAATATCTTCTTTTGTGCTCCACAGCTCAAAGAAGCTCATAAAGGTTTGGAACAAAGAATGAGTAAATGATGAGAATTTTCTTTTGAGTGAATTATACATTTAAGATTTTTAAATGTTTTTAAAAGAAGTCTCTTCTGCTCACCAATGCTGCATTTATTTGCAGAATAAATATACAGAAAAAATACAGTAAAAACAGTAAAAGTGTGGTATATCATTATAATTTAAAATAACAGTTTTCTTTGTGAATATATTGTAAAATGTAATTTATTTCTGTGATCAAATCTGTATTTTCAGCATCATTACTCCAGTCTACAGTGTCACATGATCTTCAGATATCATTCTAATATACTCATTTATGATCAAGAAACATTTCTGATTATTATCAATGTTGAAAAATCCTTCATGTTTTTGTGGAAGCTGGTACATTTTGTTTTTAAGAATTCTTTCATAAATAAAATCGATAAAAGTATTAATTGAACATTTTAAGTGGAATAAGCACTATTGATTGTTTATCTCAATGCATTAAAATTCCAAGATGAAAAAGTATATCAGCACCAAAAGCCACAGCTTTATTGCATCCTAATAGTCCGTACAGAATTACCAAATTTATCCATAAGTTAAATATATTAAGTTTCTGCAATATATAAATATATTGTGGAAACTTAATTTCCTGTAGAGCTGCTTTGCAACGATTTGTATCGTAAAAAGCGCTATACAAATAAACTTGAACTCCTCTAAACCCCAGATTTGCCAGAGCAGAGCATATGCGCTCTATTTCGTGTGTCCTGCCCTATGGCTGTGTGTGAGTCACTGGCATTAAGCCTGGCATCTCGGCAGGACCTGGACAGCGGGTACCAGCGTGCACCGGACCATTCCTGTCAACACCCGCCCACAAATCCATCATGCCACAACAACGGCTTGTAGATATTGGGTTGAGGTGCTTGCAACGCCTGTGTGCCAATTCCTTTGAGAAATGGATGTGCAATGATGCTTTGTAAAATCCTTGAATTAACAGGGATATTATTCGATCCCTAATACAGCAGTCTGCACAAGAATAGAAATAATTAGCATACTGTGAAATTTGAAATGTTCTTTCTCAGCATTATTCTAAAGGATGTGATTATTGCCTTGGGAAAAGAATAGAAAGACAAAGAAGCGTGAATGAATAGCACTGGTTAATGTGATCATCCAGCAGGTGGGATTTTGTTGAGTTCTATTAAATCCTGTTTGTTGTGTCCGATTAGACAGACATCATTTTGTGATTCACCAGCTGTGAATTTAAACGCTTTTCTTTAAATGTCGTTGTTTATCATCAGTTGGTTTATTAAGTTTTCTCTGTGGGTTGGATCATTACTCGTAATATTGCGATTTGTGTTGGCCGCCTGTTGTGCATGTGCCACGAGCCGTCACGTGTTCCAGCTGGAAATGGAGCAATCTAGGATAATACTCTTTGGTTTCATGAACGTCCCTTCCTCCATAAACACTACACTATATCCCTGCACTATTGAAACGCTGCTGCTGTCATGAAAATATTGTGTCAACATTATGACAGTGTTGTGATCTGTAGTCAGCACTGTCATTATATTAACCCATGTATTATACATATCGGCCTATTGTTCTGCTTTTGTACAACAGATGTCTCTTGCAGATATGCACCACCCATACACTGACTACTGAGTAATAGAGACGTGTTCCTGACGTGTTAGCCTAGCAATTTAAAGAGCCTTTGCCAAAAGATTAAATCTCTAATACTAAGACTATGGAAGCCCAGTTCCACAGGATAAAAAATAAAATAATTGTAAGTAAGCAGTTGTAAGTTTATATTATTTATAATTTAGAATTTTAAGCGCTTGATTAGCTGCTTCAGGTGTGTTTAGTTAGGGTTTGAGCTAAACTCTGCAGGACACCGGCCCTCCAGGACCGAGTTTGGACAGCCCTGTTGTACACCATGTAAAGTTAAAAAACCCCCGGATAAAATCACATCATGAAAAACTGTGCATCTTGTGATTTTTAGTACAAGCACGCCTTTGGTCTGAAAGGCTTTGCCAATAGTGAATGCTCAAGAAAAATAAAAAAGCATCTCCTAAAGGTGAAGTCAACGTTTTGGTGTTAACCATAAAACCTAACATAACCCTAATAAGGGTTGGTTAGTTATTGCATTTTTAGAATTTTTATGCATACAGAAAATGTGAATATTGCATAATGCTAGCCTGAAACTCCTCATTTCTGTGGTGGAGCTGGTGTTACGCTCCCTTGAATTCAGCTTTATTCAATTTATTGCTGGGAAACGATCAATTTCCTGATGATATTATTATTATCCTTGATGGACGTCATTAACAATAACGTGGTGTACAGTTTCTCATGATACAATGCTGCACAGCAGCTGGTCTCCATCCACAAGCTCATTTCGAGCCGGAGGTTTCTCCTCCCACAATCACACATGACATTTATAGTAATGACAGCCAGGGTAAACATGTGTTAATGTGTTTATATTTATAAAACAGATGCTGGCATTGTAAGGCACCACCTCTTGTGCGTGTTGCTATATTACACACAAATGTGTTTCTGTCTTGACTAAAGCATCTTTCAGATCGTATAATGTGCATCCTAGAAAATCACCAGTCATGTTGCAAATATAAAAAACGAGAAGGTTGAAATGATCATGATGCAATCCATGAGCAAGAGCAGCTGCTGCAGTGCCACCATAATCAGTTTTTCTATGAAATACATGGAGCATATCCCACGACCGCCTATAATAGAACATCATATGTGCAACTAAACAAATAAGCATCTTTCCTTATGCAGCCGAATGTCTCTTTCATCTCTGCCTGCAGGCGAAAACAGACGGATCCCAGAGAGACAAGCCGGAAACCTGCCATGCTGCCAGGTACAATAGTGTGGAGTGGATTAATGACTGCAAGATGCTCCCCGACGAGGAGTTTATTGCTCAGGTTGCTCTTTCATAACTCTGGAGTCCACAGTTAGTTTATTTAAATATCAACTCTGTCTAAGATGTCTTTGGGTGAGAAATGTTTGAGATCATATTGAAAACTGAGAAGCAAGAGAAAGCTAGCTATGTTCTCAATCTGTGCTCCATTTAATCTCATGGGGGTTTAGGAGGAACAATTGAGATGTTAAACAAGTCTCATTGAGTTTTCTATCCTAAAGATGGTTTTTCTCATCTGCATCAACAGTCCATCTAACAGGAGATGTTCTCAGAATGCTTCTTCTAATGATGTTGATAGAACATTTGTTCAAAGTTATCTGGTCTTTTAATAATTTTCTCAAAATGTTCAAACAAAAACATTTTTCGTGGAATGTTTTAGTTGGAACATTTTTTTTGTATATTACTAATTGTTACATGATTTTCAGAGAACATTCAAAAGTAACATTTCCATAATGTTTGCAAAATGGAATGTTCGAATGTTCCATTAACATTAAAACATTTTTTTAAATATTTCAAAAATTGGATGTTCAGAAATAGCGTCCATAACTTAATGGAAATATTAGCAAAGGATTCTTAGAACATATGTTTGTTTGCCTGGAGATGAGCTGCAACACCTCCTTCAATCACTCAATCCCTCGGAAATGAAAGGTGATTGTGTGGTCAATGCAATCGATGTTCCCATCCAGCAGGGCCACAGAAACAGCAGGCCATGAATTATAAGAGGACAGCAGACGTGTCGGTAAACAGGTCTGTGTGAAAATGAGAGAATAATAGAACATAAGAGTTATGTTTGCTTTATTAAGGTCCATTCAGTGCACTTCTTAAAAGGATAGTTCACCTGAAGGAGAAAATTCTGTCATCGTTTACTCACCCTCATGTGTGTTTCTTTCTTCTGCTGAACACAAGAGAAGATACTTTGAAGAACGAGGGTAACCAAACAGTCGATGGTAGCCACTGACTTCCATAGTATGGAAAAAAATACAGCGTCGGTCAAACAACTGTTTGGATAACCACATTATTCAACATGCCTTTTTCTGTGCTCAAATAATGGTGAACTATTCCTTTATCAGCTATTTTCTGTGTGAATCATCCATCATTTTAACAAAAGTAAAGTCGTTTGCAATCTTTCCATGGTGGAATTTTAAATTCAGTCATTGTTACACATTCCAACCAATCATGCGGGTTTGGAGGCGGAGTTTGTCAAACCACTGGAAGACGAAAGTGTTGGAGAAACCTGTTTGAAAACAAGCATCGTTTTCGCAGTTGTTTGATGGAGAATTTAGAGAATGTATGTGAAGAGCTGCTATGAACAATCATCTAATGAAACATGGCATTGATGAAAAGCTCAGACTAGCTGTAGGAATCTTTATTACACTGTGTTTTAAAATCTATTTTTACATTTATTCATTTAGCTGACTCTTTTTTTTCTTCCAAAGCGATAATTGAGGAACAAAACTATTAATCACAGAACCAACAATATCAATTAATGATAAAATCAACAAAATAATTTTTACCTTTTAACACTTAGTTCCTTTTTATTTTCATATGTATATCTTCTCTTTTTCAATTTGTGTCTTTAAATAATTTCAAAGTTGATTTTTAGATTTTTTTTCCCGTTTTTCTTCAAATAGGCTCTGCCAATGTAAAGCACGTTGAAGAAACATGTTTTTGAATTGCCTTAATTACACTTGTATTACTTTTTCTTTAAAAAGTTTTATTTTTGTTCTGTTGTTTCCCAACTCTAAATTTTAGAGACGACATGTTTTAATCAATTTTTCATGCTGATTAAACACATGAGCATTCAGCGATCACAGGTGTGCTTCTGTAGAGGAGCTTTGAAATCTCTTGTTGTAGATCAGTAGATTTGTTTCTCTTAAATCTTTTCAGTATCTGTATTTCTTCCCTGTAGTGTGGTAAAATACATTTTCCTCTTTTGATCTCCCATATCTTCTGTGTTTTTTTGTTTTGTTTTGTGTTTCTTATTAGTTTGGGCCTCTACTTGGGCTCTTACTCCTTTAGAGCTTTATATAATTTAGTGAAAGAACCGAACAGTCCAGTAAAGCCACCAGTGTTTGTTGTAGATGTTGGTCTGCTGGTTTGCCCCCATTAGGCTGCTTAATTAGCTTAAACAGCAAATCTACTTTGCTCAACCAGCTTCACAAAAATCATGCTGACCGACCCACTTTACCAGTTAAAACCTGCTAGCAAACCACCAGATGAGCATAATGTGGTCTGAACCTGCATGGAAGTTTATGCTGATATAAGCTGGTTTTTCAGCAGGCACATTGAACACATATGTACACTTAGATGTTTAGACTGGATCCTTGCAGAAACCTCTAATATAGTTGTACTTAACCCGATGGCTGTTTTGTTCTGGAATAATTACTGATGTGCAAGGAACAAACGAAAGTCACAGTAGTCCTGTTTTAACTTGATGAGCTTGAGAAAGGCATGTCTCTGTGTGCTGCGTCAAACCAACCTATTTTTATTGTCTATTCATTCATGGTGTTTAATCAATCATCACTAGTGCTCTTGGTGCTGCAATCAACAAATACAATGGTTCAGTGTAAAAAATTACACAGATGCACATTGCACCAGAAGACAGGAAGAAACCACCTAGCAACCACCCAGACAAACACCCTAGCGACAGCATGCAATAATGAATTTTGCACATGCAAGCAAATGCATGTAAAAGACAACTTAAAACCATCTTTGCTTTCTGTTTATTAAGTCAAAAAACATATTAAACTGCATCGTAATGCATCATCTAGCTTATTTTGCTAAAAGCTTTTCAGTGCCCAGACAGAGTGAATCTAGCAATGCAAAGAAATCCTGCTGATTGCAGATTAAGCCATATATCTGACAGGTCCCTCATTGTTTTATACTGCACTGCAGTGGCGGTCGAGGGGAGGGCGTTAGTGCTCATCGATGGACCGGTGCAGCGAGATCTGCGCTCCCCGGGGAACCGTTTGCAGACAGAAGTGTAGTGCACGCTAACTGTGATGTACGAGCCAATAAAAGCAGCAACAGCCCCACTGGATCATCAGTCAGGAGCTAATGGAGCCGCAGTTGCTCCAATCAGACGTGTTCTTCAGAGCTCTTGACTGCGCTGGGCGTTCTGGCATCTAGTGGATCACATTTGTAGGAAAGCTTTGGAATCGGCTAATTTATATTAGTATAGGCTTAGTATTAGTATTTATTAGTATTGGCTTCTTCTCAATGAGTTCAAGTTCAAGTTTATTTGTAAAGCGCTTTTTACGATACAAATCGTTGCAAAGCAGCTCTACAGGAAATTATGTTTCCACAATATATTTATATATTGCATAAACTTAATATATTTAACTTATGGCAAAATTTGGTAATTCTGTATGTTGTCTGAGCGTTGGCATCCTCTGAGGTCCTCTGAGGGGTTGGCATCATCTCTTCTCAAGTGTTCGGTCATCTCAGATCATTTAAGGGTTGGATCCAGACTGAAGCTTCTGTCATTCCTAGTTAGGGATGTTAATCCAGAAACATAGAAACAAATAGAGACATAATTAGTGTAGCTGCTGTTCCAACTAAGCAACAATTATTTGTTCAACCCAAGCTAAAGAATAATAATAATGTACATTTGATCAGATATAACTGCAGTACAAGATTATAAGATGCATTATGTGAATGCTTGGCTAAAGAGATGTGTCTTTAATCTAGATTTAAACAGAGAGAGTGTGTCTGAACCCCGAACGTTATCAGGAAGGCTATTCCAGAGTTTGGGAGTCAAATGTGAAAAAGCTCTACCTCCTTTAGTGGGCTTTGCTATCCTAGGTACTACCAAAAGTCCAGAGTTTTGCGACCTTAGGGAGCGGGTTGGATTGTAGCGTGGTAGAAGACAAGTTAGGTACGCAGGAGCTAAACCATTTAGGGCCTTATAGGCAAGTAATAATATTTTGTAAATGATACGGAACTGAATAGGTAGCCAGTGCAGAGACTGTAAAATTGGGGTAATATGATCATATTTTCTTGACCTGGTAAGAACTCTAGCCGCTGCATTTTGGACTATCTGTAGCTTGTTTATTGAAGATGCAGGACAACTAGCAGTGCATTACAATAGTCCAGTCTAGAGGTCATGAATGCATGAACTAGCTTTTCTGCATCAGAAACAGGGAGCATGTTTCGAAGCTTGGCAATGTTTCTAAGATGGAAGAATGCTGTTTTTGTAACATGGGGAATATGATTTTCAAAGGATAAGTTGCTGTCTAATATAACACCCAGATTTTGGACTTTAGAGGAACGTAACAGTGCATCCGTCTAGATGTAAATTGTAATCCAAGAGATTCTGTGTAATGTTTTTTGGTCCAATAAGTAATATCTCTGTCTTATCTGAATTTAATAGGAGGAAATTATTGATCACCCAATCTTTTAAATTTTTTACACAATCTATTAGTTTAGATAGTTTCGAAGTTTCATCTGGTCTTGTTGAGATATATAATTGAGTATCATCAGCATAACAATGAAAACTAATCCCGTATTTTCTAATAATATTACCAAGGGAGCAAACCTCATTACAACTGGTGGTGGTTGAGGAGACCCCCCCCCCCCCCCCTCCATGTAAAGCGCTTTGAGTACACAGAAAAGTGCTATATAAATGTAAACAAATTATTATTAATTATTATTATTATTAATTACAATAAAGTTGAAATTAAATCTGAATATTATTTAAATAAATGCAAATGAAGGGACGGCCTGAGATTTGTCAAAATTTGAAATAATTGAAATAAACATGTATATATATATATATATATAGAGAGAGAGAGAGAGAGAGAGAGAGAGAGAGAAAATAAAAACAGGTTTTTTAGCACTTTTTACTTTTTTTTTTTTTTAGCACTTCTTTACCATGGTACCATGTCCAGTAACAGTCTGTGTGGAATCAGCAGGTGTTATTGTTAACTACAATTATTAAATATTATATTTTTTGTTTGTTAAATAGAGTGGATATTAAATAAAATATTAGATGAAAAACTTGAACGAAAATCGGAAATGTTTCCTTGAAAACTACCAGAAATATAATTAAGTTGAAACGGAAGTACTAAAATTTAATTACAATTAAAATAAACACAAACAAATGCTAAATAAGCATTAAAAAACATTAAAAAACAACTAAGAAAAATGACAAAACACCACAAAACTAAAACGTTAAGATGAAAAATTAAGAAAAAAAAGCTAAAGGAAAGTATGAAATACTTACAAGGGTATATATATATTTATATATATATAATAGTGTATATATTAGTGTAAAATAACACCAGGAATAAAGCACACATACATGTTGTGTTTACATGTGAACACATGTTAAAAGATCTACTTACTTCACTACAGATTTGGCTCAGCGTTAAGTCTTAAATATACAGTATGGCTTCCTACACATGCAGTGATCAGTGATACAGAAGCATGATCGCTTTCTAGGAAAGACATGCACTGCAGCTTTCTATTCAACTGCCTTTTGAATGAACTTTTATAACAGTTTTTATTGATATGGTTTTGAGTTAATTATACTGACACTATATTTGGTTCTGAAACTGTAAACCTCAGCTCGAAAGATTAACAGCTTAGAATAAGGCCTGACATGTCGTCATCATCTAATGTAAAAAACACTGGCCCTGATTCATGACAAACATTGAAAATCCTGACTGTATGAAAAAATACTTGTCATTCAACAGAATTTCCACTTTTATCTCGCACACTTCAAAAAGCGTCTATTTAGCTGACATGACAGATGTTACTGACTGATTGTGAACGACTCTGTCGGCATGTTTAAGCAGTTACATCACAAGTGTACATGGAAAATGTTAATTCAAGTCATGGAAAGTTTTATTGCTTATATATTCTTTTTTTATAGCTCATACGTTCCACTGAAGTATCAACAGTGTCTGAGATGTTTCTCTTAAAAGTCTCTTTATTTATGTTTATTTTATTATCCTTATGCTTACTTTATTCTCTTTATTCTGCTGTCTAGAAGAAACAATTGAGATTTTAAAGCAATAGATCTCCTAAAAATGAAAATTTGTGCTGAGTTTGTTTCTTCATCAGATTTGGAGAAATGTAGCATTGCATCACTGTCTCAGCAATGGATGCTCTGCAGTGAATGGGTGCCGTCAGAATGAGAGTCCAAACAGCTGATAAAAACATCACAATAATCCACACCACTGCAGTCCATCAGTTAACATCTGGAGAAGACAAAAGCTGCTGTTTGTAAGAAACAAATCCATCAAGATTAATTTACTTTAAACCATCACTTCTGGCTAAAATGATGCTTCCTCCAGTTCAAAAAGTGTTCTGGTCTGAATCAGGAGAGAAATCTGCACAAATCATGCACCGTTTACAAGCCAAAACAGCTCTAAACAAATATGTGACTGGATTTCAAGGTGAGAGACAACAGGAGATGGACCTTTTCACTGGCAGAATGGATAATGGACTTGTATTTTAGATGGGAGCAACAGTCTGATGTAAAAAAAAAAAAATCTTGATGGAATTGTTTCTTATAAACACGATGCTTTTGTCTTCTCCAGATGTTAACTGATGGACTGCAGTGGTCTGGATTATTGTGATGTTTTTATCAGCTGTTTGGACTCTCATTCTGACGGCACCCATTCACTGCAGAGCATCCATTGCTGAGACACTGATGCAATGCTCAAATTCTGGGTAAACTATTCCTTTAAAGCAATCTCACTAGTGATTTTCCTTTCCTATGAGAAGGAATACATTTTCTCTTCGTTTTGAACTCATTTTTAGTAGTTGTGCAACAGCTGTGGGTTTGTGGATCTTCAGGATGGAGTGTGAAATGTGTGTCATAATTCACACCATCCTGAAAACTCAGTCTAGCTGAAACGCTATCGCAAATAAACACAGCTCTGAATCATAACCTTCAAAACAATTACTTTACTGTTAAATCATCATCATCGCATGATTATAAACGCATTACATAAAGTAGAATTTTAGACTCCTTGTTCCTAAAAATGAGCAATGCATGGCTAGTTTTAAATAGCTGTTTTCAGTGACCTTGTCTACAGACATGGCTTTAGCTTTGTCCTTTTGCCCTTGTGTTTGTAGCACTCGTCCTCACTTCTCTCTCTGTTTGTGTGCCACTGTGGTTGACCTCTGACTCCTTCTCACATGGCTGTGAACAATGGAGTAGTTCTTAGAGCTTCCGAAACATTCCGTTTATTACACAATCCAGCAGCTTTGAGCCGGTGCAAACTCCGGCTGTAATATACATTTATCTGACGGGAACATGAGTCAGGATATGTGATTACATTACAGACAGCCCAGCTTAAATGAGGAACCCAGCTGTGTTCGTTTTTGTTTCCTTTCGTTCGTTTTTTACACTGATTTAGGATTAGTTCTGATTAAAAATTCAATTCTGTCATTTATTTGCTCACCCTCATGTTACTCCAAACCCGTATGCTGCTGTTTCTTTCCATGGAACAAGAAAAATTGTCACAGCTTTTTCCACCAGCAACAGTTCATTGACATCTGTCAAGCTGCAAAAAGGATAAAATCATAATTTTCCATTCAGTTTTCCTAGTTTTTTCTTGACAAACTCTTTGAAAATCTTATTTTGAGAATTAACGGGGGAAAATATAAGTAAAACAAATTAAGAAATTGAGAATAAAAATTAAATAATATAAATGAAAATAAACTATATGCACTGCTGTTTATATATACACACACAAAATTAAGCAGCACAACTGTTTTCAACATTGATAATAATCAGAATTATTTCTTGAGCAGCAAAAAGGGCAAGTAGCATTAAATATCATTATCTCTTTTCTGTTTTTAGACAACAACAAAAATCTCCATACAGTCATTTTCTGTTACAGAAATGGACATTGGTCATGCTTATTTTTTGTTTTTTAATAATATGATTCTCACGCTCCAAATGTAGTCCATACTGCGAACAGCCATTTACACACATAAACACTCTTTATCAACAGCACAAGGAGAGGATTTTCTGGTTATTAAAATCAGTGTACAGAAGAACAATGCCTGTAATATGACATTCTAGCAGCGATTGAGCTAATCTACAGTCACATGACACACGCTGGAAATACTGCTGAAATGATTTAGCTCATTTGAGCCGAACAGATAGAGCTCCTGTACAACAGAAATAATAAAACAGCAGATGGATGAACACGCTGACACACAAACAGAAATATAAATGAACCAGACAAGTGTTCCATCACCAATATTCATCTGTTTATTAACTAAAAACACAACGTTTTGATCCTGGCTCTGTTTGACATAGTAACTAGAGATTTACTAACATTTGTGACCCTGGAGCACAAAAGCAGTCATGAGTAACACAGGTATATTTGTAGCAATAACCAACAATACATTGTATGGGTCAAAATTATACTTTTTTCTTTTATGCCAAAAATCATTAGGATATTAAACAAAGATCATGTTCCATGAAGATATTTAGTCAATTTCCTACTGTAAATATATCAAAACTTCATTTTTGATTAGTAATATGCATTGCCCTCAGATTCCAGATTTTCAAATAGTTGTATCTCAGCCAACTAATGTCCTATCTGAACACACATACATCAATGGAAAGATCATTTATTCAGCTTTCACGTGATGTATAAATTAACCCTTATGACTGGTTTTGTGGTCCAGGGGTCACATTTCAATGCCTGTTTATACAGGTGCCCTGACCTGACTATAATTAGTGCATTAGTGAAGCAAACCAAAAGTTATTTGTTGGTTGCATAAGCCTTTAATTCAGAGCCAGTCATGGACTGAAGCAACACAATGCAGTTATTCTTCAGTAAACTGATGAATGATGGATTTCAGTGGAAGGACCTGCATCATTTGATCCTCCAGCTCTCAGCCTGAATACAAAGCGCTTTAGCACCATCTAGTGGCTAGAAATAAAAACGCACTTAAATAAATTCAACAGCGCCATCTGTCTCTTCGATGAAGATTACGAAGCTTCATGATTGTTTTGGAATTTGAATTGTTTGGTCAAAAACAGTTTAATACACATAAATGACTGTTTAACTGTAAGGACCACCAGCATCACACGCTGAGTATTTGTTCATCTGGCCGTTCTTTCCATTGTCTTTCCTCCAGGCTGAGCTCAACCAATCCATTAGGATATTGGTTTCTGCACCTTACTGAGTTTTAGAGCATTTGGCAAACCAGCTTTTGATGCATTAATATCACCAACTGCCCTCAAGCACCTCCTCTTCACATCTCCATCCCAGAGATTCTGCAAGGCTTCAACTGAGACCTAATGAATAAGAGCTTTTGGCTTCAGATCAGGTGAATAATGAGCTCTACAGGTCTGAGGATACCTTTCTGCTGACTCAATGCCTGCATGAGTATTTGTTGATAATATGCAATATAATATTTTATATATATATATATATATATATATATATATATATACCGTATATATATAATTTATAATGTATGTCTGTAATTTGTGAATATTAATATTTTATGCATTTTTTACATGCAATATACACTCTCTTCAGAGAAGGCAAAACAACATTAAAATGTATTAATTCATCCACTTATTAGGAAAACATTTTATGCTGAGCTCACAAGAAAATTTAGAAAAGCAAATGCTTGTCCTCTCAGGCTTCCGTACCGATGCCATCTGACTTCCTACAGACTGATTTTCTAATCAACACGCCACCCAGTGGACAGAGAAAGCATTGCACCACAAACAAACAGCTCCAGTTAGCATCAGTCCAGAGTGTGTTGTGGATGTTTGCAGCAGTAATGTGACTCGAGTCCAGTCCTGTTCATCCTCACATCAGCAGAACATTGATACACTGATACGGCTGAGAGATTCTAGAAGATTCTCTGTATCTGCTCCACCAGTAACACAGTCAGTGTTTGTTCAAGTCCTTTAAAGGCCAGTTCTCTACTATTTACTGTGAGCTAAACTTCTAATAACTGTTATTCCTCTCTGAGCATCGAGAAATAGTTTCAGTATTTTGAAACTATAAAGAGTCTGTTTGGTCTGGAAATAAATTCTCAGTATCATCTTCAATTCCTTTTAATATTTTCTTTCAGAAGATGTTTAGTATTTTTGT
This sequence comes from Barbus barbus, assembly GCF_936440315.1. Lineage (NCBI taxonomy): Eukaryota > Metazoa > Chordata > Actinopteri > Cypriniformes > Cyprinidae > Barbus > Barbus barbus. Next base: position 33,874,381 of record NC_136736.1, on the reverse strand, counting down.
TGCATCAACAGCTAATTTGACATTTTGTGTATTAGTGCCACAATATTTCATTGTTTCTGAATCATGGCTGGTTTTAGCTGGCGATCTTCATAATGCAGTTTCTGTGTAAAAGTCTTCTGTCTGCTGCGGGTGTAGTTTTTAAGCCTTTTTAAGCGGAAATCTCTGATCTTTGACCTTCTTCTGTATCCAGAACAAAAACCGCTCATGGATCATCTGGTTGTTTTGTCCTTGCTCTGATCTTGTGCCTGTCAATCAAATTAGTCATCCAAAATCTGCTTTGACCTCCACACCGGTCACCCTGAACTTTAAGATCGAGCCGGATTAAAACCAAGTTGAGGATGAAAACATTATGATGTAAAATAAATAGCTCATCTTTTAGTTTGTGTGCTGTATCTAGGTGAATAAACAAATAAATAATGTGACATACTCGATATCCATGTTGCCTTGCGATACATTTGCATGTGGCCTATTTTTATATCCAGTTTGGAAATTTTTCAGATTCAATATTTTTATGAAATAAAAAAATATGAAGGTCTTCTTCAATGCTTTAATATGTACAGGAAGTAGGATGATGACATCAAATGATGGTGAAGATCATCAAGGAACGTCACAAAATGTATCAGAACTCGTCTTTCTCAGAACATCTCATGTTAGCGTTTGCTTCAGAACAAACTCTGGCAGATATTCTGAGAAATCTTACGAGACTTTCAGAGACAAATCAAACAGCTTGTGGATTAAAGATCATACTCGTTTCAGAGCTGTGACCTCTGGTTATTCCATAGCATCTGCAAACATGCAAGACTTATACTTAAAACCTTCTTCTGACGGTCTTATAGTAAACCACATATGGGGGGAAAACATGATATATTTAAAAAAATATACAAAAATAAATAGCTAATATGTGACCCTGGAGCACAAAACCAGTTTTAAGTCGCTGGGGTATATTAGTAGCAATAACCAACAATACATTGTATCGGTCAAAATTATCAATTTTTCTTTTATGCCAAAAATCATTAGGCTATTAAGTTAAGATCATGTTCCATGAAGATATTTTGTAAATGTCCTACCGTAAATATATCAAAACTTCATTTTTGATTAGTAATATGCATTGCTAAGAACTTCATTTGAACAACTTTAAAGGAGATTTTCTCAATATTTAGATTTTTTTGCACCCTCAGATTCCAGATTTTCAAATAGTTGTATCTCAGACAAATATTGTCCTATCCTAACAAACCATACATCAATGGAAAGATTATTTATTCAGCTTTCAGATGATGCATAAATCTCAGTTTCGAAAAATTGACACTTAAGACTGGTTTTGTGGTCCAGGGTCACATATAAAAAACTTTTCAAAATGAAATTTAGCTGTAGTAAAAAATATTTTCCTTATTTCATACAAGGTCACTAGGAATTGAGCTCTTCACCTATTAGATTTCATTATTGTTTTCCAAACAGGTTCTTTTAAGGTTTCATGTTTTCATAAAAGCAGTGACAACACCTTTTTATTTTTCAAAATGTTGATGTGATGATTCATACATTCTGCTTTCTTCTCAAGAAATATTAGATTTTATGACATGAGATTTTGTAGGATTTTTATAGGATAGACATCTTGCTTTATTAAAGTGACAGTGTGTGCAGCTGTCTTTATCAGATTCTAGTTGTCCACAGACTCGTGATCAGTTCACTATACTCTTTAAAAATAAAGGTTCCAAAAGCAGCGATGCATTGGAGAAACGTTTTTCCACAAAGAACCTATCAGTCAACTGTTCTTTAAATAAACTTTTTTTTTTTTTTTTTGTGAAGAACAGTGAAGAACATTTAATAATCTGAAAAATCTTTCTCCTCTATGAAGAACCTTTTTTTGCATTGAGATGGTTCTATGAATCTCAAAAGTTATTAATGGAACCATAGATGCCAATAAAGTAGCTATTTAAGCACCAATTTTAAATAAAATCTGAATACATAAGAAAGTTATATTGAAATAACTTAATTGCAATGTCAAACCCACTAAGATTGTTTTTGATTGCCTTGCTTTTGAGAAATCCTATTGTAATGATTGAAATATCTGTTATTAGCTGTTTGTTCATCATATCATGTGTTCATTGATTGCTGTTATGTTTTCAGAGGAAAAGGAGAGACCTAGTGTACATGTTCTTTGCAACATCAAGAAAAAAACTCGGTATTATTCAGTGGAATTCTGAGTATTACAAGAGTGTTTGTTCTGTTAAATCAACGCCTATTTCACTGTAATGCTGCCTCTCGGAGACCGCATTGATTCTTGAAACAGGTTATGCTGCTACTCTAAACATCTGTTTCATGATATAAAGTTAATAAGTGACTTTTATTAGAAACAAAAATCTAAATATGGCTGCATTAATGGGGGCCAAGCATAAAAAGCAGAACTTGCTTTGAAGCCGTTTTAGGCAGATCGGGTCAAAGGTTAAGAGTAGATTGAAAGGTGTCATATTATGATGATTTTTTTTATGTATTTAAAACGAGACTGGGCTCTACAGTGTAATAATACTGTAACTTTCAGAACTTGCTGTTCAGTCTAAAAGAAGAAATGAATTGAGCTGCAAAACCAACTAACAGAAGTGGACTCCTGCCAAACAGATTAAATAATAAAAACATTATTGATATGACCAGTTTTCAGCTCTTGCATTGCACTGTAAAGTTTGTTATAAAATTTCATCAGCCCGAAACTGACCAGATGTGAAATTTTGTGAATCATTTTTTAAGTGTGTAAATTAAATTATTATTTTTTATTTTTTAACATTTTCTTTGATGGCAGATTTCTGTTATGATGCTATTTATTTAAAAAAAAAGAAGAAAATGTTTTATATTTAGACTGCATAAGATAAAACTATCATTTGTAACAAAAAAAGGCACAAAAAAAAAATCATTATGGCCTTTCAGCCATTTTTGCTCCCACTAGCTAAAAATATATTGTTAAATAATCGCATAATTCACCCAAATAATTCTGGATTAGTAACATAAAACACGGTTCCACCTACACGTCTTAAATCTGTAGGCCTAAGTGTGGACTAAACTTCTGAGGCATTGTGAAGGACATGAGGCCTGAGAGCTCTGTTGACTGATAACAGACAGAAAATGGTTTACAAAACACAGATAAAGTCCATCACAAATTCACAATTTCTAGCACTTGATTCTGCCCACATATAGAATCAGTTTGAATCTACAGATTCCTTACAGATGCCAAAAAGCACACTTGACAGTCATGAAATATAAAAATGGACAAAACTGGTGGAGTGTTTGAAATACCAGCATGAAGTTCTATGCAGGTTTATGGTGGTTTAGTCCTGGTCTTGCCAGCCATACTGGTGCAGGTAATGCTGGTCACAGAATGTTCTTTCTGGTTCTTTGCTGGTTAACCTGGTTAAGAAAGCACCAGCACACCAGCATTCAGAAATCTGTTCAGCCATGCTGGTCTGGTTAAAATGGAACATAGAAATCATTCATAAAATTAGACGAACTAAATACACAAAAGACACTAAATCAGACTTCACATTTGATCTGTTGCTCCTGTGTGCCCTGTGAGTGCTGACTTGATCATCTATAAAACTGACAATTTTATCCTACAGCAAGTGAAACAAATATTTCGACTTCAAAGCAGTCATAAAACATTGGACTGATATTTATCAGAGTGGGCTGTTTGTTCAGTTCCAGCTTATGGCTGCTCATTCCACCTCCAAAGGCCCCACAGGCTACTACGGACAAAATGAAAGTTATCATCATTTTATCTTCTTTATTTCTTAGAAACTAAGCTGTGCTTTTTGGTCTGTTCGTTGAACTGCTCCAGCAACTTTCCTCTCCTTCTGTCCAGGCATGAACACGCTGCTTTCAGATTGTTTACTATGAATTAAGTGGACTTTTTGCACAAAAGCAATGGAGAGTTCGATTTAAATTTAAAATGTTAAAAATCTACTTATTTAGTATATATACATACATATATATATATATATATATATAGATGTAAGTGAATCAATTTCTATTGGCAAGTTAAAAGTTCTATCAATCAATAAAACATCAAAGCTAGTCCTTCTCATTGATGTCACCAAAATGACTTACCTGGATGAAGGTTAAACAAGTGAAAGGTTAAAATATGGATGACAGGTGCTAAACCCCTCCCAGAATTTCTCATATTTCTTCCCCAAAACACAGGTGAGTTGGCAGAATATAAATTTTGTGAACTTGGCTTGGTCACACAGGCACTTGTGTCTCCAGAGAGGCTGACTGGACTTCTGAACTCCACAACACCAGATTTTTGGTTGAAATAAATTGGGAAGATGGGGCTCGGCGTGAGTGGACTATTGTTATCTTGAACATATCTTGTGAAACAACCAGCATATGTTGTGTTTTGGATGCTGGTGGGCCCAAACTGGATGCTTATTTAGTTTAACTAGCAAACCTTCTTTGGTCAACAAGCTTTACCAGACCATGCTGGTTGATCAGCATCACAGACTAGCACCAAACCAGCATAAGCCAGTATGGAAACTCATGCTGGTGTATGCTGGTGCTTTCCGTAGCGATTCTGGTCTGGGCTGCTGATGTTCCATTTGTTGTGTAGATTTAATCTTTGGCTCTGTTCCCGTCAGGTAAGGTGATACTTTTATGTCAAACACATATATATATATTGTTTTTATGTTTTATAGACAGGGAATGATGATTACACATTGACGGCAACTTCTGAGGATGAAATCAAAAAGTTCAAAAAGGGTAAAAAAAAGAAGAAGGATGTGAACGAATTGAAGAAAGAAGTGGAGCTGGTGAGAAATTCATATATACATTACACATCACATAAACATGTCTGCTAGGGCATGGGGGCTAGACCACCCTAATACTGGTATGATCTGAAACTATAACCACCAAGAAAAGTTCAATACTTTCTCATCTCATAAAACTATACAACTACAGATTTTCTCTGTGGAACTGAGATTCAAGCTTTTTTGCTCTTCTGCAGGATGACCACAAGCTGACACTGGAGGAACTTTCTCGCAAATTTGGCACTGACTTGAACAAGGTGAGCAGAGGTTTAGTGAGAGTTTTTGACATTTTAGTAAATTTTATGTTGTCTGTATGAAATTATGTGTTTTGCTATTTTTAAATACAAGGAGACAAAAACTAGTTAATGATCACATTCTTTTAATTTAAAAATGTAAATAAAAAAAAGTTTTGATAAAACTGAAATGTTTTATTTTAAGCTTAAGATACCTGTCCTGTTTAAATACAACACTTTACTGTCTTGAAATTACACAGAAATTTGTGTAGTTGTTTTAAAATTTGTTTTAATTTAATTTATTTTTTTCTGCATTCATTTCATTACTCAATGTCAATACCCTATGGCAGGGCTTGACTTCGTCCCGTGCAAAGGAGATCTTACTCCGTGATGGGCCAAATGCCCTGACCCCACCTCCAACAACTCCAGAATGGGTGAAGTTCTGCACACAGCTCTTTGGTGGATTCCAGACACTGCTGTGGTTGGGTGCATTACTTTGTTTCACGGCATATGGAATTCAGGCTGCCTCTAACGAAGAACCAGCCAATGACAATGTATGTGAGAGAACATGTTTTGTCTTCATTTTTATATTATCATACACTTTGTCCCTTTCTAAAAACCTAACTGTGGTTTTGCAGCTGTACCTGGGACTTGTGCTTGCTTTTGTTGTCATAGTCAATGGATGCTTCTCATACTATCAAGAATCCAAGAGCTCTAAGATCATGGAATCTTTTAGGAACCTCATTCCTCAGGTATGGCCTCTCATAAATACTTTTATGCCCAAATGTAGCTTTCCCGTGCCACAAAAGTACTTAATGTTCTGTTCTGGTCATGTAGCAAGCGTTAGTTGTGCGTGATGGAGAGAAAAAGGTCATCAATGCTCAGGAGGTAGTTGCAGGTGATCTTGTGGAGGTCAAAGGTGGAGACAGAATCCCAGCTGATATTCGTATCATCTCTGCACATGGATGCAAGGTAAGACCTAAACCATTTGTGAATGTAATTGTGATATATGCCACCAATGCCTTTTTATGAAACTTTATGATTGTAAAGCACTTTGGGTGTACAGCAATACACAATAAAGCACTATATAAATGCATCATTCATTCATTCAACTTTCATTCTGCCTTTCCAGGTGGACAACTCTTCCCTCACTGGTGAATCTGAGCCCCAGTCTCGTACTCCTGACTTCTCCCATGAAAACCCCCTGGAGACGAAAAACATTGCGTTTTTCTCTAGCAACTGTGTTGAAGGTACCAAAAAAGTTCCTGTAGTATGTTGGATACATTGGATGCATTTTACAACAGCTGTGGACAAACTGAACAACTAAATTTCTTGAACATAATAAAACCCTAGGTAATGGAAGAGGGATTGTCATTAACACCGGTGACCGTACTGTCATGGGTCGTATTGCATCACTTGCCTCCAGTCTGGATTGTGGACAAACACCAATTGCTAAAGAGATTGAGCACTTCATCCACATCATCTCTGGTGTAGCTGTCTTCCTGGGTTTGGCCTTCCTAATCCTGTCCTTGATACTTGGATATGGGTGGTTGGAAGCTGTTGTTTTCCTTATTGGGATCATTGTTGCTAATGTACCTGAAGGTCTTCCTGCCACTGTAACTGTAAGTCAGAGTGATTTTTTGGTTATACTTTGGTTGTTTAGTCAAATTTATCTGTACAACATATTATTAGTGTTTCAAAATTTGTATAATCAATAAGTCCTGGTCATATTTCAGTATGTTTGAGCCAAAAGTGATCACTTAGCTTGTGTCTACTTATGTAGGTGTGTCTAACACTGACCGCCAAACGTATGGCGAAGAAAAACTGCCTGGTGAAGAATCTTGAAGCCGTGGAGACCCTTGGCTCGACCTCCACTATCTGCTCTGACAAGACTGGCACTTTGACCCAGAACCGAATGACTGTTGCTCACATGTGGTTTGACAACCAGATTCATGACGCTGACACCACAGAGAACCAGAGTGGAACCTCCTTTGACAAGAGCTCTGCTACTTGGGTGGCCCTCGCACGTGTCGCCGGTCTCTGCAACCATGCCGTCTTCCGTGCTGAACAGAGCCATCTCCCAATCCTTAGCGTGAGTTTCCCTCTAGTCATCTTAATATCTATATGAGCTACGTGAGGACTTGCAACTTTTACCATTCCGGTAGTCAATTTAACTGTTATTGTGAGTGAAACTTTGTTCAATCAAATCTGTTCTGCAGCGAGAAACAGCTGGTGATGCCTCAGAGTCTGCCCTGTTGAAGTGTATTGAGCTGTGCTGTGGTTCAGTCACTGAAATGAGAGAGAAGTACAAAAAGATGTGTGAGATCCCTTTCAACTCCACCAACAAGTATCAGGTATTTTCTATATGTTGAGGTGTTCTTTGGACATGATGTGGATTTAACTAGTCATCCTAACAGCTCTTCATATGCCTTTTCTAGCTCTCAATCCACAAGAATCCCAATTCCTCAGAGTCTAAGCACCTGCTGGTGATGAAGGGAGCCCCTGAGAGGATCTTGGATCGATGCTCTACTATTTTGATTCAAGGAAAAGAGCAGCCTTTGGACGATGAAATGAAAGATGCTTTCCAAAATGCTTATGTAGAACTCGGAGGTCTTGGAGAAAGAGTGCTGGGTAAAGCCACTTTATGAAGTTCTCCTTGGGATAAGCATTGAATTTATGGCTACAGAAGAATATGAATACAGAGAATGGTAAATTACAGCACATAAATAATTCCTTGATCTTTCTCATAGGCTTCTGCCACTTTAGCCTCCCTGATGACCAGTTTCCTGAGGGTTTTCCATTTGATACTGATGATGTTAACTTCCCCACTGAGAACCTGTGTTTTGTTGGCCTCATGTCCATGATTGATCCTCCTCGTGCAGCTGTACCAGATGCTGTGGGCAAGTGCAGGAGTGCTGGAATCAAGGTGCTGTTGTCATTGAAGATCTACTGCTTGAAGACACTGTGCCCATATTCAGATAATAATTATTTGTGACCATTCAGTTACAGCTAAGGTTATTCATTCAAAGTAATTTAAATGAATGACTCTTCCCATACAGGTTATCATGGTTACTGGAGACCATCCAATTACAGCTAAGGCTATTGCAAAAGGTGTTGGCATCATCTCTGAAGGCAATGAGACTGTGGAAGACATTGCTGCTCGTTTGAACATCCCTGTTGGAGAGGTCAATCCGAGGTAAACCAATCATCTCAACCAGTTTCAGATGTGGCATGTGGAATTGCTCTAGATGTCTGTTAATGCAAAGTGTATCTCCAGAGATGCTAAGGCCTGTGTGGTCCATGGTGGAGAACTGAAGACTATGAATGAAAGCGACCTGGATGATATCCTCAAATACCATACAGAAATTGTGTTCGCCAGAACTTCTCCACAACAAAAGCTGATTATCGTGGAAGGATGTCAGCGACAGGTACCATCAGACAGTTATCTATTTGATCCAAGGGTGTAAATTTCATCTAACAGTAGGGGGGGACACACAAATAATACAGTCAAAATTGTACTTGTAAGGATAGATATGTGTACACAGCATGTGTAGGCTACATAGCATGTTTAAATATGAGTTAGGTTCATAGGTTAACCACGCGGTCATATTATAATTACCCGTATTGACCCGAATATAAGACAATGTTTTTTTTCTTGGAAATACATCTGAAAAAACGCGGCATCTTATATTCAGGGTCTAGACTTTGACATGTCAATAATACACTCACAATATCACAAATGGGAATATTTTCCCATTTATTGACTGACAGTGAAGCACTCTGTTCTTTCCCACCACCCACCGGTGCATTTTTCCCTCCTAACAGGGTGCCATTGTAGCCGTAACCGGTGATGGAGTCAATGATTCTCCTGCTCTGAAGAAGGCTGACATTGGTGTGGCTATGGGTATCGCTGGATCTGATGTATCCAAACAGGCTGCTGACATGATCCTTCTGGACGACAACTTTGCCTCAATTGTTACTGGAGTAGAAGAAGGTACAGTATAAAAAGCTGTTGAAATTTTAATACCTAATTCAGTTCATTTCTGGCAATATTGTCGACTTGATTGCACCAATACTATTTGAACTGAACTGAGCTGGACGATGACATCAATGAACCAATGATGAACTGACTTTAACTGAGTGTTTACTATTGTCCTCTTGCATTATCGACACAATATTTTCCTGTTTAATACTGTAAAGCTGCTTTGACGCAATCTGTTTTGTATACAGCTTTATATAAATAAAGGTGACTTGTAGGATACATGTCATTGACCCCTTATTTCTCAAACACATGTGTTCCACTTCAGGCCGTCTGATCTTTGACAACTTGAAGAAGTCTATTGCCTACACGCTGACTAGTAAGATCCCTGAGATGTCACCCTTCCTCTTGTTTGTCCTTGTTGGTATTCCTCTACCTTTGGGCACCGTCACCATCCTCTGCATTGACCTGGGCACTGACCTGGTAAGAAAATCGACTAGAAAACTTTAAATTATGCATTCTGTTTTTAATTCATTTTAAATTGTTGCCACAGATTCCTGCCATCTCATTAGCCTATGAAAATGCAGAAAATGACATCATGAAGAGACAACCCAGAAATGCGCAAACAGATAGGCTGGTGAACGCGAGGCTAATCAGTATGGCATATGGTCAAATCGGTAAGGACATTCTTGCTCTATAAAGAGAGCTCTGAATTTTTTTAACATAGCATCTATTAAAGATCTTTAACAATTAAACTGTTAGTCTTATCATATATGAATATGGGCAAGCAATTAATTTTACTGTCATGATTTGTCTTTTTAGGTATGATCCAAGCAGTTGCAGGGTTCTTTACATACATTGTGGTTATGGGTGAGAATGGTTTCTGGCCCAGTTATCTGCCAGGACTTCGAGTTGGTTGGGAAGACAGATCTATCAGTGACCTGGAAGATAGCTATGGTCAACAATGGGTCAGTGTCAAAGCTTGTGAAACATAAAAGATTCTATATTATAAAAATCAGTCTTTTAAATATTTTTCTAAACACTGCTTTGTTCTTGTGTTTTAATTGTCTGATGCAGACCTATGAGGCCAGAAAGATTATAGAGTCCACATGCCACACAGCATTTTTCATCAGTATTGTAGTTGTGCAGTGGGGTGACTTGATCATTGTGAAGACCAGAAGAAATTCCATCTTACAGCAGGGAATGAAGTATGTAAACAAAGGGATGTAAACAAGCTTCAAAGAAGCCATGAAGTATTGGTGGATTGTTTGTTCAGTTGCAGCTCATGGCTGCCCACCCTAAAGCCTTATCACAATTTATTTTTTTCTTCTTTCCAAGAAACAAAGTCCTCATCTTTGCCTTTTTTGAGGAAGCTGCTCTGGCAGCTTTCTTGTCTTACTGCCCAGGCATGGACGTTGCCGTGAGAATGTATCCTCTAAGGTAAGTGGACGTATGTAGACTTTTGCACACATGTAATTGGGGATCTTTATGTTCAAATCTTTTCATTTGTCTAGCTGACTTTTGATGCGAATTAGCTTAACTCTTTATAATTAATTATAATATTTGGATAAGTTAATAGAATTAGCTTGATAAAGCTGAATTTACAGTACAATCAATTGACTAGGTAGTCTAGTGAATGCTCAGTATTGATTACTTATGAATTCAAAGAAACCTTAATTTACAGGGTAAGAGAAATACCCTTGTTTAAGGTACAGTACTACTCAGAGCATGTAACAAGATCGAAATCGTTAAATTGACTTTGTTGCAAGCAGGGAATCAGAAACAAATACTCATATGTATTGTGCACAATGCTTTATTAACTAAATCACAAACACATAACTAGACTAAACAAACACATGCATATATATATATACACACACACACACATCACACATACATGGCACATGGGAAGGGTAACTGAGACTGGATGAATGAAACCGGACAGAAACAGGGGAAATGAGGTGGAGGCTGATGGTTCTTCCATCTGAAAGAACCATCAGTCTCTAATTCAAAGCACAGTATATGATAGCTTACAACAAACCTCTGTGAGGTGCAAGGAACGATACTTGCATTTGGATACTTGCAACGAGAACGAGAGTCCCGTAAGCTTCTGAAGAAGGTCTGGATGGTTCCATTCAATGGCCGAAGTTGCAATCTCTTGAAACTCTGAGGATGTTCTTGACTCTGTTGGGGTTGAGAGAGTCCTCTTTCCTAAGTAAGCACATGGCTGGGTGTAAAATGGGGCCTGTTGGCCCTGTGGGCCGCAGTGGAGCTGCAGGCCGCAATCCATAGATGAAGATGGAGAGATTGCCTGGAGCGGGGAGAGAGAAATGTCTTAGTGCATTTCCATGATGGTGAATTCCAGGGTTGAGTGAAGATGAACTCCAGTGGTATCAGTCTGACTCTTTGTAGTCAAGAGCATTTCCCCAGGCTGGGGAGACTGCACAAGGCTCTATGTTGGGGCCTGCCAGGCACACCCACACCGGCTCAGGTGCTCCACGAGTCCAACCATACGGGCAGCAATCGGAAGATTTAGCAGAAGAGAAAGGTGGACCTGTGTGTGAGCCCTTTAAAGTCAGGGAAGAGTCACACCTTTCAGGATGGGCTTGACCAATGAGAAAGGCAGAATTTCCAAGCAGGAGTTTGGAAATATTGGGGGGCTTTGTCTGAGAGCATGGTTCAAAAGGCTCTGGCAGTCTATACTTTGATTAAATTACACACACACCTGACATTCTATGAGAAGGTGGTGTACACCAACGTGTGCGTCATCAAATGAGCATTAATTTGGTAGGAGTCACGATATAGGTGGGGTTACAGTAACTAGTACTTCACTCATAAAGCATGCATAAAACAAAATACAAGGCAAGAGACACCATACAAGATAGTTCAAATCGTACACACATTGTCCTGGGATGCATGTTTATCTGTAGAAAGGTTTGTCTATGAGTGACAAGGAGGAAGTTTTGTTTGTATGGGCATTGCGTGGGTTTTAGAAGGGTCTCTTCTTACGGCATGTCACATACTTTTCAGCAATAAAACAGTCTTATCAGATGGCTGCCCTAGCAACTGAGCCCTTTAGGGTGCTCTTTCAGGGGGGAAGGGTTCATAGACCCTCACAGATTGTTTGTTGAATGAGAGGGTTTGCTGGATTATTCATTAAATATAATGAATAAATGTGTGTCTGATTGGTCCAAATGCAACACTTTCAATGGCATCAGGAATTGAAACAATGAGAAAAAAAAATAATAAAAAACTTGTTCTTTCATGCAGACCATTGTGGTGGTTCACTGCCTTCCCATACTCACTTCTCATCTTCATCTATGATGAAGTTAGAAAATACCTCCTACGACAGAATCCAGGAGGTAATAACAAATTTTTTCTTACAGTATTTTATTGCTTTAAGATATTAAGAATGAACTCTAATATCAGTGCTATTTTGTTTTCAGGCTGGGTGGAACGAGAAACATACTATTAAAACAAGAAGATGTTCTATTGCAAATTTATTTTCTGAGACATTTTCTCAAAATTATACAGTTCTGTGTTTTTCAGCAAATAAATGACAAATTTTGTTGAGCTGATTTTTGTGTGCGTGTTTTATTAAACTAGAACAGAACATGCAGAAAGTATAACAAAGTGTTATAGTGATTTTTTTAAGGTTGTAATAAGTCAGAAGTCATGGTGTAGTTACATCATCATCTACCAGCAGGGGTCTACAGATAGACAATATAAATCAACCAAATCTTAGCCTAACCAGCGGTCAGCATTTGAATGAGTAAATGCCTATTCGGTGCAGCATAGGGTCACATGCTCAATGATGATTCTCATGCACAGTTGACAGAAAACAAGACAACAACGGCAAAGTTTAATGTGACTGTAAATGCACTGCTGCATCACTTACTGCATTCAGTTTACATATCAGTCTATATTTATCAGTATTTGCCTTCTCTGGGAATTGAACCCATGACCTATAATACTGAGAGTTAAAACACTTCTTGGTATTATAAAGGTCATGTGGCATGTAGGCTGTGTGAGATGTGTTTATACATATCAGTGAAACCAGAAGAACATGCTGAACATTAGTCATTCTATTATAATAACATTATTCCACAAATGTGTGCCATTACTAAACGTTTTAAGGAAGTGAGGCAGACATGGGGGCTGTGAGGCTCTGTTGATTGACAAAACAAAAAATTGTTCACAAAACAAGGCTAAGGTCCAACATAAATTTGTGCTTAATTGTTGGTAGTAGTTTATCATTTATTACAATTTGTCATTCTTAAATTACCTTTGAAATAGACAGCTTTTCAAAAAGTCCAAAAATTCTAGTTAAACAATAAGAGAGCATCTAATTTTCAACTGAGATTTCTTTCATTATATCAGACCAAATACATAATACTTTTAATTGCAGATAGATATGTGCATATGTATTAACATGGAAAGGATATTTGAATATTAGCATACAATGTTGAAGAAACTCAACTGTTACAAAAACATGACGAAGGTTAAATGAATGTTAAAGATGACACCTGCCAAACTCCTCCCAAACTCCTACCTATAAAGTACAGTAGGTGAGTTGGCAGGGTACAGATTTGTGAAACTGGTTTGCACACACATGGATTTGTGTATCCGAGGGTCTGGCAGGAGGCTATGGAGTGGTGTCCTGGAATCCAAAGTACCACAGTTTGAACTGAAATAAGTAACACAGGACTTGATGTAGGCTGTCTTTGTTGGACTGTGTGTTTCTTCAAATGGTTTTCTTCTTTTTTTACCTTCTGATAATGTTTTGTTTGTTGTATAGATTTTTGCCTTTGGCTCTACTTTTTATGGGGTCAGGTAAGGTTGCAGTTTAATGTTTTATACAATGTTTTATGCATAGTTTCACTTTTGTCCTTGGGGGTTAAACGAGGAGGAAGGTAGCATATCCATACAATATATGCTTACATAGGAGTCACAGTCATGGGAATTCCTGTATCATGCTCAAATGTTGACTGCTCAAAGGTTGTCCAAAGCAGACAGGACAGTGGTGAACTTTAAACTGATTCTGTAAAGACCCAACTTCCCTTTTTTCCCGTTTGTCTGGGAAAAAAGGGAATTTTTTAAAATATAATTTATTCTGAAGTAATTCTCATCAGTTTTCCATCTGCTCTTACTTACACATATAAGCATTTTAATATACAAATATGAAATCTTTTACATATGAAACTAAACCACAACTGTGAATCCTCACTGTGTGTTGCTCACACTGTCCCGCTGTAATCTTTGTTTGGAACTAACTACTTGTTTAGTGATCTGCTGTATAAAATCAATGTCACATTTGCAATTGTGCTGAAATTTGAGAAAACAGCACTCTTGGTGTTGCTTATCATATGTTAGAAACATAAAAACTCAACATTTTGAATTTTGAACAGTATTTTTGTTTGTGTTTGTTTCTTTGTGCTGTTGCCATCATTGGTTTTGATTTGCGTGAGCCTCAACTGGTGTGACCTTGTTACTGTCAATGCATTATCCAATATCAGTCACCGATTATACTCAATGTAATACAATCAGAATCATTCTCGCCAAAGTTTCACTGCTTCCCTTGTTCATTTTTGCTATTCATGTTTTAATCAGGCTGCTTTTCTGGTCGGGCAAGTAAAATTCTCTTTTAAAATTAAGCGTTAATGTTGAGCCTTGTTTATTGTACGTTATAAAAATTAGTTGTAGATGATCCTCGAGTCAAAATGTCCAGCTCCTGAGACCTGGCATATCTGATGAACATGAAAAATATTGAATGTCACATTGTATAATTTTCACTTACTGTAAGGAAAAGGTTAGTTAAAACTTGAATTTTTGAATTAAAGGTCAAATTAAAACTCTGTACAACTTAATATCCCTTCTTGACTTAGGGGCTGGTGGAAGAATCATGAACGGTGATGGTGATGATACTGGAGAAACTGCTGGCAGAGATGAGACCAATTCATGATTAAAAGGGAGATCTGCTGGTTCAGATGCTCCACCGTATCTGGAGTCAGATCACCGGAAGAAAGAGAGAGAAAAAAAAGATGCTCTTCATATAGTTTCATTTTGCACAATTAACAATTGTTATAATTAATACAACAAAGATAATTCAGTCACATTTATTCAAAACTTATTTTGAATATTTTTTCTTTCCTTTGATTAACAGGCCAGTGGATGTACCTTGAATAAAACCGGTGCTGAAGTACCATTCTGTCCAACAATCCTCCTGTATACTTGAAGTACAATTGTTTTTGTAGCTGTTAAACAAGACAAAGATAAATTAATCTTTTTTTACACAAACACACACACACACACACACACACACACATACACGAATAAGGGGTACTTGTTGACTAACCAATGTCACAACACAATGGTAACCCTTACAGAAATAACTGCAAGTACTGCAGTCTTAATTCAGCACCATGTAAAAGCAATAGTTCCCTTTCTGTCACGTTCGATGTAGGGGTCTCACTTGGGAGAGCAGACGTCATGTCGACATAATGTCTCCGTTCCCTCCTTCAGAGAACAATGGTTATAACTGAGATGTTTTTAGGTTACCAGTGTTTCAAATATTTGGCCCACAGTCTGCCATTATTAATTTCTTCCATAAGTGAAAGTGCTAGTATTTTGCTAATAGGGAAAATATTAATTGTATTTGACTTAGTTATTGGAATCAAAATAAAACACTAAAATATATTAAAAGTTGAATAAAAAATAGTAAATTACAAAATTTATAATAATAAAAATAAATACCTGAACAACAGCAACTCAAAAGTACCCATTAACTGGGGGGTACTGTGCCGGCGTGCTGGTATGTGACGTAGAAAGTGAAATGCAATTTCGATTATTGAATTATGAATTTTGAAAATGTAAAAAATTACAGTTTGAGAAAAAAAAATCTACCAAGTGCCATCGTCACTTTAAGATTTTTGGCTTCAATCCTCGTGCTTCTTCCGTTTTATCACAAAATTTGTATCAATAACAATACTGTCAGATAAAGAATACTGTCATATCAAATATTTGTTGTAATTATTATATAATTCAAAAATAACTAAATAACTGTTTTGAATATCACACATTTAGTTTACATATTAGCCAGTCTGAACAAAAAACATGCTTTGACTTATGCTTCGGCTTTTGGTGTCATGCAGTTTAAAAGACGAGAGCAGTTTGTTGGTTCTGCTGGGGTCAAGAGCTGAATAACCAGTTTAAGAACGAGTGTTTGTCATTTCAAATAAAAGACAAGTGCATTGTTTTGATGGATTGTTCATTAATCTTGAGAGACAACAGACAGTGAGTCTGGGAGGTATGACAGTTTCTTTATCATTATTTCAACTTAAGTTGATTTCGGTGTGTGTGGTCAACTTCTAAATCTGTTTTGCAGCCAAACAATCAAAAACTCTCACTCTTAAAAATAAAGGTGCTTCAAAAGGTTCTTCAAAGCGATGCCATAGAAGAACCATTTTGGTTCCACAAAGAACCATTCAGTCAAATGTTTGTTAAAGAACGGTCTCTTTCTTGCCTTCTTATAATCTGAAGGGAGCCCCTGAGAGAATCCTGGATCGATGCTCTACTATTTTGATTCAAGGAAAAGAGCAGCCTTTGGACGATGAAATGAAAGATTCATTCCAAATTATTTAGAGCTTGGAGGTCTTGGAGAAAGAGTGCTGGGTAAAGCCACCTTATGAAGTACTTTTTTGGAAAAGCATTAAATTTACAGCTACAGAAGAATATGAAAACGCAGAATGGTAATCTAACACAATTATTCTGTGTTATATATCACAGGCGTCTGCCACTTTGATGACCAGTTTCCAGAGGGTTTTGCATTTGATACTGATGAAGTGAACTTCCCCACTGAGAACCTGTGTTTTGTTGGCCTCATGTCCATGATCGATCCTCCTCGTGCAGCTGTACCAGATGCTGTGGCCAAATGCCGGAGTGCTGCAATCAAGGTGTTGTTGTCATTTGACATCCATTGCTTGAATATGCTGAGAATGTATCGCATTTAGTGATCAAATGATAAATATGAATCTTCTTTTCCAGGTTATTATGGTTACTGGTGACCATCCAATCACAGCAAAGGCTATTGCAAAAGGTGTTGGCATCATCTCTGAGGGGAGTGAGACTGTGGATGATATTGCAGCAAGGCTGAAAATCCCGGTTGGAGAGGTTAATCCAAGTTAATGTCTTAATCTGTCGATCTTGTTACTGTGCTATTTAATAGTGTTTAAACTATATTTTGGATTTTAATATCCAGTGCAGAGTTTGTTATACGGCTCGTTTAGTGAATCGCCGTAACACTGATTCTGTTCAAATCCCTATAAAATCATAAAATGATTCCCTTTGAGCTAAATTAAACTATTTCTTTAAATTACATATTAATAGTGTTTTTTATTACGTTACAATAATATTAATAATAATGATAATAATAATAATGTATTTATTTTCTCCCTGAGGACTGTGCTCGCTGGGACTCCAAACATGATCAAATGATTGACAGGATGCTAGAGCAGAGGATGGCCATCAATCAAGTTCCCTTCCAGGAACTCGAGCTGCGTCGAAACGCTAGGGGAACGCCCAGGGGCGTAGCCATCATTTCAAAAGTGGGGGGGACGGAATGTCTAGTGTTATACCGTTTTTTTTTTTTTCAGTTAACCCTTGTCTAATCGACAGGTTTTATTTTTAATACCTTTTTGCTTAATATGCTTTATGATTATATATGATTATAAAACAGAAGGAAAGAAAGAGAGAAAAAAGAAAAAGAAAGAAAGAAATACAACAGCTTGTCACGGGGACAGTACCCTTAAAAGGACATCTTTGTACCTTATTTACCCCAAAACGTTTCATAGTTGTACATTAGATTCAAGATTTTTATTCGTCAAATACACCTTTATACAGAGTATAACCAGCAGTGAAATATAAGTCAAACGGTACAAAAGTCATTACGGTACATATTGGTATTCTAAGGTACTAATGTGCACCTTTTTGAGTATAAGTTACAAAGATGTCCTTATAAGGCTACTATTGTTTACATATTTCAGATTGTATTTTGTGTGTGTTGTATGTAGAGTACATGGCACACAGTAATGGATACTTGCACATTCACATGCTTCTTTATTCTGTTCTGTTCTATTATACATTAGTCTGATTAGTCTATGTTAAAAGACATATCTTATCATAGACACTGCTGTAAATAATCTTTACCTCTGAAGCCTCACTGAAACTGTCTGCCTCATTCACTCTCAACTGTATTCACTTCTGTCTCTGTCTATAGCAAATAAAGCAGTGTTTGAAACATGTACATACAGGGAATAGTGGCATACAGAAGAAAATAACACATTAAGTACACTGCTGGACAATAACCAATCATTTGTATCCTAAATTATTTTTTAACACCTTAGAATGGGGAACACATATTCACTATTAACTATGACTTTTGCCTCAATAAACTCTTCATTTACTGCTTATTAATAGCTTGTAAGGTAGTCGTTGTAGTTGTTAAGTTTAGGTATTAGCAGTGTTGGGGAAAGTTACTTTTAAAAGTAATGCATTACAATATTGCGTTACTCCCTAAAAAAGTAACTAATTGCGTTACTTAGTTACTTTTTATGGAAAGTAATGCATTACGTTACTTTTGCGTTACCTTTTAAATATGAGCAGGGCTTGATTGTTTTTAATACAAGAAATTACATTAATACAAATGTAAAAGCCCTGTATCTTGTGAAGGAAAAGTAAATTCACGTCTGTAAAGTAAAACTCAGGATAAGAAGGTTTAACACTCTTCGGCAATAAAAAAACAATGAAGTACAATTGTTAGTTTATCTAAAGTCATTTTTGCTTATTAGCATGTTTGAACTGGATCATCAAAGGTCAGCAGCAAAGACATTGGCTAATAAAATGGGATTAGATACATTTGTGTTGTTTAACATATTTAATTATTGCAGTTTGCGTCATATTCTGAGTTTGCATTTCACTGTTTTAATTCATTTTGATGAATACTAAATCTGTTTTTTGCGAGTGGGATGAATTCATGCACATTCACATTTAGATCTATAGAAACAGCATGCTCACACAGCGCACTGTCAGTCAATAAATGGGGAAAAAGTAACGGAGTGTCTATTTACACTAAGTGCAAATAGCCCATCTTGTTGGCAAAGGCTATTTACACTAACTCCGCCCACTAACATGTGATTGGGTTAGTAAACAATAAAAAAAGAAGTTAGTTCAACATCATTTTCAGTGGCGTAGATGGTAAGGCACACGCTTTTTGACACGATCGACCCGAGTTCGATCCCACCTTTTGCCAAACATTTTTTTCTCCCTTTTCAAATGTCATATCGCATCAGAAAGGAATTTATTTTCAATAAAAATTAAGGAAATAATCAAAAAGTTGAAAATAAAGTATCAGGTAGGGTTAGGGTAGGTGTAGGGTGGGCTTTATTGTCCCAATAAGGTGACATCCAATTAATAAATTTGAATTAAAATGATAATTTACACTCAGTACGTTATTATTGCGTACTGTTTTATAATGTACTACAATACTGAGGTGCAGATAATTGCCACTATTTGCAATAAGTAGTATAAATAGCAGAAAATGTTGCTATTTTAACAGTGTAAATAGAATCTATAGCTATTTGCACTTAGTGTAAATAGCATATCTTTAAAAAATATACAGTGCAAATAGCCGCTGCCAAAAAGTAACTGGCGTTACTTTTTTGAAAAAGTAACTCAGATATTTTCTTGTAAATTAAAAAGTAATGCGTTACTTTACTAGTTACTTGAAAAAAGTAATATTATTACGTAACTCGCGTTACTTGTAATGCGTTACCCCCAACACTGGGTATTAGGTATAATTATGGGATGCAGAATATGGTCATGAAGAATACAGAATGAATATGTGCTTAAGTGCTAATAAACAACCAATATGCAAGCTAATAATTACCTACTGTTAAAAATGATAGCTGAGAAATTGTTCATCATACTAATGTTATTTTTCTATATTTTACTAATTATGTGTTTTCTATGATTGGTCCATATATAATCCTACAAACGCTTGTGTATTATAGACGTTATACAATGTAAAAACAGCCAGGTGTTAAAAGCCACTCTATCAGTTATTCTCTTACTCAGTATCAGTTCTTCTCAGCTGTGAAGTTTGTTTTTCTTGCGTGTCGTCCTGATTCTGCTAACAAACCTAGGCTGACTGTTTCTTGTTCGTTCTTGACAACAAATAAAAACGTAAAGATGCAATAATGACAGAGCACCCCTAAATGAAGATCGGTCCTATATCAGATCAGTGCTTGCATACTTGATTGAAATACATCATGTAGAATTGGCAGAGTGTCACAATGCTGCAAACGCTGTAAAATCTCAGTTCAACATTATCTTTATTCTTATTTGAAGGGTTCTGATAACATACATACGTGTTAAAATAAAAGACGTTACAAAAGAGTTACGGAAAAATACACTGAAAATAAATAAGTGCATGTTTGTCCAGGCAGCTTTTTTCCCCTCCATATAATGAACATCAAAACTGGCTAATTATTCAACAAGAGCAATAGGCAGAGTCACTCAACATTGTGCAACACTATTCGGATCCCACATGCCAACTTACGCTGCTTGACTTCTTCGTAAAAGAGGAGTGAAGAGTTTCTTGCCGCTTTGAACTCATCTCGACCTCTAATGAATGATGGATACAACGCGGGACCGCGGGCGCGAGTCTGGGCATGTCGTGAAGTGACAAACTGAGTGACTGATTGCCATGGAAACGTAAACGTCATGTATAAATTATCTTGTCTTTTTTAATTTTAAATCATTCTGCATTTATATACATTGCTCCATTAAAACCTCAACATGTCGAGAACACAACTGTCCAATGAAAAAGTGCGGGGGACGAATTTACTTTTTATAAAAAGTGGGGGGGGACACGTCCCCCGCGTTATCTACGCCCCTGGGAACGCCTCCAGCGTGACCGCGCTCTGAACCACGTGTGTAATCTGTCCAATGGAAGGGCGAGATATCACGCGGGTGACGTAATCGACCAGGACGCATAAAAGCACGTGCGGCGGAGCCGGCATCAGCTGTTTGTCATTCAGCAACCGCTACTCTATATGTGTGTGTGTCAATCTGTGTTGTGAGTCTTATTTAGTGTTGTTTGTCCCTTACAATCACTTGAAATAAGCTCCACAATGTGTGCAAGCACTTGTGCCAGAGCGGATCGCATTACAGGCTGTATGTTCCTCTCTGCACACGTTATATCACTGCTGGGGATACACACAGTCTGTGTGCGGTCTGCTTGAGAGTCCGTTCTCGAGGGAGCTGACTGCCCGCTTTGTGTGCGTTTGTCACTGCTTTCTCTCAGAAGGCTTTATTTGAGGAGTGAGCTTTCACTAGCGTTCCTCGCGGTACCGGTCCCGCTTCTGCCGAAGAACGAGAAAAAAAGGCGGAGCGGCGGCTGTGGGAATCGCACATGGAGCAGGTGGAGGGAATGGAGACGGGATCGCTCTGTCTCCTCCTGCATTCCCCAGATCTAGCACTCTCGCTCGGGGCTGCAAGCACGCGGTGCGGTTCTTCCCCTTTGAGTGAGAGCTCGCTGTTGCAGCGCGCGTTGCCGAGGCATTACGTCATTCTCATTCTTATTATGAATCCTTTTCATATCAGACCATGTGCACTCGTCTGGTCGTGTTTCTGCATTTAATTTTGACTAATTAAATGATGTATTTCATCTAACTAAGAGAAGTTAGATGTGTATATATGTATAAATATACATATGTGTGTAGGAGCCTCTTGGGACATTTCTGGAGTGAGAGCACGATGCTTTACCTCTCTTCCTCTGAGGAGGTTGAGGTGATCAACACCCAACCGTGTTCCAGCTCCTCATTTAGGGAGCATCAGTTCTCGAACTCCCCATAATATTGGAGTCAGAGTTGCGCTACCAGGCCAAAGGCTTCTAGCAGAAGGCGGATCTGCGGACCGTCATTCTCTCTGGATAGTCTTTGGCTAAAACACCCTGCAGTATGAAACAACTTTTATGTAGTCAACAAATCCTTGAGTAAATTGTTTTACAGCCAACACACAATAGAAATTATAAAATGTTTTATCTTATCTTGTTTTACAAATCCTTTTTTTTTTTTTT
The DNA here is from genome assembly GCF_936440315.1 of Barbus barbus. Lineage (NCBI taxonomy): Eukaryota > Metazoa > Chordata > Actinopteri > Cypriniformes > Cyprinidae > Barbus > Barbus barbus. The sequence continues at coordinate 33,852,250 of NC_136736.1, read as the reverse complement.
TTTTTTTTTCATATACTGTATATCTGTTTGGCTAGAATAGCTTATATATTCACCTCTCTTTAGTCTTCTAGAAAAATTGAGAGACAAAATTAAAATTCATCTCTATCAATTTAGTCAATAATTTTTGAAAAATGTCAGAGATAAGGGAACATTTTATAGAATAAAACTCTGGTTGTGAGGGAACCTGCTTCACCCAGCTGCTGTCAGGCAGTGACTTTGTTTGACATTGCTTCCTGTGGATTTTCCCAGTAACCTGATATACAGACAGATATCAATTTGTGGAGGAAGGCAAAGGTCTATTTCTGACTAAAGCATCTATGATGAAGCAAAAGTCTGAGGAGCACAAACTGACACTTTGCATAAGAAGCGCATGATGAAGCATTAAAAGATGCTTGAAGGAGGTTAAGGTGATGTTCTGTAACGATGCTTGTTGCTGCAACTGCCTTCAACCAACGTGACCTTGTTAAGATTTCTATCATTTATTTGAAAAGTTTTCTCTCATCTCTCTAAATCTACACCTTCCTAAAACTAACCTTTAGCCTTCAAGGTTTAAAAAGCATAGCTTTCCTCACAAAGTTATATGATGGCTCGGTGGATGGTTGGCCGTATTACAGTGATTATATACGTCAGTCTCAGCAAAAAACATGCTTTGACTCATGCTTTGTCTTTTTGGTGTCATGCAGTTTAAAAGACGAGAGCAGTTTGTTGGTTCTGCTGCACTGTAAACCCTAATATTGTCTTTACTTAAACAATCAAGTAATGTTGACTAAACATTACTTAAAATTTTGCATTTTGAACCTGTTGCTTAAAAATATGAGTTAATTTAACTTATTTACCTTCAAAATGCATAAACTTAAGATTTCAAGTATTGTGAGCTCAAAATCACGATTAATAGGTCATTGTCATTTTCACAAATGTAGTTTTCTTGACTGTACAATTCTAATACCGTGTGTATCCTTTAAGTGCAAGGTCTTTTCTATTTTTTATCAGAAAACAAATGGCTTCAATTACAATTATTGACCATAATGGGAATACATTTAGACTATTTATTTTTATTTAGGAAAAAAGTTGATAAATGAACTTCAGTATATATACAAGTGTTTTTGTGACACTGATATATAAAATTTAACTATTTATTTTGGATGCAATTAATTGTTTGACACCCCTATTCAGAATGTTTTCCATTTGTTCAATCAGTTTTGAAAAAGTGACAAATTGACGATTATTTACATAGCATTACTAAACCGTATCATTTTCAATGGGGGAAAAAAAAAATCTAAATAAACTGCATTTTGATATTTCAATTGTGTGTTTGTGTGTGTGCATATATAAGGAGAAAGAAGTTCTTTAAAAACAGTAAAAACAGTATATTTGATGGTCACACTGACAACTCCAAACAACTACACAATGTATCCAAAATTACTACACTAAACAGTCTTTCTGTGGTCCCTATAGTAAACTAGCCAGTAAAATCTACACAGTAAACGCAAAACTACGGAATCACAATACAACTAGTATTAGCAGAAGTGCTTTTTTTCTTCTTCTTCTTCTTCTGATGTTGTCTACATAAGCGCCGGCGCTTACGTTCTGACGCTCACATATCATGCTTACGCTATTCTTCCTTGTGATTGGCCATGCAACGAGTTCTGCCTAGCAACAAGAGAACTAATGCAATGATTGGTGGATTTCAAAATTGGTCCTTTTGCCCTTTTTGACACCACGTTTCAAGACGAAGTTTTCTTCTATGTTCGGTAAGTAAAATTATATAGATATAGTTATTTTAAGTGAAATATGCTTGTTTAAATCCTTGTGGTATGTTTCTATAATAAAAGACAACGCAGCCATAATTACAATATTTCCCGGTCAAACTTTGCCAGCGTAGCCATCAAGTAACGATATGGATCTGTGATGGTATGATAACTGAGATATCAGATTGTTGTTTATTTGATTTGTAATACTGAACCATATTAGTTATACACTTAATCGTAGTGTAAACGTGTATTTCTGTGGGAAAGAACTTGGCAGCCACTTCTGAGATAAATTAACGTTGTTCCCCCCGTTCAAATTTTCCAACCTTGCCATTAGTTAACGACATTTTCTTAATGATTTTGTGATTTTAAAATTTTATTGAAACGACAACGTTTTAAATTTTGTCAACATGTAATTTATTTCTTATTTTCATATCAGTAATCTGTTATGTATAATAGATAATCCAATATTTAATTTAAATCATATATTCTCATTACAATGCCTAAAATAGATTGATAGTGAGTTTTTCTGGCATTAATAGAATTTCATGTTTTCCTCTAAAGTCAGCACAGCCAACTGAGGTCCAAACCCTTGTTCTTCGAGGACTGCCTATCATGCTTGGAGATGATGACTCTTCTTTCTTCAAGTCATGTTTAGTAAGTACATATGTTCTTAAAAGGAATAGTTCACCCACAAATGATTACACCATGGTTTACTGACCCTCAAGCCACCCAATCAGAGTTATAATAAAATATATCCTGGCTGTTCCAAGCTTTATAATGGGAGTGAATGGGGGATGAGATTTTGAAGCTCAAAAAATTCCATCCATCCATCATAAAACCGCTCCACATGGCTTCAGGGGGTTAATAAATGCGTTGTGAAATGAATCAATGTGTTTGTGTAAGAAAATATCCATATTTAAAACTATATAAAGTGAAACTGTAACAGTAACACCTCTCGTAGTTCAAAACACTTAAGGTACATCCTACATCATACATCACATTACTTGCACTTTTATTGTAAATTGAATATGGTCCACCGGAAGCTGGATATTTTACTTTATTGAAAGGCCTGAGTGTGAGTATATTTTAATTTTGGGTGAAGTATTCCTTTAATATACAAATGTGGCCAACTTTTTTTTTTATTAAATATCATTTATAATGCATACTTTAAAAAGTGTATACCAAATTCTTTGCAGGAAGCATCTACATTTGCATAAATTCAAGTGTATACATGTCAGTATAATGTTGGATTAGGGTTAGTGATTTGAAACTTAATGCACATTCTGATAAACATGCATTGATGATAAACCTTTGATTCCTGATCACAATACTATGTTTATACCTGTTTTTTCACTAGGTGACTGATAATCGCAACACTATCCTTGATGTGCCAGTGGGGATCTTATTCGAGGACACTGATCTTCAGCCCCCCAACTCCTTGCATTTGACTTCTTCGATTGGAATAATTCTTGAAGGCCAAGTGGTGATGGACAAAATGCAGGACCTCCCACAGGCAATCTGTCTTCTCTTTGGTCTGATTTACGCACTAGACCTGAATTACCCAAAATCACTGGCCAACACGTTTGATTTCATCCAGCGTGTACTAATGTCAATGGGACAGAATGCTCTCAAGCCTAGAGTGCAGTCTCTGTCAAACCAGCTATTTGCTTAAGAAACGCCACAGATACTTTAACACCACTCTTTGTTTGGGGTTTTAAACAAAGTTATCCATTAATCTAATTATCCAGTTATCTCCATTATCCATTTATGAAGAATAAAAAGTATGTTTAAATTGTTAAATGCAGAGTTCTACAACTGATGTGCAGTAGTTACTTTGGGTAACTCGTTACAGTAGTTACTTGTTACCATTGTTACACCTCTGTAGTGTGGTTGTGACCCAGTAATATGTTCATTACAGTATAGTTTGGACTGTGATATTGTGACATTTGGGCCAAAGGCACTGAACATGTTCAGTATGTTTTATTTTAGTTTGCAGTCTTTGCACAAAGCTTAAACATTGAAATGTAGTAAGAAAGTAATTATTATACTTAGCATACATGTTTAGTACATTAACAATTGTGAGGAGTAAAAAGTGTAATTATTAAGTGCACAGAGTTGTGCAATTGATGTAAGTGCACTTATGTTGGACATTTTTACTGTTGTTACCACTTTTACAGTGTGGTTGTGACCCAGTAAATTTCAACTACAGTATAGTTTGTATTGTAATACTGTGAAATTTTGGTGAGAGACACTGAGTATGTTTTTAGTTCGCCATGTTTGCACAAAGCTCAAACAGTCAAAAGTAATAGCTATGTTTACATTAACATAATTGTGATACTTGAGTGAAGTATATATGTGTAGAGTTGTACAATTGATGTACTGCACTAGTTAATTTTGTTACAACCTTTACAGTGTAGCTATGACCCATATCCATTACAGTATAGTGTTTACTGTACTTTAATATTGTGACATTTTGTCAATAAAAAGTCAAAGATTAAATATGCTGTTCATTTGTTTTATTTAAATTCGGTGTGCACAGAGCTTGCAGTAAAAAATAAGAACATCATTCAACAGTTTGTTACATTTCCATGTTGAGTTAACTTAAATGTATAAGTACACTTAAAATTAATACCAAGTTAAGTGAACGTAATCGTGTAAGTACATTAAATAAGCACCAAATTTGGTGAACTGAACAATTTAAGTATAGTCTACAAAACCGCCAAGTTAAATAAACTTTAATATGCAAGTTTTGGGAGACTCCATTACTCAATTGAATTGAGGCAACGAGTTTACTCAATCAATTTAGTTCAGTAAACTTATTAGGGTTTTCAGTGTGGGCTCAAGAGTTGAATAACCAGTTTTAAGAAAGACTGTTTGTCGTTCCAAATAAAAGACAAGTGCCTTGTTCTAACAGATGGTTGTTCATCGATCTTGAGAGAAAACAGGCAGTGTGTCTTAACCCATTTAAAAACATAGAACAACTTAAAATATTTTTTAAAAAGTGTAAAATAATTTATCATATATGGCACAGAAACACTAAGCAAAATGCATCAATTGTGATAGAGATGTTGCTCAATTCATAAGGGAAAGATTGAAAATTACTATACTTTAGTTTTGTTTGAAACCATAATGAATTATCAATAGACAATCTTTACAATGGCACACACTGTATAAAGGTGCTAGATCATGTTTTCAAAACGGTATAATGGAGTTTTTGTCTATCTAAAGTTTTTTTTTTTTCAAAAAGACGTTTCATCAGCTGAACAATCAGTTTGTTGTTAGATACCAGTACAAACTACTGAACACACTGTACTTCAGTCCCTCACAGCCTCGTTTTCATTCTAAGCAAAAACTTAAATTTGGCACTATAATAGCAATGATTTATCTTTATATACAACAACAGCAAAAAGAATAAACACTAATTCCTGCCTCATGATACAGGGTTGTTGCTCTTGTCATTTGTGTTATTATTGTTGTGATCAACAGTGATTCCAAAAAAAGTTATTCCAAAAAATGCTATGAGGACCATAAACTGTTTGGTTACCGATATTCTTCATAATATCTCCTTTTATGTTGAACAGAAGTAAGAAACTCGTACAGGTTTAGAACAACTGAAGGTTGAGTAAATGATGACAGGCTTTTCATTATTGGGTGAGCTATCCCTTTACCCTTGAGAATACCTCTTGGAAAGGTTTATTTATGTTACACCCTGTCCTGAGATCCAGGTTACAATACATATAAATGTTCAAACTGTATTCAAATGCAAACTGATGGTTCCGGTGAGCTGCCTAATGATGGGACAATATGTGTGGATGAAACATGGGGGCCGTGAGACTCTCTTAACTCTGTGGCATAAGTTAAAGAACTCTTCCTTTTCATTGTCTTTTTCTTTTTAAATAGATACCTATATTTAGGCAATGTAGTTAAATTTGAACCCTATCTACCCAAACCCATGAGAAAACAATGCATGAAAATACTCAGGATGTAATACCATCTTACAGGTGTGAACAGACTTTGTTTATAACCTCAACAAAGTTGCATTGTAAATGACAGATAACTTCAGTTTCAAAACATTTCATATTTACTAAATATCCTGTATACTTTCAGAATGTTACAGAATCTGGTCATTTTCAGCAATATGACCAATTGAAGTAGAAATTTGTTTGAACACTAAATAGAGGTGGAAATAGAAACCAAATACATTTTAGCCATGAACAGGAATATAGATGGATAGTTTAGTAATATGGTAAATAAACATATAATCCATAATTACTGTCTAATATTTATATTCTAACAGCATGTTTGCTTTCAACAATGGGATTAATAGGTCAATATACGCTGAGAGAAAAAAAATGGTGTAGGATTTACTCTAAAATATTTTTACTCATAAATTGCTAATAAATTCACAAGTTGAAGTTGAAAGACTGAACGAGTATTTTGTTGTAAATCCTACTCTAATAGTCTTTAAATACACACACACACACACACACACACACACACACACATATATATATACACACACACTTTTTTTTTTTTTTACAGTATACATTAAATGAAACAAACCCAATATAAAACATTGTACATCCCATTTTAACATTTAGTTCAACAAATCCTAGAATAAATACTACAACAGATTATATTAATATTTCAAATGCATTGCAGAGATTAACAAGTCAATCAAAGGGAATATAAAAGTTTATGCATGATAGCCATATTTTGACAATCTTGGTCATCGGTTTATCCATCATAATGGCCCATTTGATCACAAAATTCTTTGCATTTCTCAATAAGGTTTTTTATTTGTATTTCTTTTATTATTCATTATTATTATTAATTCATTATTTATGTGTGGGACATACACAAACTCGTTCACAGATAGTAAACTTTTCCAGCATTTTGCAAATTTGAACTCAATGGCAGATTCTGTCCATGAACTCAAGCAGTTCGATTAATCAGATATTGGAGGCCACAGAACACAATTTACACAGTTATTATTTGCTTCCCATGTAAATGAAAAAATAATATATTAAAATAAAATAAAAATAAGATAGAAATATAGAACTATTCCATATAAATATTTTATAAAAGAGCAAATAAATACCGAAAACTAAAGAAATAAGGGCTTGAATGAACATTTAAAGGAAGTTATTTGTCGTGAGTTATTATTAACAAGCCATAGATCTGTTGATAAGACAACAGTTAATAGACCAGTCCTTCACCTGGGTGTCACAGAAATGACCTACCTGTATAAATGAAGGTTAAATTAATGTTAAAACTAAATGACACCTGACAAACTCCTCCCTAATCTTCCCAGAACACCTCCCCATTAAACAGGTGAGATGAGATGGCAGGGTATAAATCTGTGAACCTGGTTTGTACACACAGGCACTTCTGTCTCAAATTTGCTCCAAGACCAGACTCCTGAATCCACTGGTATTTGAGAGGACATCAGTAAAGAAAATGGGGCTCGGGGTAAATGAACTAAAGCTATACTGCTGGATTCATTGCACATGCATTTCATTTATTTAAGCAGATTTATTTGGGAGATCTGGTTGTATGTGTTTTATATATAGTGTTATATATTGTTTTATGTGTGACAGACGGGGAATGATGAGTACAAATTGGCAGCAACGTCAGAAGATGGAGTCAAAAAGCCCAAAAGAGGGAAAAAGAACAAAAAGGACATGGAGGAACTGAAGAAAGAAGTGGAGCTGGTATGATTTTTTTTGAAAATTCATACATTCATTCACACATTTTTTTTTCAACTTTGTGACTTTTTGGTTGGATTTATGTTGGGACCTTCATTGTATTCCTTGTATTTTTAAACTTGGCGCAACATTTCCTTCATCAAATTCATATTCATATTTAAATTCAAATAAAAAAATAAATATAAATAAAAATAACTTTTGTTGAATTTAAATTTATTTTTGTTCAATACATTATGCACTCTTAAGCGCACTGTTACAGGACGCTGTGCACAAGTGGTCGACTTGGTAATATAAACGGAGACAATTTAAAACAAGTTGTCATTATTGCTCTGTAAGCGAGGTCTAATATGCAGTTACGCACAAGTTCTCCTAATAATATAAACCAACACGGAACACTTTAAAGCCATCTAATGATTCTTATAAGTGATTCACTTATTCTTGAGAAAAGCGTGCTTAATTCTGTGTGCGCTCGCTACTATGGTCAAGCGTGCTACTGCCAGAGCAAACTCTGACCGTGTTTTGACATGAAATTTACATTTATCTGAGTATATAATAAATGTCCATGACAAAAAAAGTCAAATTCTAACCTTGCTTTAAAATATATGACTTGAAACTAATATTATTATGAACAACTGCTCAGAGGCTTATGGTTTTAACTCGTCTGAAAATGAGATTTCAAACTTCTTTACTCTTCTGCAGGATGACCACAAACTGACCTTTGAAGAGCTTAACCGAAAATACAGCACTGATCTGACCAAGGTGAGAATAAGTTTAATGACACTTTAGGAAAAAAATGAAGCATTATTTCTATTTTGAATCATTTGTGTGAAACAAATGATTACATTTTGTGGAGAATGACTTATCTTTTAGTTAGAGTAATAATGCATCCACATGCATGTAATATTGTTATTTATGAGCATCTGTTTTCTGAATGCCTTTAATTGCTCCATTTTTGTAACTTGTGGCAGGGTTTGTCCATTTTCCGAGCAAAGGAAATCTTAGCCCGCGATGGACCAAATGCCTTGACTCCACCTGTTACGACTCCAGAATGGGTCAAGTTCTGCAGACAGCTGTTTGGTGGATTCCAGACACTGCTGTGGATTGGTGCATTTCTTTGCTTCTTTGCATATTCGATCCAGGCTGCCTCAGAAGATGAACCAGCAAATGACAATGTATGAGAGAAAGTGTTTTGTCTTCATTTCTACACTGGCATAAATAGTTAATTTGTCAGTAAACCTAGTAACATCATTATTATTTTCAGAAACTCTGACCACTTTTGATAAAAGTGTTTTATTCATTAAAAATCATGCTCTTGAGCAGTGCACTTAATATAAGGTTTCTCCAGAAGGATTATTCTCCTATCGAGTGAGCTGTGAATATAATTAACGATTATTTATGGGATTTTCTTGCAGCTGTATCTGGGTCTTGTGCTGGCTTTTGTTGTCACAATCAATGGATGCTTCTCATACTATCAAGAGGCCAAGAGCTCTAGGATCATGGATTCTTTTAAGAACCTCGTTCCTCAGGTATAAAAATGTAAATTCACTTTATATATAAAAAAAATGGTTTCATAATGCTAAAGGATATTAATTTTAGTTTATTGTCATATAGAAAGCCCTGGTTATACGTGATGGAGAAAAAAAGATAATTGACGCTGAGGAAGTAGTTGCAGGGGATCTTGTGGAGGTCAAAAGTGGAGACAGAATCCCAGCTGATATTCGTGTGATCTCTGCACAGGGATGCAAGGTACAAATTGAATTTCATGAAGAAAAAAATGAAGTATTATGCATACTGCAGTAAATGAGTTTTCATGAAACATCACTTCTTGCATTCCTTTCCAGGTGGACAACTCTTCCCTCACTGGTGAATCCGAGCCCCAGACTCGTAGTCCTGACTTCTCTAGTGAAAACCCTTTGGAGACAAGAAACATTGCATTTTTTTCTACCAACTGTGTTGACGGTACAAAATACAGATATTTTTTCAACAGGTGTGGAGAAAATGAATGACTAAATGCCTTAAATGATGTTTGAACACAACAATGTCCAATAGGTACTGCCAGAGGGGTTGTCATCAACACTGGTGACCGTACTGTCATGGGTCGTATCGCCACTCTTGCCTCCAACCTGGAAGGTGGACAGACACCAATCTCTAAAGAGATCGAGCACTTCATCCACATCATCACTGGTGTAGCCGTCTTCCTGGGAGTAACCTTCTTAATCCTCTCCCTGATTCTTGGCTACAATTGGTTGGAAGGTGTCATCTTCCTGATTGGTATCATTGTCGCTAATGTACCTGAAGGTCTCCCTGCCACTGTAACTGTAAGTCAGAGTAACAGTATATTCAGATATTTCACACACATTTCCAAATTCCAATGATTGCTAAATGTGTGTTTACTCGCATAGGTGTGTCTAACTCTGACCGCCAAACGTATGGCGAAGAAAAACTGCCTGGTGAAGAATCTTGAAGCCGTGGAAACTCTTGGCTCGACCTCCACTATCTGCTCTGACAAGACCGGAACTTTGACCCAGAACCGAATGACCGTCGCTCACATGTGGTTTGACAGCCATATTCATATAGCAGACACCACAGAGAACCAAACTGGAACCTCATTTGAAAAGAGCTCTGCTACTTGGTCTGCTCTTGCACGTGTTGCTGGCCTTTGCAATCGTGCCGTCTTCCAATCGAATCAGAGCCATCTTCCAGTCCTTAAGGTGTCAAATTTTAATATCTAGAGTTTTACCTGTGAATATACATTCTTACTAATGTTATTGACAGTGGTAGCTTTATCTGATCAATAAAATCTGTTTTGTAGCGAGAGACAGCTGGTGATGCCTCAGAGTCTGCCCTGTTGAAGTGTATTGAGCTGTGCTGTGGTCCAGTCACTGAAATGAGAGAGAAGTACCCAAAGATTGCTGAAATCCCTTTCAACTCTACTAACAAGTATCAGGTATTTTTGTTGAGGTGTACTTTGCAGATGATGTGGATTTGACTGGTAATCCTAACAGCTCTTCATATGCCTTTTCTAGCTCTCAATCCACAAGAATCCCAATTCCTCAGAGTCTAAGCACCTGCTGGTGATGAAGGGAGCCCCTGAGAGGATCTTCGATCGATGCTCTACTATTTTGATTCAAGGAAAAGAGCAGCCTTTGGACGATGAAATGAAAGATTCATTCCAAAATGCTTATTTAGAACTCGGAGGTCTTGGAGAAAGAGTGCTGGGTAATGCCATCTTATGAAGTTCACCATGTGAAAACACTTAAATTATGATTGCAGAAGAATATGGTACAGAGAATGGTAAATTACAGAATTATGAACAACTCTTTGATCTCTCTCACAGGTTTCTGCCACTTTAGCCTCCCTGATGACCAGTTTCCAGAGGGCTTTGCATTTGATGCTGATGAAGTGAACTTCCCAACTGAGAACATGTGTTTTGTTGGCCTCATGTCCATGATCGATCCTCCTCGTGCAGCTGTACCAGATGCTGTGGCCAAATGCCGGAGTGCTGGAATCAAGGTCTTGTCATCATCGAAGATCTACTGCTTTGGTATGCTGTGAAGATTAAATCATTAAATTATATATCTGAATATTCTATTACAGGTTATCATGGTTACTGGTGACCATCCAATCACAGCTAAAGCTATTGCAAAAGGTGTTGGCATCATCTCCGAAGGCAATGAGACTGTGGAAGATATTGCATCTCGGCTGAAAATCCCAGTTGGAGAGGTTAATCGAAGGTACACTTGTTCCTTCTGATATTCCTTTCCAAAATTCAGCAAACAAAAATTTTGCTCTAGATCTCTGCTAATACAAAGTGTATCTCCAGAGATGCTAAGGCCATTGTTGTCCATGGTGGAGAACTGAAGAATATGACCTCAGAAGAGCTGGATGATGTCCTGAAACACCATACAGAAATTGTGTTTGCCAGAACTTCGCCACAACAAAAGCTGATCATTGTGGAAGGTTGTCAGCGACAGGTGCCGTTAGGGAGTTATCCATCCAATCCTACTGATACTAGACAACGTTACCCAGATGGTACCATTTTAATGCATTTTTTTCCTCCTAACAGGGTGCCATTGTAGCTGTAACTGGTGATGGAGTCAATGATTCTCCTGCTCTGAAGAAGGCTGACATTGGTGTGGCTATGGGTATCGCTGGATCTGATGTATCCAAACAGGCTGCTGACATGATCCTTCTGGACGACAACTTTGCCTCAATTGTCACTGGAGTAGAAGAAGGTATGGCATTTTATTGAACTTAATTGACTGAAGAATTATCAAGGTTACTTTGACACTTATTTTTCAAATGTATCTTCCACTTCAGGCCGTCTGATCTTTGACAACTTGAAGAAGTCTATTGCCTACACGCTGACGAGTAAGATCCCTGAGATGTCACCCTTCCTCTTTTTTGTCCTTGTTGGTATTCCTCTACCTTTGGGCACCGTCACCATTCTCTGCATTGACTTGGGCACTGACATGGTATGGGAAAGAACTGAATTTCGTTGTATAAAACTGTAAACTGTGCCTGCATTAATGTATTCCTCTGTTTATCACCATAGGTTCCTGCTATCTCACTGGCCTATGAAACCGCTGAAAGCGACATCATGAAGAGACAACCCAGAAATGCTGAAACAGACAGGCTGGTGAATGAGAGGCTCATCAGTATGAGCTATGGTCAAATTGGTAAGAGCTTACTATTCTTTACAGAGCACTCTAGGTGTTCACTGCTGTTTGTTTCTTACGTGTCTTCATTTGTAAATGTTAGGCATGATGCAAGCTGTCGGCGGGTTCTTTACCTACTTTGTAATTCTTGCTGAGAATGGATTCTTACCCTGGGATCTGGTAGGAATTCGAATTGGTTGGGAAGACAGATATCTTAATGACCTGGAAGATAGCTATGGCCAGCAATGGGTAGGTATCACAGCTCTACCAAACTTGACAGATGTGAACCAACATTTTTATAGAAATATCAGTTCTTTAAATAATGCTCCTGTACTTGACTGTTGTAGACCTATGAGCGCAGAAAGATTGTGGAGTACACATGCCACACAGCCTTCTTCACCAGTATTGTGATTGTGCAGTGGACTGACTTGCTCATCTGCAAGACCAGGAGGCTTTCCATCTTTCAGCAGGGAATGAAGTATGTACTCATTAAACAAGGCATAAAATACTGGCCTGATATCAGATTGAATTGTTTGTTCAGTTCCAGATGCTCATTGTACCTCTAAAAGCCCAGTTTGGCCAATTATATGGATTATAATTAGTATTTTTTTTCTTTCAAAGGAACAAAGTACTTATCTTTGGTTTGATTGAGGAAACTGCTCTGGCAGCGTTCTTGTCCTATTGTCCAGGCATGGATGTTGCTGTCAGAATGTATCCAATGAAGTAGGTGGAAACTGAAAGTTTAAATTAAACTTGTTTACCCAACCTTGAAAAGGTCATACATTTTAAGAAGGTTTTTTTTTTTTTTTTTTTTACGAATTAACGGTTTTCTTTTTTCATTTAGACCATTGTGGTGGTTTTGTGCTATGCCATATTCACTGCTCATTTTCATCTATGATGAAGTTAGAAAATACATTCTTAGGCAGAACCCAGGAGGTAATATGCACTTTCACTGTACATCTAGCATATCTGTTTCTCAAGCAGAAAGTTGGATTTTAATAACAGATATGACTTAAAATTAAATTTTTTGTTGTATTTCATTCCTTTTAGCGATCAAAAATGAACTAATATTTGTGCTGTTTTGTTTTAGGCTGGGTGGAACTAGAAACATACTACTAAAACCACAAATTTCTATTGGGAATATCTGTGAGGAGACATTAATTCTGATATTTTCAAAATGATACAATGTCTATTTAAGTAAATAAATAAATGTCATTAAATAGACATTGTATCATTTTGAAAATGATACAATGTCTATTTAAGTAAATAAATAAATGTCATTAAATGAGCTGAATTTGTTTTTTTTTTTTGTTTTTTTTATGAAACTAGACAGATTAAAACAAGGATCCAAGTGGCACAAAAAAAGTCAGTGCACAAAAGTATATGTACCGTAGTTGCATTAAGCAACATCCCATAAGACAAGACATCCTAAGAATATAGGCTTCAATAAACCCTTGAGTAAAAACTAACACAGATGACAGCAATATTCAAAATATCAATTTTCCATACTTTTTATGACAATATCAGATGACAACAAGGAGTGGTGACCACAATCAATAGGGTTCAGGTCTGGAGACATACTTGGCCACTCCATCACCTTCAGCTTCATCAGCAAGGCAGTTGTCATTTTGGTGGTGTGTTTGGGGTCATTATTATGTTGGAAAACTGCCGTTCGACCCAGTTTCTGAAGGGAGGGCATCATCTTCTGCTTCAGAATGTCTCAGTACATGTTGGAATCCATGTTTCCTTCAATGAACCGCAGCTACCCAGTACAAGCAGCACTTATGCAGCCCCGGACCATGTTGCTACCACCACAATGCTTGACTGTAGGTAAGATACAATTTTCTTGGTACTCCTCACCAGGGCGTCGCCACACATGCTGGACACCATCAGAGCCAAACAAGTTTACCTTAATCTCATCAGACCAGAGGACATGGTTCTAGTAATTCATACTCTTGGACAGATTGTCTTCAGCAAACTGTTTGCAGGCTTTCTTGTGAGCCAGCTTCAGAAGAGGCTTCCTTCTGGGACGATGGGCGTGCAAACTGACTTGTTGCAGTGTGTGGCGTATGGTCTGAGCGCTGACAAGCTGACCTTTCACTTCTGCAACCTCTAAAGCAATGCTGGCAGCAGTCATGCGTCTGTTTTTTGAAGCCAGTTTCTGCACCTGACTCACAGCAAGAGGACCTAACTTCTTTGATCAACCCTTGTGAAGCCTGTTCCAAGTGAAAACAGTCTTGGAAAACCTCTGTATGACAGTGGCCAGTGAACTGTAACTCAGGTTTAGGTTGTTACTGATTTTCTTATAGCCTCGGCCATCTATGTGGAGAGCAACAATTCTAATTCTGAAATAATCAGAGAGTTCTTTGCCATGAGGTGCCATGTTGAACATCCAGTGGTCAGTATGAGAAAATTGTACTCAAAGTACCAAATATTAACTGCTCAAATACAAGATACCCAAATTTGTATAGTCCTGTCAAGCAGACAAAAGCATGAACGTGATGAATAGGACATGCTTTTTTGACAATAATGGCTGTATGTTGAGTTATTTTCAGAGGACAGTAAATCTTTACTGCTACACAAGTTGCACATTGACTACTCTAAAATGTATCCAAGTTTAATTTCTATAGTATTGTCCCTTGAGAAGGTATACTAAATTGGTTGGCGAAATGTGAGGGGTGTACTCACTTTTGTGAGATGCTGTATATAACAATAGACAGTTGTATGTACAGGTATATTATGTGCAACTGAAATGTAGACTAAGTATGTGTGTTAGATAAATAAGTGCATAAGTGAATAAATAGTGTGCGTTCCATAATTATTGTCAAGTGTTCATGAGATGGATTGCCTGAGGAAAGAAACTGTTTCTGTGTCTGGTCGTTCTGGTGCACAGAGCTCTGTAGCGTCGACCAGACAGTAACAGTTCAAAGAGGGAGTGTGCTGGATGTGAGGGGTCCAGAGTGATTTTACCAGCCCTTTTGCTCACTCTGGATAAGTACAGTTCTTGGAGAGTGGGGAGGGTTGTACCAATGATTCACTCAGCAGTCCGGACTACCCTCCGTAGTCTTCTGAGGTCAGATTTGGTAGCTGAGCTGAACCAGACAGTTATTGAAGTGCAGAGTACGGACTCAATGATGGAAGAGTAGAACTGTTTCATCAAGTCCTGTGGCAGAATGAACTTCCTCAGCTGGCGAAGGAAGTAGAACCTCTGCTGGGCCTTTTTCACAATAGAGTCAATGTGAATGTCCCACTTCAGGTCTTGGGAGATGGTGGTGCCCAGGAATCTGAATGACTCCACTGTCGTCACAGTGCTGTTCATGATGGTGAGTGCAGGGAGAGCAGGGGGGTTTCTACTGAAGTCCACGATCATCTCCACAGTTTTGAGCGTGTTCAGCTCCAGGTTGTTAAGACTGCACCAGACAACCAGCTGCTCAACCTCCTGTTTGTATCAGTGTGGTGTCGTCTGCAAATTTCAGGAGCTTGACAGAGGGGTCTTTAGATGTGCAGTCGTTGGTGTAGAGGGAGAAGAGCAGTGGGGAGAGAACGCAGCCCTGAGAAGCTCCAGTGCTGATGGTGAGGGTGCTGGATGTGGATTTACCAAGCTTTACTAACTGCTGTCTGTCTGTCAGGAAGCTGTCGATCCACTGACAGACGAAGGTGGGCATGGAGAGCGAAGTTAATTTGGGCAGGAGGCGGTTTGGGATGATAGTGTTAAAGGCCGAGCTGAAGTCTACAAACAGGATCCTCACATAAGCCCTGGTCTGTCTAGATGTTGCAGAACATACATAAAACCCCCACATCATTAGGCTTTGTTTTGTGAGGCTTCACATAAGAGCAACTTTGTTTTTTCTTTAAAGGCATAGTTCCCCCAATCATTTACTCACCCAGGTGTTGTTTCTAACCTTTATTACTTGTCTTGACTGATAAGAGTCCAAATAGCAATGGACCACATTGACTAACTTCTCATACATGAAGGTGAGTAAATAACAGAATTTTTATTTTGATTAAATGTAAAATGTATTAACAGACACACAATAATACAACGTAAAACAAAACATGCAACAATTAATTGCTTTTGCCACCATTTCTTAAATGGCAACTTTATTCAAACTCAATAGACATTTATGCATTTCATAGTCATCAGACATTGCAATAACTGAATATTGCATAATATGAAGATATGAACAGGAATTTACATTAGCAAAATAAAAAAATAAAATAATGGCAAAAGCATTTACTTCTAAATACATTGAAAGAATATAGTAAAATAATTTACTAAATAACTAAACTACATATTCACTGCAAACTATATCTGCTACAAGCTATCTTTATGATGCAAAGGACACTTGCAGAAGCAGTTTCCAGGAGTTCATGTATATATTCACTGTCACAATAGAGCATTATGGTGACCCGAGAACTTCCTTAATTCCATTTTAATCCCAATTTAAGCAACAGTTGCTGGGTTAGTGTTTCTCCCCGGTTCCTGTTTTGAAATGGACAGCAACAAATGTTTAACAACACTTGGGGATAAAGCTCAAGCAATTTTTATACATTGAAATACAATTCTCAGAACGCATGCTTCTTACAAAAACCACAAAGAGGAAGTCTACACACGCTCCTATGGTAAAATACATATTTCCATCCTTCAAACTGAGCTCATCAGGGTCAATGTGATAAGTTATTGGGGCACTTTTAGATTCTGGTGAATAAAAGTTAGTAATGTCACCCCAGAGAAAGTGAGCTATTGTAGGTTTCAAAAACAACTAACATTAAAAAGACATGCGTAGACGGTGCTTGTATTATGAAAAAAAAAAGCTGAATAAAATCAGATATAAATTAGTGATACAAAGTTTGCATGAAGCAGTGATAATATACAATATAAGAACATATCAAACAAAATCAAAAATGAAACTATGACAACATCAGTGAGCTATGAGTGAATCATAACCGCACCCTTAATACTAAAGCCAAAGTCCAAGCAATGTGGGAGTTTCTCATTTGGCTCTAAGAAGCTGAGGCCCTGAAATGGGGACATTTATTGCCGTTCCAGAGACATTGAACGCTCTTAAAACACCAGAATGAAATGCGCACAAAATACTATTGACATTGAAACACGGAAATATAAGAGAAAAAAAAAAAACAGATGTTTTCTCAAGAGTAGCAAAAAATGAATTGTTATAGTCTGGAAGCACAAGTAAGAATATGAGCCATCAGCAAGGTTTAGCATTGCTGTTGTCGCCTCTGGCTTGCTCAGTTGGGGACACTTCATTTCTAGTGATTATCATCAATTTGATTTCACAGATACTATTTAAACTGAGCTAGACAATGACATCTCTGAATTCAATAATGAAATGCCTTTAAGAAAATGTAGTGTTTTATCTTATTATACATTACTGAAACTCTATCCTCCAATTTGATTTTCTATCCTCCAACATTACATTACATTATTATTATTATTTTTCACATTGAAAAAAAAAAAAAAACACACAGCTGATCATTCAATTTAACCATTCCGACCAGCATTTTTTTATTTGATCATTTTATTTCTCAGTAGCAAAGTGCCCCACCAAGTGCAAACGCATTAGTATTTTTAGTAACTCTGCTCTCCAGTGCTCAATTTTCATCTTTATAACAAACAGCATTTTACCTCTAATCACACATTGTGTAATTACATTACTGTCTGCACTAAGTGCTACTTGTTTCTATTTCTACTTGGTACAAACAGTAATACACCCATTTGGATGCCCCATTTCTGACAACAGAACAAATGACATGCGACAATGCAGAACCTGATTTTACCAAGTGCGACATGTTCCTGGATCAACATTGTGATTTACATTACACTTGTGTTACAATGGCAATGATCGACGCATTTGTATTACATTCCAAAGAGCTCCGTTATCAGCACCACAGTGAAAAATGAAACCGGCACAGGATGGAACGGTTAAGCAAAGAGAAAAGCGGCAAAGGTGTAAATAGCTGCTGCATTCTATTTAATGGCAACATTCTGCAAAAAAACTATGTAATTCAGTCACAAACAGTCCCATGTAGGTTGTGAGAATCAATATAACTTATGTCACCTCTTCTGATCTTTGAATATATTCATATTCAGTTGTCTTTTAACATTCAATTAGTTATTCAATATGTAGTATGGTGTGATAGAAAATATGCCTCCATACCGTGTCTGTTTCACTGCTTACAAAATTGCGCAATTATAGTAGGTATACTATAATTATAGTACTACATATGATTTGCAATTTACTTCACAGCTACAAAAAAAGTATGTCTTATATAGTATGAATGAAATTCGGATGTTCTCCTTCTGCCATGTTGACAATGTCATGTGACCTACGTTGTCAGTATCCCTTATCAGATGTGCATTTCAGACCTCGCCGGAATTAGCAAGTCATCTGGGTACTTTTTGCCTACTGTTTTGTGGATACTATGAACATACTACTTAGCTCACATACTTTTTTTTTTTTTTTTTTTACCTACAACATAGTATGGAGGGTTCTCAGATGCGACATGCTACCTTAACACACAGTTCTCCAGTTTGCTTCACAAAGCATTTGGCCTAAATTGTGTTAAAATGCAATGCCAAGAATATGCCATCACTAAAAAAAAAAAAAAAAAAGACAATACAGATTGCTGAAAAAGTCACAAACGACACATGGATCCATGCGATTTGCAAAAAGTAGTGTGGACAATCAGATTTGGGAGGGGGAAAAATCCCCTGTAGTGTGAACACTGATTTATGAAAATACGCAAATAATTTTGAAAAGTTTCAAACTAGCCATATTTAATCAATTTAATAAATAATGATTTCAATCCTACGAAGCTCACTGCCCATTTCTGAAAAACAGATTGTCCTTGTAAAATAAATTTTGTAAGCCAATAAGAAGAAAAATCCTCATTCAGCTGCTTTGCTATTGTTTCTCCACCACATTCTGCTGACATTTTCAGAGAAGCAGAGCTGTAATTTCCTAGGAAGTTAAATAAGAAGGTTTTGCATTTAAAAAACAGGCAAAAACAGGAACAATGTACTGAATAAGAGAAACATGCTGACCTAATAAGAGCTAGGTTTTGATCTTAATCAGATTACTAATGCTCAACTTTGATTATGAACGAGAGAAGTTTCAGTCCAGAAACTCATTGATGTGCAATTATCTTACCATCACTGATTATGACTCTGTGTTGCTTCTGAACCATGATTCTTTTGTTACGTTATTCTGGTCTGTAATCAGAGACATACTGACTATAAAATCACTAATATTGACAGACAGGACTGCTAATGACTAAGAGTGTTAAAAACAACAACAACAACAACAACAACAACAACATATTCAGAGAATGCAAAGTATTATAAAGTCTTTTTTTTCCAGTTTCTTTATCTGATGACTTAATATGACAATCATAACTTTAAAAGAGTATGCAGAAATTGACAGTCCACTGATATACCTTAAGTAAAATTGTTAAATAAAATCTTCATCTTTGTAAAGGCCTATTGATGTGATTATTTGTCTATGATAAACCCAAAATTATATATATTTTTAATCATTTTACCTGTGCTGACCGCACCTTCTTTCATCTCGCCACCTTGATAATTAACCAAATAAACAATTAATCACACAATGCAATTCAACATTATATCTTATGTTGACAGTCATTTACACTGCAGGGTTCAACTGTCCCAATTCCAATTTTTTCCTCCCATGTGGCACAGATCGGATATGGCCCACGACTGTTGTAAGCAGGGGAAAAAAGAAAGAAATTGCATGGATTCCAATGGTTTCAGGCCTCATTCATGAGGAAATAAATCAGATATGAATCGGATACGTGGATCGGTGCCTGCCGTGTACGCTGACAGATCGGATCTTCCACCGTAAATGCGACTCCTACGCCATCGAAAAGCGTGTTTTTTTAAACATTTCACAATACAGACATACCTGTAACAAATGAAACCTCTCTAGTTGAGCAGCAGAGTATTAATTTATTATGTGTTAAATAAAAGGTGATCTGACGCTGAAATGTGTTGCTTTTGATGGCGAAACATGTCCCTGCCTTTGATAACCAATCACCGATGAACACATTTGGTTTTAATTTAATTACTAAAAAAACCGACGATGTGACATGCTCAACATTATCTACCACCTGAGTGTTATTCCACTCGCAAGCTCTCAGTAGAGCTGAAGATCATCACTGTCCTGAAGAATTTGTAAGGGGCTATATAATTATTCTGATGCATAGATGTAACGATTGCATTTAAAACATTTCTATATGAATTCCATGGCGATAAATTAAACTCAATGTACTATAAAATTGATTTGTGATGTCATTTGCTATTTTTGGCTTGTTTCACCAAGTGCAGTGTAAAATGCACACATCGGACACGGGTCACTTTTAAAAGAAATGTAAGCACGTTATCCAAAAAAACCCGGATATAGAAACAAAATCGGAATTGGTCATCAAGACCTGCAGTGTAAATGCAGCCATAAAGTAAAATTATTCACTTTAAAAGAGCATGCAGGAGAACTGTAATTGACAGTCCACTGTAAATGAAGAGTTAATTTGCAAAAACCGATAAATGGCACTTTAAAAAAAAAAAAAAAGAGCAGATTGCCGCACATTATTCTCCACGTTCACGATCTGAACCCTAAACACCTTTCGTAAAAAAAGCCAGTATTGTTCACTTTCAAGGCATCACGAGTTCACGTTTTATTGCAGAAGCCGACAAGCACCGTTGTTGTTTTTGAACAGAAGCCGATAAGTCCATTTTAGCGAATCAGCGCGCTGTATTCAGGTCAGGTGACAAGGCTACTTTCACTTTGAAAAGACGTGTCAGCTAAGATGAGTTTCGTCAAAGCAGACTAAAAGTGATCGAGGATGGATAATTTCGACAAACTTGATGAACCTGTGATATCTTCTTCACTGCGAAAAAGGAAAATAAAAGCTGAAACGTTTTCATGGAGCCTTGCAAAAGCAGCGTGTTACAATGGTGAGGGAAAAGTTCTGTGTATTGTGTGTAATCACATCCCTAATCTATGATCACAAAAACAACAACGTTTGTCAAGATTAAACTTGTTTACAAAGATTAAACGAGTGTTTTTTTTAAACTCTAAAACATGAAATGTGGAGTTATCTGCTGTTGCTATAAAACAAACTTTTAATATGTATTAAAAAAAACATACTTTTAATTTAGTAAATTACCTGTATTTTTTAAAGATTTTATTACTTAATCAAAACAACCCAACTGCAGTTTGATTTACTATATTACTTGCACAATGAATGCACAATAAAAAAAAAAAAAAAAACATGAATGTTTCTGAAAAAATTAAAATAATAATAAAAAAATAATAATATGGAGTTATCGGTTTTTGCAAATGAACTCTTCAAATATAACTTAAGTAAAATTGTTCAATCTTCCTCTTTGTAAAGGAACATTGATGTAATTGATCAATGTTGGGCTAGTTACTCAAAGAATGTAATATATTACTCATTACTAGTTACTTCTTTCAAAAGTATTATTGTTATTTTACTTATTACTTTCTGGCAACGGTAATTAGTTACAGTACTAGTTACATTACTTTTCTTGTGTATCTTTCACATAAAATTCTTCTAGAATGTTACTAACAAAATCCACATTGAAACGCAGTCAGAAGTTATTACAAACACTGTGACATTCAAGTAGAAGTGTTGTATTAATTGTCATGTGTAGCTTGAAGCTAATTATAATTTCTCCGTTACCCCATATACGATTATATTTCATTATGTATTTTATCAAATCACATAAGTTTGTAAGAAACGGTTTAATTTTCCAAAAAGATTTTTAATGGTAGGAATATAATGTACCACATGCTGATCAGAGGGATGTAACTAAGCTGTTTTATGGATGGTAACTGTAATATTACTGACATCTTATTAGTAATTACTTACTGTAATAATACTTTTTGCAGTAACTAGTAGTGTAAGTTACTAGTAACTGCCCAACACTGTCTACGATAAACCAATTTAAAAAAAAATATATCTTGCCTGTGCTTCTGTTCATCTCGTCATCTTGAAAATTAACTAAATAGTAAACAATTAGCCATAAAATGAAATTAAACTTTTTTTTATATTATATTGAAAGTCATACAAGTTAGAAGTGAACTGGGTTGCTTAACTAGCCACAATGATTCTGTAATGTCAACCACCTAGATACACATATCAGTGTAGCAGATACGGTTTAGTTAGTAATGATTTATTAAAGAGTAACTGTTTTAAAAGTAGCTTTGAGAACAAAACATGATCACATTAGCTTTAGTGAGAACAAACCATAGATAGTTTAAATATTTGTATTAAGAGATGACAGTTTATTACAACTTGGGGTTAGGGTTATTACATACTTACTCTTTGACGCTGGATTATATTGCTCTCCTTCAGTGTCATTTGTGAAAAAGAAAGAAGATCCAGGAGTTATACAGACATATAGAGCAGGACAACCTAAAATGTTCATCAAGTCTATTCAAAGGAAGCAATAGTTACTGATGATTAGATCAAATATTCATATGTAGTATGAGAACTGCAACAACTAGAGTTTTGAACTAACAATGGTGCTTGTTGTGGTATTTTGAAATGGACAAATAACTGTTTAAAGAAATTAAATGTCCATCGAATATCTGATATCACTGTCATTTAATTGACTGAAACTGAAACAATGTTGTTCACAATTATTTTTAAGAATATAATTAAAATGTAATATTTTTTGCAGAGTTTAGGGTAAGTAATAAACACAAATGAAAATGACATACTCTTCTTTTCGCAACAATCCACGCAGCTTAACACACCTGAGGAGAAAAACAGTCATTAAATGTCCACTGAATGACCCATATCAAGCATTTTTTGGAAGAAAATAATTCAAACAAACAAACTTACTTTTTATACATGGACAGCGTTCATTAACACTTTCTGGTGTAGAAAAACATATATATAATTTAAAGCAATTATCAGAGTAAAATACAATTGTTGCTAAATGCAGACAAAATTTTTGCTATCGTTGCTAATTTTTAACCAACACACAGGGCTAAAGTTACTAGAGAATGCCAGGCTAAAATTAAAGATGAACACATGCTTAATGGACTTACCCTCGGGGTTTCACAGACAAGGCTTAAACCTAGTCCCGGACTAAAATATAAGTCTGAGCTGTATCAACTGAAATAAACCTGCATTGATTGCCCTTGTTTTGTTTTTCTCAAGATGCTCACCAGTAATGTTTTTTTTTTCTAAGGCACGTTTATAAAAACTACTTAAATATCCTAACTGAACCATGGCCTAAGCCCTGTCTGTGAAACCAGGCCCTAATGTAAAACTTAAAAACCGTAATAACAAAAATATACTAAAGTCTACATAGAGGTTGGAGAAAAGTAGTTGAATTCATAGACACAAATCATATTTAACACTCCTTAAAAAAAGAGATAAAAGCACAATATGAAACTTACTGTAAACAGACTCTTTGAGTAGATAGATGCCAATCAAGCCGATGATGATGAGGATGAGGATGAAAGCAATCATCCCAGCGATCAGTCCTGCATTTAATTCTTAAGAAAGAGAACATCGGTTTCATAAAGCAAACGCACTGCTAGAAAGCATAATACTACTAACTTAAGACGACTGATTTCTTGGTTAATAGTATCAGCAACCACAGAACTTCAAATGTTTGATATTCTGCAATTAATGTGCCCTTTGATTTTCATGAATTCAACATGAAATCAAAGTTTTCTCTAGGGCTGGGCGATTTTTACGATTTTATTGATTAATTAGAATTAGATTTTTTATAAATCGAGGAATCACGATTTTGAATAGAAATATTACCCAATGTTAGAATTGCACACTTTGACAATATGCCAATGATAACAGTAAAGAGAAAAGAATGATGCAACCATATGTCGGTGCACGTGATTAACCGCTCACATGCGCTGTGAGAAGGAATATATTGCTAGGTGCCATTCACACAGAATGCGCTTGTGTGTTGACAAAGATGTGACGCCGGCAGTGGAACAGGAAAAAATGCAAGACAGGAGTTGAACTTCTTTTAACTTGAGCGTCTCATTTTCAGAATGGCGTTTAATGAGTGAGATACTGCAAGACGCACAAACGCAACAGTCAAATGCATCCATGTTTAGGTAGAAAAAACAATGGAAAAGCAGCACAAATTAATAAAAAAACTGTAATTACTGTATGTCTGATAATCCATGTTTGCATCATGGTGACAGGCTGAAAGCTGCGGTTCATTGTTTCTACAGAACGTTTATGGTTAATCAGGGCTCTACAGTGCGACCATTTCAGTCACATTTGCGACTGAAAACTACAGCGACTAAAAAAAAATATTTACTGACTCGATCAGCATTTTTGTGTTTGCGATCAGGGAAGTGTAGAAGGCAAGTTTACGAATCCTCTTGTTATAAAAACATTTGCTTCATTCCTGAACGAATCAGCCATTTGAACAAATCAACTGAATGAATGATTCTGTGATAAAAATCAGTGACACCTACTTGCCGTCTCAGTAATTTTTTTTAAAGTACCTTTTTTTTTTTTTTTTATTAAATCATTTAATATTTCTATATTCAAAATATTATATTTAAAGGTGCCATAGAATGCACTGATACTGTATTTTAAATTGTTCTCTGATATCTACATAGAAGGCTTAGGTGGGGGCAAAAAAAATCTCCAGAAACGATTTTACATGTCCATTTACAACCCTAGGATTTCTCCCTAGAATGAAACGGTCTGTTATTGGCTTATTTGGCAGGGTCATGAATAATAATGGAATCTGCTCTGATTGGCTATTTCACAGTACAGCTCATCATAGTTATATCGTCGGGTAATTATACTGTATATAAAACGCAGGCATCAGGGAGCCGTTATTAATACGCGAGGCATTGAAACTGCTTTTGAACGATCGGTCGATCGCGTTATAGTTTCACTTTCAAGATACGCGATCGCACGAACCATGTTCATATTATGGAGTACCACACATTTTACAAGATCAGATGCTTGTCAGTGGTGCTCAGGAATAGGGCTGAACGATTTTGGAAAATAATGTAATTGCGATTTCTTTTTTTACCAATATTGAGATTTAATATGCGATTATTTTTTTAAAGCTTTTTATAGTCTGTATTATTCAACAAAGACAAGTAATAAATCATTGTATAGTATGCAGTGTTGGGCACGTTTCTCTAAAAAAAAAAAAAGTAATTAGTTATATTACTAGTTATTTCTCACAAACAGTAACTGAGTTACATCATTATAAAATAAACTAATTACCAGGGAAAGTAACTATTGTTACTTTTAAAAAAAAAAAATTAAATGTCAAATAACTTGGATACCCCCAATATTGAATATGTTAAATGAATGAAATGGTCACTAAATAGAATAAATTATTATTATAAAACATTGTACACTAATCTACACTATTTTAATGTTTCTGTGGGATAATGTGAGGCACCTATCAAATTCAATTGATTATTGTAAATATTATCAACCCTCTATAGACACCTTGGCAATAGAATCTCCATTTGCTTTTAATTTGTTTTTTGTTTACTCACCAGACGAATATTAATTATCTGATTAATATATATATAACTCACCAGACGAATATTAATTACCTGATTGATATATATATATATATATATATATATATATATATATATATATATATATATATAAAGCTTATGTTTGGAAAATGGTACAGTTTTTCTTTAAATATCTCACTTAGAATCAGTCAGTCAAACATTATATGATATTATGATAATAGACACTACAAATAATACTGATAAGATAAAACTACTATGAGTTCTACTACTAGTAAGAACAATATAAAACGCACTAAGGATTATTGAGCTGCTGGGTTCATGAATATTAATCAGGTTGTCTGCGTTCGCTCGAACTGATTCGCTGAAATCAAAACAGGGAGGATAATAGGTGAGCGCCAGCCAATGAGATTGTTGTTTGCGCATTTCTTAAAAGCTGAAGAATTCCAAAAGGAACTCCGTTATTTTGACAGGAAAATACAACAAAGGATATAATTTACATGTAGCACGTTGATTATGCATGGCATGTAAGATTGCAAACTGCGGACTTGGCAACATAGCGTGGCAACTTGATGCTTCCTCTGAAGACTGCTTAGATGTGTTCGACTTGAAGCAGCTAGGCCGATCGCTGTGTGTCATCAAATACTGCGAGAGCTATAAGAGAGCGGACGTCTCCTTATGCTTTCTCTCGCCGTACTTTGATGTCATACACCGATCGATCTTCAAGTCGAACACACCTCTTTACTCTCGCATGTCACGTGACAGAGTGTAATCGCAGCCTCTGCGGTTAATTTACTTGAACTCATGCCGCCTCTGAGCCTCATTAAAAATCTTAAATTACACATACAAGCCAATTTTATGTTCTTCTGTGCCACATTTGTAGTCAAATTAATTTTGTTAATACTGATTTCATATGATCGGTAACTTATTGTTCGTATTCTACTTGTTTTCAAAAGCCTATACATATAAATTTGTAAAATTGATTGGTTTCGCTAAAATTAGATTACATTACAAAGGTTTAAATAAAAGATCAGAAGGTGCTCCTGAATTTTTTTTGACTGTGCTCTTAAATGTTTAAATTAGGAGAACAAGTACTCCTAAAAAGAAAAATAAACGTAGGACCCTACTGGTGTTATACCTTTAGTCATTTTGAATTTGAATTACCTTGACTTTTGAGAATTTTTAAAAACATTGTCCTTGTATTATTTCTGAACATATATGTATAAGACAAGTTTGTACAAGATGTAGTTGTAGTTCATGCATCATTTCTGCAAAGATACTGTATCTAACAAGTGATTTGTTTCACATCATGTTGACAGCTTCATGTGTGGTGCACTTGGAAGACAAATTTTATTTAACTAAAGTTACTTTAATCAGTTACATTTTCAAGTTGACCATTTAAAAATAGTAAAATTCGAGAATTGGTTAAACGTGCTGAAAAAAAAATCTAGATTTTATTTTTGCCACGTCGCCCAGCCCTAGTTTACCCCATTTAATTTTTAATGTATGTTTGATACATTAAAGGGTAAAAACAAACAAAGGTGAAAAACAAACATTAATCAATATTTCCCACACTGATATCCTCTTTGGGTGAAAAAGAGCTGTCTAACACAATGACATTCATATATTTTTAGTGTGACTGTTGTCAGATATTTGCTTAATGTAAATGCAATTTCTAAATAGAATAGCAACACAACTTTGCACCTAAATATTAAAAAGTGATTCGATATGATTTTCTTCTTTGGAATTTAATACTGAAGTAATTTGCTGTCTTACCTGCCACAAATAATTCACTCTCATAGATCCGATCACTGGTCTCCTCACTCACAGCATTCTTGAGTGTGCAGTTATAGTAGTTTTCTGGATTTCTTGTGTTATGGACTGTGATAAACTCTCCTGGCGTATGGTTCTTCGTGCCCTTCAGTGTTTCTCCAGTAGAATTCTTCCAGATGATTGTTCCACTGTATGCACATCTTACATACACAACATCAGGGTTACCGCTCTTCTCTATAGTTATCTTAGGTTTTGGGACCCGCTCTGTGAAAGAAACAATGAAAAATGTATGGTCTTCCACTCCACTGAGAAAGCAAAATGAAATCAAACACAACTACAATAGCC
The DNA here is from genome assembly GCF_936440315.1 of Barbus barbus. Taxonomy (NCBI): domain Eukaryota; kingdom Metazoa; phylum Chordata; class Actinopteri; order Cypriniformes; family Cyprinidae; genus Barbus; species Barbus barbus. Next base: position 33,824,450 of record NC_136736.1, on the reverse strand, counting down.
ATGCAAAAAGAGATCTGACACTACCATGGTACAATAATGGTATCAGAGAGTAATATTGTGATATTCAGAGTGTGCTATATGTCTCATCTACAATAATATCATAATTGTTGTTTCGACGATGTGCGAGCTAAAATAATTGAGTACGTCACTCACTTCTGCAAACACTCGACTAAAATACGCTTTGAAAGTCCAAGCATTCATTGTGTGATGCAGCTTATCAGGATGCAGAAATAAACATGATGATTATATATATATTATAACTACTGTACAATCATCTGAATCAGACTAACTTAACATTACATGTAGGGGTGGGCGATATGGAAAAAATATCACATCACGTTTTTTTTTTTTTAGAAATATCACAATTAACGATTTTATCACGATTCTTTGTCATTTTGGTTTTACAAGTTGGCTGAGCATTACAGCCAAACTAGAAAGACAAAGCCTTTCAAGGTAACAAAAAACAAAAAAAAGACATGGCAGATATTTAAAAAGATAAAAAAATCTGTCATTATTTTATATTTCTTATTAAATAAGAACAAAGATACACATTACAAATACACATAATATACAAATAAAACAAACATTGCTTTATTTTCAGGTGCAATAGGTGTATTTAGCAGAGCATTCAATGAAATTGAATGAACAAATATAAAAATAAAACACTACATAGACTGATTCCTAAAGCAACTGTATTAAAGTTTTTCAGTCAAGAATAGTGATTGATTTTTCTCTTTGTGTTTTGTTGTTTTGTTAACGTTAAATGAATGGTTCCCCCAAAAATAAATATTCTGTCATCTGTCTCTCAATTCTGTCATAATGTTTCATTTTTATACCATCATTTCTTCAAAAGTTGTTTTAAACCTGAATGAGTTTCTTTCTTCTGCTGAACATAAACGCTATTTTGAAGAAAGTGGAAAACCAAACAGTTGCTGGTCCTCAGTGACTTCCATAGGATTTTTCTTTCCTGCCATCAAAGTCAATGTAGACCAGCAACTGTTTGGTTACCCTCATTCTTCAAAATATCTTCTTTTGGGTTCAGCACAAGAAATTAATAGAGGTTTGGGAAAGATGTGAGTGAGTAAATAATGACAGAAATTAAATTTTAGGGTGAACTATCCTTTTAATGACAGTCGACAGCATGTTTAGTGTCCTGTCCCTTTAAGACCTGCATGCATCTAATATACAGGCACGCATCCGCTTCTCTCAACTATTTACTTTCATTTTAGAGATAACCAACTGAGTCTGTATATAAACCTTGTGTTTTGATAGTATTAGCGCAAAAGAAAACTTAGTTGACTAATCAGGCGCTATTAGACAGGCTTTTTAGTGTCCGTGCTTCAGGTGAATGCGCTCAGAAAAAGCGCACGTCAGACCAGCGCGCGAATTAAACATTTAACCAGCAAGGCTTGTATGCAAATAATGTACTTTTGCGATCGTGAATAAGTGCAGTGTCGTGTCAGAGTAACTCTACTGCTGTATGTCGTGTTGTACAGTATATAGAGACGGCGGCGCGAGAACAGTATTTGACATAATGTGCGCTGTAGCACGATACTACCATATTTCTTCAAAAGCAGAAATCGTCATATCGCACACCTCTAATTACATGCCATTGGCAAGGGTAGGCCGTAGGAGTGAGGATAATACTTAACTTGAAAAATTAGGCCACAATAGAGTATGTCGTTATAATCTAAAATACTCCACAATCATATGTGATCCTGGAGCACAAAACCAGTCTTAAGTCGCTGGGGTATATTTGTAGCAATAGCCAAAAATACATTGTATGGGTCAAAATTATCAGTTTTTCATTAATGCCAAAAATCGGTGAACTACAGCTCTGTGTATTAAATACAGCTCCATTTGAAAACGGGATGGAGATTTAGCGCTCATCACAGAATCATATTTACTGACGATGCGCATGATTATCGCATGCAAAATATCGTGCAGCCCTAAATACAATACTATGTTTTTAAACTAACGGCTTCAAATTAGTCGAGAAGGAATGAATCAGTTATTTGAATGAGTCAGCTGAATGGATTGCCGTCACTTACTGGTGGTTTTAGATTCATATTTGAACATATATTTCCTTTTTTAATTAGCCTACTTCATATTTCAGTATGTTTGTTTTTTTTAACCAGGTGCTTCTGTGCAGAGGCTCAATGGATTTTGTTGGTACTGATTTTATTTAAATGGTAACAGTTTAATGGTGTATTACTGTTCTACTTAAATATAGTTATTAAATGTAATATTTTACCCATGTCATAATTAACACACACACACACACACACGTGTATGTATGTAAATACATTGGTGCATGAATTACAGGATCATGGTATTTATCAAAATACCATGGTATTACAATCTGATCCAATTACTGCACCACGGTGCTGTTTTTCTGTTTGTTTGTAAAAACAACCAAGATTATATGATGCTTTAATAGTAACTAATATAATAATATCCACTCACCAATAACTTCCAAGCTGAATCTTTGTTCCTGCTCTTTACTGTTGATGTCAATGGTATAATTTCCACTATGATCGATTCTTAACTTAGTTATAGTGATTTCTCCAGTTTTCTCATCAAGAGTTGTGATGTCTTTGAATCTCTGATTCGGGATTAATAAACCATCTTCAAAATCCCATTCAATCGCCTTTACAGCAGGAATGGTTTTGTGTTTCCATGTGATGCTGGTGACAGGAGGATCTAATTTGGCTGGACGAAAAGAAACTGTACCACCCACTGCTTTCTTCACATGTTCACCTAATGTATAAAATATGAGAGTTAATCAACATTCAATAATTTCTGTAGTTATGAACAGCTGCCGGATAGCACGGTAACGTTACTCAACAAAAAGTCCCTACAAGTATAATGTACTAATTTATATGCCAGATATTATATCCAGCCATAGTATTATATCTAAATACGAGATGTACATAAAATACATAGTAAACAGCATAATAAATAAACACGTTAACGTTACAGGCCATTGGCAAGGGTAACTTAGGCCTAGGAGTGAGGATAATAACTTAAAATACTAACATGAAAAAATAGGCCACGACAGAGTCTGTCGTTAACATAATCATATAAAATACTCCACAATTAGGCCACAATACAATACTATCTTTTCAAACTAACCGACCTTAAATTAGTCGAGAAGCAAACGCCGCGCCTTTATCTTCGAGACGATCATAACAAACACATAATTTACCTGAAACAGCTCCTGTGAGGATAAACACCGCGCAAATAACGGCTGCTGAATATCTTAGGAGAGGCATTTTCATACAAAGTACAGCTTTTTGCCCCTTTCTTTAGTATTTTTATAACAGTACGTGTTTGAGAAACACGTCCGAGTCGCCGTCATTAGAGTATAAAGCGCTCGAGAAGAAGTCAGGGTTGCCAGGTTTTCACACAAAACCCCGCCCAGTTGCTACGTTCCAGGGGATAAAACGCACGTTGTTTTGTCAGATTTCCCCTGGTAAAATCCCTCCCGCATTTCAGGGACTAAATATCATGTTATTTGGGGTTGTTTCAACCCATGGAAACGGTGTTAAAGTAGAACAATGCGCTGGAAAAACCGCGCACTTGGCAACCGCCGAAACGAAACTGAAACTAAAGCGCGTTCACGAAGCGTTCAGTGGTTATATACTGCCACCTATAGCATTGAGCTTGCCATGAAACATTTTATTAGCACTTTATAACCTACAGGTTTGTGACGCATTGAGCAACAGCTATAACTCATCTCTTTAAACAACAACAAAAAACAGTTGTGCTTTAAAACTTAAAATCAGCCGCTTATGTTCGTGTTTGTCCATTTCTAAAATACAGTAAATTATCATAATTTGCGTATAAAATCCCAATTTAGTGCTGACCCGCGGCCTGCCGATCCTCAAGGAAATATGAATGAAGCACTATTCAGCCTGAAGAACCAGGACGTGCTGTCATCGAGAGTTTATTTGTAAACAATGACTTCATCTGACTAAAATTACCATGGTTACTAATCAGATAATAATTAAGATAGGCCTATGATACTAGTTAGCACATAATATTTCTGTAATATGGCCAAATCAATTACAAAATCCTTTTATGTTACAGATCTGATGTCAATTAACTTAATTAGTTGCTAGATGTTCTCCCAGCTGAATCTTTTCAAAATGTTTTGATTTTTCAGCTCTTTGTTGTCCCCGTGCCAACATTTTTGAGATCTCCAGCAGGCATCAAATTTGAAATGAGCTCATTTAGTGAATAAAAGTATCAAATTTTTCCGTTTAAACATTTGTTATGTTCTCTATGTTCTGCTGTGAATAAAATATTGGCTCATGTGATTTGAAAGTCTCTTTCATTTTATTCAAATAAAAAAAAAAAAAAACCATCCCAACATTTCCAGAATCCAGGTTGTATTCTGTTATATAGAACAGAGATGTAAAATTAGCTTAAAGCTTAGATTTTTCATATGCAAGTGTTGCTGTTAATATTTCCCCGAAGACACAAATCTCTTTGCCTTGGTTGTCATGTATACTATTTAATGTTGATGTTTTATGTTTTTCTTAATATAATACACATTTTTAGTAGGTATTTATTTCTACACAATCATCCATGCCTGCAAAATTCTCTGCTTGGTGCCAGTAAGAGATTATTATTGTCCCTCCTTGAAAACTAAGTAGGCTATTTGCATTTATTCAGAACCAAATTATGAAGTTCCAACAACATCAACAAGATCCAGGAGACAGAGAGGTCCAACAGCAACAGTCAAAGAAGGCACAGATGGTTAGATGCTCCAGTTGCTTTAGTAAAGCTGGGATTTAGAGCCGATGAATAGACCAACGGGGCAAGATCCATGTGTCGCTTTGCATCTGAAGGGACAAAATTGGTCCATGATGTGACAGGTAACAGCATCAGTCTCATCAGTTTCATGTCTGCTTCATAAATGTAATTTTAATATTCTAGTTGTTTTTGTTTTTTAATGGTTAAACGGATGTTTATCAGCTGTTATCATTGCACACAACATCAACCAAGATTGATTTAATTTGTCTGTGATACTGCATTTTCCACAAGTAAGTAAACTTACCCTGGAAATCTTTTGTTTCCCACGGCGAGTAGTATTATGACCTTAAAGAACAACAGTGACAGACTCCAGTCATTTGCAGTAAACATAATCAACCCAATTTACTATGAGGGCCCGTTTTCTCCCGATGTTATCAGTCAGGTAGCATGCTACTGGATAATGTTAACCAATAGCCTAATAACAATTTAGGCATTGTTTTAGCAAACTCAAAATTAAAGTCTGGCTCTATTCTGGTAATTTATTTACCACTCTATATATTTTTTTATCTGATTTCACACTGAAATATGACATTATGGGAGTAGAAAGTTTGCAAATGACAAGTCACCTCAAGTTTTGGACAGTGGTTAAAATGCTGCATTTTGAGCAAACGATAAGCACAGATAAAAGAAACACGTTTCAAAGTTTTGAAAAGATTTAATGATAGTCTTACCACATATTTGACATCTTTTTGGGAAAATTATGACAGCAACCACAGCGATCACAAGGAGCACAATGATCAAAACAATCAAAGAAATGATTGCAATGGCAGATTTTTTGTTTGAATCTAATAAAGATAAAGATAAAAAAGGCTATTAAAAGTGAGTGACGGGACAGCCAAGTATGGTAACCCATACTTGGAATTTGTGCTCTGCATTTAACCCATCCAAGTGCACACACACAGCAGTGAGTATAGTGAACACACACACACACACACACAACTAGCCATTTCCTATCCAAGAAATAATGTTATGCTGCTCATGCCGCTGTCTTACCATGAAACAGATCTCTCACATAGACTGGATCACTGGTTTCCTCACTCACTGAGTTCTTCAGTGTGCAGGTGTAGTGGCTGTCTGGGTTACTGCTGTTGGTCACTGTTAATGTCCTCATAGGATGCTGTTCGTGAAGCTTCTCTCCATACCAGTGTTTCCAAAGGACTGTACTTTCAGAAGAGGCTTCACCCTCACAGCTCAAGAAACATCCACTAACATCTTCCAGTACGCATTCTTTTACAATATAAGGTTTGCTGACAGGCTCTATGAATTAGGATCAATAAACATTTTTAGAAAATATTCAAAATATATATTCAATATTAAGTAATAATAATAATATTGTTTTAAGCGATTATTAATAATATTACATTTATGTAATTGTCTACACATTTTGTCTATCATTATTATTTCTAATAAATTGGGAATGAAAACAAATTAATCAATATTATTACAATGAAATAAAATAATAAAAACGTTGAAATTATCTCTCAATTATTTCTGACACAGATATGTAAATACTGTAATGAACGGTGGCCAAGAGAGCTCAACGCGCTGCAACTTCAGAAAACACATGCCAATAGAAAAAGCTAAAGCAAATAAAAAAAAACATCCTCATCAATTTAACAGCAGGTGCTGCAAATGCTCACAACACAACCAAAAAAATAATTTTATTTGCAGGGCATTTCTTTATTTGGTTGTGTTGTGAGACTTATTTGCAGCGCAAGTACTGTTGTTTTCTTAATTTGCATGTGTGTTTTTTTCTATTTGCAGCATGTTGAGCTCTCTCGGCCACTGTAGTAATGCGATAATGAATATGAAATGTGCTTCAATGCATTACCTCACCTTTAACAGTCAGGGTGAATTGTTTTCTTTGCTCTTTGCTGTTAATGTCCAAGGTATAAATCCCGCTGTGTTTCAGCTGCAGATATTTTAAGTTAAGATTCCCAGTGCTTTTGTCCAGAGTTGCGTGGGATTTGAAGTTGGCGTTGGGAATGTCAGTGCTGTCATCCTCCCGATCCCATTCAATGACCTTCACAACAACTCCATTATTGTCTCTGTGTTTCCATATAATGCTGGTGGTACTAGGAGCAACCAGTCCAGTCACTGGAGCAAACGTAGTTTCACTATTCACTGCTTTAGTCACATCATCTCCTGTAAATAAGACATCATACAGTGATTCGTTATAGAAATTATAATGACAGCAGAAAACTTATTTCATTGTATCCTACATTAGCCTACATTATTTCCAAAACAACGTTAAAGTACTTGGAATCTGAGTTCAAAATATTTGCATCGTTTTAACAGTTTAATTTTATATTTTGTACTCGATTTTATGATTTAATATATTCAGTTACATGGTTCAAAATCTGTTTTAGAACCACTTTGATTTTACTCAAAGCCCTTAAAGCACCAAATTAAACGTGAAATTACAATTTAGTGGTTTGAGTTTCTTTTACAACGACTTCTTACTAAAAACGACTAACTAGGCTAACAATGCTTGGCATGGTGGTGCCATGCACTTGGAGAAGGCTATTATGTAAATACCAAATATTCATTCAGCACCAAGTATATAAGCATAAAATAACTATGCATTTATACAAACAGTTTAATTTGTAAAAATAAATCTGTAAAATAACTTCATTAAAGTTCCACAAGTATCTTTACACACTACATTATCCATTAATTTTACAGACATTTCTGTTTAGTCTAAAACACAATGCAATGAAGTGTATAATTCTAAATACTGGTAAAACAGCTGTAAAAAATGAAAAAAATCCTTAGAATTATACAGTATATCTTGCCCTAGTTTTTTTTTTTTTTTTTTTTTTTTTTTAGAGTAGCCTACCTGAAACAGATTCGCAGATGATCAAGATCCATATAAAATGGCATTGTCTGAAGAACATCATCTTACTGCTTTCTTCTCCTTGGTTCTCTATAATAATCTCCCGAGGCAACTGTGAGTTTGCTGAACACTGAACAGTGCGCTATTGTCTCGAGTCTGTAGGTTGAGCTGGGGGATCGTGTCTGTTTGTGCTCTCTTGTGGAACAAAGGAGGTTTGAAACTGAAATGAGCTTCAAATTCAGAAGAATTATTAAGAACCTCATGTTTATGTCATGTGACAAACATTTATACATTCGGGAAATTGGTTTGTGATTCTTTCTTTCCCAGAATTATTTGAATTTCTGTGAGAATGATCCAGCAATCTTATTAGTTTTCAATCAGACCTTCTACACTGCTATGGATCTCTGAAGTTGAAAACTGACCAGTCCTCTTTATTTTTAACGTATAAGCGGTGCTGCCATTTTTATGTTTTCTAAGTGCGATGCATCTGGTCTCATTCGCTTCCAGTTATTTTACCTGTACATGTCATGAATAACCAGGAGGAAGCAAGGATGCAAGCTAATCAATTTATTGGTCAGAGGACAAACACACTGTATCACAGTCTCTCGGGTGGGCAGGTGACGCAGGGACTCGACAGACAGCGTGCAGGTGATGAATGGTGTTGGTGAATCCAGTAGCGGTGTACATCCAGGTGAGACGAACCACGAAGACGGGACAAGGACCAAGGACCAGGCAGCAGACGACACACGACGAGCACACTGAGGACATCAACCAACAATCTGACAATGAGAGGAGAGTGCTGTGAGACTTTATAGTAGAGTGGATTGGCAGCAGCTGGTGCGGGGAATGAGATCAGCTGGCACGCTGATGAGCAGAGAGCGGTGACGCCCACTCACACATACACACACACACACACAGAGAACAACAATACACGAGACATGAAGAAACCAGTGAATTCATGAACCGTGACAGTACAAACAGGGCCATAGCTGGGGTTTACGGGGCCCCTGTGCAGGTTGGAGCCATGGGCCCTGTTTGAAATTGTGTAAATAGCACAAATAAATAAACAGAACAAAGATACAAATTTTTAAGTTTTTTCATGTTTCAGGTACAGAAACCGAATAATCAAATGTAAAATAGCATTGCATAGTCACTGTTATGGTAAGAAAACAAATATTTGTACCCTTTCAACACAATGTCAATAATAAATTAAGACTGTATATTTCTAAATGAGTTCCAGCAGTAGAAAATAACCACCATGTTTCTGTCACAGTAAAGGCTCCTAAACCTACCGTCACATTCGACGGCCAATCTAATGGAAATGCAAACTTCACGTGGCATTGCAGACAAGGTAAGAGAGACATCTTCATAACCTCTAAAATTATGCAATACATTTGTATTTTCAACCAAAAGAAACTGATTAAACTATGAAGCTTGAAAAGTTCACGCCACAATCCTTTACAATTATCAAAGTAATAAAATGCCAAAACTTAAATATACATGCATTAATTTAGCAGATGCTTTTATCCAAAGAAAAATTGCATTAATAGTAAAAAAAAAAACAAAAAAAACAAAACAGTCATATAAATACAATTATAAATAATTGAATGAACCTGTAAGGTATTTTCTCAAAAGCAGGTCATTTGTTGTAACCAGTGCAACGCTTCAGTTTCCTGTTGTCTCATATGCATTAGATTCAACATGTTGAGTTAGAGGCAGGTTGTGATAATAAACTGAAACATAAACACATTTAATACATAATATATGTTTTTTGACTGTTTAAGCCACTGTTAGATGCAGCATTTTCCAAATCTCTTTGTTCAGAAGGCACCAGACAGATCTGGAAGACCTCTTTATATCCTGCATAGGGCATTTAACAGAATAATTACATATATATGTTTTTTAAACTGTACTCATCTTAAATGCACGGTATCAGGGTTGACATTAATCTTCCTTGTTTTTATCACAGGTTTGGGGACCCGCTCTGTAATAAACAATGAAAAATTATGAAAGTTCAGTTCTCAGTGAAAACAAAATGAAATCAAACACAACTTGAAAAAAGTTGTTTGGACATGTTTTTGGACATTTACCTTGAATTACTATGTTAATAACATGGTGCATGAATTTCAGAAAAGCACCAGATTAGAATCTGACACAAATGTTCTACATGGAACTGTTTTTTGCAAGTGAGGCTAAATAAAACCTTTAAAGTACAACAATTAAAGTAAAAATACAATGGTTAATTTTCATTCAATTTAATAATAAATATCAATTCACCCATAACAATCAAAGCAGGAAATTGTTCCTGCTCTTTACTGTTGATGTCAATGGAAGAAAGTTATTTTACAATAAAAGGGAAGTTGTCCAGAAGATGGCAGTATTGGATGAAAATTAAATTGTCATGCAGTTGTTTATGTTAAAATAATCACAAGGTCACTGGTATATAAATGGCAAGGTTTTTATTATACTTTTAAGGCTATTTATTTACTGTTTTGTTCCTTTATTTTGCCTTGAATGTCCAGAAATATGTCAAATCAATAGCAAAACATAGAAAGTGTGATGTATCGGATCAGAATATGAAATATACACATTAGGCTAAATACTGTGCTTTTGCAATTTGCCATTTTGCAAAATGACAGATTGTTTTGCACCAAAATATACTATATGTAATCAACTCAGAGCAGCTTTCCCTTTCTATCTACCTAATTCACATGAGGTTGTGTTGGGAGTTTGTCAGACACACGGCCACTGATGTTTCCTCCCACGGTTCAAACAAACCCCATTTTTAGGTCGTGACCCACCAGTTGAGAAACACTGTCCTAGTTTGCTCCAGTATAAGATTACATATGCATCACACTCAGAGCAAGCCTTTCTGTATGCTTTTTCTATCTACCTAAATCATGTAAAATACATTTTAAATCAGTGCTTGCCAGCTTTCTAGTCCACAGGATTGAGATAAAAATAGCTAGCCAAGTTCACAAAATATCAGATCCATTTTTCTGTATTTGTTAGACAGAAACACCTGCTTGATAATGCAGCACATTCCACACCTGTGATGCACAATGTCAAAATGCCTCCGTCTACACAACTGACATCTTCAGTTCATGGTTCTGTCTGCGTAACCGCCAACTCTAATCGCGAACAGGAAATTCTTTCTGTTTCCTCCAGTTGATTGTGAAAAGGTTCTGGAACATTTGCTGTTTTCAGAAGAGCGATGAACTGCAAATACAGTCTGTTATTTTTATTCCTCTGTGGCTTTGCTGCACTCACTGGTAAGATGTGATTACATTTTATATATATATGTGTGTGTTTTAGTATACTAAAGTGAATTGGCTGTTTTTTTCCTTAATTTTAAGGATGTAACTGTTGACCTTAATATATTTTGTTGTTGAGATCAAACGTTATGATGTAACATATTAAGGATAGTAATCCACATTATCCTTTTGTCTCATGCATATTGTGCTATTTAATATCAAAATAATGACTTAAAATATTGTGAAAATATTTGTATTCAGTTAACTTAAAATGTACTTTATATATGAACATCTAAATTCACTTGTTATTCAATAGTCTGATCAGGTAGAAAATCTCCTAAAGGCAACGCATGCCCTTTTGCAGTGGGCATTATACAACTGAACTTAAACAGTCATTTTTGGCAATTTTTTAATGCAAATCTAGTGACGTTTACATGCAAACCACTGCAATGAAAGATTGTTTGCATCTACCTTTAACAGAAACACTTACAGAAAGTGGAATATTGAATGAAAATTAACCATTGTATTTTTACTTTAATGCTTGTACTTTAATGGTTTTACTTGCAAAAAACAGTTCCATGTAGAAATTAACATAGTAATCCCAGGTACTTCCAAAAATACCACAGTGCTATCATGGTAAATGTCCAAAAACATGTCCAAACAACTTTTTGCAAGTTGTGTTTGATTTCATTTTGTTTTCACTGAGAACTGAACTTTCATAATTTTTCATTGTTTGTTACACAGAGATAAGTACGCATAAGTAGTACAATTCTAGGGGAGACCATGCCTTCTGGTTCTGGTTCTGATTCTTTTTTCTGAGAACATTTACCATCCATGCATTCCACAAAAGATTCTTTATAGTAATAAAATGCCTCTTTAGATCATTCAAATGTTTTTCAAACTAAGGGAAAAAAGAGGTTCTTTTAAGAACTTTTGACTGAAAGGCTCTTTGAAGATGTAAAAATGGTAAAAATTGCATCTCCGCAAGACCCCCCTTTGAAACCTTTAGGGGGGTTTAGTTGAAACCTTTATTTTTGTCTCATGGAGAGGTCAGCGTAGAGTAGCTAAATTATTAAAGAGTAACTAAGATTTCAGTTACTAAAAGGTTCGAGTCAAAATTTAACAAATGCTAATTTTATTAGGCACCAATTTGTTGGTTTCAAACATCAGGTTCAAAACTTTTTTTTAAATGGAAATTTTTTTATCAAATTCCTGTCATCATATTATTTTTTATATATCTGTTGAATAAATAGGTGAACGCAATAAAGACTAACATAAGACACGAGTCACTATCTAGCAAAGGCAGATTTGAACTAATCATATACTGTATTCTCAGGACAGGGCCTTTTTTCATATAAATGTCAAATCAGGACATGCAATTTTACACAGTTTAGATTTATTTTTATACTTTTATATTTTCTGTTGGGCAGTTAGCTTTGAGTTTTGTGTTACCTTTTTGCCGTTTCCTCAATTGTCTTACTGTTTATATTCTAATGAAAAGACTGTAATATGCTCTGTAATTAGTGACAACATACCCCATTCAGTTTGATAACGCACCCTATTGTTATAGGAGTCAGTGTGTTAAATGACCCGTAACATTTTTATAGGACTAATTTAAAATTCACAGCTTGAAAAAAATATTTGACTTTTTATTTTACATATATTTAGGAGTAAAATCATTTTCTTTTCTTATTTTTTTCTTTTTTTACATCCGACTTAAACCTTTTTTTTTTTTAGAGTTGCATCATTTATAACTGACTTTGTCCCATTAGGGTAAATTATTTTTGCCAAATTGTTTGAAACTTCACACATGCTTCTTCACTATCTGAAAAGAAGTGAAAAGGTCTTTAAATCTTGAAAATCTTTATGAACATTCTTTTTTTTTCTTCTTGTGCTGCTATATTTGATTTGGAACTCGTGCATGAAAATGTCTAAAACTTGACACAAATTCAGATGCCATTTCACTGCCTAAAACATGTCTTAAAAGCATTAAAACAAATTTAACATTGTGCTTCATCTTTGAATTTTGAATCAATTATCGTAGCACAAGTGAAAGTCAACAAGACTCTTCTTTTTCAGTGTACCCCACACATCTCACACGTAAGTAGATGCTAACTTGTGCAGTCATCATAGGAGCATCGCTGCCTGTCAGTATTGTATTGCCACTCTTTACTGAGCTCTGGTTGTTGTATGGATCACATCTTTCAAAACGGCATACAATAATGTACCCAAATGCCTGACTTCCTCATCAACTTCTTTTATGACTACAACCTGATTTTCTGATGCACTCAGAATGCACCCCCCCCCCCCCCCCCCCCCCGTAATAATGGTATTACGCGTTATTTTTTGTACTCGAAGCAGTTTCGGAACGGTAATAATACAGAGCGACAGTAATAATACAGAGAAACGGTAATAATACAGAGGAACAAACGGTAATAATACAGAGGAACGGTAATAATACAGAGGAACGAACGGTAATAATACAGAGAAACGGTAATAATACAGAGGAACGGTAATAATACAGAGGAACGGTAATAATACAGAGGAACGAACGGTAATAATACAGAGGAACGGTAATAATACAGATGAACGAACGGTAATAATACAGAGGAACGGTAATAATACAGAGGAACGAACGGTAATACTACAAAGGAATGAACGGTAATAATACAGAGGAACGGTAATAATACAGAGGAACGAACGGTAATAATACACAGGAACGAAAGGTAATAATACAGAGGAACGAAAGGTAATAATACAGAGGAACAGTAATAATACACAGGAACGGTAATAATACAGAGGAACGGTAATAATACAGAGGAACGAACGGTAATAATACAGAGGAAGGAACGGTAATAATACAGAGGAAGGAACGGTAATAATACAGAGGAAGGAACGGTAATAATACAGAGGAACGAACGGTAATAATACAGAGGAAGGAACGGTAATAATACAGAGAAACGGTAATAATACAGAGAAACGGTAATAATACAGAGGAACGAACGGTAATAATACAGAGGAAGGAACGGTAATAATACAGAGAAACGGTAATAATACAGAGAAACGGTAATAATACAGAGGAACGGTAATAATACAGAGGAACGAACGGTAATAATACAGAGGAACGGTAATAATACAATAATACCGATTGACTTTTTTTTTCGTTTTCAAGCCCCAATTTCCTTCTTTACTACTTTGTTACCAAAAATGTGAAGCCCATGGTAAATAAATAAAAATTTTACTGGATGAAGGGGATGTCATTTGACATCACTAAAATATTTTTTGTGTTGGCTGAACATTAATATTGTATTTTAAATACAATTTTCTTAGTGTCATTTATAAATAACGATATCCCATAAATGAACAATAATGGCAGAATATAATTTTGAACTAAGATTTGTCTAAGGTTAGCGTCTCTTGACTTTGAAAAAGAAACCCATCCTGAAAGATATTTATTCTTTATAATGTTTATGTTTGTTCCTCATATTAAACCACAGGAGTGCATGAATCCTGTTGAGTTTTATTCAATGCTAATATGATTTTATTTGTTATAGTTTCAGAGAAATGTAAAACAGAACTACTAGAGGGAACGTCCTGCATCATGGAGATGCCAACAAAAAACATTGATAAATCTAATGAGATCAAATGGGTCCATCTCTCTAGTGGTGACTACATTCACAGGAAAAATGGGAAGATGAAGAAAATCACTCCAGGTCTAAAAATGGAAGAAGATGGATCATTCAAATTTGAACGTGTTAGTCTGAAGAACACCGGCAAATATACATACAGTGTTTTTAATGCTGAAGGAACACAGATTAGTGCTGGAGCAAAGGAAATTAATGTTTATGGTAAGAGGACAAATATTCATACCACCATAATTACAAAATAAGAGTGTATATTTCTACAGTAGTTCCAGTTGTAGGAAATAACCACCATGTTTCTGTCTCAGCAAAGGCTCCTAAACCTACTGTGACAATCGACTGCAAAGATGGTGTTGCTACACTCACCTGTGACATTGGAGACCGTACAGATCTGACTGTATCCTGGTATAAAGAAGGCAAAATCATCCAGAATGAAAAAAACACAAAACTGCTCTTGACATCTACTCAAGTACAGGAGGGTAAACCGTACTCATGCAGTGTAAGAAATCCTGTCAGCAATGATCAAAGTGACAGCGTTCCAGTATCATGTAAGTCTCATGTTATTTCACATGCTTCGCATTAATTATTATTATTATATATTTTTAAATGCTTGTGTTTTATTCTGTCTTAAAGACAATATTTAAATCATGATTTTTCAGGGTTTTGAACAAGCCTGAACTTAAATACTGATGTAAAAAATTAAGAGGTCCTGCTCTAGCAGAATTAAAGGCATATCCAATGATTGCATGAAATACACACTTGTTTTTTTGTTGTTGTCTGGTCGTTTCCTGTTTTTACTGTTGACATACAATCCCGAAACAATAACCAAAAAAAACAACAGTATTTTCCAACAACACGTTTATACAGAATGGTGTTAAACTGTGTACTTACTGAAGATGTCTCAATCAATTTTACCAGTCAAAAAATCTTTTTCGCTGTAAAAACATATAAATAAAAAAATTATTGCAATTAGCTGTCACAACTTAATTTTGCATTAGAACTCACCTGGATTAAATTTGTTGAGATAACTCAAATATACCACTTGTTGCTTAATACGGCTTCAGATTTCAAGTTGAATAAAATTCAAATGTACTTTAAGTTGAGGCAATATTTTTAGCAGTGTTTTTTGCTTTATTTCACATCAAAGCCATCAAAACTAACACAAATGTTTGTCTGGAAGTTATTTAGTGACGGAAAAAATTAAAACCTTTCGAAAGGAAGAAGAAATCGCTTTCTTGTTCATGTCAAAGGTCAAGTGTCCATTTACTTGAGTCAATGTATTTGTCAATGTATCTGGGTTTGCCAACATGCCTGACTTTCAAAGACATGCAAAGTAAATTAAGATTCATCCCAGAATAGATTAAAAGGGTATTGTTTGGTACTGTATTGAGTCATGCTGTAAATTCCTGCCCTCGAT
The DNA here is from genome assembly GCF_936440315.1 of Barbus barbus. NCBI lineage: Eukaryota > Metazoa > Chordata > Actinopteri > Cypriniformes > Cyprinidae > Barbus > Barbus barbus. The sequence goes on along the minus strand of NC_136736.1, from coordinate 33,808,481 downwards.
CAACTCCATGAAGAGCATCTTGGGATGTATTTTAAACATTTATTGAATGAGGAACACAGATGCTGCAAACTTATTGATGCTTTTACGTCATTCACAGTAGTCAATAAAATTAAATGTATACATGATTTACACAGTTATATTTGCCTAAATGAATTCCAAGCATTTAAACAGAAGTTTTTAAATCAAAAGTTAATTAAGATGATTAGGAGTGTGTCCAAAGCATTGACTTATGCTGTGCATTTTAAGGACTGTCTCGTGATTGAACATTGAACTTTGTCTTTTTTAGGATTTTAAAGTGCTTTAAAATCGAGTTTTTTTTTTTTAATGATCCACTTTTTTGTTACTGATTTCATGGCATTTGCTTGCAGGTACAGGTGCTAAAGGGGATGGCTCAGTTCCTCGTACACTCTTTGGCTTTGATTTCTGGATCATGGTGAGCATTTTAGCAGGCGGAGGAGCCCTTCTGCTGCTGCTGATATGTGTTCTCATCATCTGTGCATGTCGAAGCTGTAACAAAAAGAAGCACGAACAAGGTAAGAGACTTCTTCATCACCTCAAAAAGGAAAAAACTTCGAATTATGATGCTGTAAATGCTCTTGTTAAGCTTTAATCAGTGTTTTAAATGCCAAATCGTAAATATAGTCATAGAAATAAAAAAATAGATTACTGAATGAACTTATGAAGATATCTTCTCAAAAACTGTTATTCATTGTACTTAACCAGTATGTAGTGTCATATGCATTTGATTCAGGTTAGAGGCTCTATTATATGATAATACACTGAATATACTGTAATATATAAATATTTTTTGTTTTCTTTTATTTTGACTATGTTAAGCCACAGTTAGATAATTCATTTGCCAAATCTCTTTGTTTAGGTGGCACCAGACAAATCTAGAAACAAGATCTAACAAGCTCTGCTAAATATCCTGTATACGGATGTTTTATGTGGTTTTCTGAAGCGTTATAAAGACCAATCAGCACTAAAGGTTTTCTAAGAATCCACACAATCAGCACTTTACAGGTTCTATAAGAGTCACCTTCAAAAATAAGTAGAATAGTTTATAAGTGGTTATCCAATATATCCAGTGCTTGAAGTGGGTCGTTACGCACTTCTATATTTTAGTCTTTAGAGTACCTGCACTTTTTGTGTCTATTGGCACTTCTGACATGTTGCCGGTACTCAGAGTAAAATCGTCAGGGTCTGGGTGATTAGGCTATATGATCCCATATATGACTAAACAACAAACAAAAAAGTTGAGCCAAATTTTATGGCAACCAGCTTCAGCAGATTTTTGAGTTTTCTCAACTTGTTGTTTTAAGTTTATACAACAAAAAGTTGAGAATCTCCTACAAAAATAAGTTGAGAGTACTCAAAAATCTGCTGAAGCTGTTGCCTTAAGAATTTTAAGTTGGCTCAACTCTTTTTTTTTTTTTTGTACAGTGTAGAAACTATGTAAATCACACTACCCAGGCGGGATCATCTCTCATCTCGACCAATCACGTGAATGAACACAAGCAGAGTCGGTCTACTTCATTGTGTGGTGCGCGAGAGCACGTCAGGGGAGTAGTAGAATAAATAATTAATTAATTATATAATATAATTAATTATTGATTACTAATTGAATCAGTACTTTATAACGAAAATCATATCTTAAAATCAAAAGAGGCAGACTTTTTGCAATCACATCACTTTAAACCGTAAACTCCTGGAGAGTCCAGTAAGCTCAAAACAGCGCTAATGCAGAGAAAACACGGCCGATTTCATCAGCGATTACAGAGAGAATAGTGAATAGAGATGTCAGTAAAATCATTCTTTTCAGCGTGTATTTGGCTTAAAAGCTAGAGTGTTTTATAATGAACGCTGATTATGCGGTGGTCTGAGATTTAGTCGTTCTGAATGGATCCATTTATTAAAGGCAGGCGATTTAGTTTGGCGTCTCCCTGTGGTCCTGTTTGGTATCGCAGCCTGACTTGTGCTAATTTGTATTGAAAACTTTTATTTAATTATTGATTGATTGATTGTGGCACTATACATACATTGTGAATTATTAAAAAATACTTATTTATTTTATTTATATTTATAAGTATCGGGGTACCGGTACTTTTTTTTTCCACTTCAAGCACTGAATATATCACCAAGGCTGATACTGATTGTGTAGATTGTGTTTGCATTATTGGTCTTTATTTGAGAAAATATGATTGCAGCACACAAACTTAAAATATCAATAAGTGCACTGCTGCTAACAGTGTTTACTTGGTTTCTTGTTTTGAATAAATCTGGCAGATAGATTCCTTTTCAAATGATTTTATTTAGAATTTAGAATTATTTAGAATTTAGTAGATAAATATTATGGAAATTAATATAAATTGAATTGCGGTATGTGCTATTTATGTATGTGTTACTGCATATACATAACACATATTTACATTTAGATTTATTCATTGAGCAGATGCTCGACATTGTTCAGATTAGTATGAAAGGGAGGTATTAAAGAAAGAGAGAGGAAAGTTGTTTTTTTAAGGATGCAGTCAATATACATATTGCAGTATGTGATATCATATATATATATATATATCAGTCATCAGATACTGGTATCAAAAAATAGAATAAAATTGCACATTTACTTACAAAAAATTACATTTTATGAACATCTTTGATATTTTCCAGATGAAGATGAGCTCAGGCTGAGGATTTTACAAGATCAAAACCTAAATGGTACAGCCAGATCCAAGCACACTGCTAGGGGGCAACCAGCGCCCCCCGTCCCGCAAGAAGACCCATCGCCACAAACCCCAACTCAAACCCAGACTCAGCCCAAAGCCCAGATCCGTGGTCGACCTCCACCACCGCCTGAGGATGAAGAGGAATATCCTCCTCCCTTACCTCAGCCGAGGAATAAACAACAGCGCAAGAGACATGAAGAGCCGTACCGACCAATGGAATGAGACACTTGTATTTTCACCGAAAGACAGAAATATGGGGTCTTAACGGAATAATTTTCATGAATGAATTTTGTCATGTAATGACCCTCATGTTTTTCCAAACTTGTATAGTTTTCTTCATTTTCTTCAAACAGCAAAGGAGGTCTTAGGCAGAAAGTCAAAGTGGTTCTTGTCCATACAGGGAAAAGAGATGATTTATACTTAAGCTCCATAAACATAGTCCTTAAGACTTGTGCGCTATACTCAAAGTATTCTGAGGACGATTTATGTAATGATTTACACCGCAAAATATTGACAATCAAAAGATACACTTTTTTTTGGTTTGAAATCCAGAAAACGTACATAATGAGCGAGTACATCTTCCAAACTGTGTTCTGCCTTAGTCTAAATCAGTGTACGCCTCTAATAATTATTTCTATTTTAAAGTTGTCGGGGCGGATTTCCAGGGAAACTGCATACTTTTGATCCTTTCATTATGCTGTGTCTGTTTACTGTACGTCATATTCGTAAATAAAGGAAAGCAAGCAGAAGTCAGAATATTACTATATTAATAAGTGAATATAGCTTGAAGAAGTAACAACTGAATATTGAACCAAAAAGCAAAAAGGGAAAGCTAAAGTATCCGTAATAAAACAAGAATCAATATACTTGACATAGATTCACATTTGCTGTGCAGTGGCTAGGATCACAAAACAATGTTTATGTTGGTAACAATACCAATCTCTAAAGCAGTTACTACTTTGATCTGTGTGTTATGGAAGCCCATTTCCACCACTGAATAAAAAAATAAAAAATAAGAAAGGAAATTGCGCCTTTTTATCTCACGATTCTGAATGACAGAATCAGCCGAAGCACAACTCAAGTGATCAAAACAATGTCACTCTACAAGTCAACGTCAGCCTCTAGAGTTGTCTAGCTTCCAAATAATAGAATACAGAGAATAACGATTTAAATTTAAGTCTGTTTGTGAGGTGAACTTGACTATATTAAGAGTTTTCATTATTTTTCAGGTGCACTAATAGCCTACTTTCTCCCAGGTCTTATTTGTGTCTTTAAACATCTAAAGATATCTTGATCATTATACTGGCACACCTGTAGATATGAATGCATTGTGTTTTTATTTATTAACTTGACGTTTAGAATTGTGCTTATGTTTGTCTGCATGAATACATTGATGTAAATATATTTGGGTTGTCACTTTTAGAGGTACAATTAATTTAGTGCACCTTTAAGTACAAAACAAAAGAAATGAATGAAACAGTATTTTATAGAGTAATTTGTTCCTTGTGTGTGTGTGTTTTATGATACCATAAAAGGGAAAAATAAAGACATTTATATATTTGAATGTTTGTGCACCTATCGTTTAAAACATTTTTCAGTTCAAAGTTTTCAGTTCATTCGTTTGCATTACTTCCCCATTAAGGTCTTCTCAGAACATATTTTAGACTATAAAAGAGACAATAGAGTAGGTGTGAATGTGTTCTTTCATTTTGACAATACTCTCAATTGCACAGAATCATGCAAATGGAAAGCATGCTTCTGTTATGCAAGACACGTTTCATTTCTTGTGCTCTGTGGTGACGTTTTCTCACTAAAATCGACGTCTAACTAGTGTGAGGGCCTCAGGGATGTGGTTAACTGCATCTCATTTCACCCACTGACATGTCAGCTTTTTCTTGTATTGTTTGCTGTTTTCCTGTTGCGTGGGAGATGATGAGATGATACGGCCTGCGAAGGCTGCACAAAACACAAACCTAAGACAAAACATCAACTTGTTTCCCTAAATATTTTGAAAGATTATTAATCCCATTCATGCTGTGAATATTGCTCCATAGCTTGTTCTTGGTGGTAAAAATTAATAATAGAAACGAGCAATAGGTGTGAGCAATAATGGGGTCCAGTCATGTGGTAAACTGAGATTTTTTCTAAGACATTTGTTCTTTTAGCACTCAATAAAAATATATATTATCTTACATTCATGCATACATTTTGCATATATATACATATTTAGAATATTTGTTTTATGTTTCTATTTCAACATCCTGCTGTATTGTGCTAAACGTGCAAAAGATGGTTTTGGCTGTAATGCCTAACATAAGTAAAATGCCAGCAATTCTAAATACATTTATACAAAGATTTATCATCAAGAAAGATAAATCATCAAAACTTTTCATCTTTGCATAAATGCATTTAGACTTGTTGACATTTTACTTATTTTCGACTTTACAGCCCAAACCATGTTTAAATAGCTGAAAGGCTGAATGCATTAAAATTGGTTTATTAAATAAGAATGTACTCTGTCCTTTTTCGCAGTATTTAGACTAGTAAAGCCAGAAAATGTAGTGATGTGCATCATGACACTTTTTCCAATTAATCATAAGATTTTTTTCCACAGTTGTGATCAGTGTGATCAGTGTGCTCTAATCTTGGTTTGGGTCAGAAATTTGTCATCATGGAAATAAGAGATGCTTTAATCTCATTTGAGGCCAGTAAGCACACCATGCAAGTTTGTCTGAAAGGCTCCCATCACTACCATTACATGCCGTTCTATGTAGGTGTTTCCTGTTTTTGGCTGTCCACGCAGGAAGTGACTAAAATAAGTGTTTATCATGTTCTTAGATACATCAGAAGCATGACTACAAAGCAGTTGGGGACAACTAGCAAATAATAACTTGACACATGCATCAAAGATTAAGTAATATATTAGGGTTGCATGCTTCATTATGTGTAGTAATTAATCAGTACTATAGTTATTAAAAAAGAAACACTATTTGAGGTACTAAAAAAAAGTGCATTGAAAAGGCCTTTAATCTTTACTAAAAAGAAAAAAGATGTCCCTTACAATCAGCACTGAAACCATTATATACTGTATTCTTGACCAAAACTCTGCAGTTTATTATATTTGACGTCCAGTAAGCAGAAGGAAATTTGGCATTGATTTAAAAGTGTATTCTCACTTCTCTATTTTTATTTTGAACTGAAACCACAAAGACCTAGTCTATACCATGATAGTTGCACATCAACACTGACTTTTGCTACTAAAGATGCACCACAAACTCAATTAGCTCAGTATAGACTCAAGATTGCAGCACAATAATAAAATTAGCCATTTAAGATGATATAAAGCAGTGCAGTGGTTTAAGGCTGACAGCCAGAAGGCTGTTGGTTCAAACCCACCAAGAAATGAGTCGTAAAGCGTGATGTCAGTGTCACTGCGGGTCTCTGAAGGCTACTTAGTCACTTCATGACTGTAGGTTATGCAACTGTTTCTCAACACTAGATGGCATTATGCGCTTCTGATCTGCTGCTGAGAGAATGTTAACTCGATTTAAAAGTCATTTTGCTACTAAACAGATTACAGTTATGATTCTAGAATGGAGCTGAAACTCATCACAGATCTAAATTGCAATAATGCAGAATTATAAATAGTTATCTATCTATCTATCTGTACAAGTGACTTTTTCTAAATTAAAAATTTAGGCTAAAACATAGCTACATTAATATTTCGCTTTGCTAGTCAGTGTTGGTTCGGTGGTTTTAGCTGATTATAATAATGAAGCTGACCAGATGGAAAAAAAGCCTTTGGGTCATTGTTCAATTGGGGTGGCAAATGAGAGGCAGAATTTGTAAAAATGCTTGTTTGTTGTTTTTTTTTATAATAAAATGTAGTGCTAAGCATTTAAAATTAGTTTAATATGCTGTGGCCCGGTTTCACAGACAGGGCTTAGACTAAGCCAGGATTAGGCCATAGTTCAATTATGACATTTAAGTCATTTTTATTAACATGCCTTATAAAAAACATTACTGGTGTGCATCTTGAGACAAAACAAAGGCACTGGTATATTTTAAGATCAGTCAGTGCAAGTTTATTTCAGTTGAAACAGCTCAGATTTACATTTTAGTCTGGGACTAGGCTTAAGCTTTGTCTGTGAAACCGCCTTAGACATTATTTAAAAATCTAAATGTTCTTATGTCATTTTGAAGTAACACCACAGACTTCATATTGTTACACCACAGGCTCTGTGGTGTTACCAGAAAAGGCCGTAACACCACAGACAAATCAGCCTAAATCCAGACTTTTCTCAAATGGAGACTGCCATGATGATGATTTCAAGATCAGGGGACATTTTGGAAATATTACTAATTAGGTATTTATCAAAAGTTTGATTAAAATATGTCAGATCAGCATAACACCACAGACACTATTAAAGTGTGACACATGAAATTGTCAGAAGTTTAGCTAAATTTAAGAAAATTAATAAGAAAGAATGCACTCCACATGCACCCCTCAGATTTATTTTAAAATAAATTTAATAAAATTGTACATGTTAAATAAAACCTATATTCTCAATATAACCACTATTTGTGTTAAAAAATTTATATTGTTGCAATTACATTCCATGATACCTCTCTAAGGCATGGCGGGAACATCCATATTTTTTTACAAATGCAATCTCCAAAACTCAATTAAATATGTATTAAAAACAAAAACAAAAAAAAAATTAACTATTAACAGTGCACAAATTGTGTTTACCCTACAGAATACAAACATGCAAACATTTTATGATTTATCGGTATTTAAAGTTTATTTCAAATGTTGTAAATGTTGCCACCACAAATGAAGAATGACTCCTTTAAAACCAGCCAACAGACCAGAACGAATAGGTTTAGACCGGCCAAGACTAGTAAACCATCTTAGGCTAGTTTAAGCTACTTATAATAAGGAAAAGTGTGTTAATCTATCTATTTATTTATTTATTGTCATTTTTAAATGAAGTTTAAAAATGTCTGTCTGCCTGTCTGTCTGCCTGCCTGCCTGCCTGCCTGCCTGCCTGCCTGTCTGTCTGTGAATGAATGAATGAATGAATGAATGAATGCCTGTCTGTCTGTCTGTCTGTCTGTCTGTCTGTCTGTCTGTCAATCAATCAATCAATCAGTCTATCTGCCTGCCTGTCTGTCTGCCTGCCTGCCTGCCTGCCTGTCTGTCTGTCTGTCTGTCTGTCTGTCTGCCTGCCTGTCTGTCTGTCTGTCTGTGAATGAATGCCTGTCTGTCTGTCTGTCTGTCTGTCTGTCAATCAATCAATCAGTCTGTCTGCCTGTCTGTCTGCCTGTCTGTCTGTCAATCAATCAATCAGTCTATCTGCCTGCCTGTCTGTCTGTCTGCCTGCCTGCCTGCCTGCCTGTCTGTCTGTCTGTCTGCCTGCCTGCCTGTCTGTCTGTCTGTCTGTCTGTCTGTGAATGAATGCCTGTCTGTCTGTCTGTCTGTCAATCAATCAATCAGTCTGTCTGCCTGTCTGTCTGCCTGTCTGTCTGTCTGTCAATCAATCAATCAGTCTGTCTGCCTGTCTGTCTGTCTGCCTGCCTGCCTGCATGCCTGTCTGTCTGTGAATGAATGAATGAATGAATGAATGCCTGTCTGTCTGTCTGTCTGTCTGTCTGTCTGTCAATCAATCAATCAGTCTGTCTGCCTGTCTGTCTGCCTGCCTGCCTGCATGCCTGTCTGTCTGTGAATGAATGAATGAATGAATGAATGCCTGTCTGTCTGTCTGTCTGTCTGTCTGTCTGTCTGTCTGTCTGTCAATCAATCAATCAGTCTGCCTGCCTGTCTGTCTGCCTGTCTGCCTGCCTGCCTGCCTGCATGCCTGTCTGTCTGTCTGTCTGTCTGTCTGCCTGCCTGTCTGTCTGTGAATGAATGAATGAATGAATGAATGCCTGTCTGTCTGTCTGTCTGTCTGTCTGTCTGTCTGTCTGTCTGTCAATCAATCAATCAGCCTGTCTGTCTGCCTGCCTGCCTGCATGCCTGTCTGTCTGTCTGTCTGCCTGCCTGCCTGCCTGTCTGTCTGTGAATGAATGAATGAATGAATGAATGCCTGTCTGTCTGTCTGTCTGTCAATCAATCAATCAGTCTGTCTGCCTGCCTGTCTGTCTGTCTGTCTGTCTGCCTGTCTGTCTGTGAATGAATGAATGAATGAATGCCTGTCTATCTATCTATCTATCTATCTATCTATCTATCTATCTATCTATCTATCTATCTATCTATCTATCTATCTATCTATCTATCTATCTATCTATCTATCTATCTATCTATCTATCCAGTGTGTGTCTCGCAGGGAATCCCGTGTCTCTTCCGTCATTCTGTAGTCAAACCTCCACGAGAGTGAATCAATCACGGGCGCGCGCGCGCGGTGGACGCGTCCGTCACTCATCTCCCGCTCGCGCTCAAACGGAGGCCGTGACGTCATCGCAGCCAGGGTCTCTCCGGTTCTCAGGTGTATCCCGGACCCGTCGGTCTCTCCAGCAGTCAGTCGCTCTTCGGCTCGTGTCGGGAATATAAGGCGGCGGGACCAGCGACATGGGAAAGACTCGAGCGCTGCTCCTGCTGTGCGCCGCTGTCGGTGAGTTTCCTGCGGGAACAACTCAACTACAAATGAGCAAAGAAATGACAAACCCTCCGCGTACGGCGCGCGTCTGTTGCATTGACAAGTGACAGCGTTCCTGTCGAGGCAAAGAGTCACAAACATGCGTTTTGCCAGGTGACCGAAAATGTGTTTCACGTGCTGACATCTGAATTAGCTGCTTTTCTTTCTGTCGAAATATGATTTAATATGAACCTGCTGCATGCGATTATAGTGTTTGCTCTGTTTACAGCGTTAACCATTGCTGCTTTGCACACTTAATGAGATCTTAATAACCTCCCGATCATTATAGGATTTTTCTGCTGTAATTTAATTTTATTAAGATTTGCATGGTCAAAATTTCCAGTAACTATACCTCAAAGAAAGTTAAGTATATGCATATGAAGTGTAGTTTAGATTTGCTTATTAAATTAACTCTCACTATAACATTATATAATTATTCTGCCTTGATTTCTGACTATTTTTAAATTGTCAAAATTTACAGTAAATACATCAAAAGGCATGAAATTAGATTTATCTACATCCTATATCATTATATAATTTTTCTGCCTTGATTTCTTACTATTATCAGAGAATGGTTAAAATTTACTGTAAATACCTAAAACAAAGTATTGTATTGTAGTCTACGGAAATGGAAGATTTCATAAAATTAAATAACTGATATTGATAAATTAAATGACAAGATATGACAAAAAAATCAAGTTGGACATGCTATTCTACAATCATTATTATTATAGTTTTTTTTATTGAATTTGTTTTAATTTTTATATTTTCCTTTTTCATTTTAAATTTTGTTTTTGTAATTTTTGTAAATAGTTATTTTGTAGTTCTTATTAATTTTTATTTTAATGTTTTATATTTTTTATTTTAAATTTAGTTTTTAAGATAAAATGAGAACTAATTCCTTGGCAACTATAATGGAAATAAATTATTATTATTATTATTATTATTATTTTCTTTTCATATATTATTTATATATTTCAGTTAAAGTAATAGACATGTTTTTTATAGTTTTAGTTTTAACTATAGTTACCCTACACTATGACATGAATGACATGTCAACTTATACTCTCCAAAAACAATTGTTGTAATTTAAATAAAAAAGAATCATTTGAATCATTTTATTCACTAGTTCTATAGAAAACCTCAATGTACTGGTGCCAGAAGCCAAGAACCTGTAAAGAAACACCAAGAACTTTTAATCTTTAAAGAGCCATATAGTTCGTTTTTGATTAAAACAAAATGTGGTCCTAAAATATTACTGCAATTACTTTTACAGAAACATAAAGTACATGAGACTTAAATAAACATCTACATTATTATAGAAATGTTCTTGATTAAAAGTGTCAGGTTTACATGGTCAAAATCGTTGATCCGGTAGCATTTTCAATTCATGATTTCGTACAGTGTGAGCTGGTGACATGTTTGGGTTTTATGCATGCATGTATTTGCATATTCTCATGTGCACCTGTGCACATAAACAAACTTCAAACCAGACCAGAATATATCACCCCTCCTCCCTTTTCTTGCTATTCTGTATTCATTTATCTCAGATCGGTCTGTTAAACACTCCTGTAATCAACTTCAAAGCTAAAAAAAAATGAAGAATTTGTGATTTTCCAACGCTGACAAGATTCCCAATGGACTTGATTTGCTTTAAATATGGTGCAAAAGAGAATAAATGAGTATATGGTGAAAATAACAATGCTTTAAAGCACACATTTCTCCTGTGTCTTCCCCAGTTTTGAAGTTGCTCAGTAGGCGCCTACAGCCGAAAGCGTGTCAGTCTGTGTTACAGGAGCTTTCCTGTAAAAAAATGAATATTTTAGGATAGTCTTTTTTCTTTAGTGTCATTTGCAAATCTAGTGGCGTGAGAGTGACAGAGTTATCATTAGCATGCTGCTTCATTTGCATTTGTGGTCTTTTTTTTATGAAGGTGCTGCATGCTTTGAAGATAATCCTAATAATCCCATTGTAAAGTGCCATATGCCAAACTATAGTCAGCACCTGTGTGCTTATGACACCAGGAACCAGGTTAAATATTCAGATGTTGTGGTAAAGTTATGTCACATAAATAGTGATGCTTCCTCACTTATTACCATCCATTCAATTTCAGATGCAGTGATAACATGTGAATCAGAGATGACCAAACTTGACTTTTAGTTGATATTATATATCTGTTTGTTATATTATAATTAATGTAATTTTATTGTATATAATTTTTAATTTTGGTTTAACTTTTTTGGTTTTATTTCTGCATTTTGTAATCTTAAAAACAATGCATGTGAATCTACTTTAAAAAATTTAATTAAATTGTGTGTGTGTGTGTATACACATGTATTTAATTTTTTTTTATATATATTTATTTTATTTTTCCATTTAAATTTTTTTAAACAATAACAGTGAATTTTATTAATAATAAATTGAAAAAAAGTTCAAAAAATTATTTTAATTTGTGTAGTTGTTTTAAAATTGTTTACGTTACTGTACATTAATAATAATTGAAATGAATGTAAATTAAGTTAATTTAAATTCAATTTAACTCATTTAAATTAATGTTAAATTAATATTAATTGATTCAATACATTAATTTAAAATGTACTTTTGGCCCACCACAGCCTTCAATGAAGTCTTTTTTTTTTTTTTGCCCTTTTTATTAAAAAGTTTAGGCAACTCTAAATTAACTGGATCTAAATTAACTGTTTTTATTCATGTCACAATTATTATTGAATATAGCTAAATCACCTAAAAAACATAACTTTTTTTTTTGGTTATAAAGTTTTTATGGGTTAAATCAGGTAGAAAAAGCTTTTTGAGGAAGAAATTTCAGATTACCACTTTTTATCGTGTGTATAAAATCATAATAAACCAAAATATAAAAGTTAATTGTTCTGTTTTATACAGAAATCCAGACATTAAATGGTCTGCCTTTGAAGGTAACTACAAAATAAAGAGCAATCAATAAAGCAGTGTTGTGTTTGTTTCACAGCTCTATGCCACTGCAGGTCGGTGACGGTGTCCAGGGGCCCCCTGCTCCGGGTGGAGGGCCAGCCGCTGGCCATTCGCTGCGATGTATCGGAGTACGAGGGCCCGAGGGAGCAGGACTTTGAATGGACAGTAACACGAGGAACAGAAACCATCAACGTGATCTCGACGTTTGATGATCGTTTCACAGACCGCTCTCTTCAGGACCGCATACGGAGCGGCGACATCAGTCTGTCACGACTAGAGGATAACGCCGTTGAGCTGAGAATCCAGGAGGCTCGAGTTAGTGACAGCGCCACCTACCGCTGCAGTACTCCGAGCACAGACTCGGTCATCAGTGGAAACTATAAGTCAGACGTCCAGCTGCAAGGTCAGTATGTGCTGTTTTACATAGTAGAAAGTCGCTAATGATTGTGCATAAAATGAGGTTTAATATGAGACGTTGCAGTATTGTTTCCCAAGTTACTGAATCCACATTTTAACCAGAAAGTCTAGACCTCAAACAGTGTATATTTCAGGGTGTTTACATCGTTTTCAACTTAAAATGGAAAAAACATTTTTCACTTCAGCCATTCATTTACATGACTGTGAGAATGGGTTTCACAGATATCATTGTCGTCTATGTGTGAACTAGTAAAACGCAAATTTGTGAAAACGGTGGTGTCATGAGTGAGCACGTGAAACTTCAGAAAATATATATTTGTACAATTTTTTAAATAAGCACATATACACACACACACACACACATATATATATATATATATATATATATATATATATATATATATATATATATATATATATATAAATAACTTCTTAAGTCAAAATATATTTACTTCGGAAGCAAAATTACTAAAATATTAAACCTTGTTTTTGGGGACAAATCATCCAAATTAAATGAGTTGATCTATAAAACAAATACCTCTCTGGCAGATACTTTTTCTTGTTCTAAGCATAAACTCACTTGACTACATTTTTCAGTAAACAAGTTATGTTGCATCTCAAGAAAATGTATCTTTAGCTAAAAATGTAATACAAATTTCTGCAATGTAAAAACAACCTTTCAACAATTAAACTCAGGAAAAGTGTGTTAAATACAAACTCACATTTAAAAAGAACATTATTAGTAAGAGTTGGGCATGCAGTGCAATGCATTAATTACAGCTTATGTGTGATGTGTTTAAAAACACTAAACTCTTCAGTGTTTTCGTCTGTGAACAAGCCTAAACTCTGAACGCCAGCAGCGTTCATTATGCAAAATTCACAGAGTTAATGATATTATCATTATCTTTAGTTTATGAGCACTGACTGAACATGCTGAAAATTAGAGTAACCGCTGCAGATTTGTGTAAGAACCCACAGGCCATGTAAAACATCTCAATTGTTTCTCCTGACAGCAATAAAATGCAAATGGAGATTGTTGCTGCTTTTCAGATGTTTCTTGTAAATAAGACCCGAGCAGAAAATACTTCTTTCGACTAACCAAGCTGCATTTATTTGAGAAAAAATACAGTAAATTATGAAATATTTCAAATAACTGTTTTCTAAGTGAATGTATGTTAAAATGTGATTCCTGTGATGCGCAGCTGTATTTTCAGCATCATTACTCCAGTCTTCAGTATCACATGATCCTTCAGAAATCATTCTAATATACTGATTTACTGCTCAATAAACATTTCTGATTATTATCAATGTTGAAAACAGTTGAAAACGTATTTAAAATGCATAAAAAAATCATAATTATTCCAAGCTTTTGACCGTAGTGTAACTAAAACAAAATCGAAGCATCACTTGGGTTAGTGGTTCAACCTCACTGACAGCAGAAACTTTCCTTTGGGCCAGCGGTTCGGTTCATAGTTGATTGTGACAGAGCAAGTAAAGACTTTTGAAAGTGTTTAGAGAGTTTACTACTTTAATAGCACCTGTTTCCACATGAGTTCACGTCTGATGGTCAAACTGGTCGATCTGGTTCTGTCATGACGTTCATGAGCAGACCCGACAGACACAAAGTCTGCTTTTATTGTGTCAGACAAACATTGATTCTTTTCAGTAATGCTCTGTGCGTCTATATATAATCTAAGTTCACTGGTTGGATGACGGTGTACAATGGCATTTCCTGCCCTATTATTACTGTAATTCATTGACAGTAAGGTGTGTTAAAGCAAACACATGCTATTTTCTTTTTATTCTTCATGTCTTTGTCATTCAGTAATAATTATTGGTTGCGTTTGAATTAGAATTTAACTGCATTTTTTGCATGTAAAATTTTACCAGCTTTTTTAAACTTAGTTTTATTAAAATTAAGGAGAGGGAAGTAATAAAGTAAAGTGCAGTATTAAAATAAAGTGAAATATCCTCTCTTAAATATACAAGAGACAAACTTATACTGAAAATCCAAATGTCATGTTCTGTAGACTTTGCCTAATTTTTAATGCTAAAGAAACAAAAATTATAAATGTGCTTCTTTGAAATACTAATGTAGTGATCTAATTTACAGTTTTTTCTCAATTGCTTTGGCTCGTTTTCCGAAACAGTCTTAACCTTCTCTAAACTGTGAGTGCAAATGTCATAACTGTTTGCTGGAACTCAGAACTTTATTGCATGTCTGCAAAATGTAGTTACTCACAATGTAGCTCAAATGGTAGCGCATGGCACTAGCAACGCCAAGGTCATGGGTTCGATTCCCAGGGAAAGCAAGAGCTGATAATGTAAAAACTGTAACTTGAATGCAATGTAAGTCGCTTTGGATAAAATCGTCTGCTAAATGCGTAAATGTCACCCAAAACATTTCATTCATGCTTCAAAACCTAGTTATCGTGTCAGTAATTTGGCGAAGGCCACCAAAATATAAAGTATTTTTGTCATCATCTGAGCCACACTGGTCAAAATGTTCAGTTGTTTTTTCACCATGACAGTCAACCATGGAAATTAAGGTTTTATTAAAAAAAATCTGATATTTGTTGAGAAGGGTCAACAGTACATAGAAAAAAAAAGTACATGAACATTTGTATTTATACATTTATTTGTGTATGAATGTATTGCATGTAAAGTAGTGTGAAGTGTAACAGTGCTCTCTGTTACTGTAGTATTATCTGATGTAAACTATGGCAGCAGTTTGGATGACAGTTACTGTACTGAAATGCATAAGGCTGCACTTCTTATGTATGCCATATTTCCTTTCAAAAGTACAAATTTACTCATTACTGTATGTGCGATATTGATTGAAAGAGACTGTTTCAAAATGTTTGAATTATTGAGGATATGGTCAATCTCCCAATTTTTAGCTGCACCCTTCAGTCATTGTAAGCCATGATTGACAACATTATTTCATCTGATATGCACCTCTGTCCTTGGCCTCTTCTTCCTCTTCCTCTGTTTGGCCTCTGTACACTTCCATGCATCCTTACTCCTCTTCTTCCTCTCGGTTGTTGTCTCTGATCGTTTTCTGGATGTTCATCCATCGTCAGAATTTGTAACTCTTGTATTGTCCTCTGTCTATATATGCTTTCCAACTGAAGATTCATGAGATGCACCTTTGAGCTATTTCAGAGAACTGGTTCTTCATTGGTTGATCTATATTCTCTTCATTAGTGAAAGTCAAGATTCACTTGCACAATTCATGGCATATTTACAAAAAGTCTAATAGAGATGTGTAGAAAATATGCTTGACAGTTTATGACAACTAGATTAACCATTTTGCATTTAATGACTTACACGTTGAACTAATGACTAGATGTTTTGAGGGGTAAGACTATAGCACAGAGAACTATTTAATACATTTTGAGCAACATGACAATAGCAACTGATAATGTAGGAAACAGCAGACAAATGTACATAATCAGTTGCATGAATGTACCAAAGCAATCGCAACTTGTTCAAAAGAATGAGAAACTGCTTTTATGATGTGCACAAGTGACTAGATGATGTGGAGGCTGAACAAATAGTTTTGAAAATGTAATTTCTGTTCTGAGAAATTCACCAAAGCCTCTGAGAAAAACTGTAAAGCGGGATTTTCATTGTCTGGCACCGATAGAGCAGACTGACAAATAATACTTAAAAGAAATAATACTTTTATTCATCAATGATGCAGTAAATTGATTAAAATTGACAGTAACAATGTGTAATAAAGAAAATGTTACAAAAGATATCTATTTCAAATAAATGCTGTTCTTTTTTAACTGTCTATTGAAAAGAATACTGAAAAATAAAATGTATCACGGTTTCCACAAAAATATTGTGCAGCACAGCTGTTTTCAACATTGATAATAATCAGAAATGTTTGTTGAGCAGTAAATCAGTATATTAGAATGATTTCTGAAGGATCATGTGACACTGAAGACTGGAGTAATGAGGCTGAAAATACAGCTGCGCATCACAGAAATGACATTTTACAATATAATCACATAAAAAAACAGCTATTTTTAATTGTAATAACATTTCATAACATTACTGCCTTTTTTCTGTATTTTTCTCTACTTGGTGAGCAGAAGAGACTTCTTTCAGAAATATAAAAAAAAAATACTGACCCCAAACTTTTAAACGGTAGTGTACAATTTTTTTAAAAAAAATGACATGTTTAATATTTTAGTATTTTCAGATTGTTAAACATACTGCAATATAAAAATGACAGTTTATTTATTGGCTTTTGGGAGGTTTTGGATGCTACAGTCAACAGATAAATCAGCCTGGCCGATATATCGGTTTATCGGTGTGTTTGTGCTTGTACCTCTTCTCTAAAACTCTTCTTTTCTCGTCTATTTCAGTTGTTCCCAACAGTCTGATTGTGGCTCCTGATGCCCCAAACCCTGTGGTTCGCGAGGGTGGATCCATCAGACTCCTGTGCAACATCTCCCGCAACTTCATGGAGGGAATTTACCTGTCTCTTACCTGGTCAGTCAAGAAGGGCTCATCTCTGCTAGAGGACCTGCTGACCTTTGGTCCAGATTTGGGCGTGACGGTTGGCGACGATTACATGCTGCGCTACACAGATGGCGGGATGCGGCTAGAGATGGGAAACGGCGTCTCGCACAGTCTCGTGCTCTCCGGAGCGATGCCGGCTGATCAGGGCATGTACGTCTGCACGGCCAGATTGTGGACGAGAGAGCAGGGAGCCTGGAACCGCATTCAGGAGAAGACCATAGAGATGGGAGAAGTGACTGTCACCCCTACAGGTTAGTTACTCTCTAGAACAACACAAAAAAATAATAAAGCCACAACACAGTGGCATTAATACAATTCAAATATATTAGTAGAAATTATGTAAGATTCACTTGTGTTAATTTGCATTTTTCATATTTTCAGACATTTTTATGAGAATTTTTGTGAAACCGTCACACTAAAATTCTTCTATTTGCATAGATAATGCATCTAGATTTTTGTATTTTAGTATTATTTTTATACTATTTATAGTAGTAATTCAGATTTTGAATTGGCTGCTACTTTTTTATATTGTCTGTTTTCACCTTAGTTTGTTCTTTTGTCATTTTGTTAGTTTTTAATTATGTAAATTCAATTATGCATTCAAATAAATTATAAATATCATTAGTTTATGTACATTTAATTATGCGTTTAATTACATTATAAATGAAAATGTTTGTGTATATTATGCAAATTAAATTATAAGTATTAATATTTCAATTGTACATGCAATAAAATGAAATTATGAATTATATTAGTTTTTGCTTTTAAATTGTGTAAATTAAATAATGCATTCATTGAAATGAAATCATTAATTTAGTTAATTTTTAATAATGCATTCAATCAAATTGAATTATACATTGTTAGTTTGTTTTAATGTGTAAATTAAGTTACGCATTATATCGTTTTTTAAATTGTGTACATTATGCATTTGGTAAATTAAATGATGAATTATAAATTATATTAGTTTTTAATTTTTTATAAATAATATTAATTAAAATATCCATTCAGTGAATTTAAATTACAAATTTTATAGTATTTTTTAAAATTATGTAAATTAAATTATAATTTATATATATTTTGTATTTTGCATTAAATGAAATGAGATATATATATATATATATATATATATATATATATATATATATATATATATCTGTATATATCTGTATATATATATATATGTGTGTGTTTTTTAATTTTATTATGCAGTCAGTGAAATTAAATTATATACTTTTAATTATGTAAACAAAATTATGCATTAAATGTAATTTCAATTATGTAAAAAATTCCATTATGGCTTTATACTGTTGTGTATTTGCTTAATATTGTCAATTTTAGTCACAATCACAATTGTGCCCGCCTATGAAACTGTCCTGATCATGATGCCATGAAATAATCCAATTTGATTGGATAAAAATACTTACAATGAATCAATGATATGCAATTTGCTCAGATGATCTTTAAACAACTATTGTGATCAAATGAATAAATAAGTTGCATTTGCAGGAAAAAGAGAATGAAAGAGATTTGATTACGGTTGTTTAAGTATGCAGCTCCTCCCTCAAGACGAGTAGATATGCTCTTTTGACCGGTTTTATCTTGTTTAACATCTTCAGACCTTTCTCACAAACCAGGCTGTTTGAATTCTCGTTGCCAGTGAAATTCCTGCCTGGTTACTATATATACTGTCAATGTTACTGCAGAGTTTTAATTAAAATTGGGAAGACTGTGGGTGTCCGGAGAACCATCCAGCAGACATTACACAAACACAAACTCTCAGAGTCTTTATGTTGCATGAGATTGTAACTAGAAGATGTTTAGAGAATATAAAGCACAGAAGCAGAGTGTGTCGTCTAAACATGATGTGCTGAATATCACAGATCCCCAGGAGAAACGAGAAATTAAAGGAATAGTTCAACTGTAAATGACAATTCAGGCATCGTTTACTTATCTTATGGCAAACCCGTATAAGTAGTTTTATTTTTTTTTTCTGTGGAAAACAAAAGAAATTCAGCAGACATTCAGAAGAGCATGCTGCTCTTTTCCATATAATAAAAGTATATTTTATTATTTTATTTATAATTTTATGTATTTATTTTGTTATGTGCTTTTACTATTTTTAAATTATCATAGTATTTATTCATATTTTAAATTAGCTTTTATTTTTTTCTCTTCAGTTTCCTTTTCAATTTTAGTCTTAGTAATTTTATGTTAATTTTATTATTATTTTTAGCTTTGTTATTTCAGTTTTAGTAACATGTTATTTCAATAAGTTGCCAAGGCTGTATTTAATCTACTATTTTTATTATATTTGATTTCAGGTTTTATTCAATGAATGAAAATCATTTTTAGTAATTTTAGTGGTTTGGAACAACACGAGGTTGCACTGTTGCTCTTACTGTATTTGTTTATTTAGTTTGCATCATTAAGATCTGACTTATTTCAGTTCCATCTCTAATACCTGCATATTTTCTGTTTCTCTTTCTCTTGAAATCATCAGCGAGCTCCCTCAGCGTCCAGGTTCAGGACGACAGCACATTGTCCACCGGAGAGACGCTGCTCCTCACCTGCTCGGTCTCTGCCGAAGCCTCGGTGGATCTGGAGGTGGCGTGGCTGATGAACGGCACACGTGTTCTGGCCCGTCTGAGTCGTGACGGCGTGCTGACCAACGCGTCTAATGCAGTGAATGTGAGGCGGCTGGGAAAGTGGGATTTCCAGCTCAAGGTTCACGGCGTGGAGCTGTCTGACGCAGGACTCTATGCGTGTAAAGCGAGTGCGTGGGTTCAGCGTGACGGTGGACGATGGTACCGGGCCTCGGAGAAGATTTCGGACCCCGTACGCGTTCACGTTATTAAACAAAGTAAGTACGTTGCTTCATTTTCATTTGAGTTTCTGAAGTATCATTCATAATATCATGACTCTTAACATAAACACCCTGCAGCATCTCACGTTTTGTGGCAAAGTCTGACATTTTGAGAAAATGCCATCTGAAGCTCTTTACAGCTGCATATAAATGTGTTCTGCTTCCCTCATCCATAAAATATTAATTTGATGTTGATTATTTGGTATTTAAATGACATGATATGCCGTTTATATTAGTGCACTGGAAAATATCTTTCAAGCCATGGCCTTGGGTTTTCTGTTAGAAGATGATTCACAGATCACGTTTTATCAGACTAATGTGGATTAATTTCAGTTATGGCTGGATAATATAGCTAAAATAATCATTCTTAAGCTGCATATAGGCGATATTCAAAATATCGTTCAGTCCTTAGAACCGTAAGTGTAAAACCACAGATAAAATCAAGCATGCATGCCAGACTAAGCATGTTATTTTACCATCACTACCAGACTGGTTAGTTCTTAACCCGTCCATCAATGTCAGTTATCTAGAAGTGAAAGTAGAAAGGCTGCATTCGTTAGATTTGCGGTCTGTTTGTAATAGTTTAACTCTGTCGTGTTAATAAGCAAGCTTCAGGCATGAGATGCATGTGTTTGTGTCGTGTTTCTGAAGATCTGCTCTGTCACCAGCTAATGCATGAAGGCTGTGGGTGGTCTTCCTGATGGAGGACTGCTGCCTAGATTTACAGGCTAAAAGACCCTTGCTCATGTTAGAAGTCAGTGTTAGTCATTTGGGATCTCGTCGTCAGCGTGATTCACAGGGAAGAGCTTCAACCTGTTTATTCTGTGAGGAACCACAGAGAAAGAGAAGGCGTCGCTCACCTTAAAAGGCAAACTCTGGTGTTGTTTCCTCATCTCAATGAGTCTGAAATGCGTAGGATTTTGTTTCAGCTCCAAAAATACAGAAAACAACATAAAACTGGCTCATACGACTGGTTCAGTGACAGCAAAACTTACCGTATTTGGTTGTGCACATTGTTTGAGGTCCAGACAGAAAATGAAGCCTTTATTCACTGAAAACCTTTGCTCTAACAGCTCTTAAATAGTAAGATTTGCTGTGCCAGGTTTGAGATTAATAGGTTTCTATACAGTATATGTTTTGGATGCTTGCTTGTAAATCAGATAGTTTTATGTTAACTAAAGATAAAATTATTTAAAACATTTATTTTTTCATTGAAATAAATTTATTAAGTATTATATGGAAAAACTTCAACTAATTTGAACAATTTGAAATAATGCCTTATTTAAAAATAATTAAACTAAACTGAAATAAAGCTAAATGAAAACTATAATAATATAATGCAATATATAATATAATATCTAAAGGAAACTCGAGAAATATTGCCTAACTGAAATAAATTAAGTTTAATATAAAGTATAATAATTACTAAAACTGAAATTAAAATTAAGATAAATAAAACTGTTAAAATACACAGCAAAATTAACGAAAAATTAAATGAAAAATTAAATAAAAGCTAATTCAAAATAATACTACACTAATTTAAAAATATTATAATAAAAATGATTAATAAATACATTTAAAATAACACTGCTGATGTCAGATTTCCTAATTTAGATGTAATCTAGTGTCACGCTGTTTTCTGACAAACTATCTTCTGTTGTCTTCATTTGTAATTCGCTTTGGATAAGTGTCTGCTAAATGTATAAATGTAAATGTAACAGGATGAAGATGTGCACAGATCAAATGCTGTCCAAGCACTTTCCTTTAGTGCAAGGAAAGACAAGCGGCCCTTGACAGATTTCCTACAGCAGCATTTGGGATGTCATACGGGGTTTTAATATTTAATGCAGGAAATTCCCACCAGCACTTTAGACCAGCAACTTTCTGAACCATAAAAAAAAGTTTCAGAAAACATCACATATTGTCTGTGGCTTCCTGAAGTGGCCTGGGTTGTGTTTTCAAGGCCAGATGTGATGATAAACATCTTTTTAAATATACATCTGGAAACTAAAAGGACTCTCTAGAGCACAAAAGCAGGTTTAAAATCAAGTTAAATCTATAAAGAAGATTCGCAGGACTCTTGACTTTGCATTAAAATAATAACTTGAAGAGCATGAGTTTTTGCTGGTGGAGGTTTATTTGTAAAACTAGAGCCAATGAAGACATTGAGTCTGTGTGGTACAGTAAATCGACACCTCACTCACATACTTACACAACCTCTTTAACCTGCGTTAATTGAATGTTATTATTGGTTTCCAGTATCCCAGCACCACCCCGCTGCGCTCTACAGTCACATCTCTTAACGTTAAAGAGAATCTCGTTATGTTAGACCCTCTTTCGTTTCCACAGAACAACCTTGAAAGTTTTGGCTCTCAATCGTTAAACGCATGAAACACTGCAGAAAAACACCTGACCTGTGCAACTGCTAATGTCTGAACTTGAGAACGTGTTTTTGTGTGGGACGCCGAAAAGTATTGTTTTTCCCTCCTTTGCTTTGGATGCTTTGAGACACTCTTGATCCAAATCTGTTCAAACAGTATGCAGCATCATTATACTGATGGGTCTTTTCCCTCAAACTGGGAGCATCACATATACACTATTGTTCAAAAGTTATGTTTTATTTTTATTTTTTATATATACTCACCATATGCTTAGTTTAACTAATTGGCAATCCGGCATTAGTTTAACTTCAAGTGCTAAAAAACTTAATTAATTAATTAAAATTCATACACATTCATACATATTTTTTTAAATGACAAAAAAGTAACTAAAATTAAACTGAAAACACAAAATAAAATCGTAATAACGTAATTATTAGACGATAAAAGTATATCAATGATACTAACATAACATTTGCTCACCAAGGCGGCATTTATTTGATTAAAAATGCAGTAATATCAGTAAAATTGTGAGATATTATTACAATTTACAATAACTCTTTCTATGTGAATATCTGTTAAAATATAATTTATTTCTGTGATCAAATCTGTATTTTCAGCATCATTACTCCAGTCTTCAGTGTCACATGATCTTCAGAAATCATTCTAATATACTGATTTACTGCTCAACAAACATTTCTGATTATTATCAATGTTGAAAACAGTTGTGCTGCACAATATTTTTGTGGAAACTGGGATGCAATTTATTTTTCAGGATTCTTTGATGAATAAAAACTTCAAAAGATCAGCATTTATTTGAAATATAAATATTTGTAACATTATAAATGTCTTTACTGTCACATTTGATCACCTTAACGCATCCTTGATTAATAAAAATATGAAATTCTTTATAAATGGCAAAACTAATTGAGACAATTTACACCTCGGCAGAATACACAATGAATGCATTTCCTAGTATGAAATATCTGCTCCTCGGCTTTTCATATTTGTATAAACAAACTCCTGCCAACATTCTCCCAATGACTCAGTTGTCGCTCGTGTTTATTTGTCTTGCTGTGATTGCTCTTATAATTCAATCTCATCATTGAGCTCTTTAATACACGGTGATCCAGATGACTTTAGTTCTGCTCTGTGTGTGTGTGGCTTGTTTTTGTGCTGTAAGATCAGCAGTGTCTTCAGGTGTTGATGATGAAGTCGTGTTGGAGGCGGTGGTTTTCTGATAAGCGCTGTAAGTAGTCTTGCACACTTTGCATGGAGTAGTTTGCTCCGTTATCAGCCGGTTTTGAAGAACGGCGTGTTTGCTGTCGTCTGCGCAGCATTCGGTCAAAGCAGTGAAGTGCACTAACACCACGCTGACATACTGTAGTGCCTGAACCCATGCCATATGCTCCGAGATCGTATGAAGCAACGCCGGCTCAATTGTTGGGGAAACAGCTGAAGATTTCAGTAGCTGTTTTTCATCTAGTCATGCACTGATGGATGATTTGTGCTGCTCAAACTCATTAGCGTTAATGAGACCCGGTGAGCCCAGCAACCAAAAACCATGTTAATTCTGTATAGTGTCATGTTTGGCCTGCTTGTTTTATCGTTGTGTACATATAGCATATCATGAGTCTTTTTAAAAAACGTTCTCGTTTTATTTAGTTTTTCCTTTTATTTTATCATTTATATAATAAATATAATATTTGTTTAATTTTAATCTTGATGATTTAAAAATATATATATATATTTTTTTTAAATATTTGTATCTCCTTAAAGAAGAGTTTCTCTATTCTGTTCTAATTTCTAAAGAAGGGATTTCTTTAGTCAGTTCTGCTCTACTCTGTGATTAATAATATTATTATCATTAGTGAATCTTTTGCTTTATTAAATTATTCTCCGTTATCTATTTCATTCAGATTTTTAAATATAATTTGAATAATTATTATATTTGATATTTGTCCTGTTTAAAATGATTATCCTATTGATGGTGTTTTCTTTAGTTATATTTTTATTCTTATTCATAAAATTGTTTCTTTTTTAGTTGATCATTTTGATTTATTCTTATTTCAAAATTATTTATTTTCATATATTATTTCATATTTATTTATAAATGTATATTTTGATTAATTGTTCTATTTGATTAATTATTATATTTTATTTAATTATTATTATAATTTTAGTGTTTTTTTGTTATTTTTATTCTGATTCATAAAATTAATTACTTAACAAATGTAATTACAAATTGTTGTTGAATATTTTAGTTTATTAAATGATTTCCTATTATATTCTAATTTGTAATGTATTTTCTGATGAATTGTTCTTTTGTATTTGATAAAATAATTATTCTACTTTTAAGTGTCTCTTTTGCCAGTTTATTATATTCTGATAATAATAAAAAAAAAACATTTTATTGAATCTTTTAATTGATCAAATTAATATATATTTTATTCTGATTTCTAAATTTGTATTTTGATACATTTTTCTATTCTCTTTTTAATAATTATTATTTTATTATCCTAATTATTAATTATTATTATTATTATTATTACTATAAAATTAAATGGAATATATTTTTATTAAATTATTTAGTATTT
Source organism: Barbus barbus (assembly GCF_936440315.1). NCBI lineage: Eukaryota > Metazoa > Chordata > Actinopteri > Cypriniformes > Cyprinidae > Barbus > Barbus barbus. Next base: position 33,783,377 of record NC_136736.1, on the reverse strand, counting down.
TGTTCTGATTTCTGAACTTTCATTCTGATTTTTGTTCTTACTGATTTTAATAACATTTAATTATTTTAATTGTTTATAAGTGATTTTAGTCAGTTCTGTTTCTGATTATTCTAGTTTGTACAGATTTATAGTTATATTGTCATTTACTGTATAAAGTAATATTCCATTCTATTCTATTCTCAGTATATGGGAGATTATCTGGTGTCATTCAGCATCTTAGTATTGATTTCCATTGTTTAATGCTGATGTACAGAGAGTGGGATCAGGTGACCTGTAACCTAAACTCACCTTTCACTGCATCAGCCTCTCTGTATTTAATTAACAAATAAACCAAACAGACGAGGACCGATCTGCTGCTCCAGCCTGATAACATACCAGCACTGCAGCTCATTCTCTGCACAGCTGTGCAGCAAACTAAAGAAAGCATGAGAGAATGAAACCGAGGGAAGAAGACGGAGCACAAAGAGATAAATCTGATCATGTGGAGTGAATGTGTGCAGTGGAGAGGCTCTTGTTTAAGCTGATTGACAGTCACTCTCTCGGCCCTTATTCCGTTCCCAGGACACTCGGTTCCCGTCCATAGAGACCGGCTTTAGAGCTCCTGTGGGACATTCATCTCATCGGCTCTGTTTGTCCGGGTAAAGAAACTCACTGTCGACCTGCTCTCATCCTGTCTCTATTTATCTTTCCTTAACTAGAACTCTCTCTGGCTTGCTAATTGCTTTTCCTCACTCCATCCCAAAAAGTCACATAACCAAACTGTGCTCAGAATAATGAAGGTCTTCTGCAGGAGGAACAAACTAAGTAACTAACTTTTAAAAGTAATTAGCTAACTCAGAAAAGTAGTCGCCCCTCTTGGAAAAAAAGAAGCCAGTTTTAACCAATGCTATTTTAGTATTATCTATATTCTAGACTATAATTATATATATATATATATATATATATATATATATATATATATATATATATATATATATATATATATATATATATATATATATTTATATTCAGTTCCTCTTCAGGAAATCGAGTTGTGTCTAAACACTTCGGGAACACCTTCAGCGTGACCACTCCCTGAATCACGTGTGTAATCAGACCAATGCACCTCTTCGGAGGTCTTTAGAGCAGCTGGATCGGCCGTCCCCTGCCGGTCCTCCAATTCAGGGAACCGAGCTAGCAGCTCTAAGCACACCAGAGACCAGTTTCGAGAGACTGGTTCCCTTATCAGGGGATCCGTGAGGTTTGCTTTGGGGGCAAAGCATACCAGTATCGGTTCTTCCTCTCGAAATGGTCATTGCTAGAGCTCCGCTGGGACAGTCTGTGAGTGGTAGGCCCCAGGTGAGCCTCCTCACAAAATGCCCAGTATCGTCAGGCCTCCTCTCGCTTTGAGAGTTTTAGAGGCCTCCGCTCGCCAGAGCTGCGCTAGGAGGATGCCCAGTGTACAGAGTGTAGCAGGCCTCCTCTCGATCCAGAGAGCCGTCATGCAGAGGTCTCCGCTCCAAGAGCTCGAATGTTTTGGCGAGTGTCGTCAGGCCTCCTCTCGTTCAGAAAGGTTTAGAAGCCTCCGCTCGCCGGAGCACGAGGAAACTGTACGCCCTTAAGTGAAAGACTCACTTCAAGGTGAGGAGGTCGCCAGCTCGACCCAGTCAACTGCCCAATTGGTACAGTTCTGGAGTTCGTGCAGGCCCGTTTCTCCGCAGGGTTAACCCACTCCACGCAGCTCGAGTTCCTCAAGAGGCACGTTTCAAGGTTACGTATCTAACCCTAGTTCCTCGAGGGAACGACTTGGGGCCACACTTCCGGCATCCCTGCGAGCGCTTGCTTCATTCCTAGAAGCTGATGCCGGTTCCACCGCAGGTCTCTACGTCACCCTGCCCGTGACGTCTCGCCCAGACGTTTTCATTGTAACTTTAATTTTGGTAATTTTGTTGTTTTGTCTTTTTTTGGGTAGGGTTGGATTTTTTATTATTATAATTATGTCTAAATAGCTTTAATTAATTATTATTTCACCTTTAGTTTTATTTTAGTACATCAAGTAAATTCTAAATCAAACAACTAAATAATAAAAGTATGTGATTTATAGTTTACATTATTCCAGTTAATTTTAATATTATTTATTAATAATATGCATTATTATTATTCATATAAACAATATTATTTAATATTTCTATTTAGCTTTTAATTTGTTATAGTTATTTTTATTTCAGTTTTTGTCATTTTAGTACTTCAACTTCAAGCTATTTATTTCAGTTGCCAAAGCAACAATTCTATTTTGTTTTATAAGTTTAAGTTTTTCATCTAATATTTTATTACATCAAAGCTTTATCTCAATTACAGATTTTTTTTTTTTTATAATGACAATGTTGGTTTGAACCTTCTTTTATTTTTATATATATATATATATATATATACTGATGTCCATGACTTCAGATGGACAATGCCAGTTTTTTCTACAATCAGGTTAAATGGGTAATTGTTGACTTGTTAACTATGAATGTCTTCGTTGCTTCTCCTAAGCAGCAATCAAATAGAGATTTTTGCTTAATTCATCTATTTTTCAGGAAAAAAAGACCCCGGTTATTTTAATATAGACCTCAGTTATGTCTCAAACTGTGCTCAGATTTGCCAAAACAGCAAAGTCTGCTATTGAAAGTCAAAGATTTTAATAAGAACTTAAACATTTTGAGCAATATTTTTGGTTTTTGAGCATTTTGGTGCCCAAAACTTACCTTACACTGGTAACCAGAACTAAGACGGTTTTAAGGGCCATGTAAGTTTGAACTGAACTAGGCTATCTGCCCTTTTAAAGGCACAGTTCACCCAAAAATAAAAATTGTAATCATTTACTCACCCTCCACTTGCTCCAAACCTCTATGAGTTTCTTGCTTCTACACAGAAACTTATATTGTGATGAATGCTGGTAACCAAACAGCAGACGGCAGCCATTGACTAACATTGTATTTTGTTTTCCATTCTATGGAAGTCAATAGCTACCATCAACCACTTGGTTACCAACATTCTCTAAAACATATTCTTTTGTGTTCAACAGAAGAAAGAAACTCATACGGGTTTGGAACAACATGAGGGTGAGTAAATGATAACAGAATTTAAATTTTTAAGTGAACTATCCCATTTGAGCACCTATTTTAGGACCTTTTAGAATATTTTGTCTCCATATTTCAAAACAAGATGAGGCTTTATCAGAGTCAACAAGACGTCAAGCGAATGAACCCTTGATGCATATGAAGAATGTCAGTGTATTATTCCACAAATAAGTGGGAGGAGCCTATCGAACAGGAAGTGATGCGGATGAGAGCCACAAAGCGCAGATGGTCCCAGTGACTCAGTCGGCGTGACGTCCAAAAGCTTAACGCAAAACCCACCACCACATGTGAGGCTCAAGTCAGCTGTGTTTGTGAGTGAGCGTCTGGATGATTTTCATTAGTCCTGCTCCTCTTCCATGTGTTTTTCCGAGCTATTTGCGTTCTGAGAGTATTTGGAGGTTGTATATGTGGGAGAACGGCATTTTCTTTGTGAGTCTCTAGTACTGCTCACCCATGCATGAAGGTCCCAGCTGTATAGGAAGCGACGCAGGGAGTCGTTCACTGCCCACCGGGCGCGAAGCCCAGAAACACTTGACACTGGTGAGCCGAGAGCCTGGAAACAGGGTCAGCGTGCACCTTTATGAGTGTGTGATTGTGCACGTGACCCGATGTTTGGAGGACTGGGAGGAACACTTATACTGTCCCACATTTCTAATGTATTTTTGGTAGCGAAGAATCAGTTGACATCATAGTTAATGAATTACCCAGCTTTCTTTTGTTCAACAAACAGTCACTTTGGCTTCTTTCCAATTTCCTTTTGTTCTGTGTGATTTGATTTGATTGGATTTGTTATGGTTATAGTTTTGTGTTTTTAGTTTGTTTTGCTTTTTGTTAGGGCTTTTTAGTTTTGTTTTTGTTTGTTTTATACTTTAGTTTTTTTGTTTTGTGGGATTTTCTATGGATTTTTGTTTTCTTTTGTGTGTTTTGTTTTTATTTGTTTTGATTTTTACTTTTGTTTTGCGTGAATTGTTTTGTTAGGGCTTTTTGTTTTCTTTTGTGTTTTGTTTTTAGTTCTAGTTTGTTGTGTGTGTGATTTGTTTTGTTAGGGCTTTTAAGCTTGTTTGTTTTTGCATTTTAACTTTAACTTTATTTTGCTTTTTGTTTTGTGAGATTTATGTTAGGGGTTTTAGTTTTGTTTTGTGTGTTTTTTAAGGCTTTTTATTTCTTGTGTGTTTTTGTTTTTATTTGGTTTGCTGTTTTAGTTTGTTAGGAATTTTTTGTGTTTTGTATTTTCTGTTTGTTTTGCTTTTTAGCTTTTTTATGGGTTTTTTTGTTTGTTTTTTCTCACTTTTTCACATTTTTGCTTTGTGTGATTTAGGGCTTTTTATTTTTATATGTGTGTTCTGCTTTATTTTATTTTGTAGCCTTTGTTATTGTTTGTTTGATTTTTATTCTTGTTTTGTGTAATTTTTAAGTATTTTGTTTTTAGTTTGTTTTTTTTTTAGCTTTTTTTTGTTTTGTGTGATTAATTAGGGCTTTTTATTTGAGTTTGTTTATGGCCTTTTTTGCTTTTCATCTTTTTTGTGTTATTTTTGTTAAGGCTTTTGTGTGTTTTGTTTTGTCTGGTTGCCCTTGCTTTGCTTTTTGTTTTGTGTGTTTTGATGTTATTTGTTTCTTTGTTTTTTGCTTAATTTTTTTGTCATTTTTGTTAACTTGTTAATGTTTTGTTTTTTATTTTGCTTTTTAGATTTTTATGTTTTTTTTTTTTTCAGGGCCTTCTTAGGTTTTTTTGTGTGTTTTGTCTTTGTTTTGCTTTGTTTTTCTTTTTTGCTAACTTTGTGTGTTTTATTATTTCTTTTTAGGTTTGTTTTTATGTTTTATTTTGTTCAGAATTTTGCTTATTTTTTTGTTTTGTGAGTTCTGATGTTTTTTTTGTTTGTTTGTTTTTTCCTGAACATACATGGTTTGAGTTGTTTCGCCAGTCAAAAATGGGCTTGAATGTTGACTTCTAATCATGAAAATTACCAAAATTAGAACACAATGTGGACACAAAACTTTAGAACAAAACTTGAATTAATACCTAAAATGCACAGCATTCCTTAAAAGCGCAAGAAAAGAAAGCTTATTTATTCATTCCTTATTTGTGTTTTTTATTTATCTGAAATAGATGTGCAACACAAAAATGTAGTTTAACTTTGAGTATTTTTTCTTTCTCTCTCAGATCCAGACTACACTGTTGTTCTGAGTTCATCTGTGAATGCAAAGTTCTCCGGTGACCCGACGGAGCTGGAATGCAAAGTCACAAACGTGTCGAACCTTCGTAGCGGGCGGCTGGGAGTGTCGTGGCTGTACAGAAACGTTCAGCCCGGTGACGTCCCGGTATCCACTCACACTATCGCCTCACTGGATGAGAACGGGTACCTTGTGCCAGGCAAGACATACAAGAGCCGTGTGGAGGCGGGGCTTATTACAGTGACACGAACAGAACCTTCCGTGTTCAAGCTCCGCCTCCTTCGCACGACGGACACCGACGCCGGTGAATACACGTGTGCTGTAACCGCATGGGTACCGTTGCGACATGGGAACTGGACAAAGGTTGCTGAGCATGTGACCCCAGCGCTGAAAGTCAGCTTTGCTAACAAGCGTAAGTGTGCATCCATTTAGATGGTAATTTTTTTACGGTTAGTTTATTGTTTATTTAACCTTTTTATTTTATTGTGTTTGGTGTATCATTGAATTGCAGTATTTTATGTTTATTTTGCTTGTATAAATATTATATTATTATATCAATATAAACTATATTTTATTCCAAAATCCAAAGGGCAAAAGTGAATCAAATAATATAATGAGGTACGTATAGTATGCACTTGGAAATAGTATTTTATTTTATTATTATAATTTTTATTTAACTTTTTTTTATTCAAAAGGTATTAACAACAATGACATAAAGAAGAACAACAACACTAATGATGATGATGATAGTAGTAGTAGTAGTAGTAATAATAATAATAATAATGCTATTAATAATAATAATAACGCTATTAATAATGTAAAAATCATATTATTGTTATTGTTGTTTTTTCAAAATCAAAAGGACAAACGTGAATCAAATCATATTGTGAGGTAATTAAAGTATTTTGAAGGTTACGTATTTTTATTTAGTTTAGTTTTATATTTTTATTATTAATTTTATTTTTAGTAATTATTTTATTTTGTGTTGATATCTATCTATCTATCTATCTATATATATATATATATATATATATATATATATATATATATGTGTGTGTGTATGTGTGTGTGTGTGTCTGTTTGTTGCATTTTGGTCTATATAATACAAATGTATTATTATTAATAATCACAGTATTAATATTACTATAATCAGCCATTTTTCCACAATCAAAAGGTTAAAACTGAAACCAGTCGTATTCTGAAGTAGTGTAAGTATGCATTTGGATGACTACGTAATCTTAGAAAGTTAGTTCACCCAAAGAAGAAAATTACAAGACCATGCAACAAGTTTAAGCAAGACTAGTAAACTACATTTCCCTGTTTAGTTTGCACTGTATGTGAAATATCAAAGGTGTCTAGTGTGTTTCAGACACCTGTGAGTACTGCAGCTCAAATGTTCACGCTTCTATTCTGGTCTGACACATGACATCTCAGCTCATTGATTTCTAGCATCATTTCTATAATTACCTAAATGGAATAACCATATGCATGGAAGCATTTGCACCGGTTGACTTCAACCAGTGCCATCTCTGTAATGGGGAATTCTCCGTTTCACGAGGAAGTATAAATGATGCATTTGTATTATATTCTGATGTGTTTTGTGAGCTGCTGGACTGATGCATTTCTCCACAGGGTGCAGTTTATTCTGACGTGCTGAACGCTTGTGTTCAAAACTGTTGCTGCATCAAGTTACACAGCTGCAATTGCAGCTATAATGACATCTAAAAACATTTGGCATAATTTTGCCATTATCTAATATTGTGGCTCTTATATTGGGACACTTTTTTTTAATATTCCAAGAGACTTGCCAATCCATTGTCTTATGCAATTCAAGACCAATAACTTTCAGAGAGAAGACTTGGCTCTCTGTAGCTGCATAAAAATTTAATGCAGTGTGTTGCATCATGACTATATTTCTGCATAATATTTTGATGTCGATCATTCAGAGTTCTCAGCTATGTTTTATTTAAGTTTTACATTTATCTGTAGCTGAAAATTAATTAGGAGAAATAAACGCAGAGACAAAGGTGCATTTATTGAAGCATTTATTATTGTTGTTGTTATTATATTCAATATAATGAGGATAGCGGCTGAGATTGCAATAATTTCAGTGTTTTAATATTACATAATACTACATTTTTATTAATATTTGTATATTTGAATATGAATATTATATTAAATATTAAATAATACAAATACAAATATGAAATAAATAAAAAATATGAACATTTTATGTTAGATTAAAATCATTTTACTTATTTGTTTTATTTTGTAATTAAGCTATGTGCTTTTAGCATTCTCACTGCTGTCTTAAAGACACTATTAATAGAGATGCGTTTTGTTCTCCTCGTGTGTCTCCCTCAGGTCCTGTTCTCAGTGTCGCGGCCCGGCGTCTCCGTGAAGCTGTGGCTGCCGGCTCCAAGTTTGAGATGAGCTGCCAGGCTCACGTCCAGAACCTCCCGCCAGGAACCACCTTCTCCATCCTCGTCTTGTCCGAGGAGGCTGTTGGGTCACCCAGCCGCAAACTGGCCTCTCTGGGCCCTGAGATGGTTCTGCAGCTGGAGCAAGACCGGGACCTGATGCTGGTGAAGACCGGGAAGAGGGAGTTCCAGTTCCGGATCCCGACAGTGCAGGTGACCGATCGTGGCTTTTACTGGTGTGAGATGAAGGCCTGGACGAAGCTGCCTGGGGAAGACTGGGTTGAGATGGCCAAGGGAGTGTCCAATAAGGTTCAGATCGATTTCATACACAAAGGTACAGAATGCAAGATATATTTGGAGGAATCTCACAAAAACATGTCTAGAAATATTTTTCGATTAGAATTTGTTGTTGTTTATATAACCTGTGTTTGTTATTTTATTGAATTTTATTTTGTGTTAGTATTTCATGTTTATTTTGCTTGTAGCACTTTGGGTTTGAGAAAAGTGCATTTACAAATAAAATTATTAAAATTAATATTGTTAATAATAAAATACTACGAATAATAATCCCAGTATTATTATTATTGTTGTTGTTGTTATTATTATTAGATAAAATTATTAAAATTGCTGTTAATAATAAAATAATATTACCAGTAATACTGATATTATTATTATTTGTATTGTTGTTATTATTTACAGAAAATGGAGAGCAGGGCAATAATGTAGTTCACATTTTGTGACGAAATAAAAAAATCAGTTAAATTGTTTGTTTGTTTTTTTAATTCATTTTATTAATGTATTTTTTTTATTTTATCTTATTATTTTATTGTATTTATTTTATTTTATATTTTATATTGTATTTTATTTTATATTGTATTTTATTCTATTTTATTTTATTTTTTGCCGTTTATTTGGCTTATAGTACTTTGGGCTTGGGAAAAGTGCTTTTACAAATTAAAATCATTAATAATAATAATAATAATGACATTATTTATTATTAATATTATTATTATGGCTACTGTTATTAGTAAAATTATTATTTATATCAGATTTTACCCTGAAAGTAAATCATATTGTGAGGTAGTTGGCGATACCAAGCCCTGACTCTGTTTTATTTTCTTCTTTGTATGTTGTGAGGCTGAAGAGCTTTTAAATGAATTCCAGTTATATTTTAAAAAGAAAGATGAAAACATTGGCAGTTTTTTTTTAGCATATTGATGTTTTGCCTTCTTTATGCCATGAGACAGATTGGCTCTTGCTGTTTTGAGGGCTGCTTTATCTCCTGATCTGAATGCTTCATCTCTGGTCTTTAGCAGCCCACGAACCTCTGCTGTCATCCATTGCTTCTGGTTGGCACGTGTGGTAATGGTCTTGGTGACTGTCACATAATCTATGCACTTTTTGATGTAAGCAGTCACAGTTTCGGTGTACTCATTCAGGTCTGTGTGGTTGTTGTAAGTGGCTGCCTCTTTAAACATGTTCCAGTCTGTGTCCTGGAAGCTGTCCTGCAGTGCTGAGGTGGCATTGTCTGGCCATACTGTGATCTGCTTTTCAACCGGTTTGGCGAGTTTGAGAAGTGGTCTATATGCTGGTATTAGCATAACAGAGATGTGGTCCGAGTACCCGAGGTGGGGACGGGGTTCAGCTTTGTAAGAGTTCTTTACTGTTGTATAAACAAAGTCCAGTGTGTTGTTTCCCCTTGTTGCAAAGTTCACATGTTGGTAGAACTTTGGTAAAACTGTCTTTAGGTTTGCATGGTTGAAGTCACCGGCTATGAGGAAAAAGCCGTCAGGGTTATTTGTCTGTTGTTCGCTGATGGCGCTGTACAGTTCACGATTACAGTTCATGATTTCTGAAGGATCATGTGACACTGAAGACTGGAGTAATGATACTTAAAATTCAGCTTTTTAAAATATATTCACATAGAATAGGGGGTGGTGATGGCGCAGTGGATAAAACACATGCCTTTGGTGTGAGAGACCCGGGTTCGAATCCACTGTGAGACACCAATGTGTCCCTGAGCAAGACACTTAACCCCTAGTTGCTCCAGAGGCGTGCGACCTCTGACATATATAGCAATTGTAAGTCGCTTTGGATAAAAGCGTCAGCTAAATGAATAAATGTAAATGTAAATAGAAAAGAGTTATTTTAAATTGTAATAATATTTCAAATTTGTTACTCTTATTTTTGATCATATAAATGCTGCCTTGATGAACAGAAGAGACTTCTTCCAAAAACAAATCTTATAAGCTTTTGAACAGTAGTGCAAATAATACACACAATGCTCAATATACAGTATGCTTTAATGTCTATCTTTTAAGACTTAAATGATGTTATTTTTGTCCTGTTTTATCATTTCTTACAAGGACCCACGTTTGATGTGTCCATCAGTTCAGACACAGCGAGTGTTTTCCCCTGGGAAACTGTGAAGATGGAGTGTGACGTCAGTGTTAGCGGCACGTCTCCAACTACAGGCGAGTTACACCTTTCTTTCTGATCAACACACAAATGAAATAAACAACACAGATGAATGCTAATTATGAATAACTTTAAACTGCTGGTGCAAGTTATTTATCAGTTTTATTTATCAGTAAAGTAAATCATGTTAGATTCATGTTTAAAACATAAGAAAATGAAAATAAAAAAAAATTCAAGATTCACATTATTTTCATCTTATTTAATTTAGCTTTTTAGGTAAATTGATCTTTTTTTTTAAGAAATAGTTCACCAAAAACAATGAAAGTTTGCTAAAAATGTCTTCACCCTAAAACCATTCAAGATGTAGATGAGTTTGTTTCTTCATCAGATTTGGAGAAATGTAGCATTGCATTAATGTCTCGGCAATGGATGCTCTGCAGTGAATGGGTGCCGCCAGAATGAGAGTCCAAACAGCTGTATATATATATATATAATTGATTAGATAATATACATTATATTAGCCAAAACTGAAATGATAGCATGGTGATATCCAAAAATAATTTAAACAATTTCAAAAGCATAAGTTTTCATTTTATGACATACTGAAATATGAAGTCTTTATTGTATTTCACAGTGATTTGTGAGCAGTCATTCGACTTCACTAATTCACGTACTTTAATGAACTTGTGACATGTTTAATTTGATCCATTTATACCATCTGCCGCTGTCGCTCACAGGTCAGTGCATAAATGCAATTGAATATCAAATAGGGCTGTTTTGAGACGTTACCTTTGCAAATGTCAATAAAATACTGTACTTCATTGTTGCAAATTAAACTCATTCATTCCGGGTCCTTAAGCATTTGTTTTGTAGTTGGTTGCACATTGTCTTTTACTCATTATTATAATTTTTTTTTAAATGATTAGTTTTTATTTTTACATTTATTTTATATATTTTGTTGTATATAATTGATATTTATTTATTTTTTATTAAAAACAAAATATAGGTTTTAAATAAAAATAGAGTCTTTATGTTCACCTTTAAGATGACGGTTTTCTCTGGAAATATAACCTGTTCGAAGTTAAATGTTGGTCAGAATGAGGCAATAAACGAGTCTTTAGGAGGATGTTGGTGCACTTGGGTTCAGATGTGTCTGCGCTTGCCTTCATTGCAGCACAAACATGGAAATGAATGTCTAATGTTGGGAAAATACTTCATAAACTGATGTCATGTGAAACTGGGTCACGCTGTGTGTGTTTTTCAGCGTGCAGCAACATGTCAAGATCAAGCCGTCATGTATTATCATTTATAATGTAGACGCAGCTCAATATACTGTATTATGTGATTTCTGTTGTTTGATTAAAACTGTTTGAGAACCGCACAAGGTAACGTGCACAAACACAAGCCATTTATTTCAGCGCTTCGCCTCAGGTGTGTTTATACTTCTGCATAACTTCTTATTTATGAGTCTTAGTTTAGGTCGCTTCATAAGATCCTTTCAAAATATACGCAGCTCCTAGTTTAGATTAATATCACAAGCATTCTGTTTGCATAAGCCAGTAACAAAACAAAAAGCTTATTTATGTATAGAATAAAAACTAAAATACAATCTTTTATTGACTTTTATTCCTTTTTTATTTTTTTTTACACAACTCACAATTCTGACTTTTCATGCTGTTCTGACTCTTTTCTCAAATTCTTAGTTTTTACTTTAATTTTGTAATTCTGACCTTTTTCATGTGATTCTGACATTTTTATCACATTCTGTTTTATCTCGCAATTTTTTTCTAACAATTCTAAATTTCTATCTCATAATTCATAATTCATATTTTCCCCTTGCAATTGTTTTCCTTTGGAATTCTGACATTTTTCAAGCAATTATCTCACATTTTTACAAAATTTCTAATTTTCACTTTCAATTCTGACATTTTATCTAGTTTTTAATCTTGTAAGTTTAATGTTTTTCGTTTAATATTTGTATTTTATTTTATTTCAGCATTATTTTTTAATTAGTTAACAAAAACAACACTCATTTGTGAGTTTTCTTTTCAATCCGTGTGTTTATAACTTTGTATGTGTTTAGTTGTGAGTTTGTGAGTATTACAGCATTAGATCAGATTGTGTCAGCTGTAATATGAACAACTTTTCCTGGAGACAGATCCTGCCGTGTTGTTTTATCTGTACGGATGCTTTAGCTCGTTGTAATCTATCATTCCTCTAATAGATCTCATTCTCCGCTGCTTTATTTCCTCCTAAGGCCAAAGTCTTGCCACATCAGTAACACTGTAATCTCAGGGGATGAACAGCATGTACTTCCCCTCGGCTGCGGCGCTTCATAACCATCTTCTGTCTTTTATGTAAGGTTCTGGATGTCTGTTGTCCCAGAAAAGAGCAGGTTCGAGTCAAGCTTCTGCATCTGCATCACCTTGATGTGCCTTTAGTTCTTCCTCCAGACATCTTCCTGATATACGGTTTAAATGTCTGACAGCACACTGAAAATAAAAGGTGCAAAATCAGCTTTCAATTTGGAACTTTCTCTATTGATCATGTGACTCTTTGTACAGTCGGACAGATTTTCTGATTTACGTTGAGGCTCAAGAAGCTATTTGGAAGATCTCAAATCATGCTGGAGATCATGATTATCAGGCTTCAAGTATTGAAAATCAACCTTTTTCAGGTTTTTCCCCTCAAATTGTAATTGTATTTTTTATAGTATAAAAATGTAACTTTAAAATTGTAAAAAAAAACTTTTTTTACTTTTTTTACTTTTTTTTTTATTATTTATTCATATATTTTAGTTGTATAATTCATTTTAATTGTATATATTTTATCGTTGTATGTTTTATACAAACAAATGTTTGTTGCGACACACTATTTCCATTTTTTTTAATACTGTAAAGCTGCTTTGACACTCTACATTGTAAAAAGTGCTATATAAATAACTGTAAATATGTATGAAATTTGCATACATTTCCAATATTTATACTTAAAATATTTTTTAAATATTTTACATTAATATATTGTGTTTTTAATATTTTTTATATAATCTTTTATAATAAAAATTAAATATAATAAAAATAATAAAATATTATAATTTAATTTATAAAATGTGACCCTGGACTTAAATGTCTTAATGTCTTAAATGTCAATTTTTCGAAATTGAATTGAATAAATAATCATTGATGTATGGTTTGTTAGGATATGACAATATTTGTCTGAGATACAACTATTTGAAAATCTGGAATCTGAGGGTGCAAAAAAGTCAAAATATTGAGAAAATCACCTTTAAAGTTGTTCAAATGAAGTTCTTAGCAATGCATATTACTAATCAAAAATGAAGTTTTGATATATTTACGGTAGGAAATTTACTAAATATCTTCATGGAACATGATCTTTACTTAATATCCTAATGATTTTTGGCATAAAAGAAAAATCAATAATTCTGACCCATACAATGTATTTTTGGCTATTGCTATAAATATACCCCAGCGACTTAAGACTGGTTTTGTGCTCCAGGGTCACAAATAACATAATTTATAATAATTATTTATTTAGAAATTCAGTAATTATTTAATATTATTACACCCATACATACATCATTTCCTGTTATACATTTATTTGTATATTTCATATATATTTTTTATATTTTATATATAAATGTTTATATATTTCTAAATATTATATATGTATTATTAATATTATGTAATTTAAAAAAATCTATTTATCTATTGGTCAGTGAGTTTTGTTTCTCCTCAGCTGGAAAAAAAAAAAAAAAACACGTCCTAATAAAGATTACGAAGACAAACTGAATAATGAAAATGTTCATTTCACATTGACTTCAAAATTGCGTCACAGCAGAAATGAGCTTGAATAGGCCTTTACACTCAGAGGACTGCCATGTGTATTTAAGGGATCCACTAAAATCCGTGACCCTTGCGCAAATCATTGGGGTTAAGCACATTAAATCGAATGGCTTTGCGTCCCTCAGGCCAGATGTGTGCTCGTCCGTCAGCTCGTATCTCACGAGGTCTGCTCCGCTCCAGCCCCTGACCCTTCCTCATTACTGTAAGTCAAGCTCCACACACATTAGCTCAGGATGGACACGGGATCGAGGAGATTGTGGGAGGAATAATAGAGCCTTATCATTTCTGCTTGAGAGCGTCTCGCTATCTCAAACGACTCGATACGTCATGAAGATAAAGCACTGCCATTACCGTTTTACCATTACCAATATTGTCCACAGATTAGATGCGAGCATCATTGTTACTAGTGTTCACACTCAAAAAACACTATCGGATTTATTATTTTCACAAAAAAAAAATCATTTGAACATGCAAAATGGTCATCGCTATAAATGAGACTGTTTGGCATCCAAGGATTCCTTTTTGCACAATAGCAGCCTGCTCAAACATGAACGCTGGGCTTATAATTAACCACATTACCCACAATCCTCTGACGACTCCACAGAATAACTGTAATTAGTTGCATATCAAATATGACTCAAATCTATTGCGCTCCAGGTCAGTGCACTTTTGTTCTCTTTATATCTTCCCCACCGGATTGAAAAATCCCCAGTGAGGTCTGTAGTAACTCCTCTGTCTCTCATACAGCACTGAGATTAAATGGAGAGTCTCCTGCTTCTCTGAAGACTCAAGTCATATCGTATATATCTCCTCAGAGTACTCGCATTCATTTTATAAGCTCTGTATACTTACTTTGTCCATTATTGACATAAGTTATGTCTGTTTTTTATTATGTTAGGGAGAAATACATGCACAAAAAAAAAAAAAGATTAATTGAATTTACAAAAAAATAAAATTAAGGTAAGTGGTTGCAATCAATTTATTTTAGCTACATTTTAATAAACTAATTTTGTTGAAAGTTAGTCAACTAAGTTTGTTTATGTAAATGTAGCTAAAATAAATTGATAGCAAACACTTACCTTAAAAAAAAAAAAAGTAAATTCAATTAAACCTTTTTTTTTCAGTGTGAGAAGTTGATTTTTGAAAGAAGCACACATGGATCTCTTTAATTATTTATATTGTATCTATCTATTTGTTTGTGCATTTATTTATACCTAAATGTGTGCCCTCATTTATTCATTCATTTCTATATTTGTGCATTTATGTATTTATGCATTTATTTCTGAATTTGGCCATTTATTTGTTTATTTGATTTCCTGAACTATGAAAGAGCGATAACGATTTCATCAAGGCTAATGTCCTACAATGTTTTGGTTGCTTTTTCTTATTTTCTCTGTGTTCCTCCTCTTCCCCACATTCATTGTCTCGGCCTGTGTAATGGGGAGAGGGCCGTTGTGTTCAGGTCTTTGAGTCAGCGCGTGGGTTTGACAGCAGTGGGTCGTCGTACAGTCAGTCTAATTGCTAGTTTGGACCATCGTGGCTTTCTAGTCGTCTCTTTCACTCTTTCTCTGCGCATAGATGTGCATTTCATTGCCGTTCCAGTGATGGGAGACAGAAAGCGTTATTTTTATAGGACATGCCACATCTTCTAATTGATCTTTAGTTCTTTGAACCAGTGTGTGTTAGTGAGGGAAAAAGACGTCTGCAAGAAATGGAGCTGAAAGATTTGCAATTTGATGAGATCTTGGCACGACCTCCATAATAATAAGCTATGCTAGAAAAAAAGTGGTAGAGGATCTTTAAATAAATGCATCTCAAAGGAAAGGGTTTTTTGGAGATTTGCAGTCCTAAAAATATGTCCTCATTGGTACTGGTAGAGGCATTTTTCTGTGCTTTTTATGCTCCATATGGAGGTAGATTAGAAACTTAATATCTTCTTATGACACACTGTTATTGTATTACATTGAGAGGGGAAAAAGCATAACTAAAGTCACAGGGTCCATAAGCAGTGTTCACTACTCCCTGTACACAAAGTAGTGCAAGTTAAGCTTGCTTTATTTATGCATTTGTTTATTTATGCATTTATTTACACATTTATACATTTATTTATTTATGCACTTCACACATACATTTATACATGGATTTATGCATGCATTTATTTACGCATTTATGCATATGTACATATTTATACATTCATGCATTGATACATGTATTTATTTCTGCTTTATTTTCACATTTGATTACTCATTTATTTATCTATGCATTTATTAGAGTGCATTAAATGCATTATTTATGCATTTATTTACACATTTAAACATTTTTTTTTATTTATGAATTAATTTACGTATTCATGCATTTTTTTTAAAGGAGTTTATTAAATGCATGATTTATGCATTTATTTCTTTTTGATTTACTGCTTTTATTTGCACTGCATATTAATCATAATTTTGTGATTTCTTGCCATCAGATGATGTAGCGTACGAGATGAAGTGGTTTCTGAGTCGTCTGAGGGGCTCAAACAGCATGTCCCTGCTAGCCAGTATGGACCGCTGGGGCGTTGTGTACAAGGCTCCTCGCAACGACAGCAGCGACTGCAGCCTGGAGCGCCTGGGACCCAGAAAATTTGCCCTGAACGTCCACAGCACACAGGACAGTGACGCTGGTGACTATTACTGCACCGCTACGCCCTGGATCCGCTCGACAGCCACCGGGGTCTGGAGCAAAGTGCTGGAGGTCTCCTCACAGAGAGTCTTCCTCAATGTGAAGTTTGCATGTGAGTAATAAAGAAGTGCACAGAATTGCTAAATGTTTCCCTCAAACCAAGTCATGCAAGTTTCACAAGCTTTAATTCGTTAATGGGAGGCTGCCAGCATTTGACAGTCGTTCCCACGACAAAATTGCGTTCATCCGAAACTTCTCAATGCGTGTTGGAGCATGCATATATAATATTAAGAAATTTTGTGCATTTGCTTGAAATAGTCTAGCAAAATATGTAATTGTCATCTTTCAGGAAATCTTTCAAAACCTGTAGAATTTTCTTTCTTCCATAGAAGATAAATTGGAGAAGAAAATTGTTCACGCAGTTCTCGTTATAGTAATGCATAGTGAATCTGTCAAGCTCCAACAAGACCAAAAAACACCATAAGTCATAACTTCAATCCATGTGACTTTTTTAAAGTCTTATGAATATGAAGACTGAAAATATGATAGAAGACTGAAAATTAAGTAATTTTTCACAGAAAATGTCCTGTCTATCAAAGCTATGAAATGTGCTTTAATAACTTTGTGCCTCTTTGTGCCTGTACAAAATATTTATTTGTTTATGCATTTTTTTATTTGTGCATTTACATATTTATTTATGTATGCTTTATTATATGTCATTTTTAATGCATTTATTTGTGCATTTACTTAATGCATGTATTATTTATGCATTTACTATATATACATTAATGCATTAGTTATTTATGTATTTACTTATTTTACTTATTTACGCCTTTATGCATTTAAATAATCATTTCTTTATTAGGTATTTATATAATTGATTATATTAATTCTGTTCTAAAACTTTAAAAAAGAGTTTATACCATAATTTTTGAATTATTTTATGAATAAACACTAACTTTTTGTGTAAATGTGTATATTTTTGTTCTCTTTCAGTGTGGGACTCAATGAAGTTGCCTTTGCTGTACGGCGTCTGTGCTTCAGTGACTGTAGGCGTCGTTTCTCTCGTCCTGGGCCTGGTCTGTGCTCACTGCTGCTGTAAAACCACCACAACTACTCCACGCTCTCGCAACAAACTCATGGAGCTGGAGATGGATTGACAAAGACAGTACAGTTGTCCCCTGCCGAACTGGACGGCGTGGTGACAACTGATGAATGCTGGGACGCGTCCCGTGATGTTATGCACCACCTGGAAGGAGAAACTACAATCTCAGAGGAAAAAACTACTGAATCAGAGTCAACGGCCAGGGTGAATTACTCAAAAATTGCACTAATCACATTCTTATATCAGCTGGGTGCACATTTTGTTGGATTTATGAACGTTTCATCATTGAAACAAGAAGAGATACCTGACGAGATCCAAGCATCTGAGATAGATTGAAGGATTATATTACTCTACATCAAGCTCCAAAGAGACCTTCTGCTTCCAGATCAGGGTTTAAAGAAACTCGTTTCTACCATGATTCTTCTGAGTTTGGTGCTACTCTCTTTTTACAAGACATGGGAGGAGCTGAACCCATGTTACAATGTGAAAGATGACGTTTTATCTGTGATTCTGTGCTGTAATGTATGTACCATTCAGTTTTGTTCTCCATCCCATCCAGAGTTTACCAGCTCTGACCAACCCATCCCCCTAAAAGCTAACTAGTCAACCATTATCAACTGGTTGACTTTAATCCAATGGGCGGTCACACTAGATTTGAATATATGATGTTTGAAAAAATAGTTTTTTGAATAAGTAGTATTTTTTTATTAAATAATTAATTTCTAATGTTAAAATATATAATCTTCTCCAGTGTCCAATGACAATACTACCCATGTATTGGGTTAACACATCTGTTTAGCCAACTAGCAACACCCTAGTAACACCCTAGAACAACCATCCAGAACTCCTTAACAACTGTTTAGAAACATTCTAGGAATTGATCAGCAGTTCTGTAGCAATAACTTTAAAATTGTTACAACTATCTAGCAACATTGGGGCAGTCGTGACCTAATGGTTAGAGAGTCGGATTTGTAACCCGAAGGTTGTGGGTTCGAGTCTCTGGGGTGGGGGGAGTGAATAACCCTCAATACCACGACTGAGGTGAGACCCTTTAGCAAGCCACCAAAACCTCAACTGTTCCCCGGGCCGCCCACTGCTCCGGGTGTGTGTGTGTGTGTGTTCACACGTGTGTGCACCTGGATGGGTTAAATGCAGAGCACAAAATCAGAGTATGGGTCACCATACTTGGCCACACGTCACTTCACTTCACATTCTAGGAAGCACATTGACCATCATAGCAACCAACCAAAGTACCATGACAATTAGAAACACAAGCGCATCCTAGCAACAGCTTAAAAATAAGTGTTCACCCAGAACACCATAGCAACTACACAGAAACACCCTAGCAACTACCTACCAACAATCTACTGTAGCAAAGACCAAGAGCATCCTAGCAACTACATAAAACCCTCTGCTGTAGCAAAAACCAAAAGCATCCTAGCAACTACATAGAAATACTCTAGCAATGACCTAAAGCACAAACATCAAGAGAATCCTAGCAACTGCATAGAAACACCCTAGCAACTACCTACAACAATCTACTGTGACAAAGATCTAGAACATCCTAGCAGCTGCATAAACTACCTATATCACCCTTAACATCATAGCAACCACCCAAAACACCAAAGCAACTGCATAGCAGCTACCACAATTTGCTGCTGCAAAGACAAAGAACATCTTAGCATAGGAACGCCCTAGGAACTACATAAGACACAAACACCAAGAGCATCCTTGCAACTGCATAGAAATGCCTTTGCAACTACCTAAAACAATCTGCTGTAGCAAAGACCAAGAACATCCAAGCAATTACATAGAAATACCCAAGAAACGCCTTTAAACACTAGCAAACACCAACAACATCCTAGCAACTGCATAGATACGCCTTAGCATCTACCTAAAACATTCTGCTATAGCAAAGACCAAGAACATCCAAACAGTTGTATAGAAATGCCCTAGCAACTACCTAAAACACAAGCAAACACCAACAGGATCCTATTTGCATAGAAACACCTTAGCAACTACCTAAAACGATCTGCTGTTGCAAAGACTAAGAATATCCCAACAATTGCATAGAAATGCCCTAGCAACTACCTACAACAATCTACTGTAGCAAAGACCAATAGGTAAGAGCATCCTAGCAACTGCATAGAAACGCCCTGGCAACTACCTTAAATATTAACAAAAACCAAGAGCATCCTAGAAACAGCCTAGAGACCACTTTAAACATCTTAGCAACCATCCACTGTGGCAAGTTAGCAACTGCATAGAAATGCCCTAGCAACTACCTACAACAATATACTCTAGCAAAGACCAAGAGCATCCTAGCAAATACCTAAATAACAAACACCAAATGCATCCTAGCAACAACTCAGTAACTACTTTAAATATTGTAACAACCACCCAGATCACCTTAGCAACGGCATAGAAACACCATAGCAACTAACTACAACAATCTACTGAAGCAAAGAAGACCAAGAACAGTCTAGAAACAGCCTAGAAACCACTTTGAACATTGTAGCAACCACCCAGAACAACATAGCAACTGTATAGAAACGCCCTGGCAACTACCCTCAACAATATTATGTAGCATAGACCAAGAACATCCTAGAAACAGCCTAGAAACCGCTTTGAACATCATAGCAACTACTTACAACAATCTACAGTAGCAAAGACCAAGAGCATCCTAGCAACTGCATAGAAATGCCCTAGCAACTACCTAAAACACAAACACCAGGAGCACCCTAGCAACAGCTACAATGTAGCAATCACTTAGAACATCTTAGCAACTGCCTAGATACGTCCTAGCACCACTTTGAACATCATAACCACCCAGAATGCTATGGAAACCACCTAAAATACCCTAGCAACACCAGAGCAAACCTAGTCTGCTTGTAACGACCTTTAACCTTTGTCAAGCTAACATCAAAGTTTCTCTTTTAGTCCAAGTTCAGATTCTTGTAAACATGTACTGATGTGAAAATGAGCATTTGATGTTCAGCCAGGAGGTGAATCAGTGCCATTAATGTCCCTAACTGGTAAATGTCTATTTTGCAAACCCACCCAATTTGAGAAAGATGAAAGTCCTAATCCCATTCTCACACACCCCGTGATAACATGAGTATGAATGAAAGCTAGTTTCTAGTGTGGCCGCCCCTCGATCTGATGAAATTTCGACTCATTGACCCCTACAGAGGGGTTAGTCTGAGTCACACGAAGGTCAGGGTTTGCTTAGGTTGAATCTGTGCCTTGGGCCTGGTCTTGAAGCTCCGCTAACAGCTCGGCCCTCCGTTCTCCACCTCCAACGCTGCATCACGGAACAAGTAGAGCTGAAACTCAATGCTGTGCATTAGGGCCAAGAGACCCCCAGAACAAGCACTTTCCTCTTCAGTGACGCCTCAAGGGCATCGGCTGACCTTTTTCTGCTTTGTCTGCGTCTGAGGCTCTTTGTCTCCACTCCTGAAGCTATCAGTTAACAGTGCTAGGACAAAAAAAAAAGCTCCTGTGAATCTCCCACATGAGAGATAGTGGATATTCACAGTGTTTGTGCTCAGCAAACATTCTGGTGTGTATTTGTTTTCAACCTCGTTTTTCTCAGTGTTAAACTGCCATTAATTCAGTCCATTGAAACTTTATTTTCTAGATCTTTACAGTCTTGAGAGTGCTTGTGTATGTGGGTTTTGTAAAGTTTATACTTTGTAAGAAAATTAAGATTGAAACTGTTCTTTTGACACTGTTCACCACTGAAAATGACTGTTGATGTCAAACTGAATAGCAGTTGGTCTTTGTTATTTTTTTATTAATTTGCGTACTGAATTATGATTGGTGTAAGACTGTGTTATTGACTGGGTTGTTGAGTGAAAAATTTAGTTATGTGGTTAACCAACTGATTAAAGAGTGGTCACACTAGATAATAAGCATGCAATATTATTACAGAAATATTTTAGAAGGAATATGGGCAACAAGATGTGATGTCATGGTCCAGTACTTTTGTTTTTAAAAATAAATAAATTATAAATAATATTAATAAATTTAATATGTTATAATATCATTTGCTTCATCTTGCATATGTACATATTAAATTGTTTTTATTTCATGCATCTCTATATTAGCTTCTGCTCACCAAGGCTGCATTTATTTGATCAGAAAAACAGTAAAATTGTGAAATATTATTATAATTTAAAATAGCTGCTTTCTATTTGAATATCTGTTAAAATGTAGTTTATTTCTGTGATCAAACAGAATTTTCAGCATCATTACTGCAGTCTTCAGTGTCACATGATCCTTCAGAAATCATTATAATATGCTGATTTGCTGCTCAAGAAACATTTCTGATTATTATTAATGTTAAAAACAGTTGTGCTGGCCAATATGTTTGCAGAAATCTTGATACTTTTGCAGGATTAGAAAATAGAAACTTAAAAAAATTGCATTTTTTAAAAATAGAAACTGTTTTTATGACAGATCATTATGAAAGCCTCAATCATACGTCATTTGGACTGAATGATAGCGCCATATATATTTATGCATGTGTCAGATACCTCCATGGCGCTCAAAGGAAATGACAGTAAATGTGAATGCATTGTTTTTGATCTTTTTCCACTCTCTTGGAAACTCTTCTGCTGTAATTGCTGCTGATTGGCTGTGTGGGACTGGAAAGACGTTTGTCATTTGTGACGGGCAATTTGTAGGCTGTGTTGCAGCATGTTCCACTTTCCTCTTCTTTTCTTTTTTTAGCTGCAGTCTGTCGCTCTTCTCGAATTCACTCTCGCTTATATGGGTTATTATATTTGCAATTCTGCTCTTGAGGCAACCCTGAAGCTCATTCAGAAACATTTATATTCTCCTTCCAAAGCATCACAGAAACTCTGTACTGGTACAGCAATTGTAGTGCAATGGTACTTTTATGTGGTACGGAATATGATAATCATAATCATGTGCCATGGCATTTTTAAAAACACCGTATTGTATTGCTAGGTGAGAGTGTCACCTCAAATATTTGGTCTTGGCTGTTTTCATTCGATCTTTGTAAACGTCCTGGGATGCGTGCGGTGGTTCCTGGTATAAAGTCATTAGCTCATAAACGCGGTTTCATTTTCCAGTGTGGCCTCCAGTGCCCTTTAAAGTCCTGCAGCTCTCCGGGCTGAGTGGTGAAATAAGGACAGGAGTGTTATGAGAACATCACTCTCTGCTTCTCAGTGTAAATGTTAAAGCGCTCAGAGAGACAGAGGAATCCTTTGGTGTCTCGTCAATGTCATGGCAACAATGTAAACTGACCAGAGTGAGAAACTGTGGAGTGGAACGGAGAGAGAGCACAGATTTACACTGAACCTGTCAGTCACTGTGCCAACATATATTGTGCATATTTATGAATATATTTGCACAACATGCACATATGTATAAAAATAGATTTCATTTTATATTTTTGGAAAGAAATATAAAATGAAAAAAATCCATCCATCCATCATGTGCAAATGAGAAATATTGTAAAATATGACCTGCATGAATTCATTAAGAAAAAAAGTATTTCCTTAACTACTTAAGAACTTAAGAAAAATTTTAAGAATATTTTGCATTTTGCAACACCAATGCTTGTAATTTTTGTAAGGGAAAAAAAATGTTTTTACGAGAATATAGTGAGGTTTTTTTTTAAGAATTGCACTTTTTTTTCTTTGTGATTGTGGCCCCTGGAAATGTTCTTGACATGGAGACTAGCACATGCACAGTTTATATTAGTGGAAAAATACCGTCAAGATCACTGACATAAATTTACACTGACAATGTTGGATCGATGTACCTGTGTACAAACAGGTCCAGTTCTCCTTGTAAGGCAGTCTGCTGCTCAGGGCACAAATCCATCCATCATCAACCAGCGATGCCAGCTTCTCAGACGTGGGCTGTGCTCATGTGCTCAGGATTCTCCATAGTCAGTCTGATCCATATGACACTTTCCATGCCAGACTGAAAATGCTTTGTTTTTAAACCCTTAAAATGTATGATTTGCAAAGTATCTTACTGCTTATTGCATACTGCACAGTATATAGGCTTCTGTTTTTACAGTAGGCTATATAATATATCAGTAATACAGCATGCTATGCTGACGTCACATGCTTGTTTAATTCATCAAGTGATATTCAGTTATCAACTTTTTTGAATGAATGAATGATTGTCATGATTTTTCACATTAAGCTTAATCCTGGTTATTGCTGTCCTAAACCTGCTTTTAACCCTGGATAAAGGAACTTTTCATGCTTATAATTTAGATGTGGGGTTAGCACTGCTAACCGGGTTTTTGCTTTTTGTTTTTATTCAACTTACAGTGTAGTAAATCATCAAATAATCAAATACTATCATCTTTTGATTACAACAATACTTAAATAGCTTTATTGTCAATGACAAAAAAATATTTCATTAATTTCAACAAATGTGGACGCATACATACATCCATTCCATCCAACATGTTTTCTCACAAACGCCCCCAACTCGGAAACTCTGAGCTCATTGTTTCAGTGTTTCCCACTCATAATTGCCTTTTCTATTCTTTTTCTGTTCTATCTACTTGTTTTCTTTTTATTTATTTAAAAAAAAAATGACACACTAATACTAGTGTTCTCTATTCTTTTTCTAGGCTTATTCTTTTGACTTGTTTTATTTTTTATTTATAAAAAAGAAAGAAAGAAATTGACCCAGCGTCTAAAACCAGCGTTTCTGTTCTTTTTCTGTTCTATCTACTTGTTTTCTTCTTATTTATTTTTTTAAACTTGCTTCGTGGACTGCGTTAGACTAACCAGGACTAACCCTAACAGCAGCACTTACATATCATTGCTCTTTTGTTGGTTTTGATTGCTTCTATTATCCTCATTTGTAAGTCGCTTTGGATAAAAGCGTCTGCTAAATGATTGTACATGTAATTGACCCTTCACCAGGAGTTTGATTGACATGCGTTCTGACCAATCATAACGCCGAATCCACTATCTTGTCTGACAAACAAACCAGACAGGAGAGTAAATTAACTTCGGTGGACTTGAACTTGAAAAATGGTGTGCACTGATGTCTTTCCTCGGTTATAAAATACCTTCTGATGTTCAGTCACATTTATTTCGTGCTATAACTAGTAAAGCGGAAGAGATGATTGGTTCACGTGCCGCTTGATCAGCGATCTTTCACAACACATTAAAAAGCCATAAAACTGTATTTACTGTTAGATTTATTTTTTTTTAAATGACAAAATTTGAAAGCTGAGGCCATGTTTCATACCAGAAGTAACCTGTTGTCTTGTCTAAAAATTTACTTTCACTTCTGAAAACCCCAGAAATGTAAAAGGATCCATATACAGTGCAAAACATCATCTTATGAATTATTAACTGTTAACCCTGGGTAAAGTATGAGCAAAATCATCCAGGATTCGGTTTACCCTGGGTTTCTTCTTCTTCAGTGTTAATTATTTAAATTGTGAAAAGACCTTCTGATCAAATAGGCTAATGAGTCAAGAAGATGCATGAATTCTGAACTGCATATAAGCATACTGTACTAATCTTATGAGATTAATCTTGACAGATAGGTACACAAAATTGGATTAAAATCCAGTTTATGTTAAAAAATTGCGGGTGATGTCAATTCCACTTCATTCGTCTTTGGAAATGCAATGCCTTCCAAAGGCCTACAGTATTTCACACAGACTGCTGTGGTTACTGCACATTTCTGCAAATGCAGTAAGTCATTGTGCTTCACACAATATGCATAGAGTGAAGCAGTAGCATATAAGCTTTCACAGCTACACCACATTCAAATTAAATATACTAAGCTACTGACACTTTCATAACAGATGAGCAAAATATCGTACAGATTGTGTAGTCGAGATTTGGGATCCATTCAAGACAGCAGAAGGATACTCTGCAGATAACTTCATGCACATCCACAAAACCACTCTAAACATCCTTCCTGACAATATACAACACTCAGCGCACAGTAAACTGTTTCCAAACAGACAGGGCAGCCCACACATAAAATCAAGCCATAAACTATTTTCTAAAGGCCAGCTGAGATGTTCAACCGATGGGATTTTTAGACTAGATTTCTACAGCAAATCATTTTCATGGCCCGGCTCAGAATAGAGAAACACTTGAGCAGCATTTGATGACACTTGCTTTGATATTCTAATGCATTAACATTCAGACATATTTAAGTGTGCCGTCTCGGGACGGTGTAAATGTCTTTTAGTGAATTTTAGCTTCAAATAATGTCTGCAATAATTCTC
Organism: Barbus barbus; assembly: GCF_936440315.1. Lineage (NCBI taxonomy): Eukaryota > Metazoa > Chordata > Actinopteri > Cypriniformes > Cyprinidae > Barbus > Barbus barbus. The sequence goes on along the minus strand of NC_136736.1, from coordinate 33,757,380 downwards.
TAAGCTGTTCATTTAAGGATTAAAGTGACTGATGTTTAAAGTTGGACTTTTTAACCGTCAAAGGCATCAACTCTGCTTCATTTGTGGACTAAACTGACAGAGTCCCATATACTTTAAATAAAATTGACCTTTACTGCATTTTGCTGAATCATTTCATCGAAAAGAAAAAGTGCAAGATTGCTTTAATATCTCAGTTGTTTCTCATAGACTGCAATAAAATGAAATGCAAACTGATGTAAGACCCCAGTAATCTCACATGCTTCTCGACGTCTCAAACTGTGTTCAGAATTGTCAATATAAAAGTCTGTTATCAAAAGGCATCAATATGAACTCAAATATTTATCATCAAATGATCTCAGCGGCTATGCATATTCATTGTATAGCTTTATACTCTTTACTGTATGACAACTAGTGACTCATTTAGGTCTACTTTTATTAATGTTAGTAGAAATGTTTGAGACAAAAACATAACTGAGACCTCCAATATCATCAGTGTTGTTAACAATAACTAAAACTATTAACTTTTTATTATTTGGTAATTAAAATAAAGCTAAAAATAAAACCTAAGTCATAATATAAATAAATGCTTTAATCATATATGAATAATTCATAAATAACACTGCCAACTGAGCCTTGAAAAGGCAATGTCTGAGACAAGTTCACACATTTGCATCATGTATGTAATGCATATATGTTTTTCTCTTCCATTTATGCATTTAGCGACACTTTTATCCAAAGCAACTTACATTGCATTCAAGTTATAGTTTTTACATTTTATCAGCTCTTTTTATAAGTTTTTGCTTTCCCTGGGAATCGAACCCATGACCTTGGCGTTGCTAGCACCATGCTCTACTATTTGAGCTACAGGAAAGCTCTTCCACTCTGCATTTCTTATGTATTTTTGTTTCCCAAAATATTCTGATGTACTCCATCTGTGTCCAACATGTCCTACTCTCATCATATAATATGAACATTGCTGTCGGATCATTAGTGTTCATGATGTGTCTCCTGGAGGCGCATCTTATCAGCACATTTAGCACAGAAACTCTTGTGTCATCGCAAAGCAGAGACTGTGTGCTTTCATCATCACTTGTGTGACTAAAATAGCATGTCCTCATTATTGTAACATGTGAAGTTTTGCGGTCTGCACCACATGAAGCAAACCCTGGCCTCTGTAACGGCTCACTGGTGCAGTGCAGCTCTGAGGAGGAAGCACTCTTTTATGCGACCGTGTTCACATGTTCAGCCTGTCGCGCTCTAGTGGCTGTCATTGACCTACAAAGAATCAAAGTGATTGTGTTTCCAGCCCTTGCAGCTGAAAGAATCCATTTAATCAACCAACTAGAGAAGAAAATATGAGTGCTGCTTAAAAAAAGCTGGTTGTCAGGGGGTTACTATGCAGTTGCTACAGCATTCTGAGTGGTTACCAGGTTGTTGTTACGCAGTATGTTCTGAGTAGTTTATAATCATTGTTTTGCAGTTTCAAGAACAATCTTTGTGTTTGCCAATGTTTTTGAATTGGTTCTAAAATGTTCCAAATGTTTGCCAGGTGGTTGCCATGCAGTTGCTAGGGCTTTCTGTGTGGTTATTAGGGCGCAGTTATGCAGTATAGTCTGAGTAGTAGTTTTCAAAACTTCTGGAACGTATTAGTGAACAACTGACGCAATATTTACATGTTCATAAACTTCTGTCTATTAATCAATCAGGATTTCGTAAAAAGCATAGCACTATTACAGATGATTTGAAAGTCTTAAATGATTTATTGGGGTCCCTAGATGTAAAACACCACTGTGCATGTCTATTCATTGATTTGACTAAAGCTTTTGACACAGTGGACAATGCGATTCAGTTAAATAGACTGAGATGTGTTGGTTTATCAGAAAATGCAGTTTTGTGGTTTAATGCTTATTTAAAAGGAAGAACTCAATGTGTGCAGGTTGAAGGCTGCAAATCAGATTCATTGGATGTGGTTAAGGGAGTTCCCCAAGGTTCTGTATTGGGGACTTTATTATTTACTATATAAATAAACTGTCTTGACAAAGCAAATTTTCATTTTTACGCGGATGCCACTGTTATTTATTATTCTGCACCTACAAAACAAGAAGCTTTGAGTGATCTGCAGACTGTTTTGATATTATTCAAGCAAGGTTTTATATTCTAAACTTGATTTTAAATGTATGTAAATTCTATATCTATGTAAGACAGTTGCCCTTCTGACATTTCAGTACTAGAATGTTCCGGATGGTTGCCAGGGGGTTGCTACGCAGTTGACAGGACATTCTCCATGTGGTTGTCGGTATGTTTTTGAATAGAATATTCCAGATGGTTGTGTTCTGTATTGTTGACAGTGCATTGCTGTGTAGTTGCTAAAGTGATTGAATGGTTGCCAGGGTGTTGCTATGAGGCTCCTATGGTGTTCTGAGTGATTTATAATGTGTTGCTATGCAGTTGCTACAGGATCCGGTGTGGTTGCCTATACGTTGCTGGGTAAGTGCTAAAATGTTCTGGATGGTTGTCAGAGTGTTTCTATGTGGTTTCTAGGTGTTCTGTGTGTTTGGTAATGTGCTCTGGATGGTTGCTAGGGTGTTTGGTCACTAATGCATTGCTGAAGTGTTCTCAATGGTACAATTGTATTGTACATTTTCTGTAGCACAAATGTTGTTAATTGTTGAGACCTATATATTTAGATTTATATTTTTGCATTTAACAGACTTACAATAGAGGAACATAAGCAATTTGTCCTATCACTATGTGCATAGTATAATGCCAGGTTTGCTTGACAGCTAGTCTAGGATTCAAGAGCAGAGGTAAAATAAAAAAGGGGGGATTATTATTATTTTGTTTTTTTTTGTGTGTGCACACTTTCACTAACAAGAAAGTGTGCATATATTGAGGGATCTTCTGTCGTCCTCTACTACACAGTCACTTATGTTCTCAGTTCAGACACAGAATCAGTTCAAGCCAGTGTTGAGACAACCCAAGGGTTCGACTAACCTATTTTTCTCTTCATTCTATTTGTGTTCAATGGCTGCTGGGGCCTGAAGCTGCGGTCAAAGGCGGATCTGAAGGGTCACTACAGTAGCAAAACTATTCTGGCCATTTAAAATAAAGAACACCTCTAAATAGGATTTGAAGGTTTTGTGTTTTATGTTAAAGTAATTTAATTTTGTCTACACTGAAAAAAAAGAAATATTCTATATGGTTTTCGTTCTTCAGTGAAGCACAAATGCAAATAGGTTCGACAGAAGGCCTATCTGAGCTGGTCTTTGAAATGAAAGTGAATTAAAGAACATATTCCTTCCATTTACTGATCATTTTGCACATGGAAGGTCAAGCCAAGTGCACTGCATTGTGTGCATTTAAGGAGAAAATGTGCATACTGGAGACAGAATACAGTACTAAATTGCTAAAATAGTATAAGTAACATGTATGCTATTGCAAATAAAGCCAGAGGGTTTTCACACATCCTCTGACAGCTTTTTGGTGTTCACTAAAGTGTTTGAGCTTTGAGCACTTCTGTCCCCTAGTGCAAACTGAATGAGTGCTGTCAATCACAAAACTGCAATCTGGAGAGGAAGGAGGTGGGAATTCAGATATGGCACCATGCATGTCCTCTACTCTTTTGGGTCATTTTTGTTAACATACAGAGCTAGACTGCATTGTTTGGTATTTTATAATTGAATAATAGGCTAGTTAAATTATGATAGACTACACAACAGAGCACTAAAAAGATTGTGATGATGAGTTCACTTTAGTGTTGTATTGTAGGCTTGTGAACGTTTATGGTTCAGCCTTGACCTACATAGTCGCACCTGGCCTCTGTACACATACAAAAAGATCTTTATCTAGTCATGTACTAAGTATCACTCTATCACAAAGCTTCTGGATTTGTGCTCTTTCATTGTCTTCTCGGAAACTTGTGAATTGAAAGACGATGTCGCCATCATCTGACGATTATATGCAGTCGCAGTTATAATCCAAAGTGTTTTTTTGAAGTGTTATCTTGTGCAATGCTCCAGTTTAGGTGGTGTGATCACGGGTTAGTTTATCTCTACTGGTTATCTGCTTTATGCTTAGCACTCACAGATGCTGACATAGTGATGATATAATTTGCATATTACTGTTTACTTTGAGTCTGAAGTCAACCATTTCAAATGTGCATACCGTGACTGCTGTAAATCCAGATAAACTGATATTGGATCTTGTTCAAACAGCGTACGATTCTTATCTAGCTATATACATTTGTCTAGTTCTCAGCAATCAATTATAATTTGCCCCTGCAAATATTATTGCTATGCTATATATTATTGCGTAATTAAACAATGCAGGGGCAAATTGTAAGCTATTAATTAGAGAAAAAAATCTTCTAGGTAACTTTTTCAAATAAAGTGTATACAATTCAGTAATCCTAATTTCTGACAAAACGCCACAGACATCATAATAATGCATATGGGATTTACGATATTTGCAATGGTGTGCCATGATACAAGCATTTTATGGGACATTTAGGCATAGCTGAAGTACCTTGAGCACGCTACGTCCATCTGGTAGCATCACTGTACCATGCTACTACACCGGAATTCACATTGCTTGGGGCGAAAAACCAATGGTGGGCGGAACGGATGCGGGGTCTCTTCACACACCGTTACAAACGCATTGCATCCAGCTTTTTAAAGACTTCGGTAAGTATGCATGAGTTTTTACCGTTTATCACCGAGATCTCTGAGACTGTGCATGACCTGTGACGCGAGTCTGAAAGTTTTAATCTAGTTTTACATGTGATTTGGTGATTTTATTAAGGCTATTACTGTTGTGCAGGGTGTTACTTTATGCTTATCAAGTATAAATGGGTTAACGTTCATTTGTGCTTTTGCATAACGATGAAGATGACTGTGGAAGATGACAGCTAACTTTGATATTAACTTTTTTTTAAACATTACGATTTTCAAATGTGTATTTATTAGTGTAAACACATACAGTATGTAAGGTAACTGTTTAGATGTTATAATTGGCACCATTTAATTTTTCATATAATTATTGCTGTTTTTTTTTTATTGTTTGATTGTTTGTTTATTTATTTAGCAGTTAAATGACCAAAAAATTGTTATAAAAGCACAAAAAAAATCCACGTAGTCAGTCAGTTAGGCCTATTAAGTTAATCAAACTGTTTGCATAATAATATTTCATGGTTTAAATAAATGTTTTAAAGTAGCTTGATACACAGTTAAATTAAAATACTTCCTGCTGTGATCCCAATGTGTATTTGGACTCTAAACTCTCACTTTAAATATCTGTTTTTGTGTGTGTCACATGCGTCAGGATCAGTCTTTTCTCCTCACTCGCATCGCTTTTCTTCATTTTTGCTCAATATCTTAAATCAGCAGGGGTTTTGGTGATTTTTAGTGGATGTTTGAAGTCAGTTCTCCTAAATTCTAGCAGAGAAAACAGGTGTAATTAATCACATTAACTATCAACATGATCCACCAACCACAAACAAACACATATTGTTAGGTTACCTTACTTAAGCTGAAAATTATTATCTTAATTTTAAACATTTTATTAGTTTTTTCCCAAAGCCCTAATAATTGTTTTGTACTTAAAAAAGTTTTACTTTATCAAGAATATCGTAGCAGTCATTAAAATATGCTCACAGAGTCTGAAAAAGAGAAATACAAACATTGGCAAATGAAAAGGACAGTGTTTCATAAATTGTAATACTGTCTGTAGACATCCGACCTAAATAGAAGTTGTACTCTTTTTTTTTCCCCTGGCCTGTCCCATGTTGTCCAACATCTAAATGGGGTTAGTGTTTTTTTCAAATCTATTTATTTTCTCTCTTTCAGAATTCATTGCTATATGTGGCCCACCGAATGGTATATCTTGTTCCACCAACAATTAAAAAATGGCATCAACAATGGAAGCAGCAGATATCGTTGTTGTTGCCATGTACTTCGTTCTTGTCCTGGCCTTTGGCTTTTTTGCGATGTGGAAGGCGAATCGAGGTACCGTGAGCGGATACTTCCTTGCCGGTCGTTCCATGAACTGGATGATGATCGGTGCATCGCTGTTCGTGAGCAACATTGGCAGTGAGCACTTCATCGGCCTGGCAGGCTCAGGTGCAGCAAGCGGGTTTGCCGTAGGTGCTTGGGAGTTCAATGCAATTCTACTGCTGCAGCTCCTGGGTTGGGTCTTCATACCCGTTTACATCCACTCAGGTGTGTACACCATGCCGGAGTACCTATTCAAAAGATTCGGCGGGAAGCGGCTGAAGATTTTCTTTGCATCCCTAACTCTTCTCCTCTACATTTTCACCAAGCTCTCAGTGGATCTATATTCCGGAGCACTGTTTATCCAGGAATCTCTGGGCTGGAACCTGTACGTGTCCATAATCCTGCTCATCACCATGACTGCCCTTCTCACGATAACTGGCGGCCTGGTGGCAGTTATCTACACAGACACTCTGCAGGCGTTCCTCATGATATCGGGAGCACTATGCCTGATGGCTATCAGTTTAGTTAAGGTCGGAGGTCTCGAGGGTTTGCGCACCAAGTACATGAATGCCTCTCCCAACGTCACTGCCATTTTTCTCAAAAATAATTTCACCAATTTCAATTCCTGCGATGTGCATCCTAAGCCAGATTCGTTTAAGATCTTAAGAGGTCCTTTGGACAAAGACCTGCCGTGGCCTGCTTTTCTTCTGGGCCAGACTCCAGCCTCGATCTGGTACTGGTGCGCCGACCAGGTCATAGTCCAGAGAGTCCTGGCAGCACGTAATATTGCCCATGCCAAAGGGTCAACCCTGATGGCGGGCGTCCTGAAAGTCCTACCAATGTTTATCATTGTGATTCCAGGGATGATCTCCCGTGTGCTCTTTGCTGATGAACTTGCTTGCATCAGTCCAGAGCACTGCATGCAAGTCTGCAACAGCAAAGCCGGTTGCACTAACATCGCCTATCCTCGCCTCGTCATGAACGTCATGCCTGTAGGTCTACGAGGCTTGATGATGGCGGTGATGCTTGCCGCTCTCATGAGCGACCTGGACTCCATCTTCAACAGCGCCAGTACTATCTTCACCCTTGATATCTATAAGATGGTGCGTCACCAGGCTTCCTCCAAAGAGCTCATGGTGGTGGGCCGCATGTTTGTGGTCCTCATAGTGGCCATTAGCATAGCCTGGGTCCCATTTGTCATTGAGATGCAAGGTGGTCAGATGTTCCTCTACATTCAGGAGGTATCGGATTACCTCACACCACCGATTGCTGCACTGTTCTTGCTTGGCGTCCTTTGGAAACGTTGCAATGAGACCGGTGCATTCTGGGGTGGAATTGTGGGCTTCTTGCTAGGAGCCGTAAGACTCATTCTTGCCTTTGTTTATAGAGAGCCGGACTGTAACACAACCGATGACCGCCCTGCTTTCATCAAAGATGTTCATTTCATGTATGTGGCGGCTGTGTTGTTTTGGGTTTCGGGGCTCGTGACAGTAGTCGTCAGTCTTTGCACGGATCCACCGAGCAAGGAACAGATTGCTACGACTACTTTGTGGGGACTGCGCAACAGGAATCAATCCGAGAACAGCAAACTTCCTCAGCTTTCTGTAGAAGCAAAAAAAGAGAAGACAATGAATGAAGTGGAAATCAAACCATCATCTCAGGTTATTCAAACAGGGCCTGAAATACTGCCAAATGGCCACTTGGAGTCTCAACATACCCACAAACAACAGGGCATTGATCATGTAGGTGGAGATAAGGGACGGTGTGTGAAATGTTTGGAGTGGTTTTGTGGGTATAATAAAAGTTTAGAGGAACCAGATTCACCTTTTGGAGACGAAGACAGGAATGTTACTGAATTGCTCAAAGAACCTCCAAATACCAAAATTATCCTCAATCTCGGTCTCTTGTTAGTGTGCACACTTGGAATTTTCTTGTTTGTATACTTTTCTTTGTAATGCTCATAATTTTAAATATCGATCTATTTGAGTTTACACTGCAAAAATGTTATATGGATATTTTTCTTGATTATTTTAAACCTATATATCTAAAGTGTGATTATGGTTGTAATTTATACTTCTCAATAGTGTTATGCACTGTAGGGTTAGTAATGTACAACTCCCATTGTAATGCCAAGTATTACTGATTTATAGTGCTGGTTGCCAAAGCGCTGCCAATACTGTGCAATAGCAAGTCAGATGTTCACTTTATATATAATTTAATACTCTGACATAACAATCAAAGTATTGATGTAATTGCATGTGCAAGGTCAAAATCTAAAAATAAGAAACATCTTCATAAGTCAAAATGTGTAAAATCGAATTAATTTTTTTTTAAAGAACGGAAAGGTTTTTTTTTTTTGTCAAGTCACACGTCAGCTCCACATTTAGTGTTGATTATATTAAAACCACACAAATCATTAACCACATGTGTGTGTGTGTGTGTGTGTGAGAGAGAGAGTGTCAGTCTCACCACTGAAAACATCTCTACCCACCGCTGACCCCATTAAAAAATCCATAGAACATTTTTGGGTTTGTGTGTTTGTCATTCTTTAAGGTCACTGGAATTATGTGGGCTAATTAAAAACTCTTGTCCAAATAATAAAACATTCAAATATTTAACTCTCCGACCTGAAAATGTACACTTTTCTCAGTCCATGTTAGCATAGCGACTGAATTAAAATCATTTTGGCGTCTCTCTCTCGCGCGCTTTTGTATTTACTTGGCTTGCGTTCTTCAAAGCTGGTTAGTTTTTAGCAGTAAGACGGTGGGTATTTCTGTATTCAGGTCTTTGGGGTTTTCTTTCTTGGGAACCTCACCTATGTAGATTTGTGGGTTGTTTGCGGTCAGTTTCACTGAAGGAGCAAAACCACTGGAAACAGCAGCAGATACAACTGCAGATTTTCACACATGCATGATTCGTATAATTTCCTAACAAATTTGAACTGCCATTTCTCGTCTGTGCTATTTTTTTATAAATTACTTCCCGTATGTGACCTTACATGACATTTTCATGCCAACAGAGTTTGGTATGAAATGCCACACAGTTCTCTTGCTCTATATTAATATAGGTTTGTTGATTTTACATTTTTAGACAGGTTTCCCCTGTCTGCAGATCTAGTGTGACTAGTCAAGTTTACTTGGGTTAGTACTTTGGCTGAGAATAAGTCAATTGTGGTTTAGCTGTATCAAGGCCAGTCTGTGTGAATGTGTGTGCGTTTACAGGCAACTCTGAATTCCCAGAAGTAAGAAGGATGTACTTCTTTATTTCAAATCAGAATAGAGTGAGTATTGCAAACTTGCATGTAGAAACTACTCTTTTAATTAGCCATAACAAAAATACATTCCATATATCTCATTGTTAACATAGCTAATCTTAAATAGCTTTTTACAAAGGCTGTATAGAGTTTGAATAGGGTGTTGACTGATTCCAGACATCCCTGATTGTGTGGGGAAGTACAAACTTTAAGGCATCTTCTTGATTAGGTGGGGATGTGATATTGTTGTGAGAGAACATCAGAAGAATGATAAATGGAGACTTTATAGGAAAAGTAAAAAATAAATAAATAAATCCTAGAACTATATTTTAAGTTCCTCCAGGTGTCAAATGTCTCCAGTCAAAGATGACTTAATAACAATCTGCTGTGAGCTTTCACTGGAGATTGATGAGATTTGATATGAAGGAGAGAGAGCAAATGGGGTCTGAAGGGCAGTATTGTGTTTTATTTACTGAAGTACACAGTAAACCTGTTAGGCCTGTTCTAGTTATCATACATTTTTGCATAGTTTGACATTTTACTGTGAAAACTGCACTGCTGTCTGATTTCAACATCTGTTCAAGTTCAAGTTTATTTGTATAGCGCTTTTTACGATACAAATCGTTGCAAAGCAGCTCTACAGGAAATTAAGTTTCCACAATATATTTATATATTGCAGAACCTTAATATATTTAACTTATGGCAAAATTTGGTAATTCTGTATGTTGTCTGAGCGTTGGCATCCTCTGAGGTCCTCTGAGGGGTTGGCATCATCTTTTCTCAGGTGTTCGGTCATCTCAGATCATTTAAGGGTTGGATCCAGACTGAAGCTTCTGTCATTCCTAGTTACCACGGGATGTTAATCAACAGAGAAACAAATAGAGACATAATTAGCGTAGCTGCTGTTCCAACTAAGCAAAAATGATTTGTTCAACCCAAGCTAAAAAATAATAATAATGTACATTTGATCAGATATAACTGCAGTACAAGATTATAAGATGCATTATGTGAATGCTTGGCTAAAGAGATGTGTCTTTAATCTAGATTTAAACAGAGAGAGTGTATCTGAACACCGAACGTTATCAGGAAGGCTATTCCAGAGTTTGGGAGCCAAATGTGAAAAAGCTCTACCTCCTTTAGTGGGCTTTGCTATTCTAGGTACTACCAAAAGTCCAGAGTTTTGCGACCTTAGGGAGCGGGTTGGATTGTAGCGTGGTAGAAGACGAGTTAGATACGCAGGTGCTAAACCATTTAGGGCCTTATAGGCAAGTAATAATATTTTGTAAATGATACAGAACTGAATAGGTAGCCAGTGCAGAGACTGTAAAATTGGAGTAATATGATCATATTTTCTTGACCTGGTAAGAACTCTAGCCGCTGAATTTTGGACTATCTGTAGCTTGTTTATTGAAGATGCAGGACAACCAGCTAGCAGTGCATTACAATAGTCCAGTCTAGAGGTCATGAATGCATGAACTAGCTTTTCTGCATCAGAAACAGGCAGCATGTTTCGAAGCTTGGCAATGTTTCTAAGATGGAAGAATGCTGTTTTTGTTTACATGGGAAATATGATTTTCAAAGGACAAGTTGCTGTCTAATATAACACCCAGATTTTTGACTTTAGAGGACGTGACAGTGCATCCATCTAGTTGTAAATTGTAATCCAAGAGATTCTGTGTACTGTTTTTGGTCCAATAAGTAATATCTCTGTCTTATCTGAATTTAATAGGAGGAAATTATTGATCATCCAATCTTTTACATTTTTTCCACAATCTATTAGCTTAGATAGTTGAGAAGTTTCATCTGGTCTTGTTGAGATATATAATTGAGTATCATCAGCATAACAATGAAAACTAATCCCGTATTTTCTAATAATATTACCAAGGGGCAACATGTATATTGAAAATAGCAGAGGACCTATCTGTAAACAAAATATATTTTTAGCATTGTATACGTGTTGCTTAGTATCATTCCAAAACAGTCTGTGCCACTCTCTTGGGGTTTTCCTCAGAGTCCACTTTCTGATAAAGTAAAGCTGCAATTTTTTTTACTTTAAATGTACACTCAAAACAACCCAGCGCTGGGTAAAATATGGACGAACCCAGTGATTGGGTTGTTTTGACCCAGTGGTTGGGTTACTGCCCAGGTTGTATTTAACCCAGTATTTTGTAGAGTATAGTTTTAAGCAGTTAGAGTGTGTGTGTGTGTGTGTACTTGTTATAATCCGAGCGTGTACGTGTATAATCATCATGAGGCTCTAAAAGAATTCAAGAGATATACATTGTTAGCTGACATTAAGACCATTTTACTTTTGTTTGTTTTTTAGTATATAATTATTCCTGTTTTGTTGAGCTCATGTTGACACATTGAGCGAGGGATATTCGTACTTTTACTTTTTTGTACAATATTTTACATTAAAATGTGGTCACACCAAACAACCTTTTGAAATTAACTAGTGAACAACACTAAATGTACAGCAGCTATACACATTTAAACACATTCAAACATATAGGGTTGGTAAGTTCTTTTTTTAAAGGTTTTTTAAGGAAGGTTCTTCTGCTCACCAAGACTGCATTTATGTGATCAAAAATACAGTAAAATATTAAGACAATAACTGATTTTATGTGAATATATTTTAAAATGTAATTTATTTCTGTGATCAAAGCTGAATTTTCAGCATCATTACTCCAGTCTTCAGTGTCACATGATCCTTCAGAAATCATTCTAATATACTGATTTCCTGCTCAAGAAACATTTCTGATTATTATCAATGTTGAAAACAGTTGTGCTGCTTCATATTTTTGTGGAAACTGTAAAACATTTTATTTTTATTAGGATCCACAGATGAATGGAAAGTTCAAAAAACAGCATTTGAAGTAAATATTTTGTAACAATGCAAAAGTTTTTTACTGTCACTTTTGATCAGATTAATGTGTCATTGCCAAATCTGACTGATTCCAAACTTTTAATATGATCGTTTTGATGCAATTATCTCTCCATGCTGGATTAAAAAAATAAAAAAAGAACCTGTCAGGGATCTGCAAGAAATGGGGCCCGGATGCAAATGAGCGGACAATGGTAGTTTGACAAGACGTTGACTAGAAACAGCAGGGAGAGTGAGAAGTGAATCAGTCCAAACAGAGGGGCAGGGCAGACAACACAATACAGGCAGGAGGGATGACCACTGAGCCCGTCCAAGGTGGCAGAGGACTCAAGCACGGAGGCAGCAGCTCCAGAGGAAGGCAGGAAGACGGGGACCCCGTAGCTTGAAGTGAATCTCAGAAGTCACACTAGACTAGCCGCCAGGTAGTGACTCACAGAACCAAAGACCTGCCTCGTGAGAGTGAAGAGCTGCTTCCAGGTGGTAGGGGTCAGAGGCCAGGGAATCTGGGTAAAGGGCAGGACAGGGCAAAACACGATAACAAACAAGACAAGACACAAGACAGACAAATGAAAATCTAAATCAAAAGAGAAAACTAGATAAGAATACACAATCAAAAAAACAAGAACTAGAGAAAACAAAAAGGAACCGAGGATATAAAATAACAAGATAAGAGATCAAAAAAATCACTTGAGCAAGATCAAAGGATAACTTTAGGACCAAGAAACAGGTAAACACCAAAACGAACCAGCCAAGACACAAGGGAAAGGAACACAATATAAAGCAGCAGAGCACAAGAGGATCAGGTGAACACAATCAAGCAAACGAGGCCTAGACAAGGACTAAACAAGGGGACATGACCATGGGAAACAGGGAGGCTGGACAAGAGGAGCACGTGGCAAACACAAACAGAGACAGAGCCATGTGCTCAGACACAAAACAATCAAAGAGACATTGAACAGGGACAAGACAGACAAGACTGTCAGGGTATAGGAGCCTGAGAGAACCCATATAGCTTTGATGTCAATTATCATTCCTTACATCTGAATAGATGCTTTTATAATAGGCTACCCATTGTTTTATGAACAACCTTTCTAGAAGTATGAACTGGTTTCAGTCCATCGCGTGTCACCTGAGAACATCCTTATACTTTACCGGTGACATAACATGCACATGTGAAAGCAGGAAATAAAACAGTAAATGCCAGGGAAATGCAAAAATGAAAACCACTGTATTGTGTGATGTTATGAAACACCTTTTGCGATCTTGTTTCCATAGCAGTAAATATACAGTGGATTTTTTTAACTTGCAGTACAGTTTGGGGTACCAAAACCTTCGGTGTTGATAAAAGACAGTTAATAATAATTATCAGTCCATTATATATCCTAATGATTCTGATTGTTCATTTGCAGCAAATAAGATCTCTTTAATATTTCAGTTGTTTCTCCTATAATGACATTGATTGGAAAGCAAATGGAGTCTTCTTGATAAAAAGATCTCAATAATCTTACTTGTGACTCCTCTTGAGTTTCAGGTCTTAAAAAGTGTCTCCTTTTTTTTATTTTTCTCTCTCTTAAATACATACCAAATTTTTTTTTTTTTGTTCTTACCTGTCAAATGTTAACATATTTGTCATTTTTATTTTATTTAGTAGAAACATCTGAAATCAAGTTGATGTTTAAATGAACCTTAATCTCAGAACTGCATATGTCTTCTGAGTTATGAAAGAAACTCTTTCTGAGCATTGAAATTGTTCCATAGGATTGTTCTAAGTTCTTTGAAGATAAGAGACGTTTCTATTCTTACCTTATTGAAAGGTAGATTGAGAAACAGTTGTTTTTGTTGCATTGAGTCACACTGTGACTCATTAAGCGTCAGTGATAGCGTGAGAAGTCAGCGGTTTGTGAACTTTTTTGATGTTGCATAATTAGATTTAATTGCATATTAAAATAGAATGTATTGAGCCACTTTAAACTGATTTATTACGATTAATGAGGCTTAATTACGATTAACACTCTTTAATCATGGTAAAATCACTTGTGTTTCACAATGTCTTACTGCTTTTATAAAATGCAGAGTGATATGATATATTATATAAAAAGTTATATACAAGAAGTTAAATTGATTAATAACACAAAAGAGGATATTTTGAAAAATCGATAGTGTTTATAATTTATGTAGTATGTATTATTTAAAGTTATTTTCATTTGAATTATAATTTTGGAGTTTAGTAATTTTGTTACATGGAAATATACATATACCAACAGGTGTACCTAATAAAGTGGCCGGTAAGTGTATGTTTATTATTAGTGAATCCATCGTCAACATAGAGCGTGAAGAGTAGATATTTCAAAGGTCATTGAACTATTAGACACATGAAAAAAAGAACATAGAAATAGCAGGTTCCCATTACTTCTCTTTCTTTGCACTGAGCAATTGAACAAACCTGTTTCACATGACAGGGCAGCTCACTTCTTCTGAACATGCAAAATGTACATTTATTATTTATTATTAGATTTGTTTGCCTCTCTGTTCACCCACATACTGTATTTTGATGCATCTAAATTCTCAATAAAACTGTTTTCATTGATATATTTTACTGCTTTGCTTTTATTTCAGTTTTAGCTTTATTAATGTTTAATTAATTTTACGTGTTATTTCAGTTTAGAGTTATCTAATTTCTAATAATCTAGTTTTTCATCTAATATTTATATTTTATTCTATTTCAGCTTTAGTTTTGGTTGACATAGGGTCCAGTGTTGCTTTGGACCCCAATGTTTTTCAAAATATGGTATAACTGTGCGTGCCTAGAATCATAATAGACTTTTATTGAAGCACACGGCTTATGTAGCTAAAGCGGAAACTTGGGAAATCCTGTTCCTACTGTCCTTTATTCACAAATTTTTTCTAGCGATTTAATCACCTTGGAGACTGAACTAGTATTGATTTACAATAAATATGCAGAAGTTGATTCTTCCTTTTGTCCAGGTTTGACGGTTAGTGTAGGTGTTTCCTCATTGTGTGAACCACAGATTAAATCTGAGCTGATCGACCTGAGATATTTAATACAAGGTCAAGTCGTTGAGGAACTAATTAGATTTCATTACAGAAAAAGTTAATCGCTTCCGCTAAAGTGATGACTTGCATTAGTTCACCCAAAAATTTAAATTAGCACATGATTTATTCATCCTCAAGGCATCCTACTGTATGACTTTCTTCTTTCAAACGAATCTAATCAGAGTTATATAAAAAAATGTCCTGGCTCTTCCAAGCTTTATATTTTTTCAACAGTCCAAAAGAGTCCAATAAAGCGCATACATCCATAATAAAACATGCCTCATACAAAAACACAGCGATTCAATATAGGAGTCCTTTATTCACCCCCCGGAGCCATGTGAGCACACGTTATTATGTCATTTGAGCCTTTTGTGCAGAATACGGTTAAGACATCCTTTTTTCACCTCAGAAATATAGCATGCATTTTTGCATTTAACAGACTTACAATAGAGGAACATAAGCAATTTGTCCTATCACTATGTGCATAGTATAATGCCAGGTGAACTCTTTTGTCTTTTCACGTGTTGATTATTGTAATGGTCTTCTTGCTGGAGTATCTAAATCCTCCATTAACAAATTTCAATAGTTACTAAATTAGGCTGCTAGAATTCTGTCTGGGATCAGGCCTGGTGATCATATTACCCCTGTTTTGGAGTCTTTGCACTGGCTCCATCAGGTACCAAATTGATTTTAAAATCCTTAAGTTAATGTATAAGTATTTGCATGATCTGGCTCCTCAGTACTTGACTGAACTTTAGATGCCTTACACACCATGTCGTAATCTGCGTTGCTCTCAGAGTGGTTGCTTAGTTGTTCCAAAGACACAGCTTCGTTCTAGGGGTGATCTAGGAATTTTTCTCTAGATCTAGTAAAAACTCAAGGTTGACCCAAAGTGCTGTACAAAGAGCTATAGTCAAAAATACACAACACAACGTTACACCCTTACATCAAAACAGGAACTATGCCTCATTAAAGGCTACAGAAAAAAGGTATTCTGTAAGTAAATGCTTAAAATATGACAAGAAAGATACAGTTCTGATAGAAGCAGGCAAATTGTTCCAAAGATTGGGGTCTGCAACGGCGAAGGCTGGATCACCTCTAGCCTTGTTCTTGGAACAATAAGGAGGCCAGAACTTTAAACAGGCTTCTGTAAGATAGGATGGGGCCAGATTGTGTAATGATTTAAAAACAAAAGTTAGAACTTTAAAAATGATTCTACACTTGACTGGTAGCCAATTTAAAAAAGATTAAAATGGGCGTGGCATGATCGATCCTTCGCCTGCCGGTCGGCAGCCTAGCGGCAGCATTTTGGGCCACCTGTAAACGCTTCAGACAAGACTGGCTAATACCTTAATATAAGGCGTTACAGTAATCAAGACGAGAAAGAATAAATATATGGATAATCTGTTCAAAGTGTTTTGTTGAAAAAAGAGATTTCAATGTTGCAACACGTCGCAAATGAAAAAAGCTTGATTTAACCACAGCATTAACTTGCTTCTCGAACGTCAGGCCTGAATCAAATATAACACCAAGATTCTTTGCAAACGAAGTAATATACTTGGAACAATGGCCAAGGTCAAAAGCATGATCATCATGAGGTTTTAAACCAAACATAATAATTTCTGTTTTGTTATAATTTAACACCAAAAAATATTGATTAAGCCAATTTTGTAATTCAATTTTCTTCTTATGCTCCTAAGTTTTGGATTTCTCTCCTGGCAGACATCAGGGAAGCAAATTCACAAGGGACTTTTAAATCTCTTCTTAAAACACTCTATTTTAAGATTGCTTTTACTTTTTGTTGTATATTTATTGTATTTAAAATGTGCTGTTTTCTCTGTTGTTATGTTTGCTTGTAAAGCGCTTTGAGAAAGCAACTTTTAAAGGCACTATATAAAATAAATGTATTATTATTATTATACACCTAGGATGCCTTGTGCGTAATCATGGGCTAATTTTCATTTTTGGCTGAACAAACCCTTTCAGTGTTCATTACAAACCAAAACACCAGTCTGAAACCTGCCATATAAGGCGTGAATGCGATAAAAACCTCTTACGATAATCAACACACCCTTATTTGTGTCTCAATAGGTTTTGACGGGGATTTACATATTTCCTCTTCCTTGAAACAATACATCTAAACAATTAATAAGCAAGAAGCTGGTGCTGTTTTTCCAGACCTGGCTTTTTCGGACGAATCTGATAAACCAGTTACTATATTCAGACCTACACACAAGCATGTTTCTGAAAGACTATCAATTGAGCAACTAAAGGCAATGACGTTCGGACTAAAATAGCACTCGCTTTAGTCAGTTGTGCAAGATATTATTCAAACTAGCTTCAATGTTTTATCTGTTTATCTGTCAAAAGTAAATGCAAATATAGTTGTAGTCACTTTTATTACAGTTAATCTTGTATGACAAAGGAATTACACAACACCATCATCCAGTCAATTCTGGCACAAACACAGAGAATATTAATTTACAACAGCAATGCAATAACATCATTACATGGAACATGTCTTTGCATATTTTGTTTTGTTTACCTCATCAGGGCCATTTTTGACTATAGTGGCGCCCTAGGCTGTTTTATCTCTAGAGCCAAAGAGGGTTGTTTGTTCTGAAATGGCACATGTGTGTCCCTGGAGCACAAAAGCAGTCATCAGTAACACAGGTATATTTGTAGCAATAACCAACAATACATTGTATGGGTAAAAATTATCCATTTTACTTTTATGCCAAAAATCATTAGGATATTAAACAAAGATCATGTTCCATGAAGATATTTTGTTAATTTCCTACCGTAAATATATTAAAACGTAATTTTTGATTAGTAATATGCATTGCTAAGGACTTCAATTGGGCATTTTTTGCACCTTCAGATTCTAGATTTTCAAATAGTTGTATCTCAGCCAAATATTGTCCTATATCCTAACAAACCATACATCAATGGAACGCTTATTTATTCAGCTTGCAGTTAAGGTTTGTGCTCCAGGGTCACATTTAGGTTTATTCATTTGGCAGACACTTTTATTCCAAGCAACTCACATTGCATTCAATATGTACATTTAATTCATGCATTCTTAAGAATCAAACCCATGACGTCAGCACAACAATATGAACCATTTTCAATATTATACCGTGTATAAAGACACTTGAGGCTGTGCACATTGAGGTTTCATTATATAATTTAAGATATTTATAAAAATATCTATTTCAGTTTTAGTCATTTTAATATTAGTTAACAATAACAATAGGGTCCAATGTTGCTTCTTCACAATATCTTCTCAACAAGTCATACAGGTCTGGAACAACTTGAGTAAATGATGACAGAGAGTCATTTTATGATGGAGTATCCCTTCATATGTCGGCTGTTTCACAGTAGCTTTGACTTTGGCTCATCGTTTACTGTGCATTTCTTTTTTAGTTTTTTTTAATGCAAGTTTTCAGTCAGCA
This sequence comes from Barbus barbus, assembly GCF_936440315.1. Classification (NCBI taxonomy): domain Eukaryota; kingdom Metazoa; phylum Chordata; class Actinopteri; order Cypriniformes; family Cyprinidae; genus Barbus; species Barbus barbus. Next base: position 33,738,744 of record NC_136736.1, on the reverse strand, counting down.
GCGTGAGCCACAGCTGCTTTTATCATGCGTGATGTTGGTCACAGGTTTGTTGATCACAGCCACTTTAACGATCCCTTTCATTTTAGACATGAGCCAATCACATTTGAACATTTCCACGAAGGCCTGCTTAAAACAATCCCCTGATAACGTATAGAGCGGCAGGTTAAGAATGATGTTGAGTACAGCGATCGGCCTGGAGATGATATATGCGGCATGAGCCCAGCGGTCCTGCATGCAGTCGGTTTCCGGAGTGAGTTTCGTGTAGATCCTCCAAGCCCGTAGCACATGAAAAGGGAAAAAGCACACAATGAAACACGTCAGAATCAACACGATGAGCCGCCTCGCTCGAACCCGTTTGCTGCTTTCCTTATGAGGACCCTTCTTTAGCTCTTTTATGATGCGCCAATAGCAAAGACAGACCACGACTAGAGGAACCAGATATCCAAGCACGGTCAACACCCAACTATACGGCCACATGAATTCTGGTTTGTTGCTCGCAAGATCCAAGCAGTAGGTTTTGTTGTCGTGCAGCTTCACTTCAATTTGGTTAAAAATTGGACTTATTTCTGCAACCGCCACAGCCCAACACAGGACGCACGCCAGCGTTCCCCAGCGCTTCGGCTTGATGCTGTGTGCATGCGTCGGATGCACGACCGCCACGTAGCGGAAGATAGCCAGACAGGTGAGGAAGAGGATGCTGCCGTAGAGGTTGAAGTGGAAGATGAAGCGTGTGAAGCGACACATGGTGACGCCCAGCATCCACGAGTCATTGAGGCTGTAGTAGTAGGTCAGGAAGGGCAAGCAGATCATGAAGAGGAGGTCGGTGATGACGAGGTTCACCATGATGATGGTGCTGCTCTTCCAGGGACGAACTTTGACCACATAGACCAGCAGAGCAATGATGTTGCCCACCACACCTACAGTGAAGATCGCACCGTACATGACAGGCAGATAGTAGCGCTTCACCTGATCGTCCACGTCGGTGCAGTTATCATTCGAGCTGTTACTCCAGCCGTAGTAAAGGTTGCTCATGGTTGTTCCTGCAGCAGGAACAAAGAAACAATTGTTAGAAAGCTCATATGTTTGTCTAACTGATTGCTTCAGTCTCTGATATGAATTCCTGGGATTTCAGGCACAATCAATTTGTTATACCTGATTTCATACAATAACCTGATAAAGGTTATTCAAACACTGCAGTCTGCAAGCCATCTCTGTTTAAACAGTCAGTTTCAACACTTGTGAAATGCCAAGATGGATCTGTTGCAGTTTCAGTGTGAAACTGATTTGCAGTAATAGTTAATATTTTATATGTGAAATATGCATTATATTTCAATAATAATAGTAGTAGTATACATTACATTTAATTACAATTAAAATAATATAATTAAAAATATATTATTATTAATAAAAAATATATACAGTATATATTATATAATCTTTAACTTTTAGCTCCACCAGGTTAAAAAAAAAATCTGCAGATTACATTGCAATAATAATAATAATCTTAAACAGTTTTTTTTATATACAGAGCAAATGAATTTCAAATCTTGTGTTTTTTACATTATTTGGAATCATTTACTTATGATTTATATCTTGTTACATTTGGATTGAAAAGAGGACAGGATCCTTTTTTTCAACAGCATTTTTGTCATATTTCCTGTAAAAATATCTAAAGCACATGTTCAGTTAAGAAACAAAAAATATTATCAGTATTATATTTATATTATTGGTCAACATATTACTTAAACACAAAATCATGACACATTTTTAAAAAAATTAAAAATATATGCTGTATATATAATGTTGTTTCAACATAAAGTGTTTGTGCTGCCTTGAAATATTATGTTTACCTAAATTAAAATGTGAAGTTGTATTATAACACTACATTTAGCAAATTGCATCATCCATTTTTTACATTAATAATTCAAAATATATTCTCTGAAAATATCCTAACATCCTATGCAGTTTTTCTTTGAAGTAAATGTATAGTTTAAAGGGTGTTTAGATACGACAAGGACAGAAAAACTGAGATCTAAAAACACAGTTCAACAGTTTGTTTTAGAAGTAAATGAATGAATACTTACAATAGGTGCTGGTGCTTCAGATTCAACCGCTGGTTCCTCAGTCAAACAGACTGCGGTGATCTCGTGAACAGTTTAAAACCCCAGAGCTGATCCTCCCTCTTCTACGGAAGAGTTCCTGGTAAAGCTCTATCGTAGATCTTTTTCATTTGCATTCCTGTATGTCACATCCGAATACCATCAGTGAACCATCTGCCGACTGACAGGCCTACAATCCGTGAACACATGGGAAAATGGGCGGGATTTACAGGTGCAGCCTGACAGGTGTGATCTCATTCTTATGATACTTGACTAAAAGTGGAAAGTGTGCCATTGACAAGCCCTGGTGAATTCCTTTGCTGTCAATGCTATATTAACATGATGACCTGTCTGAAGATGTTTTATCACTCATCCAAGACGGCAGCAATTCTTGTGTCATGTGTCATCTGGGTTTGCATGCCAGCTTTGATAAACTGACCATGTGCAGGAGGCAGCGGTGCAATTATCAGCTTTACAAACACTGTGCCAAGAGAAATAAACAATGCTTAGTCTTTACTGGCATTGTGAAATCTTATTGCACAACACCAGTGAAGTTGCAACTCTCACTGGCCAGTGCCAGCCAAGATGGCAAATAGGGGTGGGGCTCCCGCCGCTATATAATGCGCTGTTTTGGTGGCATAAACTCAGAATCTTCCGACTGAACCAACAGCACAGTAGACCTGAGCAGCAAACACGGTGGCCTATGCCATGTCTCGTTCCCGTCTCTCAGGGAACCGAGGTTACGATAGTATAAAGTCCCTGTAAACGCCTTGGGGACTGTATAGAACAACGCCGTGGAAGCAGCGAAGTAAAAAGGCTCAGCCTCAGCGGAGCTCACATGAACAGTTCTTTGCAAAACACTTAAAACAATCCCCAACCAATCATATACAACCCTGCGACATGCATGTCTTGAGAGGACTGGATGTAGGCTCCCACTTAGGGATCCAATCAGGTTACTCAGAATCCATGTCCGATGGCAAGCCTCTTAATGAGAGAGCGATGTAGCGCCGTCGCCTTACAAAGGCTAAAGTAGTATAGTCAAAACAAAAGCATACATACAAGTATGTAATGTAACAGTGTAACCAACATTTGAACGGCAAGGCCGGGCACAATACTCATAACAATATACACACTTAGAGAACGGCCGCATCCGGGGCATAATACGACGATGGCCCCGCCCCTGATCCCTCTATATGACCTAGTCAAAACCACCATCACAGTCAAACGGTTAGTGGTTGCAGGTAGAACCATGGGTCGTACTCACCGACAGGACCTGTGAGGCTAATGACCACACGTCCAAATTTTTAAATCTGGCGAAGGTCCATCCAGCCGCCATACAATCCTAACAAGCCTTGGTGAGAATCCTAATGAGCTCATCCTGGAACGCGGCGTGTCCTTCCACTTCAGAGCACTCCTCTGGAGTGTGGGCCCAGTCCTTCTCGGACGCCATTAGGGACAATGCCTCGTCAAGATCATCGTCGTCCCCCTCCGCACCGAACAAGTTAATCTCCGAAGCACCAGGGGTGGGCCGAAGACTCTCTTCCGCAAAGCACACCGGAGAGCACGGGGGTGACCTTTCTGCACAGTTGCCCACGTGAGGCTGTTGTCCCACCAGCGGCTTATTGGCGGCGTTGGGACGTTGCCGAGGGAAATCACAGAGGGCGACGCTTCTCCGGGCCCTAAGCACCCGCACTGAGAACTCCTCGCAGTACGGGCAGCTCGACCCGTTGAGTGCTGCCTCCGCATGGGTGAGACCCAGGAACAGGATACAGAACTCGTGAGTGTCCGGGGCCTCGATGGGTCCCAAACACAGCATGCAAACGTTGGACATGCTGGAACGCTGAGAGGGAAATCCGTCTTCTTGCGTCGTCAGTTGGATGTGTGAAAGAAGAAGATTCAGAGTTTATGCCGCCAAAACAGTTGCAACTTCACTGGTGTTGTGCAATAAGATTTCAGGTAGGTTAGGAAGGAAGGGAGTCCCAAGGCATTTACGCCATGTCGAGAGACCGTTCTCGAGAGGGAACCTGAAATTTTTGACATTGTGGGAACCGGCCTATATAGAAGTCTATGGAAAGTCCCCACAATTAACAGAAACAAATGTGTGCGCGCGCGCGCGCGTGTGTGTGTGTGTGTGTGTGTGTGTGTGTGTGTGTGTACCTGGTATTTATCACGTTATGGGGGGCCAAATATTTTAGGTCCCAATGAGGAAACAAGTTTATAAATCATACAGAATGGAGTGTATTGAAAATCTGAAATAGCAGAACGTTTCCTGTGAGGGGTAGGTTTAGGTGTAGGGTTGGTGTAGGGCGATAGAAAATACAGTTTGTACAGTATAAAAACCATTATGCCTGGATAGTCCTCACAAAAAATGGAAACCAGTGTGTGTGTGTTTCAAACTAAACCACCTTCTTTTTTTACACTTGCTTTTTAATAATTGAATGCAGTGCCATTTAGGCTTTTTTTTTCTTGATTTAGGTGTCCAAATACATTTTAATACAACTCTGTATAATCCGTTCTTAAATTCAAAAATTGTCATTAAAAATCATTATTACTCTTCATTTACTGAAATGTTAGAACATGACTTGAAATTTCAGAGGTCCGTTAGTAAATAATTTATATCACAGAGGATCGGCTGAGAGAAAAGAGTAGGAACCCCTGCGGTTAAGAAATCATTAAAGAGTTTAAAAGAGACTCTGTTTAGTGTTTAATATCTCAGACCCTAGAGCTAAGTGCTCTAGTTTAACCACTAGAGGGAGTAATACTCACACTTAATTATTAAGAACTTAAAGATGATTAGATAGATAGATAGATAGATAGATAGATAGATAGATAGATAGATTATAAACAAGACCTAATTTTTATAATATATTTTAATATTTAATTTTAATTTTAGTTTTAATGCATGGTTAACTGAAAATAAACCTAAATGTATTTTATTTTTTATTTTATTTTACTTATTTTAAATTTCTTATTTCTTATTTTAATTTAGTCTAACTTGATGTACTGAAGTAAATAAAAATAAAATAAAAACAATAACTAAAATAAAAATGAAAAACAGCTATAAAGATACAGATATAAATATAATTTAAAAAACTGATTCAAAATATTTACAAAATCTTAATGCTGCTGCAATAACACTGTTTTGATCTGATTCATTGTTTCCCCTTTACCACAACACTGGAGATCTAACATGTAAAATTTAACTTATTATGCAACTTAAAACAAACAAAACAATTGACAGAAAGAAAACTGGCACGTCACATTAAAACTTAAAGGGAATTGTTTAAAAATTCAAGCCTTGCGTTAAATAATTTAAATCTGCCAGTTTATTTTATTGCAATAATGGGTGCATAAAAACCCAGCATAAACCTGTTCTGTGTCACACTAAAAAAATCAAGCAATCACTGTGGTGATTTGGCCAAGTGAAATCCTCCAAGCACGATAGACTGTGGTTTGACTAAAATAGGATCCGATGGCCTATTTTAGGTGACTAGAAAATGAGAGCACATTGAAAAGCAGGCCAGACTGAAGGGCAGGCCGGGTTTCTGCATCAGAAGACGCTGGATCTATATGCGGATCCAGCCTCTGATTGGCGTGATCTCAGATCAGAATCAGCTCTCAGATGGGCTCAGGAGGGACCCGTCAGAGTGCCGTGGGCCGCCTGCTTTGATTTTTAGATGTTCACACTTAGACAGAAGGTGGGGACACCATAAGTGACGAAGCTTGCAGTAAACAGCACTTATCTTGGCACGGCAGCGTATCTTCGTTTGCTGTGCCATTACGCCCACAAATAGTGTGTGGCTACCTGCTGTCGAACTGGCCTTTTAGTGCCCTGCATTGCACAAACAAGCACAAAACCATCAACTGCATTGGGGGCTGTGGCCTTGTTATGCATTTAGAGGCTTAGTAGCATCGTCAAAGAATATGTTTGTTACAGGCCGGACGTATAAATCAGCTGGTGTTTATCAGGCCTGAAACATCATCTATGCAAGTATGCGAGTGCTAATGCTATAAGAGAGCTTTCACACTCAAATGTGTCAGAATGCAATGCAAACGTGTGATTTGTTGCTAAAGTGGGCATAAATTGTAGGTCTGCATGTTTGTATCTAAATACCTGAATGATAAAACATGGGTTTTAATGAAAGTCATTACTCTGTGCTAATGCAAATATTTGCACCATTTCCCTTGTTGTTTAGCTTCATAATGTTACTAGAGTCAGTTTTCTGTTAGTTTGACTATATGGCGGAGCAACAACCTGAAGAAAATCTTACTGATAAAGATGATTCTAAAATGAGCAAGTGAGAAAAAAATGTAAAAAATGGTCATGTTAAATAAATAAAGGAATAGGTCACCCAAAATGCAAATTTGCTGAAAATGTGCTCACCCTCAGGCCATCCAAGATGTAGATGAGTTTGTTTCTTCATCAGGTTTGGAGAAAAGCAGCATTGTATCACTTGCTCACCAATGGATCCCCTGCAGTGAATGGGTGCCGTCAGAATGAGAGTCCAAACAGCTGATAAAAACATCACAATAATCCACACCACTCCAGTCCATCAGTTAGTTAACATCTTGAGAAGACAAAATCTGAAACAAATCCATCATTAAGACGTTTTTAACTAAAATACGAGTCCATAATCCATAATAATGCTTCCTCCAGTGAAAAAGTGATCTGGTCTGAATCAGGAGAGAAATCTGTACAGATCAAACACTGGCGAGCAATGCTATATTTCTCCAAATCTCACAAAGAAACAAACTCATCTATATCTTGGATGGCCTGAGGATGAGCACATTTTTATTTTGGGGTGACCTATTAAATTGCAATTATGAATTAAATATTTATTACTTTCGAATGGACAGAAATTGTGACAAATGCACCTGGTTTATTAGCACAGACTCTGGAACCCTATCGCCCTCTCGAGTTGAGGTTTGTTTATCCACGGTAACATAAAGTGCACTTGTTATCTGTATACAATGGGACAAATGCGGGGGCCAAACGTTCACGTTTATGTACTTGCATGTGCTGTATGTAGGAGAATGTAAGTGCACACTCTCTGGATATCTGTCAGTATTCATGCTGTATGTATGTGCGTGTGCCTGATGGGGTATGTAGGTGTTGCGTGGGTTGGCTTGCCATTGGCTTTCCTCCCCATTTCAGTAAGTCTCCTCTCTCTTTTTTCATTCTCACGCCCTCGCTGTTGCCAACCACAGAAAAATCTCTTCTGCTGTTGTTCGAACCATCTCTACCCACCTAGAGCTGAGTATTCTGCGTCTTCTTGTCTTCACGTCTATATTTTACTCTCACCGTGTCTCATACAGCATGCATTTTGCACAAGACAGTTATACATTCGATGCAAGGTCTCTCTCTCTCTCTCTCTCTCTCTCTCGCACACACACACACACACACACACACACACGTTTGCTGTGGGATAGTCATGTCATCATATGAATGTTTTCTGTCTGGCTCTGGGGCTAAACACGAGTAAATATCCCGTACACATACTTCACTCTGTTTGTGTGTGCATGTGTTTGTGTAGACAGAAATTTCAAATAATTAATCTAAATATTAATGATATGAAACAATTACCATAGCAACAGAACTGAACTAATCAGAACAGACAGTCAATGATGGTTTAACAAGTTTACAAATTATGTTTTCTATTATTTATATTTCAGTGTTGTGTGCACATGTATATTTAATGGAGCGTGTGATCTATCTATCTATCTATCTATCTATCTATCCATCTATCCATCTATCCATCTATCCATCTATCCATCTATCTATCTATCTATCTATCTATCTATCTATCTATCTATCTATCTATCTATCTATCTATCGTCCTGTCGTTCTATCTATCGTTCTATCAGTCTGTCTGACTGCCTATATTTATAAGCTACCAATGTTTAAAACTAATACAAAACATCAGGTTTCTTATTAAATTAAGCTTTCTTTTAAAATGACAAGGAATTATAATTTGCTGTCATGCATGTGTGAGTTGTAGTATATGCAGACGTGATTCTCTCCTGCAGTGGTCGGTTCCTCTCATCTGATGGTGATCATTGGGTCTGCAGTAGCTGCATTAATATTTCACACCGAAGGAGTCAAAGGAGTCTTAACACACTGTAGGGAGCAGCAATAGCCAGACATTAAACAGGCACACTTTCTCATCTCAGGAATAACACTTCATCTAGTACGTGTATGCATGCACAGTCAAACACACATACACATAAGTTCAAGAATGAAACCATTTTTACACTGATTCATGTCTACAGCTAATGAATTTTGCAGTGTTTTGGAATGACCTCTGAACTAACAGGAATGTACTGATTACCTCTTAACCAGTGGGTTGTTTTCACAACTCAATTGCATAAGTGTGTCAAGGGTGGTGTGTGTTTTTGGATGCAGTTCTGTGTAAAATGTGATTTGTTTTAAGGATTCTTGGAATATTTAAATAAGAATCCCTTGCATCAGAATGGGGAAGAAAGGGGATTTAAGTGACTTTGAACGTGGAATGGTTGTTGGTGCCAGACGGGCTGCTCTGAGTATTTCAAAAACTGCTGATTTACTGGGATTTTCACACACAACCATCTCTAGAGTTTACAGAGAAGGGTTTGAAAAAGAGAAAATATCCAGTGAGTGGCAGTTGTGTGGACGAAAACGCCTTGTTGATGTCAGAGGTCAGAGGAGAATGGGCAGACTGGTTAGAGATGATAGAAAGGCAACAGTAACTCAAATAACCACTCGTTACAACCAAGGTATACAGAATACCATCTCTGAACGCACAACACATCAAACCCTGAAGCAGATGGGCTACAGCAGCAGAAGACCACACCGGGTGCCGCTCCTGTCAGCTAAGAACAGGAAACGGAGGCTACAATTCACACAGGCTCACCAAAATTGGACAATAGAAGATTGGAAAAACGCTGCCTGGTCTGAGTCTCGATTTCTGCTACAACATTCAGATGGTAGAGTCAGAATTTGGCGTAAAGAAATCAAGAATCGTTTAAACGCCACAGTCTACCTGAGTATTGTTGCTGACCATGTCCATCCCTTTATGACTACAGTGTACCCATCTTCTGATGAATACTTCCAGCAGGATAATGCACCATGTCACAAAGCTCAAATCATCTCAGACTGGTTTCTTGAACATGACAATGAGTTCACTTTACTCAAATGGCCTCCACAGTCACCAGATCTCAATCCAATAGAGCACCTTTGGGATGTGGTGGAACGGGAGATTCGCATCATGGATGTGCAGCGGACAAATCTGCAGCAACTGCGTGATGCTATCATGTCAATATGGACCAAAATCTCTGAGGAATGTGTCCAACACCTTGTTGAATCTATGCCACGAAGAATTAAGGCAGTTCTGAAGGCAAAAGGGGGTCCAACCCGGTACTAGCAAGGTGTACCTAATAAAGTGGCCAGTGAGTATATACTATATATATATATATATTGTTTATGTTTCATAATAAAGCTTCATAGTAAATTAACATTCATACATTTAAACATACATAATTTATATTTTTATGAAAGATAAAATGCATTGCTATGCTTATCATATCCATTCCTGGATCGTGACCCGCCGGCTGAGAAGCACTGGTGTTAAAGTGTTACCCAAGCTCCTCTGGGTCTAATGATTCCCACCTGTGATGCTCAACAATTCTGTAATATTGCATCGTCTGTTAAGTCTTAATCCAGGTCAGACGGGTCATCGACGGTGACGGGAAATCCTTCCATCCATCAGCAAATGGATGTGTGTAATTCTCCAGGGAGGAGACGCAGAGGGGTTAAACGCACAGGTGGAGCATCTCAATCAATGTAATCGACTGATCTAACTGACAGTGCAGAGAATGATAGCACACTACCTGCCCTGCTGTTTGCTTCTCTTCTTCCTTTACTCCAGCTTTACTAGTTGCATTGCTTTTTCCATTCTCTGTTTAACCTTCTCTTTCTGAACATCATCACAGGCCTCAAAAATCAGCAGCTTAGATAAACTCCCTTAATAAACTGCTTTATGGTTTTGCAATGAAATGCTTTTATTCTTATGTATTATTGCCCAGTTTCGACTTTTATTAAGGAACTGACAATGATGGTGATCAGGAAATGGCTTTCAAATCACATAAAAATCTTTTCAAAGTCAGGAATTACAATTGTTATTGCTCATGAGTAGAAACAGACTAACAGTTGGTCTATACTTTCATGCGCGCTTGCATTGATCTAGCAGGAAAAAAAAAAAAAATCATACTAAAGGGGGCAATAGAGTTAGGCCTATATCTGACATTAAATTGGATGAAAGACCATAAAAGAAGATATTCATGCATAATTCCCATTATCAGAACATTCTGGCAAGGTTCTCTCAAAGTTATGAGCAACCATTCGTCCATTGTTTTTCGAAACAGTTGTAACATTATCTAAACTGTAAGGGCAATTGTCACAACTGTTTGCTGGAACATCAGAAATGTATTGCATATCTGCAAACGGACCCAAAACATTTCATTCATGCTCCAAAGCCTAGTTATTGTGTCAGTGAATTGGCCAATGCCACCAAAGTGTTTTTGTCTTCATGTGAGCCACACTGATCAATTTTTTTTTTTTTATATATATATATAAATATTTGTTGTTCATTTCATTTCATGTTATATAAAAAATTTTTGACTGACTGCTTTCTCTAGTATACAAGAATGTCAGTTTAGGGTTGTGTCGTTCCTCCTTGTTCAAAAATGGTATAGATTGTGCTGGGCAAAACCCAGATATATGATTTCAAATGTGGATGATTGATGGCAAGATTGTGATTCATGTTTCATTACAATGGCAAGTAGGGTTGTAAAAGGTGGAAATGTTCTGGTACAAAAAATCATGGAAAGTTTCCATACATTTTCCACCACTTTGCAACCCTAATGTCAAGCCATTTGCCAGCTTAGACATTACAACCATTCCATATCAGATATTTTTGGAATAAACATGCATGTTTGACAGATTTTGATAACTGAAAAGATCATTTTGTATGTGATCACTCACACAATGTTTATAAGTTGTGAAGAGATTGACAATTTCACTGAGAATCAACTAAATTTGGTTATAATTATCCTCGACAAGATATAATGCATTGCATTATGATAATTATAATGCATTTTACCCTTTCATAAACCTTTATAATGCATTATACATAAAGGCTTTAAGTATAGTGTTACCTAATTTTTTAATTGTCTATTTTTATTTTTTACTTCTGTCTTTGACCGACCGATAAATATTCCTGGTTGTAAATATAGAGGTCTATTCTCAGTAACTCTATTCCTGCATCAATACATCTGAATCACATGACCCTGTATGGTATTATGTTACATATAATTACTGTATGTCTCCATCTATGCAAGGACAGAAGCAACCAATTACTGCCGAAATTCAGATTCATTCACTTGTCAGAGTATGAATTGTAATACTGTAGATTGAGAAAAAGCAGAAAGCACAGAAAACCAGCTATAAAGACGTCAATCTCACGTCACGCCATCCCTAAAAAATAAAAATTATTCAGATGAACGGAAACATCTTTACCCGAGCGACCTGGTCCACAACCAAGAGGATGAGAGTTAGAGGCAAGACGTGTTCATTCGCAAATGATGCAAATCATTAAAAGTAGACTTTCTTTGGATAAAACGAATAAGATGACCCTAAGGATGCATATTTGCTGTCAATGTGGGTGGGTTAGCTTGAGCGTTCAGTTTAGGAGTGTAGAAGCAGTTTTGTCTCAAATGCTGCCAGCTAGATCACAAAGGTCAAGCTGTTTTCCCAAGTAGATGTAAAAAACTATATAAAAGATTCACATGCAGCCACCATTAACATGGCTACAAACCCCAATCAACATATTACCGCCGGGTTCTAGGTGGTGAAATAATACACTGGAGAACAATTGTCTTCATAACACACTAGGTTGCACGGAAATAGATAGCGAGATGTTTAAAGGAAAAAATCTTTCCAAAATGGAAATTCTGTGATTTATTTGTTCACTCGTATTTGTGAAAACTTAGATTAGGATAATGCTTTTTGTCCCTTTTGAACCTTGCCAGATGTGGTTACCATTGACTGTCATTGTTGGAAAAATAACTGCATGAAAATTCCTTGATTTCGCCAGTAAATGGGTTTGAAATGACACACGGGTGAGTAAATGATGACGAGGTGAACTATCCCTTTAATGTTCTCCTGGAGTCTCCATTCTTCTCCTCTGCAACTCAATCGACCCGTTCGTCTCTTGAGAATCGCCCTGTATATGATGGCCATTAAACCTTTACTGATAAGTGCACTTCATATGCAGGAGAATTTCTGTGTCTACTGCTAACATTGCACAGAAACAAGCACAAGCATATTGGCATATAGTTTTGTTTTTCATGAATACCATTGGAATTATAATTTTAATGAATACCATTCGGCGTCTTGAAACCTCTCAGCTGTCTGTCACGCTTTCTGCATCAGCTCCTTGGAAAGGGTAATGTCGACATTGAGGTTCAAGTGAAGCGGCGCCATTTTTCTCCTGGAGACGCTCAGGGTTTCGTTTTTTGCCATGAGAGGTTATGGAGGGCAGGTTGCATGCTGCCTCTTTCCTGGTCTTCCGTATTATTTATACAATTCAGATGAAAATATTTGGATGCAAATTTACAGAATATTACTCCATTATTTATAGTTATGAGTGTGAGAGGCCAAAAACATTGAGAATTAATTGAGATCAAATAATAAATACAGTTACGCAAGACTGTGACATCAAAATTTTTGCCAAACTCCAAAAATGTACCTGTACTTATATTTTACTGCAGTTTCCAGCTGAAATGAAGACTAGAGGCAGTAAAACATCTACACGTTTTATTCCTTTTCACGCCAATTGTGATAACTAGGTAGATTAATGGTTAATAAAGACTTATTTTTCCATGCTTCCTTGCACGATACTATGTTTTCACTTCAAAAAGCTTTCACCATAGTGCACTAATTTGTCATTTTGATATTTGAATCACTTAATCAACTCCATATGTATGGCTTTTCCAACAAAGTAAACTTGCTCGGTAGCGCACCCGGTGCAGTTTGCTTTTGTGATGCAGAGCGCTCGGGTAACACAAGTAGACATAAAAGAGCTTAAAGACTTGTATAATGCTTTATAATGTGTTTTTATCATATTTGCTTTTGTTAAACTAACAATTAGGTTTAAGGTTGGGATTAGTGTAGCTTGTGTGTTATTTTTAAATGCGCATTAACCTTTTAGCACCCCTCACCGGATATTTAATTCAACTACTGCAATACATACAACAGCCAACATAAAATGTTGCAAGATTCATGTTCATCTGTTTTGGGCTTTTGGCACCACTCATTGAACGTGTCATGAAATGTGCAAGGAATTTTTGCAGAAATTTCACCAGAGGCACATTTTTCCTATGAGCTTGAGTTGAATAAGCTTTAAATTAAAATCTAATATATCATAATGCATTGTTATTCCGTAAAAGCGGCTTTGGGAGTATGTGCGTTGTGAGATTTAAATAAAATTTACTTGTGCAATGTATTTGGCATGAAACAAAGGACAGCAGAACTATGATTTTAAACATAGATTTAACAACTGTGCCCCGCTTCTTAAAAGCCAGAAACATTCTTTACACACGTATGCATGAATGTTTGGTTGATAAAGCAGCCCCACCTATTCTAGCAATGCTGACAATGCAATGTGTTGCCTTATTTACATTTCAAAACATAACAATGCACAAAATTGAGCTGGAGTATAAGGCACAGTCTAAAAATATTTGTGGAGAAGATGTTTTCGAGGGGTGAGAACCAGAAAGGACATTTTTGGTGAAATGGATATATATATATCAAATGAAAGCTCTTAATGAGCTCTTTCTACTGTCATCCATGAGTGTACAAATTTTTATTAGAAACAATTGAAATCAGTACACAAAGTCAGATCAAACTATGGTAAAATTCTTGTTTTGACTCTCCTGTAAAGTTGGTGAAATGTCACTTACGCCTTTCTACGCCTTTAAAAACACTTCTTACCTTTATTTACTATTGGATTGGTATAAAAAGCTCAGACTGTGACTGTCACTTAAAATGACAACCATGGGGAGAGTAATAAAAGGTCACTATGTTTGAAATGAAATTCACAGAGTGTAATGTAGTAGGATTTGTATGAATCGATGTGGTGGGGTTTAGTGACCGTTTAAAGCTCAAAGCCATGGACGGGTGACCTTTCAACAGAGAAGCTTCACCAGTGAACCTTCTTTACATCTCACCGCCAGCGAAGCTTTGACTCACATCAAAACAACTCCCGAAATGGACATTTGAATCGCATTCTGAGTCACTTACTAATGGCTATTTATTTTCAGATGACTGTTTTTGGCGTTCGATGTGCTGTGTTGAAATTTAATGGACCTTAAATTTAGCAACACAATGTTATTCCAGGTCCTGTTGATCATTCAAGGTGGCGTGTCTGATGCACTTTGCCAAAATGAAGATGATGCACAAGTCTGGAAATAGCACTCATCTCTAGAGGTCTATTTAGACTCTTACTCAACATAATAAGCCGCAGTTTGTCTCTCCGCACCTCCTTGAATAATGCCATTTCACATGACGGTGAGAGACCACACTTAGGACATTATGACCGCATTCAACAGCTCCCTACCAATGCTGGGCCGAACGGAAGGAATGTTTCGCCAAGAATTGTTTTCAACTATTGGTGATTTGCAAACTGTATGCTTGTGTAACTTGGCTAATCCCGGAGGAGATTGCGGTGATTATGTTTATGTTTGCGGATGTCTGGCGAACGCTGGGAAGGGTTTGGGAGGAAGTCGCGCTCAGCAGTTATGGGTTTGAGGAATGCTGATTGAGATCTTTTGCACAATCGCAATGCTGTTGTTGCTTCAGTTTAAAATAAGCATGACATATTTAATGCCAAACACAGTGACACAAGGTGCTAATTGGACGGATGTGAAATATTGGAAGCATGAAAACTGAAATGAATTGAAGATCCTCCCATAGTGTTCGTTACTTCCCAAACTATATAATAATGAAGTGTTGAATTTCTGGATTACACTCTTAAAGTTCCAAAAAGGTTTTTTTTATTTTTTTCGCAGTGGTATTATGGAAGAGCCATTTCTGGTTACCCAAAGAATCTTTCAGTAGTCAGTGAACCATTTTCTTTTCTTAGTGTGAAGAACATTTTATGAGCTAAAGAACCTCTTTCCAGTGTAAAGAACCTTTTGTGCATTAAAAATGTTCCAGGAGTGTTAAATGTTCTTCATGGAACCATAGATGCCAATAAATGTTTATTTTTAAAAGTGTTAAGTAAACAAATATTTTCATAGCCAATTGAAAAAAAAATAATTTACCAAATTTGACTTGAGTAAAATTGGTTTATCTAAATGTTACCACAGTGAACATTCACTCTTACAGGCCATTCACATACAACATGTTTTTCCATTCCAATGCGCTACTTTTCCATTGTTTTTCTATGTAAACACACTAGACGGGCGTCTATGACCGTTGCTCGCGTTGCTTTGCATCATCTTGCACATAAGCGCTGCGTTTTTAAGACATCATGTCAAGTTAAAAAAAAATTATCTTTTACATGCAACACCGCTCATCATTGTCAGTTCCAAACCAGTTGTGAACTTTAGTTTAAAGGGGTCATATGACGTTGCTAAAAAGAACATTATTTTGTGTATTTGGTGTAATGCAATGTGTTTATGCGGTTTAAGGTAAAAAACACATTATTTTCCACATACTGTACATTATTGTTGCTCTTCTATGAATGAATGAATGATGCATTTATATAGCGCTTTATTGTGTATTGCTGTACACCCTTTACAATCATGTGGGGGGTCTCTCCTCAACCACCACCAGTGTGCAGTATCCACTTGGATGATGCGATGGCAGCCACACTACAACGGCGCCAATGCGCTCACCACACACCAGCTACAGGTGGAGAGGAGAGAGAGCCATTGAGCCAATCAAGTGTATGGGGATTATTAGGAGGCCATGATAGACAAGGGCCAGCAGAGGGAATTTGGCCAGGACACCGGGGTTACACCCCTACTCTTTTCGAGAAGTGCCATGGGATTAATTAATAATTAATGACCACAGAGAGTCAGGACCTCGGTTTAATGTCTCATCCGAAAGACGGTGCTTTTTGACAGTATAGTGTCCCCGTCACTATACTGGGGCGTTAGCACCCACACAGACCACAGGGTGAGCACCCCCTGCTGGCCTCACTAACACCTCTTCCAACAGCAACCTAGTTTTCACCGTAGGTCTCCCATCCAGGTACTGACCAGGCTCAACCCTGCTTAGCTTCAGTGGGCAACCAGTCTTGGGCTGCAGGGTGATATGGCTGGGCCCCGCCTTTCTGAAACGCGTCGATTTTTACAAAGCTCATCGTTCTGAGAAGCGAGGTGTGCTCTGATTGGCCAGCTATCCAGTGCTTTGTGATTGGCCGAATACCTCAAGCGTGAGACAGAAATGTTATGCCCCTCACCGTATTGTGTTGCCGTGTCCCGGCGCGATGACACAAAAACAATAAAACCCATTATAAACGAGGCATTTGTTGCATCTTGTGGGGACATAATTACTGATTATAATGACTTATACTGTCTTTTTAATACTTGTCGCATCGCGCCGCGTAAACATTACCGTGTCTGCATTTGTGATCGGAGAAACGACAAACAACAAGCACTACTCTACACTGCTCAAAACTCGGGTTTGAATCGTCAGTAACAGAAACGTACTTACAGGCCGTGAGTCAGAAGCGTCAGACTGTCCTTGCAAAGTTGGAATTGCCCCACTTTATAGAAACAGCCTTTGTGCAAGCCAGTATTGTAGACTACTCTTCCAGGTTCAGGAAATAGTCCTCCGTAAATTGCGCTGCACACACTTTAATATTTGGGTTGAACTCTTCTGGAACAGTGTTGTAATTACAACTTAACCACTGATTTCTAGGCAGCAACAATAGCCTACTACAGCAAGAATAATAGTTCTTTCTTCTTTGATTGCGTATGCATTTGGGTGGTGTTATGCAAATCTTCCCACAGCGTGACGTAGACGAGCTGTTTTAGGGGGGCGTGGCAGAGTCTTCAGGGATCTTTTCTATGCACAAACAGCCTGTAACACTCTAAAGAGAAACAGTAGCCCCTCACTGCAGAACAAAGATCCAGGGGGCGGGGTTGGAGCCACCTCTAGGGGGTGGAGATGGTAGGTTTAGGGGTGGAGATGGGTAGGTTTAGGTATCTGTAAGTAGGGAGGAGTTGGATCTGGATCCAACCTCGCCCCCTGGATCTTGTGTTCTGCAGTGAGGACCATCTCAAGAGAAAGGAAAACTTGAAATCGCATCATATGATCCCTTTAAGATAGGAAGTTGGCATGCTACTGCCAACTTGCAACAGTAAACAAAAGCTTGCAACGCTTGCCCCACTTCCGGGGTCTTCTGATTGGTCTACTGGTTTGTGACTGACATTGATGCTGCAGTTAAAAGTTGAAATTCTTTTAACTTGACACGGCTTAAAAACTCATGTGCAAGATGCTGCAAAAGATGCAAGACGCGAGCACAACGGCCATAGACATCCGTCAAGCATGTTTACATAGAAAAACAATGGAAAAGTAGCACATTGGAATGGAAAAATTTGTTCTGTGTGAACAGCCCCTGAGAGTGAATGTTCATTGTGGTAAAATTTAGATAAACCAATTTTATTCAAGTAATTTTTACTCAACTGTTTTACTTTACAACAACATGGAGGAGGAGGCATTCTGCGCTTTAAAAACTTCTCTTCTCGCTCTTTTACGAACTTCTGACAAAGATTGTTTGGGGAACCCAAAATTGTTCTTCTATAGCATTGCTGCAAAAAAATGACATTTTTTAGAAGTTTTATTTATTTGAATGGCAAACAAAACACAATGCAGTCACCATGTTCAATTTAAAGTTATTAGTTTTGTTTATAATGCTCATAAGAGATTACCTTTTATTACTTTATGCGGTTCTTGTTTGACTACGCTATCAAAATGTTTTCCAGTTGCGCTAAAGTGATAACATGTAAACTAACCGATTCTACTCGAATAATAGAAATAATTTGACATTTTATGACTAATAGATTTGCTCCATTTTCCATTACACATATGTATATCCACATTTAAACTTTTAGAAAAATATAGACGTTAATCTCAAAGTTAAGAGTTGAAACATCAGACTAGGAATGGTTAGTGACATTGAATCTTATTCCTAGTTTTGTTTGTGGCATTTAATAGCAAGTAAATGATATCCACAAGCAAATTTGTACTTTGTTTTCATAGTTTTGTTGAAATAGTCTGCATAATATTTTCTCTACACATTTTCCCTATTTTTTGTACTTCTGCACCATTTAATCGTTTTACATTGACTTTGTATAATATATCTCACACAAACCCAGCCCTAACGTGTATTATTTATCATTATGGATTGTTATCATTTCAATTATGCACTTCCGGTCTTCATCTTAAAAGTAATAACTTTCATGATATCATGACTCAGGGGCCTCTGGGCACACAGGGCTCTCTCTCGCTATCCTGACATGTAAACTGTTGTGGATTCAGCCATCTGAATGTAATCGTCACCATCTAAGATGAACAACAGGCCTTCAGCTTGTTGATTTAACAGCACTGTAGCCCACATCCATTGTACCCTCCGGAGATTCACTGTTGTTTCCACGGCAACAAGCAGACCCTTGCCCTTCCCAGGGCTCCTGACATTCATTTGGGTTAAACCACCTCAGACTGTAAATAGGGGGAAATTAACACAACCTCCATGACAAGTTTTCTGACTATATATCATAAACTACACTTAACAGCGGCTTTTTTAATTCCTTAAGACATATAAATGATAAAAGTAGTTATATGGAATACATTTATGGTTTAATTATTGTTTCAAAGTAGCAACCTCCCCCCTTTCCCAGTCACATGACCTGGTCCCTCCTCCCACGAGCTGTCAGAGCAGCTTGTTGCACGACCAGCTTTTAGGTAAACTAACTTGAGTTCGGCGTTAAAATCTAAACCAGCTGCCTGATAAATCCCGCTTCGCGTGGACGGACGAGCATGTTCGCCTCGGTTAGAAAACAAGCCTTAATTCCCTCGACTTAACGAGTCATTTGCCGCAGTTTCCATCGAGCTGTTTTGACGTCTGCGTGATTTGTGGTCAAGAAGCGCACAGCAGCGGCAGGTCATGGTCAGCAGGTAAGCGGCAGGTTCAATCCAAGCGTTTGAAGGTGGCGACAAAGTAGCGCGATCGGTTATTAGTAAAGCGCGGGCGGGTTATTGTCGATACATTGTGTCAAATGTCGCTACGATGTTTGTCTTTGCAGAGAGAGCGTGTTTAGCAAGCGTTGGGTTCGTCGCTCAGTGATGTCGACACGAGTTTAGTAAATGCGGTGCGTTTCCGAGCGAGAAATAACAATTAGTTCAGTAAAATATAAGCGCGAGAAGTTTGCGTGAAATGCCCACGAGCTACAGCTCGCGCACCGGGCCGTCGTAAAATCACCGTGACACTGAATTTATTAAAATCGATGAAAAGCACGCGTTGACCGCTCTTTCCTGAGGATTGTTTTAGTAGACAGCTGTTGTCTTTCTCCGCGTCACCGCCGCGTTTCTTCGTGATGGGAATTAATTCGTTTATAAATCCTTCTGACGCGAAAGAGTTTGTAAAACAGAATATAAATGATGATGGCTTTTAGCCGCTGCATTCCTTAGCATAGCTAAAAAAGAAAGAAAATCAGCGTTGATGCCTCATATTTCACACTTGTTATTGAAATTAATAGCGGTCGCGAGGATTATTTAGGCTATTTGATTTTTTCGCGTCGGGTTATAAATCGGCGGAGCTAAGAAATAATCGGTTGATATTTTATTTAAATTAATGACTTTAAGAACAGTTTTTTTTTCTTTAACGCATGAGCAGATTGACTGGAACAGATATGCACAGATTGACGTACGACTAGTCCCTTCGTGAAAGCGCTCCCAAATCCCGCGCCACACCCCGTGCGCGCGCCGAGCTCATCATAATCATCACGCAGCTACTAGAACGCTTTCATTATGAACGCATGCGTCGATGAGAAAAGTAGGCCTAGTTGTATATTGTATATGAATGCCATGGTAGTTTTTTCTGTTTTTTTTAAACACATACCATAGTACTTTGATCAACATAATGCAACATAGCGTCATGTCATCATTGTCATGGTACCTATCTGTTGAAATAACATGGTCTTGTCATGGTACAGTGTCCAAACAAGTATCATTAGTTAGCTGAGACATGCAGATGAAAGGTGAGTTACCTGAGAAAGTGCTGAGAGACATAGATATGGAAGAGGATATATGCTAAGATGCTTTACTAAATCTCAATAAGCATAATGCAAGTATGGCCCACATAGCAATCTAATTCCATGATCTCCTTTTTATTTGCCCTCGCAGCAGGCAACGCACCTTTCTCCTTGTTTTAGTAAATTAAGCCTCTGTCTGATAGTCTGCGCATCCTGGTTGTTCAACGCAGGATAATGGTTCGTGTTCAGTGAGGATGTCTAATGGGGGTAATTAGTTACCTTTGGGGTTTAGAAACCTGCGTTATTTAGTTTTGCATCGCAGTGTAATGAACTGTGAACATGTTTTAAAAACACAAAGAGCAGAGATCTTCAAGAAGCCGTGTAAAATATGAAAATGTTAATTATTGCATTTTAAGGAGCTTAAGTTATGCAAAATTATTCAATGTCTCTCTTGCATTAAAAAGTGTTAAGTATGATTCAAATGTAATGGTGTTTACATTGCAAAGCGAAGTATTGTGATGCAAACTACTGTATATACTGTAATTGCATAAATTTGGTGCAATATGTATGCTGTTGTAGGCCAGGTTTGCAATGCAACACTCAGAAGATCCCTGACCTACAATTTTGAATGCAAATGTAGTGGAGGTTAAGTGAAGATGCATTTGCATCAGGCTTGTCCCATGCGAAACCTTTAAATGAATGCTTACTGATGTGAATTGTCTTTTTGCATTTCCATTATTAATTTAGCAAATGCGTTTATCTGAATTTACCCAAAGCTGCTTGCAAAGAAAAAATGCAAGCAATTTATTGCAAGGACCTTTAAGGACAGTTATGTTACTATTAATACATCAGGCCTTCATTTGGTTCACCTCTCTAAAATCTGTCAAATAGCTTCATCGTGACAGATCGGCATGCTGCAGGGAATCGATTATAGTGTGGAACAGGAAGCTCAGAGGTGGTTTATATTTCTGTAGAACATTAACAATGTGACACATCTGATAAAGTAATCATTAAACAAACTTGAAATGGTGATATGTAATAAAATAGCTGTATTAGTCCAGAGCTGCTCAAATACATGAGGAAATCTAGAACTTGTAAATCAAATATTTAGGCTTAATGTCTCAATCTGTAAACAATTAGATAAGCTTAACGTCCTCTCCGAAGGGAATCCATGGGGTTTTGGCTTTATATCAGAAATGATGTCATGGGTTGAATTATTTACTAGTGACGGTAAACAATGCTGAACCTTAAATTGTAATTAATGTCAACATTGCACAATTTAATTTCCTCAAGTTTCCTGAAAGATGCATGCAATTGATTTTCTTCCATTAAATTCCAATCTTTGTTAAAATAGCATTGCCTAATTGTACTAGTGGGCCAATGCAAACAAATAAGCCTGAATAATTTCTTAGCCAAGTTAACTTCCTCAGCGCAGATGCAGATGCGTTAATTATTTGACCGAATCGTTCAGCCTTGAACCTACATGTCAAATGAGCAATTTGAGCAATAAACAGCAACCAGTTGGGTTATTTAGTGTAATCACATAGAGTTGACTGTCAGGGTTATCAGGGCTAGTTGGCAGCCACATTGAGTGCGAGCATGTGTCTCGCCTCATTGACGTTCAGGCAGTGCATTTTTAACATCATTTGTTGTTGCTTTTGTAAAAGCACTTTGGCTGTCACATAATTGCAGTGCGCTTGTGGGATCGTGAGCCCCTAAAAGCACGAGGCTACAGCTGTTCTATTGATTGGGATGGAAACATTGTGAAGCGGCATCTGACTCATCACTTCTACCCCACTGCATCATCCCTCACGTGACGCCGAGAGGCTTCCTGTCACGAAGGTAGGGAGGGGAGGACGTGTCCTCGTCGCCCTACGGTAACGATGCTCATTGTCATAGCGATGCGTTGCCAGGGGATGCAGAGACCTTGGAGGCAGGCAGAGCTGCTGCGTTTGACGGAGGTGTTAGACGTGCGAGAGAATTCAAAGTCTTTCTTTGTTGCGACAACATAAACACTTCCTTGAGGGCAGATGCGCTTTGAAACGGCCTAGAAGGAATAGTTCACTCATAAATGCAGATTTTGTCATCATTTACTTACCCCTGTAGCATTCCCAACTTGTGTTATTTGCTTTCTTTTGTGAAACACAAAAGAAGACAGTGGGAAGAAAGTTCACGCTGCTCTTTTCCATGCAATCAAAGTGCATGGTGTGATTGAACCTGTTAAGTTCAAAAGGACAATTATAAAATTTAAAGTCTTCTGAAATCTTATGATAGATTTGCATTAGGAAATGAGCAAAATTAATGCAGATGCTCAGTGATAATCTTCCTCTTCGCTGGAGCTCTTAAATCTTATTCTTGTGTTAAACTCAAAAATGCTTCTCTAAATGTCTCACTCAAGTTTTGAATGGGGACTGGAGATTTTTTTATTTATTGGTTTCTTTTTTAATTAGTTTTTATTAACTTTTATTTCTGTTTTAGTTATTTTAGTATATCAATTTAAAGCTAAAATAAAATGATAAATGTTGCTTTGGCAGCCGGCTGATTAATTTATTTTTATTTTTTTAGAAAATATGTAAAAATGACACCTAACCATTAATGAGCAGTTTTGCTACACTAGTATAGTTTTTATTTATTTTTATAAATTCCAGTTTTATTTTAGTTCATTTTTATTTTTTTACTGTCTATGTAGTTTTTATTCATTTTTATTTCTGTTTTAGATTTTAATTTTTTATTTAGCTATTTTTATTTTTATTGTTTTTTTTTATTTAATTTAATTTAACTTGAACTCAATTAAAATTAGAAATATTGCCTTGGCATCTAGCTGAAATATTTTATTTTTTTGTATAAAATATGTAAAATACATAATGTAATATAAATGTTTTATATTATATAAAATGTTTTTATATTTTATTTCAGTTAACATTTACATTGTTACAAAAAAATATAAATTTTTTTCTGTTTTTAGATTGTTTAACTAACAACCTTAGTGATATGTTAAGTCAAGTTTTCAGCCCTGCAAATGATGAAAAACCCAATTCTTTTGTCCACCAATTGGTTTTTATATTTCTCTGGCATCACATTGCATAGCCCGTCTACACCGAAAATTAATTGGACCAATAACCCACTTCTCATGTTTATTGAACATTTTAAAGTGCTAATGATTGAGTTTTTTTATTGTGTTTTTGTCCTTTTTGGAGCATATAGTATCCATTCAGATTTGTATTCCACTGAAGAAAGAAAACCAGGGTTGGAGCAAAAATTCCTTCAAAGTGCCAAATTTGTGCACATTGTTGTTTATAATACATTTCCAGTCATCTCCAGTGTTGAGTTTGGGAAAAGATATCAGTCCTCTGTTGCCAGGGCATAAAAATGGGGGAATACCTCTAAGTTCAGCATTCAGGAGCCTGTCATCTGAACCTCTGAGGTCAGCCTGCCAGTTCGGGGAAACTCAGCCAACAACAGAGCCTCAGAGAGGGAATGCGGGATGCTATTGGCTAGACTGCGGATGGGCGGCTTCTTGCCGGAGGCAGTCTGGCAGGAAAGGGTTGGTTGCAGGAGAGGAGGGGAGGGGTGTGGGAATGGCTGGAAATGTTTCAGCCAGATAGTTGAGCAGCGAGCAGATGTGCTGGTGCTTTCTGCGCTGTTGCTGAGAGAATATCCTTGTCTCGGCATGGGCCATTCACGCAGGGAATGACAACGGTTCACGTGGTCGTTATATATCGGGAGACCGTGAAGTGAAGCAGTCCGATCTCCACACCAGGTGAGCGGGAGAGTGAGAGAGAGAGAGTGGGACGTGGAGAAGAAGGAGGCTTTCTTATTCCAGCAAGGTGGGAGGAGTAGGGAACATTTTATCCTTTAAAGTTCCGTCTGTTTTTCCCAACATGAGGAATTTTGCTGCAATATGCTGCATGCGGGCAGGGGTGTGGAAAGAGAGGGAGGGAAATCTGAGAGGAGGTGTGGAGTTGTGTCAGTAAGTTACTCTGCCTTTAACCCTTGTGTATCCCAAATCCCAAGTCTTTCCGGTTTCTTTCCGTAGGAACATCTGTAAAGTAGTTTCAGTACAAGTCGGACTGATTTGTGTCTTAAACCGAAGGATATTTGTGCAGTTTAGAAATATTTTGTTTTTCTGCTATTCCAAGGAAATGATTAATGGTCCAGTCGGATGTATGCAAATTTAATGAACGCCAGAATCTTTCATGTTGGCCTGATCAGACATCCGGTTTTACTACAGTCCAGACTTTAAAAGAGCAGGACCTGCGCCGTGGCAGGAAAAGGCCGCGTTTGTGTAGAACATTTGGCAAACGTGTTGGGAGGAAGAGCGTGTTTTTTTAAAGAGAGAGACTGACTCTGCCCTTCCCGTTAAAAAAGCATGAAAACAGTCCACTGACTCTTTATTAGCCAAAGCTTTGAGAACAACAGCACCTTTCTGAATCGATCCGAAACACGTTTAGACAGACTCCGAAAGGTAATTAGCCAGCACCTTTTAAGGCTTTACAACTGCCAGGCGTGTTTCATGAACAAATTACCCTTTATTATGAGACTATTTTAGCGGGGGCGCCGTATTGCGCACTTGTAAAGAGAACCGAGACTTTGTGCCAACATTTTCACGTCAAGGCGAAAGTTTGTTGTAGAAGGGAGTGAGTATTTGAACTCAAACTCATGTTGTGTTTTCATTACTGGGACAAGATTTTATCCTCCTTCTCCAGCCTTTAAAGGTAAGTTAGTGTCATAATTAGCTGTTTACTTTGGTAAGTTGTGGGATATCTAGTCTTTGAAAACACAAGACAAATATCTGTCAGTCGCTAAGTAAATCAGATCTGAGTCTAAATGATCTTCTTAATTAAATTGCACATCAGCTTCACACAGCCCGAGGATATGAGCGCCGTACCAGCCTGGCATGGCTGCCGTCCACGACGCTATAAATATCTAGAGACGATGATCTGGGGGATAAAAGCAGCCTTGGTGTTATGAAGATAATAACTTGGGTCACCGAGATTCAGTTTTACATTAAGGCTATTATCATATGACACACCTGTTTTTGCTGAGCACATTGAATTGAGGATGCAGCCCTTTCCAAACTGCATGTGCAGCGATTAATGTCCCATATCAAGCCTTGAAGAGCTGTGGATTGTTTTAAATATGATCATTTGTTTTTAATTACATTATTGTGTGATTGTTTATCAGAAGACTTTTCCATGATCGGTTTATATTCATTTAGCTGAAAGGAATGATGGCAGTGCGTGATCTAATTACTGAAGCATATGACTTTAATGAATGCTTACAGTCGTTCAGCTCTTGACTATGAAGATATTAAGCTCTTTTAAGTTGCATGATTATAATGGTTGGTTGTGGTTATTTAAAGTAATTTGCAGGTCCAGCTGTAGAAAATGTGGCCTAGTTTTGTTCTTGTGATGAAGCCGCTACTTCCAAAACAACTATCGCCTTGACTTTGTCCTTGGCCTCTATGATATGATCATGGCATTGTACAAAATAATCAGCAATGAAAAGCATGTTTTTCCCAAAACAGTTCAGTATAAACCCCTGCAGCCAATATCACTGTCAAAAATATTCAGACTTCTTGGATTCAGTTCAAAGTTCAGAAAAATGGATGGATCCAATTGCTACAAACAGTATGTGCTACCAATGATATATTGAGGTTGGGGTTTGGTTAGGCTTTGCATTTAGTATTTGTTTGAGTGTTGGGGTCTGCACTTAACAGGTTTGGGATACCGAATCACGTCATTGAAAACCAGTAACTTTATGCATGACGTGGTGGTCAATAGGAGGCTAATTAGATTTGGTGAAGTCCAAAAATTATGAAAATGTCTAACAATTAAGCATCCACCTCCTGTGCAAATTAAGAGATGACCAGTATTATGTACTGCCAGCTGTCTTAAGCCAAATCCTGATCTGATGCCATGGAGGATTACCCGACATTCATCCTCTGGGTTTGGAACCGTTATTATTATAATAAAAGAGGCTGTTTGAATGGGCACAACCAGTTTGGAAAAGCCTGCTCTTGTGGCCCTAATGCAAGTTTGTTGGTTATACTGTAATTTTGAACTGCACAACTAAAGTTGTAAATGGGATTGTTCTTCTGTTTCATCATAGATGGGGAATTTGTATTGGTTTGCCTGCTTGTTAATTTGCAGATGCCTTTAATCAAAGGGTCATGTTTCTTTCTCAGGTGGTCTCAAACTCGTTCAATACACGCTAAATGGTTGGATTCAAGTGGCAGCCTTTGTATTACCAGTTTACCTAATTTATCACAAATTAATTAGTAACCTAGTTATGTACCACACAAGTATCCCAAAAGGTTACGTTGTTCACAATTCATTTTACTTTTGTGTTTCAAAGTGAAAAAATGGGACAGAAATTATTTTTTTCCCATCTGAAATTGATTAGATGGGGGAAATTGGACTCTGCATGGTGTTAGAGGGGGACGGCAGAATGAATAGTAAGAGGACTTGATGATGTCATCAGAAAAGGAAAGTTGTTTGCAACCTGTTTTACGTCTGTGTTTTCGAAGCAAAAATGGGGCAGAAATTGATTTTATCTATGTGAAATGGGTTGGATTGTGAAAGCGGGCTTTTTATGGTGGTCAGAGGGGGAGGGGCTAAATCCTAAAAGGACTTGATTTCATCTGAAAAAGAGTTGTTCACAAACCATTTTGCTGCTGTTTTTCAGAAAAAAATGGGACAGAAATTGATTTTATCTACCTGAAATGGACTGGATTGTGAAAAGTTGGCAAACATAATGTAATTAAAAATTGTATTTCCATCTCATGTCGCAACAGTTTTGAAGGTGTCTAAAATGACTGAACCCATATACAAGTCACTGGTGTTTGTGATGAGTTTTTGGGTCAAGGTCTGCATATAAAGTCACACCAGAGGAGTTCAGCTGGGATCAGGACTTGGCTTTCTGCAGACCAGTCAAGTTCTTCCACACTGACTCAATCAATCATGTCTTTCTGAACCGTGTCTTATACACAGAGACACTGTCATGTTAGAATAGAAAAGGTTCTGTCCAAACTGTTGCTATAAATTTAAAAATTCCCTAGAATATCATTATATGCTTCAACATTAAGATTTGTACTAAAGTAGTCAAACCTGTTCATTAAAGGGGGTGCCAATACATTTGGCAATATAGTGTATATTTTGGCCACAAAAACACATTTCTTGCCACATATAAATGATAAAAGTGATCAAATTGATGGTTTCATATAACAAAGTTTTTTTTAACTTTTAAAAGATGATGTTTTGAACATTTTGACTATTTAGAAATAAGAAAATAGAGGACATTCAGACATTCAGTTATGACTAGTGAGCCTGTATATGTTTCTGAAGGCACAGCTGCAGTTATGGACACCATAACTTACCATATTTGTTTAAAAGCGTAGGAAATACCGAGATATATACCGCAAATCAGCCAAAAAATACTGAGATATGAATTTTTGCTCATATCGCCCAACCCTAGCCTATATCATGTTTACAGGGGGAGGGGCTAAAAATAAGAGTGCTTGATGATGTCATCTGAAAATGAAAGTTGTTCACTACCCGTTTTACTTCTGTGTTTGAGATCAAAAAATGGGGCATAAATTAATTGTATCCATCTGAAATGGATTGGACTGTGAAAAGTGGGCTCTATATGGTGGTTAGAGGGGGAGGGGCTAAAAATAAGAGGGCTTGATGATATCATCTGAAAAGGAAAGTTGTTTCATTGGCAAACTTATGTGTACAGTTCGTAATGTTAACTCCCCGTTGACTTAGTTTGGGCAACTTTAATTGCTGAGATACTTTTCCCTATGAGGATGTAAGATCTGATAATTTTCTTTTTTTTTGTGATAATAGATAAATGCATCTGTGGAATGCCCGACTTTGCTGTTCAGCCAGGCGTTCTCCTCCGGAACCACTAATCATTGTGGAGAAGGGCGGGGGCGTACAGACAGCGCTAATCTCTGCAGGTCACAGCAAGGATAGCGCAGCCACCTTCCTACCTGCACACCATCTGTCCGCCCTCATCAGCCTCTGACTTGCAGCCGTTCCTACTCGGTTACAACTATCTGTCAAAGCGCTCGCTTCCATGAAGAGTAACTGCAGGGGATCTGGTGACTTGGCAGTATCTAGCAGTTTATTGGCCACTTTTCTTCAATTTGATATCTATTCTGTGCCATTTAGACATAAGTAACCTTTTTTACTCCAAGTTGACTTTGATAGTTTTGAACTATCAACTAAAGTTCTCGGTTTTCATAGAGTCAGAGTAACGTTTTAGGACTTGCCAATATCTTGTAATTTTTTTGTCTTTGCCTACTCTTTGATGAGCTTTTTTCCCTTTAATTTTTGCGCTACTAAATGTAATTAGTTGAGCGAGAGTGTTGTTGTGTCAGATGCTCAAGCACTGCAGAACTGCATTGTTTGCACTTTTCAGAGGCGTTAACCTACAAATAGTTGACTGCATATTAAACTAAGAGAAAGTAGAAGGTATTTTAACATGAAAAAAATTACACACTTGAACTTTAAAAGACTTCACTTATATTATCGTGTCATCTGGAGAAAACTACCCAGTGTTTTGTCCTCATTTGAGCAAACAGTTGACAGGGAGACATTAGCATTGATTTGACTGGAATCGCAGTTGCTTTAAGGGAGAAGCAAATTTTGGTTTACAACTTTGCTTTGATTGAGTTTTTACGTGATTTTTGTGTTTACACATGCGCTGTATGAATGTAACGATTTGCTCAATGCAATATTATTCACGATACTGGTTTCACAATATGATTTTCTCACTTTTTTAACTAAATGAGATTATAAAAGTGTATAGAAAATGTGTTATTACAAAATACTGCACATTTCTTTGTGAAATTGAAATATCTTTTATGTCAAATAACTCAAATAAGTTATAATTTTAAAACAAATACCTGATTAAATAAATGAATAATACATATAAAAGAAAATCTTTTCATATACAAAAATAAAAAATATTTGTTATATCATCAGCATTAAATGCACTTTGTACAGAAAATGCATTTGAAGCAAAAACAGATTTAGCTGTGAAATTATACAACATAAAATAACAAAAGCATACGTGCTGAATGAGAATGCACTCTCTGACAGTAGGTGGCGCTTATAAGTATTATTTTAATATGCACTATACAGAGGCCAGAAAAAAAAGCACTAATATAAAAGCCCACCCCAATTGTATTAACATCTTTTAACGTTTAACATCTCGACCAACTTGAATCGTCACATATTTTCATTGATTTTTATTTGGCTTGGGGTGCATCCTTAGTGCGCTCTTTTATAAACCCTGTGTTTGCTGCACTTCATGAATTGTGTGATTGCACCTCGAAAAGAGAACCGAACAGGCCTGCATATCCAAAGACTTTGGTGGCCCGTTATGTCGGTTTACAAGCTTTAAGCACTTCTACTAGCTGACAGATTGTATTACTGAAGCACCCTTTAACTGTCATTCACCTCATAAATTAGACCATCGGGTTTCTGAGCTCTAAAAATACAGGAGGATTAATTGCATGAGGTCACATCTGACATGGTTTCTATCCCATTTTTTTATGGTTTGACTCTCGGGGGTAAAGCTATGAAATTAAATTGTGCCGTAGAGACTACGTGTGCGACGAGTATGGCAGGCCATTTAATTTTATAATCGTAAAATGGAAAGGTGCAGCGGGCGCTGGGAGTGTACGACGGTGGAGCGTAGATTGAGAGGTCCAAATGACTCTGAATCAGCTTCTAACACCAGGGTTTTTGCCTTTCCAGGGCTGGAAATCAGCCTCTCTTAGGTCCCGTTCGAAGTGCTGCCAAAAAAGAAGCTTTGCTAATGTGTTTTTCAAGAGCTCAGACAGTGGCGCACACAAGAATCTCATATTACAGCAGAACCAGAAGGTTTTTTTTAAATGATGACTTGACAGTTTGGACCAGTTATTTGACTATGGTTTCTCGTCATCTTGGTTCATCATAAAGCCGTATGGTGCGTCAATGCTCTTGACTTAAGGCTTCGATGCATATTTCAACTAGGGATTGTGCAAAATGGAAAAAAAATCTTCAGGAAAAGAATTGCAGATAGTGTCGTGTGATTTTTATTATTATTATTATTTTTATTTTTATTAATTTTATTTTGGGTTCTTCCAGAAAAGCATTGCAGATAATGTCATGAAGGTTAGATTTGACTATTTATTTTATATTGTTATTTT
Source organism: Barbus barbus (assembly GCF_936440315.1). Classification (NCBI taxonomy): domain Eukaryota; kingdom Metazoa; phylum Chordata; class Actinopteri; order Cypriniformes; family Cyprinidae; genus Barbus; species Barbus barbus. Next base: position 33,708,141 of record NC_136736.1, on the reverse strand, counting down.
ATCAGTTACTTTAAAGCTCATATCAAATATAGGCAATGCTAGCTTAACTAATACAAGAAGAGAAGATATTATGTTTCCTAGTGGCTATTATCTTTTTCTATCTCACTTAAATTAAGTCCATGCTCTTTTTAAATACCCTGTTTGTTGTTTTGTTGTTGCCGTGTCATTATTTCATGATTGCACTGTCTGCATTATGCAGATTAGCATGTATTTCTGTTGCACTACACCTGTTGCATTCTTCTTAAAGGGTCGATTTCTCTCATTACGCCTCAATTACATTTTTCTTTTTTTTTGTAGATGCACTCTTGTGGTTGCTAGGCATTATGGGATATAGAAAGAAGAAACAGGCCCATAGCAACAAGAGTGGAAAATGAAAGAAACACTCGAGCTCATTAGATTACACTAATACTCGTTGTGTGTAATTGGTGAAAGACAAAAAGAAGGTCCAGATCACCACAAGTCTTAATAAAAAACTGAATCGATCAAGGTGGCAGCGGTCTGAATGGAATACTAATGGTTTGGAGTACTAATTCCATTCAGGACAAACCCAGGCTTCACGTTCCCTCTGTAACGCACCTCAGTACATGTTCAGACTTGTTTTATTTAATGCATGTGATCACCATAAAAAGGTTCAAAGCACTATAGTGTTGGGTTCCATACACACAGTAGTTATTGTTTGGCACTTGTCTGTTGGCTTTGCTCTAAGTGGGGGGGACGTGGCCGTCATTACACAGCAAAGAGAATCTTAAACGGCAGCTGCAGATTTTTACGGCCTTGTTTCGTCTGCTGCACCACCTCCACCCTTACCCACCCCTCCTCTCCTTCAGTTTGCACAAGAAAATATTTCCAGATGTTCCAAGAAAAGAGCTCTATTTCAGCGGTGAGGTCTGTGTGAGGTTCCCGAGTCCTGCCGGAGGCGGCGTATTATTGGACGATTGAGTCCTGCGGTGGTAGCTACGTTATAAGCTGCTGCAAATCCAACAGATGACTAGTTTTTCTGTCAGGGGTTAGTGATGAATTGATTACGGAATGATCTGCGCCTATCTGTCTGTCTTTATGAATTATTGTTCTGTGTATCTTTGTCTCGCTGTCTGTCTTTAATTTTATCTATCTATCGTTTTGTCTATTGTTCTTTCGCTCTCTATATCATTGTTGTTCATTCTATCGCTGTCTCTTATCTATCTATCTGTCTTTCTGTCTGTCGTTCTATCTGTCGTTCTATCCATCATCGTCCGTTCACTCTATCATTCTCTGTTTCTATCTATCTGTCTGTCTGTTTCTATTTGTCTCTCTCTATTTTTCATTGTCTGTCTCTGTGTGTCTGTCTCTCTTTTTCTTTCTGTCTGTCCATCCTTTCTTACTCATTGTTTTAATGTGAGCCAGTCGAGGTGTTGTGGCACCCGTCGCTGACAGGATTGCGTCTGGAATACACATCTGTTTCGGTCCTTTTCTGGCATTTGAACTCCTGCCAGGAATATTGCGCCGCTGCGCTTTCTATTGGCTAAAATCTCTGGCATTACTCAACAGGTTAGGCAGTCTTAAATGGTTTAGGAAGGGGAGGTGTTTTCCTTTGGTGCTTCTGCGCCTCGGCATTTGACCAAATGTGGCACTGTGCTTAATCGATATCACTGTTTTTTTCCCAGCATGCTTGGAGGTGACATTTGATATATTTTGCTCCTATGCTTTGCTTGTGATGTTCCTCATTTGTAAGTCCCTTTGGATAAATGTGTTGCTTATATGACTAAATGATGGCCTCTGATTAACACCAATGCTTTCCAGTAAAACATCCGTCTATTGTTCCTTTTAGGTGGATATTGTTGGTTTAATATGCAATTAAATGCACTCCTTATTTAAAACATTTCTGTTCTTACTTTAGGTTACTGCAAGGTTCATAATAGGTGGTTTTGAAATATTTTTCCTACATGAACAATTGCCAGGTTTAAAGTAATACTTAAATGTAGTAAATTCAATTCTGTGCCAAATAGATGTGGAAAGTTTCTAATGTCCATGTTCCAAATCTTGTCCGTCTTTTCCAGATCCCAGACAGAAGAAAGTGCCTTCTCTGACGACGTTCCTACTTGAAGCTGCTCGCCGCTCCCATCCTACATTGTAAACAACGCTGGCTTGGCCTCTGAAAAGATCTCGATTTCTCAGACTTGCCAAAGCACAAGGAAACAACACACTTTTTCCATTCACGGACATTATTAGATATCGTTCCAAGGAGAGCCGTTGCCTTCAGATATTGCCATCCACAGCCGTCGAGCTCAAGACCATTTGGAGACCTGGAGCATGTACTTATTGTCGCCCCGTTGTTGTGCACCTGGGACTAAATGACTGATGAACGAGATTGACAGCTTCACTGATAGCCGCCATCTCCCATGCGACAGCCGGCGGGGGTCTGAATGTGACGTCTCTATTTAAAGGGTCTCGCCGACAAACCTCAAAACTAGACGCAAAACAACACAGAAATACGTTCGCAGACTATTTGAACCCGAAGCAACAATCCCGCAACTGACACCGTAGAGCCTGCAGGTTCTCAAACAACTATGGCTTTAAACATCGCATCGATGCGAGACACGAAATGGCTGACGCTCGAGGTGTGCCGGCAGTTTCAGAGAGGGACGTGCTCACGCAGCGACGAGGAATGCAAATTCGCACACCCGCCCAAGAGCTGCCAGGTGGAGAACGGACGGGTGATCGCCTGCTTCGACTCGCTGAAGGTAAGACTTGCTGCTTACTTGATGCATTTTTGGGGGATTACGCATTACGGCAGACATGGGTCTTGCTGTATGTTCGTTAATTAGCTTGTCACCCTGGACCACAAAACCAGTCACAAGGGTACATTTTTTGAAATTGAGAGTTTATACATCATCTGAAAGCTGAATAAATATGCTTTCCATTGATGTATCTATTTTTTAGGATAGGGCAATATTTGAAAATCTGGAATCTGAGGGTGCAAAAAAAAATCTAAATATTGAAAAAATCGCCAAAGTTGTCCAAATGAAGTTCTTAGCAATGCATATTACTAATCAAAAATTAAGTTTTGATATATTTACAGTAGAAAATTTACAAAATATCTTCATGGTAAATGATCTTTATCTAATATCCTAATGATTTTTGGCATAAAAGAAAAATTTGTAATTTTGACCCATACAATACATTGTTGGCTATTGCTACAAATATACCCGTATATTGCTACTTATGACTGGTTTTGTACTCCAGGGTCACATATGTACGGTGGTCGAGAAGTGCAAAACAAATCACGTTTTTGAAAACAAAATAACAAATTACAAACGCAAATTCAAATCTAAAAAACACAACAACAATTCTGAAAACATTATAACAAGTCAGAAAGCACAACGACAAATCAGACAAACCGGAATAGGAAGGTAAAGTTTGAGACAGCCCATTGGTTTGGGAACAGATTACTCACCGCTGACTGGACGAGACATCTGTCAATCAAGGTGTGCAGGAAGAACCAGAAGAAGAACAGCAGATTGGGTGTAATCGTCTTTTTTGACGCAATCGACCCGGGTTCGATCCCGCCTTTTGCCGAACCCTTTTCAAATCTCATCGGAAAGGCATTTATTTTCAATAAAGATGAAGGAAATAATCAAAAAGTTGAAAATAAAGTATCAGGTAGGTGTAGGGAGGGCTTTATTGTACCAATAAGGTGGCATCCATTTAATAATTTGAACTACTATGTTAAAATCGCTCTTTCATGGCCTTTTTCTTGGTTTTATTAAACAGCAGCAATAGCAATATGATAAAATACACAGATTTTCAATAAGTAATTCTGTTTATTGACAATAATAATAATTCCAACATAGCAAGTTTTACTATATAATTGCAGTCACATTTATACATGTATTTATACATTTTTTGTTTGCAAACACTGCTTAGCCAATCAGAATTTAGAGTACTAGAAATTACAAACTTGAAAACCTGAAAAAGTGGTAATTGCGATTCTTCCACCAAAAAATATATTTCATGAGAGTAACTGTAGAACATGTCACAATTTAGCTAGTTATTGCATTCAATATGCATTATATTAATGAATTTTCAAGCATTTTCATGGCTGAAGGATGTTTTTAGGCATGATGTTTGGCGAATGTTTTTAACTTTATTATACAATCGCTATTTCATGCCCTTTTTCTTGGTTTTATTCAACAGCAGTATGATAAATGATACTAATGTTCAATAAATAATCAAATTTATTAACAATAATTCTAATTACATCAAAGCAACTTGGCACATTACTGCAGAATTGCGGTCACAGATGTGCATTTACTGCATATGCATTTTACGTTTTCAAATTAGCCAATCAGAATAAAACATAGTGACTTATATTCTGTTACAATTGCAATACTTTTACCAAATAATAGAGCGCATTAGTTCCCGTCCGCTTTCATGGATTTTCTTGTGATTCTCTTATTGGTGGAGATTTCTCTGCAGAATTATGGGTAATGTTGTTTTTCATCAGAAATACCTCTGTTAAACATGATTCTTTTACAAATAAGTTGAAAAAGTGTGCGCTGATGGCTTCAACAAAAGCATATACCATTGAATAACAACCTTGTAGCTCACAGTAGGGCTGTCTTTAACAGTTTATTAGTTTTCAATTATTGTTGAAAATTAATAGAATTTTTACTTCTGGAAACCTGACGGTTGTGCTCTATTTCATGAGTGTAACTGTAAGCTATTTATGTGTCATTTAGCTAGTGTATATTAACAACTTTTAGGGCTGGAATTGCTTGTTTTAGAAGTCATTTCACATTGATCACTGTGCATGAACATTGTTTTTGACTGTTGATCTAGGCAATAATTATTAAGTAAATGAAGCACGGGAACTGAACGAATGTCAACAAAAAATTGAGGATATGTTTTGTGTTGCTGGCAAATATCTTGCCTTAGTGCAGGACTCTGAAATTAGAGTGCATGTGTCAGCTCTGCCACACTGCATACTGCACACTTCAAATAAAGCTGACCTATAGAGAGCGAAAGGGCAGCGCTGCTCTCTCTCATCCAGCCCGTTTTATATCTTTCCATCTAACGTGACCATGCCACGTCCGTCATTTATACGGCCTGCCATTGGGTTTCCGTGAACGTCAATGCTGTTTTTAGAAACAAACAAAAACATAAACGCAGTGACCGATAGTTAAAGCATCAGATGTTAGCCCGTGCTGTGTGTTTAAATATATAAACTGGACGATGCTCTTGCGCATAACTGTATTTTATCTTTTTTGGTCGGTACGTTTTCATTTATATGTGATCCTGGGCCACAAAACCAGTCATATGTGTCAATTTTTCCAAATTGAGATTTATACATAATCTGAAAGCTTTCCATTGATGTCTGGTTTGTTATGATAGGACAATATTTGGCTGAGATGCAACTATTTGAAAATCTGGAATCTGAGGGGGCAAAAAACTCAAAATATTGAAAGTTGTTCAAATGAAGTTCTTAGTAATGCATATTACTAATCAAAAATGAAGTTAAGCCTAATTTAGTTGCTATTGTCTGACTCATTGATGTTAATCAAGCAACAAAAGAAAGACACAATCACTCACTGCTCTTGACTGAAAAACTTTAGTAGCCCTGAAGATTAATCTAAATTTATTTATAGAAATAAATATGTCTGCTTGAAAGAATGAAGAATATGGTAAACAAGTTGTTACAATGCATGCATAATTATCCTATATAACCCATTGGTATTTCATTAAAAAGAAGATCATGTTCTTGTTCTTTATGAAGTGGTTTTATTTCATTTTAACAAAGGCATGTTGTGTCTCACTGCAGTTAAATTGCAGTCTATCATGATAAAAAAATGATCAAACCTATATAATGTGTTTGGAAATGTTTGAGAAATGCCTAATAAATGCACTGTAACTAAACCCATTAGATTTTAGCCAACTAAATTTACTGTAGATTTGGTCAACTAAAACTAAAAACAATTCAGATGACTAAAATATGTCTAAACCTCAATGGCATTTTAGTCAAAAGACTATGACTAAAACTAAATCAAAATTTGCTCTCAAAATTAAAACTGTTATGGAGAGACACTTAAATAACGTTCAAAAACAGGTGCATGTTTACATGTGCATGACCGGTGCAGTGATATAAATGAGGCGGATTTAAAGATGCAACATTTTGAATAGAGATTTAAAGCATCACTAAAATATTTTTAAAAGATCTTAAGATGTGACTTCAAAAAAAAAAAAAAAAAAATCAATTCTATATACATATCATCTATATTTTTTTTGTATCTGTATTGTTTGTTATAGAGATTTTTTTAAGCAGTCTTTTTAAACAATTCATTAACGAGTTGCATCCACTGTAAACCACTGTAAATTCTTTAAAAAAATAAGAGTTTTCAACACAGTTTTTATCATTTCCATTTTAATTTTAGGTAGTTTCAGTAATTTTTCAGTGTTCTGTTCTTGTTTTTTTTTTTTAGTAGCTATTTATTTTTTATATCTTTTATATTTTTTTTATGAATTTTTATATTGCTTAATATTAGTTTTAGTTTACATTTGTTAGGACATCAGGTTAAACTAAATGAAAATGAGATATTGCCTTGGCAACTATCTGGAATAAAATCAGTTAAATTATGAAAATAATATTTTGTGTAATTGCAGATAATGATTATTTAGCAACAAATTAATATGGTTTTTGTTTTAATTTAATAACCCTGCCAGTTTTGCATGGGTAAGCACCACTTTTTTTAACTATACATAACATAATGGCAAATATTATTAATAATAACATGCATTATTTATTAACATCGGTGTCTTTTATTGTATTCTTCCAGTAAACCATGACACTGTGCTTTATAGTGATCACAAAGTGATCTTTTGGTTTAATCTGGGTCACGTAATGTTTCCCGACACAGATGGTCATGAGGCGGGTGATACAGCAGCTCGCATGTTTTAATGCAGGAAACCACTGCGTAGGTGACATTGACAAATGCACAGTAAAACTGGAGCAGGTCCGATCTCTCACAGGAATAATGGACTTAAGATGATACTTACCTTCATGTGTGCTGCAGTCCTTCACAAAAATGTATACAAATGAACAGCTTACACAAGCTTTGTCATTTATCGCACAAATTAGGCAAGGTCACTATGTAGATCAGTGTCAGAGGATAGTGTTACGAGCGCTTTAGGCCACGAGGCATGAGTTTGGTATCAATGCAGTCGACCTGTGAGATCATTTCTTCCTCTTGGGTTACTTATGCATAAAGCTGGATATTTGAACGATGCATTGCATTATGCGCTTTTGGCTGATTGTGCCAGCATTTGTTGGTTTATGGCAGGCCTAAAGCTGATATGTGACAGTTTAAAAGGATTTAGTGAAGTACTTGGACTTGTATTGTTTTTCTGTCTGCATTTAAATAAGCTTGTGAAATCATATTAACCCATGGTCGTTCGTGATCGAGGTTTCAGTTTGCAGGGCGGAAGTTGAATTTATTTTGGCAACATCAGCCTGTAAAACAGTTTTTAGTGTTGTTTCATCGGTTATTCAGAGGTGAGTCAAAGATCTAGTGAATTACTGTAATTTGACATCGACTTACGGTCTATTACAGCTGTTGAGGTCTGTCAGAGAAGACGGCTGCCTAATGCAATAACAACCGCCTTCAGTTAGGATCCATTTGTGAGTCTGTCGTCTTTGTACAATCGACCAAACGGTTTTGTACATCATATTGTTGTTAGGGTTTTCTGTGTGGTTGCTATGTGGCCTTCATGTGTCTGAGACAAATCTGAGCCTTAAATTGCTAACTCTCTTTCTTGGACTTGTCTTGAGAAATCACACCCAGAAATTTGGATTCTCAGTCTAAAAATAGTTTAAAATTTAATGAAAATATTTAGAATCTATACTTTCTAAATTATAGTAATGTATAATTTTAATTATAATATTTAGTTTATTTTCTCATTAATAAGTAGGGTTGGGCAATGTATTAAATATTCACAATATATATTTTTTGTGATGTTTTTACTGGAATAAAAAAAAGCAACGATGATTTTAACATTTGTTTTCTTGTTTATTAGTTTTCCCTAAACATGCCATTAGACATTTCTAGTATGAAAGCATGAAGATGTTAGAGTTTTAGTGCTTCATTGAATCAGTTCAAATAGTCATATAATAATATATAATAATTAATGAACTGATTCAAAACTCTGATTCATTTTTTTAATGAATTGATTCAGATACTCAAATATCATTTACTGAATTACATATTGTTATATTTGTGTATATAAATCAAAATAATTAAATAATTATTATTAAATAAACAAATATTAATCATCCTTCCCTCATTCATTTAAGGAAAAAAAAAAGATTTTGAAAACATACCTTTTATTTTATCTACATTTATCTAAATCAAAATGTTTTAGTGAAAATATGTATTTTTCCCCCCCAGGTATATTGTTATATTGGTGCATATAAATTAAAATAATTAAATAATTGTTAATAATCCTTCCTTCCATTTATTTATTAAAAAATTGTGGAAAATAGCATGCCTTTATTTTAACTACAGTTTTACTCTTTTATTTAAATAGTTTTAAATGCATAGATATTGCAATATATATTTAATAATAATTTTTGATAAATCTTATCCCTATTATTTGAAAGCTTGTGGATGTATTGTACAAACTGTACAAAATCCAATCTTTAGTTGGGTGCTGTTGTGTTTGGTTGGGTCCTCTGACCTCTAAAACAGCGTATATGCATCTTGAAGATTGCGTTTTCTGTATTAATTCAGTCTCAAACACAGGGGCCCATTGAGCTGCTGTCTTTGGCCCCTGGGTGTCGACGGCCATCAGATCGTCTCATTGACTCGCAGCCGGAGGTGCTGCGCAGACTCGTGAGCTCCTCCGACTGCGATGACCTTGCGAAGATGCACAAAAGGCCGAGTTGTTTTCCAATCAGACATGTGCTCTGCATTAGCTGATAATGAATCTGGTCAGTGGGCTCATTTGTACCGTTCACGCTCTCATTGTGACGCTGTCCTGCTGCCCTCAGCATTTGCACAGATTCTGCTGTGTGTCCTGTGGAAATGCAGGTGTGTGCTGCATTGTGCTGCGTGATCCGGCCCAGAGTCCTCTGCCATGAACTACACTTTCCATTTTTATAGACGTACAGCACAGCGAATTTCCTGCTTGACCGCAGCATGTTCAAGGCCGTGACTTTCCAAGAACAAAGAATCACTCTTGGGGAGTAACGCGTTAAAACTTGTCACTAACTTTGGGAGTTTTTTCAGAATTTGTTCAAAATTGTTTGAATTTTCCAGTAACATCAGTGTTTTTTCTCGCATTTTATTGTGATTGTATTGAAAAAATAATTGTTGCTTTAATTGACTCATTTATTTATTTATTTTTCTGTGCGAGACAAATACTGCTGTGATTTTATTTTTTTATATAATATATATTTATTTTGCATTATGAAGCATTTTTGCTTTCAGGATATTTTTAAATTATATAATTTAACTACTATTATCTACTATAATACTTATGCATCTCTACAGCTTGTATCAGCACTATGTCTCTGGTTTATATTTTTGGTTTATTTAGTGTATTATATTAATTTATAATTCATTAAAATAATATATAATGTGTACTGTATTATGTAAATTTTAGTTATATATATATTTATTATAATATTTAAAATATTTAGTGCTATTTACATTAATTTCCTGTTTGTAATATAAAATTACTTTTTTTTTAAATAAAATATAAATTTAAACAAATAATTATAATAATGCATTAAAATGTTTCATAATAGTAAATAGCAATAAAAATATATTTTATAATTTATTCAGTGTAATTGTGTGCTTTATTTTAATAATTTAATGTGTTTTTAAATATGTATTTATTTATACAGTTTACATTCCTACTTGATATATTACAATAACGTTTTAAAAGTATTTAACTGTTATATTTTAATCAAATTAATTTGTCCTGTTTTTCTTTAACCAAAGATTATTTCACAAAAATAATAATACATTTCAAATACAACATTTGTGTTTATTTAGCATACTTTTATTTTTTTTATTTATTTAGTACATAGATTAGGTTAATTAAATGTATGTATCATGAGTGTTTTCATGAATTAATATTTATTATGCATACTTTATTTGTCATCTTTTTTTGTCACATAAATACTGCTTTGATTAAATTTTTTTATAAATTGGCATATTTAAAACTACTTAAGGTAGTTAACTTTTAGGGTAGATAACTTTTATTATTTATTAATTTTTTAGGGGCTGCTTGATTTTATGAGTTGCTCGTGGCAAACTGCAATTTCAGATTAGTTTCCCAGCGTTGTCCCCGACTTCGATGCATTTGTCCTCTCTAACCTAGTTACTGAGAAGCCGGTTGAGCTGCAGCTGGTCCACACTATTGACAGAGAGGCAGGAAGTGCTGTGAATTGTGGGGGATGGAAAGGAGAGTCGTTCCTGTCTTCCTATATAATATATAAATGCCAGAGTCATGTGATGGTGAGCCTGACTCTGAATAGGCCGTTGTTGTTGTTGTTTCTCGCTCTGGAGTGATATCTGCGCTTGACAAGGCACTTGCATGGCTTGCAGCCGTCAGCGAGACAGTCCAGGCACAAATGTCCTAATAACAGCTCAGATGCCATCAGCTGAACACACAGCGGCTCAAACTTGGCCTGCCTAGCCAACATCAACAGTTTTGTCTGGTTTTGATCCTGCCGGATGTGCAGCGTCGGTGCCGTGTCTGCTGCATGATCAGTACACACACGTTTATTGCTCTTTGAGAGATATCTAGAAGAATTCATTATTTTGCCATATATGTCCTGTCCTGGCACGGTGTAACAAAGCAACAAGTGATAAATCTCGTAAATTGTAATCTGTGTTTTTCTCCTGACTAGCTGTAGTTATTTATTTATTTATTTATTATGAAGCATTTTCACTTTCAGTATTTTTTTTTTTTTTTTTAATTCTGTACTTAATCTGCTATTAACCACAACAATACTTATCTACACAGCTAGTAATGTCTATGGTTCAGTATATGAATATAACTTTGTTTTGTTCATGTAATGTATTATATTAATTCATAATATAAAGTAATTTATTTATAATGTGTATATTAATTATTATTAATTTAGATTTTCACATTTAGTGCTTTTTACATTCATTTCTCCTGTTGTTTATAATACATAAGGAATTCTCTGTTTATATATATATATATATATATATATATATATATATATATATATATATATAAAATACGTTAAAATGTTTTATAATAATGAATTGTATAAATATAATGATGAAAAAATAAAAATAAACAATACCTTTTAGGTATTTTATTCATATTAAGACAAATTCAGTGCAGTTAGCTGCTTTATTTTAATAATTTAATAAAGTTTTGAATTTAAATTATCTTTATTTAAATGATCTTTAAATTGCTTAAATTATCATTGTGTCTTTGGTTCTGTTCTATTAATACAACTTGTTTTATTTTTTTATTTGTGTACATTTAATGTTCATATTTTATGTTTGCATCTAATTAAGTTGTTTGTTATAATAAATGTAAAAATGTAAATAAATGTAAAATATAACTTTTTTTTATTATTCAGTATATTTATTTATAATGTAAAATAGAATAATATGTGTATTATAATATATAAAGTTTTCTTAAATGTTTAATGCTATTTAAACTAAACAGACAATGACTGTTCTGTTTAAATAAATAATAGTACATTAATATATATATATATATATATATATATATATATATATAATAAATTAATAAATAATTAATTATAACATTTTCCTAAATGGATGATTATTTTTAATGATTTGTAGTGTCTCTAACTACTTATTCAAATGGTCAGATTCACTGTATTTTAACCACAGTTTGAGATGGGTTGATTTCACAGGCACTCTTTGGAAGTTGTCTGACTTCATTTGAGAGAGTGTTTTTTCCCAGCGAAGCGAGCCGCACCCTCGGCAGAGCAAACATGTGGGGGAATGTGTTTGGCGCAACAGGGTGTCCATCCCCCCGGGTCATTCACAAAACAATGAACTGCTGACTTGAGCTTAACATCGGGGAGAGACTTTGATGAGTTCTGCAGCCGGGCCTCTGACGCGTCGGCCTGCATTTGGTCCGTGTGACTTCACTCCTGCTCTGCTGTGGGGGTGGAGAGGCGTCCACATCAATGCGCTTTCTGCTCAGACTCCTGACTCCTAGGTAGGGTTGGGTATCGAGAACCGGTTCTGCATTTCAGAGAACCGGGTATTCGATAAGATATTCGATAAAGCCTACTTGTTGGTCTTTTCACGTTGGTCTGAATGAAAATGCCAATTCATTCTTTGCCACTAGATGCTAGGGGTGGGAATCTTTAGTCACCTTACAATCCGATCCGATTCCGATTCTGGGAGTCACGATCCGATTCCAGAACGATTCTTGATCTACGCCCCCCCCCCCCCCCCCCCCTTATTAATTAATTGAGAATTGTAAAATCCTTACATTTACATTATCCTCACAAGTACTTTTTAAAATAATTACATTCAATTATAATTAAATTTAAAAAATAATTAAAACAGTTGCATGTTAAGAATTTTAAACTAATATAATTTCAAAACATACAAGCCAGTGGCAAATAATAAAGAGGAGCATAGAAACATATAACAAACAACAAACAAAGAGTGCTTTCAATATTTAAGATTATCCGAATGTTTTCCATTCAAGAACTGCGAGTGATTCGAGTAAAGATTTCATCTTTACTGTTGTTTTTTACTATGACATCATAGACAGCGGGAGGTCTATTAAGCTGCATTCACGTGCGGATCTCTTTTGAAATATAAGGAGTAATGCAGTTTGTCCTGTCCGTTTAATCCCTTAAGACATAACTGGCTGTGTTTACATTTAATTTTGCATCATAAAACCATTTTGAGACGCAAGTACATTAAACCACTTATACAGAGTCGCACGCAGCCGCATGCGGGAGCATCTACACAAACAAAGCGCGCGTCAGCATTTGAAATTGAAAGTAGCCATCTGTTAGTGAGGTAGGTTCATATTTTAAATATATAAGTCTACTGCATTCCAAACCACATAAATGATGACTTCGTAGAGCATTTGTAAGGACAATACCGACGAGCGAGACCGCACACTTCAAGTGTAACATCAAACAAAGCGCGCGTCTCTCACAGCGCATCCTGTGCAATGAAGTCCGTGAATGTTGTTGTAATTCGCTTCAACCTATCCAAACTTTATGAAAGATTATTTTACGGAAGGTTTGAGTGGTGTATGTGTGTGAGGAATTGGAAGCAAGCAGAATACGGGTGTTTCTGGAGCAAATTCAGCGTCATCGCACATCTGGTTTAAAACTAAGCTCAGAACCGATTCTGAAATTCTCAGAATCGTTGGAGAGAGAATCTATATTTTTTTTTTTTTTTTTTTCTCCCACCCCTACTAGATGCTGCTTTTGGCGTGGTAAAAATAGCGGTTTCCCCGGTAACGCTGTACACAAATCAGCACTGCACTCACAAACACTGCTTTATCAGGCATTACAGGCATGATGCAATGAAAATGAGACCAATCGACCAATCACCGCAGATTAGCGTCACACAGAGGAGGGGTTTGGAAAAATGAATCGTTGAGCAAATCGTTTGAGAGCCGTTGAGCAACTAAGTTAAAAATAAATGCATATTATAAGACAACGAAAGTGTTTTTTTGACCTTGCATGCATGTCAACCTGTTATTGGGGACTCCCAAAACCAAAATATGAACCTTACCCATAATATAGGCACTTTAAAACGATTTAAGTGCAGGAATGGAAAGAATCTGAAGCACAAGCGCAGAGAACATCGATCTCGGTGTGGGTTTCCAGCCTGTGTCCGTTCTCCAACCGTTCTGTGCAGAAAAGGTTGTTCCAAGCTGGAACTGACTTCTTTCATATTTATCGACCAGTATGCAGAAATCTACATCAGTATATCATCCTAAACAAAGCCGTTTTTGTCTTGCATGAACATAAAACGATGAGAAAGAAAACGCACATGTAAAAAGTATTTTTAGATCTGCTTGCATTCGGTGTTAAAGAGACAGCAGCCTAATAAACACGCTGCCTGTCTTTACTGTTAATTAGAGAACAAAAAAAATCCTTCACTGATCTTGAATGAATATCTTTAATAACCGAAAGCACAATATGGCTTAATCTCTTCATCAAGTGCGTGTTTCAAAGCGAAGCGCACTTCTTTCATGCGATCAGCTGGTGATCTGGTGTTTCCCGCGCCTCAGAACGGCTCCGTTCACAGTGAATGAATGCAGTCAACTCGTTTATTGCATGTGCTGTGAGTTTGGGAACGCAAGGCCACCAGCTAGGCTTTATTTTCGTGGCATATGATTACAGCATTTCACTAGATTTGTAGTGAGACGCGTTTAAAAGCTTAAAAGTGCCATATGAATTGCTGACAGCTAGCGGTTTAAATGCACTCCAAATTCAGAATATCTGTTTCAAGTGTAGAAATTAGGAAAGAAGTATTGTAATTTCCCTACTGTAGTGCAAAGCAAAAATAATATACCTGCATTTATTTTACAGTGCAATTGTTTTACAGTATATGGCTATTACTGTCATTGTTATTATCATATTCTAATTTGTTTGGCTTCCTAAAACACCCGTGTGAATGTAATTAAGATTGAGACGTCATATTGCGATTATTATAGTATCGTGAGATTTTGATGTGGTTGCATCCCTAGTGACTCGTGAACAGGAAGCGGTCTGAGCCGGTAGCCGCTCGCGTCAGCTGCAGCTGGTTAGCGCTGCTCGTTGCTCTCACTGGTTAATGCTGCAGTGCACCTGCTTGTGTGTTTCTTTCACAGTGATCCACGTGGAGCCGGGATCTGTTGTGGAATATCGGGATATTAGAAACAGACCTTGGCTTCTGTGTCAACATTCTTTCAAGTGCTTCAGGACTGTTTCTAATAACACGCTACCTTGTGTGCTTGGTACATGATCTTTTTTTATTATTATTATTTGTGACCCTGGACCACAAAACCAGTCTTAAGTAGCTGTCTTAAGCAGGTATATTTGTAGCAATAGCCAACAATACATTGTATGGGTCAAAACTATTGACATAAATATATCTCAACTTAATTTTTGATTAGTAATATGCATTGCTAAGAACTTTATTTGGACAACTTTAAAGGCAATTCCAGATTTTCAAATAGTTGTATCTCAGCCAAATATTATTCTATCCTTACAATAGGCTACTATTAAATTTATTAAAACTTTTTATTTTTATAATGATCACACAACATTTCTTCCACGTTTTAATTTTAATAGTAAACCCCCTTTGTTTGCCAAAATAAATAAGTTTATTTGATTTTCAATAATTTAAAGATAAATGAAATTAATGTTATGCCTTCATTTGAAAACCAGTTAGTTAGACTTTTAATCTAAATTATAAAGAAGATAAAACATTATTGGTGACCTGTACTGGCACAATTAGTTGCAATGAGCACATTTTCAAAAAGGAGTTATTTTTATTTTTACATTTTCCATTAAAAGACCAAAAGAAAATGATGTATGAGTTGTTGGACGAACAATGACTGAGCTTTGTTTGAAGTCAATAGAGTCAGAAAAGTCCATTTAGAGAAAAATCAAGTTTCCAAAGCAAAAATCACCTAGAAATCCTGCATTTTTCCTCCAATTATTTTTAAAATATTCATCGCTTTATTATTTATCTCAAAATATATAGCTATTTTATTTTTATAAGAACAAAAGCCTGTGACTTGACTATCTAAAAAATCTGTGTTTACATGGAACAAAGAGCAAGCTCACAGGAATTATGAAATAATTACCAAATTATATGGATTTAGAAATAATGTTATCCACTTTAAAAGTATTGTAATTTTCCAGTTGCATGATTAATACGGAAACACTTTACAACAAGGTCTCATTTGTTAACAGTTATGCATTAGCTTGAATAAACTAACAATGAGCAATATTTATTTTCAGCAATTAATGTTAGTTAATATAAATGCAGCTGCTCATTGTTTTTTCATTCTAATTCACCGTGCATTAACTAATGTATTAGGAAAAGTTGAAAGTAACTAAGATTAATTAAACATTAACATTAGTTATGATTAATAAATGCTGTGTGTTTTGCTTATTGTTAGTTCATGTCAGCGGAGCACTGAGCTTGTACGTGTGCTGCTGTACATGACATTTTAATGTAGGATCAAGTAATTATTTTCTGTGATAATGAACTTTATGCACCAAGTGCAGTTGCTAGTTGTATTGAACCTGGACATTCAAGTCTGTAAAGGAGTCAACATCAAGGTTTTCCAGGAAAAACATCCCTTTCATCCACTGAACAATTCAGGGAGTTTCTCTATAGTTTTTTTTTTCTCCAAGAAGAGACAATTGCATTGATAGACTCCAACAAACAAGACAACTTTTCTGGACAAAAGTGCAGTTTAGGGTCAAAAGTTGTCTCTTTCTGAGATTTCTTTTAGAAGATAAATTAGATGAAAAATTGGAGAAAACAGTAAAAACTAATGAGATGTGCAAAGTGAAAAATCTAAATATTCCCGAAGGCTCTCGTTATGGATTCAATCCAATGGCGATTAAAACGGTCAGGTTTTAGAGACCAGGAGACGTTGGGATATCTTTCAAGCAGAAGTTACTGTTTATTGAGAACTCTCTGTGCGTCCCTGCAGTCATCCACGTCTGACTATATCTCAGCACAGTAGAGTTTATACCTTTCAAGGAGGAGGGAAACATAGAGGTGGAGAAAATCTAAACAAAGCATGTAAAATGCAGTACAGGAATCGGCCCATTACCAGAATTTCCCCAGCCCTGAATGCATAGGTGCTAATCTAATCAGCCTGACAGCATCGCCCATACCTTCACATTATCATAGAGACAAAGGCACAGCTGTGCCTGAGCTTTAGCAGTCACCTTTAACGTGGGACCCTGTCAAATGGTCAGGAAGTGCATAAAGACAAAAGGTTAATGTCTCAGACACCTGGGCTGCCTGACTTGATCTTAGAATGTCATCATCTTTACCTCACAATGTAAAACACAATGTTTCAGTTTATATACTATTACATTGGAACCTAGATTTATCATTTTATAAACTTGTAATCCCCTTTGCGAGTTCTAATAACTCTCACAAAATACAAATTTAGACACTTAAAAGTTAATTCTTGTAATCGTTACAGGCACATAGCACTTGCTCTGTGTTGATTGTCTGTAATGACGAACGGCATGCTGACACAGAAACATGCTTCACGCTTGTATGCCGGGTGTTTTATGATGTCATAACTGAAGGCTTTGTGATTGGCTAGTTTGTCAGCCGCGGATATCTGTCGGATACAGTGTTTCGTGCTTGACATGGCAGAGAAATGTCTCCTCCTCGAGGAAAGGCTGAGAAAACGAGCCTGTCACCTGAATGCCGTGTGAGAGATGCCTTTCTGAGGTTCATTGTTGAAGCGTTCAGACATTTATGGATTGTTTATTTCATGCAATGTTAATGGCTGTCAGAATGGACAACCTGAGATCTTTTCTAACGTCTCATTCAAGTCATTTACATCTTGAAGAAAAACAAATGTGCTATCATTAAAACTCAAAAACAAAACAAATACGCCAAATATGGCATGATTTGCTTGAAATGTTAATAGAAATGAGCCTTCACTTAAAAACAAGCAAACAAGTCCTGTTGTTTAATGGCTGCTCATTTCATGCTCCAGTCACGGCCGCTGAGGAATTATTAGCAACGCAGACAGATGCATTACAGAAATAGCACAAAGCGTTTTCTGGCAGTCATCTTACCTTCATAACGTCATCTCATTGGTCTTAGACCTTTTGAAGATGTTTGTTTTTAGCGTCAATCTTACATTTGATTTTGTCTGGAGAAACACTTGAAATGAGGGCAGCTGCCGCAGTTTATTATGATGATAAATATTGTGTGTATGATCGATTGGTCAAATAAGTGACGAAAAAAAGTAGAGAGAGAGAGATAGATAGATTAACAATGCTTAATGTTAATTTCATTTACGTTACATATTTACATATACATTTTTAACATTTAACAAGTTATATACATTAATGTTTAGAATGTTTATTTAAATTATTTGTGATTTGATATACAATGAATTATATATATATATGATAAATAAATAAAAGTAATACTTTTATTCATCAAGACACGTTAAGTTGATCAAAAGTGTCAGTAAAGACATTTACAATGTTATAAAATATTTATATTTTAAATAAATGCTGATCTCTTAAACTTTCTATTCGTCTGTGAATCCTGAAAAATAAAATGCGTCACAGTTTCCACAAAAATATTGGGCAGCACAACTGTTTTCAACATTGACAATAATCAGAAATGTTTCTTGAGCAGTAAATCAGTATATTATAATGATTTCTGAAGAATCATGTGACACTGAAGCCTGGAGTAATGATGCTGAAAATACAGCTTTAATCACAGAAATAAATTATATTTGAACAGCTATTCACATAGAAGACAGCTATTTTAAATTGTAATAATATTACTGATTTTACACTATTTTTGACTCTGAATCTTATCAGACTTCCAGCTGTCTATGTAGGCAGCAGGTTCATAGAAGATAAATAGATGTTATACCTAAAACACACAGACAGAGAAGCTGAAAATACATTCAACATGCATTAAAACCAGTTCTCATCCGCTTCTGATCGCATAGCAGTCCGTAAGCGGCGTATGACGTCACATCGCCCAGCAAACAGGGGGAAACGGGATGTGACGGCGTCCATTGAGAATCGGTGTGTGGAGCGGAGCTCCGGAGGTCACGGCCGGCTTCGGGACGCAGCAGGGGTTTGGCAGGTTCACGGATGAAAGCCGGATCGGCTGTGGCAAATTTCTCACCCAGCAGATGCCCGCGATGCTGAACCGGCTCGACAGGTGCGGGATGCTAATTGGCAGCGTGTGTATAGCGTTACAGATGCAGAGCTGTCAGCGTGAGATACGAGATACTCCCAATATAAAAGTTTATTTTGGCATTACATGTGCTGTTTTAACACTAGCGTTACACCGAAAATTGAAACATTGAGAAAAAAAAAAAGATATATATATTTTTTTTAAAGAAAGCAATACTTTTGTTCAACAGGGATGCAATAAATTGATCAACAGTGACATTTAGGACATTTATAATTTTGCAAAAATACATAAATTGCAACATTATACATTTCACAATTAATTACAAATGAATGGCTAGTACACTGCAAAAAATATTTTTCAAAGCTATTGGAGTATGCTTCACAAGAAAATTGTTGTTTTCTTTGCCCCCCCCCCCCCCCACCACCACTTCAAAATTTCACACTTAAATTTAATGTTAGTAATATATATGTATGCAAAAAAATAATAATTTTTGATCAAGTTATTGGAATACATTTTACAAAAAATAAAAATACTATATCAGTCTTTCTATATCAAAGTTTCACATTCATTTCAATGTGTTACTTGCCATTTCTTTGTTAATAATTGTGCAATTTCTAAGTAAAAATAGTTTCTATACCATTTTTTGTGTGTGTAACACATTGAAAAAAATACGTTAAAATCTTTACAAAATTGAATAAAAATCTGACAGTTTCAACAAATGATTGATCAACAGTGATTTCACTATTGTAAAATAATACAAATACAAAAAACACATTAATAAATTATTTAGCAATAATACTAACAACTATTTATTGTTGTTTTATCATTATTATTAATAATAACATTTATTATTATATTTTTATTTATTTTATTATTATTATTATTATTTATTTTTAGGTTATAGGTTTTTTTATTAATAGTAATATTTATATACTTTTTATATATATATATATATATATATATATATATATATATATATATATATATATATATATATATATATATATAATATTATTATTATTATTATTATTATTATTATTATTATTTTTTTTTTTTTTTTTTTCATGTTTCTTCATAAAATGGTTCTAATAGCTGCACTGAAATCTCTAGCAGGTGGACAGTATATACTAGTCTTATCTCTGTTTCTGATGTATTTTCATATGATCATGTGGCCGTGTATTGACGTCGGTGAGAGCCGCTGATGTGACAGTGAAGCTCTTGAAGCGGATGAGTCATACCGATGCGCACGGCCTGTTGCATTTTTCCTATCATTTGCAGGCACTTCAGTCGTGTTAAGAGACTGCCGTTGGCCTCGCTCTGTCCGTGTGCCGTGAGACTCATCAGCAAAAACACAGCAGAATATGGTGATGAAGGCCATAAATGTCAGGAGACGCATGTTGTATTCATGCTGCTGACGCGTTTGCTGTGATATACTGTTGGTTCAGTCGAAAAACACTGTTTGTCAGGAATAAAAGCATTGATTAGAAATGCGTGGGATGGACCTTTTGTGAATGCATTAAAAGGGATAGCCAACCCAACTTCATCATCATTTACTCGTATTCCTGTCGTTCCACACTCGTATGATTTTCTCTCTGTTGTAAAACACGAAAAGAGATACCAGGCAGGATGTTCATGCTGCTCTTTTCCACACTTTAAAAAAACTTTTTTTTTTACATCAACTGAAAATATTATATTTTCCATATTGAAATTACCTTATTATTATTTACATTATTAATAATAATGATTAAAAAAATATTTATTGTTTTTATTAATTATTTGAATAATATTTATTAAGTTATTAAACAATATAAAAATTATTGATTAATAATAATAATAATAACATTTTTTTATTTATTAGGTAAATTTATAACTTATTAAATATTTAATCGTAACAAAATGTATTGTTATTAATGAATAAAAATTCTAAAAAGTATTTAATATTTTTAAGTATTTTTTATTAAATTATTCAAAATGTTATTGTATTAATATTTTATTTATTAATTCATAATGATCATTATTAAATAAATGTAAAAAATTATTTAACACCAATAATAATAATAATTATTATTATTTTTATTATTATTAGTAGTAGTAGTAGTAGTAATTAAAACATTTTTATTTATTATTAGATTTGTTTATTTTCAATGGTAAAAAACAGTCCCTAATTTTCCAAATTTTGAAAACAGTCAAATCTTTTATTTATTCTTTTAAAGAAAGCTTGAAAACAAACAAATTAAATCTAGCACATTAGATTTATGATCATCTTGAGACCTAAATATTTGTTTTTGTCAACCTCCATTTAATTGAACAATTTTACATTTTATTTTACCCAAATTAAGCCAACTTTACCCAAAAGATAGTTTTTGTATAATTTTAATTAAATTTAATGTAACTTTATCCATTTATTAATTTCTGTTTTAATGCTGTCTATAATGATTGCTGGTGTAACTCTACACTGGAGGTGCCTGCATTTCTATTTTTGACCCGCTGCAGATCTGCTCCAGCCATTTTTATTTCTCCAAACATCTCAAATGAAATCATTTTATGTCTCTGTTCAACTCATAATCCAAATAAATGTATATACATTAGCAGTTTTTGTATAATTCACCCATTCCACTGATATTTATTGAGTGACATGCAGCTTTGGTCCTTGTATTTGTGGCTGTTTTTAGGCTCTGTCTCAGTCATCACAGTTTACCCCGTAAGTTTGCAAAACGTTGTTAGTGCCTCTGTTAATTCCAATGAATTGCAGTGAAGTGAGGCACTCGACACGTGACTCGTTTACATCCACAAACTGCTGTTTCCATTATAAAAGCCTCCTGTCAGAAGTGTTGTCAATGGAAAGGCCTGCTGTTCATCGGTGACAGATTCGCAGCTCTGACACCCACCCATTGGCAAAGTGCATCATGTGCATCACAGATTTTCTCACCCAGGTTTGTCATGATCCATGCTGAGAGATGCATAGAGATCAATTCAGGCAATGCACAATTTATGGATAACCATTTCCGTATCGCATTTTCTAGATCATTTCTATAGAGGAATGATGAGTGGCTGTTTTGCATGTATTAGAGAGAGTTTATTTGTGTGTTAACGTGAGTGTGTGTTGGATTACTGTGGCTCTCCTGGGTGGGCGTCACGTCTCAGCACTTCACAGATGATCAGATTTACAGTGCTGGATCAGACGGGCTCTTCTAACACTTGCTCACCATTCATTCACTCATTTGTTTATGCTATTTGAAGTTCATTTGCTTATTAATGCATTAGTGTGTTCATGCATTATTTTCATGCTTTTATTATTTTTGAACTAATTTAATCTTTTTTTTTTTTTTTTTTTTTTAGTCGGGAATTCATTAATTTTGTTGATTTATTCATTCATTTCAGTTCATTTTTGCATTCATACATTTGTTTTTTCAAGTGTTATGCATTGATTAATTCATTTTTAAATTTTATTTTAATTGAATAATTTTTTAGTCACGCATTCTTTCATTTTGTTGATTTATTTGTTCATTCATTTATTTGTTCAATAATTTATAAATTAATTTACTAATTTATTTATTGATTGATACTGGTGGTGGTTGAGGAGAGCCCCCCCCCCACATGATTTTAAAGTGCTTTGGGTGTACAGCAATACACAATAAAGCGCTATATAAATGCATCATTCATTCATTCATTGACTCATTTTAGTTCATTTATGCATTTTTTTCACATGTTATGCCTTTGTTTAATGCTTTTATTATTTTTTAATTAATTGAATAATTTTTTAGTCATGCATTCATTACTATACCATTTATGTATTCACCCATTTCAGTTCATTTGTACATTAATGCCTTTGTGTCTTCATACATTAAGTAATTTTTTCATGATTTGATTTTATTTAATTTAATCATCATTTAATATGCATTTTATTTGTATTTGCTCATACTGTAGATGCATTCATTTATTAATGTATTCATTAATTTTAGTTCATTTGCTTAATGCATTTGTGAAATTCATGCTTTCAGTCATATTTTTCATGCTTGTATTGTTTGTAATTTAATGTAGTCATTCATTTAGTCATGCATTCATTTGTTCATTAAATCGTTAATTCATTCATTTGTGCGTTTCAGAATGTTTCGACGCACTGATTAAACCACAGTATGTATATTTACCAAAACATATTTTGTAACTGAAAATGTATCATAAAAGACTCCTTTTAGGCTGGAGGACTGGAAACAAGCGTCACCAAGTATTGCGGTTGCAGAAGCTTGTTTTGGAGTTCATTGGCTTGCATTATAATGCAAAGAGTGGCCAAGACATGAGAGTGAGTAAATGATGCCAGAATTCTCATTCTTTGCTTTGCACTCCTTTAATCAGCGCTAATAGTATCTTCTGGCATTCACTCGCTCCGGCTCAACACAAGGTTGACTGTCATCACAAAGGCGTGCGTGTTTTTCCAGACCTTGAGACTTCAACTTGTGCTTTGATGCATTAGCACACTTAAAAGTGAGCGAGTCGAGATGCACTAAACGAGTAGCACATGAAGCTTTTGTTACTCTTTTATTCAGCCTCCACTTACCACTGCAACTCCTACCCAGAGCAGAGGACGTCCATGTCCAATCCGTGTGTAAAGGTGAAATCTGAGGAGCTTTGGGTTGGAATTGAGCGTGTGCAGATTCCCTGTGTGATGTGACCTTGCGGAGGACAGGTTGTGTTTTAAAGAGCAGATATCTTTCTGAATGTTTCTCTCAGGCTCAGGAGCTCAGGATCTAGTCTTTCTTGCGCATTAATCTCTGATGTGTCCGAGTCGACTGTCCGTGCGACGCATGCATAATTACCAGCGGGAGAAACGGCTTTGAATGCATTTCAGGCGTGTTCACATGATGTCATAGTCTGTGTTTTATCGCTGTATTGCACTCATTTGTATATTTTTTTTCAAAGCTGCTGGTGCATGCAAAGACAAATGTCACGGCGGTTTGCATTCAGATCAAAAACTCATAACAACAATATTTAAAATATAAATATTTTGGTAAAATATTACCGCAAAAAAAAGTCAGTGCACACAAATGCATTTATTTATTTATTTAAATGTTTTATTTATAAATGTTTTTTAAGTTACAATATAACAAAGATAATTAAAATACAAAAATACTTTAGTAAATATCACTGCTCACAAATTACCTTATTGATGTATTTATTTAAATGTTTTAATTTTATTTGTATATTCTTTAAAGCTACAAATTTGTTACAAACTCATAGCAAAAATAATATTTAAAATATAAAAATACTTTATAAAATATTTAAAATGACATTTAATTGTAATTAAATGTATTAAATGGCCTAAGTTGTTTGTAATGTACATAAATGATATTTGTAAAGTGTCTAAAGTATTAAAAATGGTTTTGTTTGCTGATGATACTATTTTATATTGTTCTGGGAAAAGTTTGGAACAGCTTCTGAATACAAAAATGGTTTGATAACAGTCTTTCACTGAATTTAAGTAAAACAAAGTTTATAATATTCAGTAATCGACAAAGCAACAATAAAGTGAAATAAATAAAGTTACAATTGATCATAAGTTATGTTGGAAATCACATATTAATCATGTAAAAACAAAAATGTCTAAATCCATTGCAATATTAAATAGAATAAAACATATTTTTAATGAAAAAACTGTATATATATTGTATTGTGCGCTCATAGTTCCATACATTACTTATTGTGTGGAGGTGTGGGGTCACACATATAAAACCAACTTAAATTCAATATATATGTTACAAAAGAAAGCTATTAGGATTGTTAAAAGGTTGATTATTTACGAACCAACAAGTAAATTGTTTATTAATTTACATGCATTCAAATTTGTAGATTTAGTTGATCTATATACTTTACAGTTAATGTACAAAGTTTTTAATAATTTACTTCCAAATTGTATTCAGAGGCTGTTCAAAATAAGAGAAAGTCAGTATAATTTAAAAGTAAGGGCAAGAACTAATGCAAAAAGTAGGTTTATCTGTTAAATCTATGGAATAAATGTGATAAGGAACTAAAAGTATGTAATTCACTTTAAGAAAATGTATAATAAATAATTATATGACTCAGTATAAATAAATTGTGGTTGTATTGTTTAAAAGAGTGTGTATTTTTATGTTTGTTTTGAATTATGTTTGTACATTTTGGGGAATGTTTTTGTTATATTGTTTATTTTGTGTTATTTAACTTTGTGAAAAGTGTCGCCCATTCAGTTAATTATGTATAAAGGCATAATAAGCAAGGCTTCTGCCTACTCCTTTTTCGGTAACAATGTATTTTATTTATTTATTTTGTGAAAATTTATTTGTGAGGACCAGAATAAAATTATTATTGATTGATTTTGAAAAAAAAAAAAAAAAAAAATTACATTTAAAATAGTGGTTAGTTGAGCTTTTAGTTTGCAGTTGTTGTTTGTTTTTATTACAAGTCTGTATTGTTTAGGGTTTAGCCGCACTTATATAATTTTAATAATTAATTTTTTTAAATTTAATTTTAAATTGTAATGCTTTTTTAAGCTACACATTTGCAGAGCTTATTATTCACGCATTGAACGTGTAAAATTAGACCACTTTGTATTGTAAACAGCACTGCAGACAAGTATATTAGACAGATGTAAGACTGACTTATGTGTGCGTTAGTAATATTAACTAAACCATCAGCGTCAGGCTGTATTTCCCCATAAGTCTCTCTCACCTCATTATTTGTAATTGCCTTTTCCGCTACAGTGAAGCTCACATCTGGAAGCAGCTGATCCTGCATCGAGTCTAATAAACTCTCACTTCACACATCTGCAGATAACTGGAGTAATACAAACATCTCAGCAGACAATCTGAAACCGTTGATGTGCTGCATTTTTGGTCTCAGCTGCAGAGGAAATTAACAGGCCATAAATATTTCCAAATTGTCTTTTGCATTATTTTGATTTCTCTTTCATGCACTTATATATGTATTTATGTATGTATGTATTTATTTATACATGCATGCATGCATGCATACATACATAGATACTTGTTATTGATGGTGCTTTTCACATGTTAATTCTAGGCCCTGATTGTATTTAGATCTGTATATAAATGTCAAAACGTCCAATTCACTTTAAAAATAAAATAAGATTATTTTAATAAATTTTAGATTTGTTATTTTATTTAAAAAGATATTAATTAAATTTTAGCACAATTTTAATGGTATTTTTATTTTTATATATTTTTTTAAATAAATAATTAGATTTAATTATTTATTTATTTAATAATAAATATATTATGTTTAAATTAGTATATAATTTTATTCATTTTTAAATATTTATTAATTTAAATTGTAAAGTATGCATGCATGGTAGTAGTTGTACTGCCTTTTCATTGATTTAAATAAACATTTGTTGTTTTAATTATGATCTGAGAATCAACATTGTGAATAATGGGGTTTATTTTTGCATTAAATTTCAACACATTAGTGCTATGAGAATATGAATATGTTTTATGCAAAATATAATTTAATAATTGCGTCATGCTTTTATTTATGGGCTGATATTTGACCTGGACATGTTTTATGTAGAAATGAGTTGTTCGGTCTAGCTTACAGACCAGTAGTCTGCATGCGACTGAAGAGTTAAGTGTAATGTTTCAATTGCTGCATTAGATTCGGTTTCACTCTATACGTTTACATTACCTCTCATGTGAAAGCAGGAAGTGATGTCGGTGAACAGCGCTCGTGTAGGTCATATTCCATACGATGAGTTGGAAAATGGAGCTGGTGAAATGGATCAGAACTCCGGAAGAGGAACCGGGAAGGTTTATTCCCTTTCCTACTTTCTCATCGTGAGCCCTGTTGGTTCTGGTTGCAGGCTGGTTCACTTAGTTCAGTTTCCTTTGACCGCGATAGCAAACTCATTGGTGGTCTGTGGACGAACAGCCACCCAAAACATGCCACAGACACAAGACACCTTCATGGGTTCACTGCTCCACCGGTTTCTGACCAGTTTTGAGCTGTTTTTCAGCTGTCTGTGTGCAGGAATGCATGAGAGGGAAGCTAGACTCCATCAGTTGCTGCTGAACCCAATTTTCCCGGTTGCTCTTCAGCAACATAAACTGACAGATATTTCCAGGCTGATAGCCAGATAACTAGGGCATGACCATGTGTCTCTGTTTCTTGTGATGTTCACTGTGGAGGGCTTGTGGTCGTGATGGAGGAATGATAGTACCTTTGTTTTGAGATAAGTATAAACATTCACACTTTAGTGGCTAAAGCACAGAAATAGTGACCAGGAAGTCACTGAAGATATAAAATATATTTTTTTTCCTGGGAAAATATTAGAATTTTAATCAAATATCAAATTGACAGATTTTATAGCTGTTATTCATTCACTCCATTCAGTCATTCAATCAAATATAAAATTGTGAGATACTATTTAGTAATAATATTTAATAGTAATATAAGGTAATATGTAATTTATTTATTCATTCATTCATTCTTTCTCATGAGAAAATACTAGAATTTTGAGATATTATATGTTTGGTATATTTATTTATTTATTCTGAGAAAATACTAGAAATTAATCAAATATCAAATTAAACTATTTTATATAGCTGTTATCGTTTTTTATTTTTATATGATTTATTTATTATTGTAAATTGTTAAATTATTGTATAGAATTCAAGTATTATTGTTTTTATAATTATTTTAAATTGTATCACACTGGAGTTTGCCATGAATTTGGCCTGATGCTGATATTGTGTTAAATTATAAATTAATTAATTAAAATAATAAATAACAACTAAACAAAAACACTTAATAAAAAGATTAAATCATTTATTTGTTTACCTGCACGTCATGTGACCATTAACCAACATTACGCAAATGCAGTGTGTTGTGAAATTATTGAAATATTAACTTAAAATCTCAGCTGACAAAATTTTACATAAATGCAACAATAAATACGACTGTTATAAATAGGAAATGTAAGTGGATGGAAAGGGTGAACTTCAATCATGTTGGTTTCCATTCAGAAATGCATTCATTTAATATTCAGTTTTACTTTGTAATGCATGACACTACAAAAGATCAATGGTTTGTGAATGTCGTTCATCCCAGCAATAAGTGTACTGTGAATCTATTTGGATAAAAGCGCTTGGTAAATGACTTGCAGTCAGCTGATGTCTTGTTCATGACTGCGAGAGATGTTTGTGTGTACAATGAGAGAAACTAGCCTTTATTTAGCTGTAAATACTTGCTGAGACATCAGGACGGCGTTTCGAGTGCCGCCCTCATCAGAAGCAATGCAGCTCGCCGACTGTGCCGCTGGAATAGAGGCCCATTGAGAGCCGAATGCAAATGTGTGTTTGGGTGTTGAAGGCCACAACTGAGGCTCGATTCTCCTTCTGCTCTGAAAATGGCCCTTGTGTTTGTCTCCCACCCACCAGCGCAGTCGGGTTACTTTTGACTGCGAGCCGAAAGATCGAGGAAACCGGAGTCGAGTCCGATGCGCCGCAGTTCGAGGAAGCTCTGCATCGGTCAAATAGGGTCCTATGAAACCCATTTTATTTTTCTCCAAATTCCATTTTTTCTGTTTGAATTTTTCTGGACTCCTTTTTAAATGGTTAAATTAAATTTTATTATTAAAAAAGCATGTCTAATTGATTCAAATCATGAAACTTATTAAATTTCACATCAATTTATTAAAAGTTGAACAAAAATTACATATTTGGGGCCCTATGAATTTTTTTTTTTTTCTCAACATATGTTTTATTGTTATCAAATTCTGTGTTTTAACATGTTTAATTATTTGAATGCATAAAAACAACTTAATTTATTCAAATTGATTCTTACAATAGCCTTATGATTTTTTTCTCTCAGAAATTATGAATTGTGTATTTAAATTCTGATCATCAGAAAAATTAAACAAACTTTATTTTTTTGGCAAACAACGGGGATTTACTATTACAATTAAAACATGGAAGAAATGTTTTGTAATTTATTCCTTTAAAAGATAAAGTTTTAATTTTAGTAGTAGTACATTCTACTGAACAATAGTAGTATACTGTATTTTTCTGTCTTCAAGTTGAACAGAACTTTTATTTTGTCGGGTTACTGTGAATACCTTTTTAAATTTCTGAGTGTATATGATAAAGTTTCTCTGAAATGAAATGGTAAAAGTGGGAATGTGGGAAGTCGTGGCCTAATGGTTAGAGAGTTGGACTCGTAATCCAAAGATTGCGGGTTCGAGTCTCCGGCCGGCAGGGATTGTAGGTGAGGGGAGTGAATGTCCAGCGCTCTCTCCACCCTCAATACCACGACTGAGATGCACTTGGCTGAATGTCACTTCACTTCACTAAAATGCTCAGGAAGTGACTCTCAGATATGTTTATATGTATTTATGTTCTCATTTAGTGAGATGGCAGTATGTGTGTCTGCCATTCATTCATACAGAGATTTACAGAACATGAAGTCATGTTTAAATAATCTTTATTTTATCTTTTTGCGGCTTGTGATTTACAGATACTAGTCCATATCACGATTGGATTCAAGTGTAATGACCTGCTTTTGATTAATTAATCCAAAATTTGACAAATTCTGTGTCATTCTGCGTTATATATTGTAAACATCCATAAAAATTTACAGTAAAAAAACGGCAGCTGTGGTTACCAGAATTTTACCGTATCTTTTAAATTTGCCTGCGTATCATTAACTGATGTAATGTTAATATGCCAACCTGTTGAAGTACTGAAATCTGTTTTGTACCAAAAGCAGGCAGTGATGAGAGAGTGCAAATACCAAAGCCCATCACAAGCAGCTTTTAAATATTAACATATATAGAAGGTCCACTGTCATTCACACAAACATTAAACACCATCATGGTAACACACATGAAACTAAAATAATGCAATAAACATTAATTTAACAACATTAGATGTAGCATACAACACTAATGTACACAACTGATAAGAAAAAACTGAGAAGAAACAGTTTTTTTCAACAAAAACATCAAATTTGAAATGTAACGCAGGGAATTCTGGGAATGTCAATTTACGGTTATTCACTGTTAATTATGTTCTTTTTCACTTCCAAAAATGGTATACTACTGTAAAATTACATGTGATGTCCAATATAGTTTTTCACCGTATATAGTAAGGGAGCTTACCGTTAACCATTTAACAGATTTTTACTGTAGCATTTTTACAGTCTTTTACCATTAAATTCACGGTCATTTTTTACAGTGTACAGTAAATTCCGTTTTTATGACTGAATTCCGCCACATCGCGGAAATCATAGCGCCATAGTCAAATAATAGAGCGTGACAAAGGCCATTACACCTCCAGAAACCTGCGAGTGTTTGGACAGATGACAGTAAAAACGCTCTGTGAATTTACAGAGATTCTGGGATTTTATTCTGCAGTGTAAATCTATTTTTAGAGACATTCATTCTGCCAGCCAACTTCCGTTTGACCTCAGTTATACCCTAATTAGCACGTTCGCTTAAACACTAATTTTCTCAAAAATGCTCTTGATTTACATGGGCGAGTAATGGGAATTGCTTGGCTTGAGTCTGAGGCACGGATATTTAAATGGGTTAAGTGGTTTTAATCCTAATCTCTCCATGAAATGAGTAGCAGCGTTCCCAATCCTCAGTGGGTTTGGTGTGAGGAGGCTGTATGGAGCGTTTGCTGTCACTGATGGTATTGGTGCTGCGTTTGCCATGTTTCAGGTGCAGCGCTTTGAAACGGCCGAGAGCTTTTAGGGGTTCAGAGCAGTCATTCACAGTAAGTGGAGTTAATCTGTCTGAAAGCTTTCTGGTTATCTGATACCTTCCCGGTGCTCACGACTGATTGAAAGACTTTCCCTAATGCACTGAAACAGCTGTGGTGTGACGCGGCACGTGTGTGTGGTGCTCATGTGGGCGACACGGGTTCAAATCTCATCACCATCATCATCAAATCACTATTATTACCTGTTCACAGCTAAAGGGATTGGTCACTCCTATCTATCTATCTATCTATCTATCTATCTGTCTGTCTGTCTGTCTGTCTGTCTGTCTGTCTGTCTGTCTGTCTGTCTGTCTGTCTGTCTGTCTGTCGTTCTATCTGTCTATCCATCTATCTGTCTATCCATCTATCTATGTATCTGTCTGTCGTTCTGTCGGTCTGTCTGTCTATCTATCGTTCTATCTGTCTATCCATCTATCTATGTATCTGTCTGTCTGTCTGTCTATCTATCATTCTGTCTGTCTGTCTGTCTATCTATCTATCTATCTATCTATCTATCTATCTATCTATCTATCTATCGTTCTATCTATCTATCGTTCTATCGTTCTATCGTTCTATAGTTCTATCTATTCTTTCTATCATTGTCTGTCTGTCATTTTGTCTATCTCTCTTTCATTCTGTCTATTTTTTTGTCTGACTATTGTTCTATCTATCGTTCTATCATTATGTCTGTCTCTGTCATTTTGTCTGTATCTGTCATTCTACCTATCTGTCTTTTTTTTTGTCTGACTATCGTTCTATAGTTCTATCTATCGTTCTTTCATTCTGTCTGTCATTTTTTCTGTATCTGTCTGTCATTCCATCTATCTGTCTATTTTGTCTGATCTCTATCATTTTGTTTGTCTCTGTTATTCTGTCTATCATTTTGTTTATCTATCAAGCTATATGTCTATCTATCGTTCTGTCTGTTATTTTGTCCGTCTGTCTATCATTATATCTGTCTATCTATTGTTCTGTTTATTATTTCAATTGCAATTCTGCATCCTGTTTGCTACCTCAATTAAAATTCTGGAACTGAATTTGAATCGAAAGGCATTCTGAATTCAGTTCTGCCACATACAGGTATGAGACGGGGACAGTCTGAGGAAAGTCCCAACATGATGACAAGGACACTCGTGTCAGAAGACTGTCTTTGTCAGCATTCCCAGGAGCTCATCCCGTTAAGCCTCTTTGATCCTGCTCTCTCACTGTGCCGTACCCTCGTAATCAAGCCTATATATTTAAGTGCCGTGCGGGAGAGTGACGGGCCCGTCGTGACCCACTATACCTTCAATCAGCGCTGGCTAGACCACTCACGTCGCTTGAGCGCACAGCAGTGTCAGCGAGAATGGTACACTGCCTTTCACATCAACATCTGCTTGATTTTCATGTCAATCAGAGATTGTATCACCATTTTAAAGTATGTTTGTGTCAAGTAGTCCCTTGAGCTCAGCAGATTGTGTTGTTTTCAACATTGTGTGCATTAATGGTTGTCTAACTCATTCGTTCAGACGGGTCCGAGGGGCCACCACTGACGAGACTATAAACCCATTTTTCATTATTGTTAGGTATATAAAACCAAACATTGACTTATATTGTTCGCTAACATTGTTAACACAAGGACTTTGGCAGTTATTATGTTTGCATATTTCCTTTGAGGTCAAAATGACTCCAGATGTATTTATTTTTCACTGAATTGGCACAAAAGCAGTAGTTTGAATGCAACCTGAGTGGCAACATCTGGGCTGTGTTTCAATGTCACTTACAGAAAACAGACTGCTAATGTCTTTGAAAGTACATGTGCTAACCAGGCGTGGCATGAGAAGTAAACTTTCTGTCTTCGTTAAATGAAAAGTACAGCACAAAGTGACAAATTCAGTCAAATCAAAAACTGTTTGATCTTGAAAATAGTTAAATAGGGCACAGGGCTCCAGACTACGACTAAAACGGTCGCATTTGTGACCAAAAATATTAATTTGCGTGTGAAGTCTGGCGACTATGTATATTTACATGTTATGACTTTAAAAAAATGTCCTGATTGTTTTGCGATCACATCTTTTGTTATGTTGATGTATTAAACTGAGACGATGCGCAATGGAAAAAAAGAGTTTCAAACAGTCCTCATCTCTGTCAAAATAAATGCCTGCTAAACGCAGCTCAGTTGTGCGGCACAAGAGAGATCAAAATGACGGAGACGTGCAAAGTGAAAGTGCAGAAAAGCAGCGACTATTTCGTGCACAACTTGAACAAACTTAAAGTCGTGACGTATTGTCAAGTATGGTGACCCATACTCGAAATTGGTGCTCTGCGTTTAACCCATCCAAGTGCACACACACAGCAGTGAGTAGTGAACAAATGCACACACACACACACACCGTGAACACACACCCGGAGCAGTGGGCAGCCATGCTGCAGCGCCCGGGGAGCAGTTGGGGGTTCGGTGCCTTGCTCAAGGGCACCTCAGTCGTGGTATTGAGGGTGGAGAGAGCGCTGTACATTCACTCCCCCCACCTACAATCCCTGCCGGCCGGGGACTCGAACCCGCAACCTTTCGATTACGAGTCCGACTCTCTAACCATTAGGCCACGACTTCCCCGGGTTCTTCAACAGGTAAAGCTATCAGCTGTGTGGGTAAAGCTATCAGCTGTGTGGGTAAAGCTATCAGCTGTTCAACAGGTAAAGCTATCAGCTGTGTGGATATTGGCAATATCGTTAACAATTCTCGTTTATAATCATTACTAATATGGCTTCTTGTTATCAAGATCTTAGTCTATATGCTGTTCTGTAAATGCGTGAACTTCATATTAGCTTGTTTGCAGTGCATTTGCCGTCCAGTAATCACAATAAGATTCGTTACATTTAAATAAACAAAGTATCAGCTTTAACATTGTCAAATTCATAACAAAAATAATAAAATAAATATGGTTGTGGCGCTCTTTAATGCAGGAGGCGCAATCTCTTTTTTTTGAAAATGTGTTGTGTTCACTTTTTATTTTAAGTTCGGGTAACTTAAATTTATTAACTTACAATTACTAAAAAGTGTCACTCAATGGCCAAGTGATGCTTATGGTCCATGATATTGCTACAGATTCTTGTAATAATTATTTGTGACTGTATATTTCAAGTTGGAAAAGACGTTTAGTTCCCACTTTAAGTGAACCTTAGTTCCCAGGTCATCTACGAGATGGATTAAAATGCTGATAAATTCAAGAAAAGCTTAGACACACACATGACAGTATGATTGAAATGTCAAAATGTAAAAAATAATTAAACAAATAAAACTTGTTTTATAATTTGATGCCTAGGTTTTTTTCTTATAGGAGCCAATGGCTTCTTACTCAATTTGTTTTTTTTTTGTCTGGAGCCCTGGGGCACAGTTTTGATCCAGTTCACTTGAATTCAGATTATAGTTGGTAAAACCGTTCTTGTTTTTCTTTCAAGATGCTAAATGCTATAAAGTTAATTTGATTGTCTGTTGCTCTACATTGTCAGGCATGTGTGAGGATGCAATGTAAATAGATGTAAATGAACGAGCACACTGACAACAGTTTGCAGCAACAAAGCGAAGTGAATCAGTCATTTACAGCTAAGGTTGCTGATTTAAGGCAGTAAAGCGACAATTGCGTGATCCTTCGCTTGATACTGTTGAATACAGCAGTCAAATGGGAGCCGACAATACAGCATCTTGCCAAACTGAAGCGGTTTAGTCACTGTCAGTATGAACGCACCTTTGTTTAATCCAGTTTGTATTTGAAGAGTAGGGAAATTACATATAAACCTGTAGAATGCCAATTTATCAAACAAAGCTTTTCTGACATTTTTATATGCATAAAATTTACCAATTTATGCATGTACAATAAATTGCTGTAAGATTATGCTACATCTAGAATTCAATTCAGTTTACATTCAGATTCTTTTTTTTCAGGACACAAGATAAATTAAACTGGATTAAGCATCAGCCAAGACTATATATGGCATATCATGATGCACATCGATGCATGCATGCTTTGAACATTAGCCATGAACCTTATACTTCTTTTTTTAATGTTTCTCAAACTTTTTTCTCCTATACAATGCTTTTTTGGGCATTTTGGATTTCTAAATCGGATTCCTCCATTAATTGCAGCGATGCAGTATTGTGTAGCACGTTGAGGATTGGTCATTCGATCCAGAGCTTCTGGTCGTCCTCCATCAGCACCATTCCTGCCGAGTTCGACAGTAAAAATAGACCTTCATTATTGAATCAGCAGTCTCCTCTCAGTCAGGCCGCACACAGCAAATCAAACCTCTCATACATATTCCAGTACGATCCTTTGCACAGCAACCGAAAATCCCGATAGCGGTGGAAGTCCTCTATCGGATGTCTTTCGCTTTTCCTCCTCCCCATCTGTCACTCCATCAGCAGCCGCGAGAGTCTGTCTTTTGGCCCGGACTGATTGGCTTTGACACCTCTCAGCTTTTGGCTGGACGGCTAAGCAACACTGTTATTCCAGCAGGGATATTGATTTCCCCTTATTTGGGAATTTGAGGGTGTTAAGTGTCTAGACCTGTCTTCAGCTTGGTCTATAATTGATTATGTGTTGATAATGAATGATATTAGCATCATTTATTGTTCATAAATGTAGACCAATAATTTGGTGGAATCACTGAGTTCAGATGCTCACCTCTGTAGACACTGATGCGTTAACGAGTAATTGAGCGAAAACACAAAAGCTTTGATTTTCAGTCAATAACGTAAAGCTTTTAAATGATTGCAAACACATCGTATTTTGGGTCTGATCAATCACCCGAGGTCTCAAACGCATTAACAAAAGTCAGATATCTCAGCTCGTGCCGTTGCAGCGCTCATGCGGTGAGCTGCATTGAGCTGATTCAGCATTGTTTAACTGTTTGGAGATCATTGAAATGACAGCCGTGCTCTGTTTAGATCTAGTTTCGTGTTATTTATAGCACACTATCTCCATTGTAAGTAGTAAGGAAGGATACCTGGACATCTTGCGCTTTTATCCTTGTTGTCATAAACCACCGTAAGCAAGCAAGACCTCAGATAAGCTGACCTTGCACATTCCTGACAATGCTTCGAAGATGTTTCAAGGGATTTGTGACCTCCCTGCAATAATGCAGAGAGCACACAAAAGCCTATATGGGCCATGTCTCTGCTTTATACCCTTAATAAAGACATATTATAATCAAATACGAAATGATGCAATTTGATTATAGCGAAATATGCACGAAACATTCTGAATGCATGTGGTTTATACAGAGACTTTTGTCCTGCTTTTCCTTTTAGCATTTATGAGGTATCTGGTTAGTAATGAGCTTGTTATAGTGTCAGGATAGTTTCACGGTATATGATCTGACATTTAGATGGTGTGTAGTTAGCAGAAATTAAAGATGGAAAAGCTGCTGTACATGCATGCATGGGCATCAGTCCTTTACACCTTTTTAAACTGTTTGCATGTGTTTTGTTTACATTGTTAATTTTTGGTGTAATTTAGCAGCTTTAGAATACATGCATAAAAATGTATTTCTACATACGAGTAGACTTACAAACAGGTGAGTCAACTCAACTCTATCTGTGTCATAACTTTCATATTAATACTTTGACAAGTTTCAAGCAAAAATGCTTGATATTGATGAAACTGCATATCTTAACTGCAAAACATGTTCAAATTGGCTGTATGTATGTATTTTAAAGGTATAGTGGCAGTCCAACGAATTATCGGCAAAGATTGAAAACAATTTGAAAACCTTTTTTTAAGCAATATTAATAGTGATCTTGACTTTTGCATACACCACAAATGACAAAAAAATTTTTTTATTTAAATTGGTATTTTTTATACCTTTATGCAAAGTAAACCAATATACCTTTTTTTTATATTAAAAACAACAATATTAATAGTAATGCTTGACTCTGCAAGCACTGCTAATGTAAAAAAATAGTTTTTTTTTAGTAGTATTTCAAAAATAAGTTAATGCAATTAGATTTAAATATGTATTTCTTTTATGCTAAGTAAAGCAATATACCAGAAGTTTTTTTAATTTTTAATTTAGCATATATATTAAAAACAAGAAAAAAATATAATAAAATAAAATAGTTAGAATATAATAAATATATTAATATAATAAAAATGCAATAGTTAGAAATAGAAATGTTATTAATAAATAAATAAATATATATATATATATATATATATATATATATATATATATATATATATATATAAATATTATTAATATTAAAAATATTTATTTCAGTATTTTTATATTTAGAAGACATTAAACTGAAACCAAAAATGCAAAATTCAGAAACAAAAATGTGTAATTATACATAAATCTAAAAAAAAACTCTTTATTTTTTTGTTTAGCAGAGACCTTAAAAACAAAAAACAAAAAAAACAATTTAGAAATAGTGTAATTTATGTATATTCTAAAAATTTTAATATTTATAACCTGAACATTTTAAATTTTCTTTAATGTATTCATGAATTATTATTTTAATTGATGACATCTGTTGTTTTCTTCAGTTTGTTTCAGTTATCTTGTTTTGTGAGTTGCATGAGCGTGTGATATTTGTGCTCAAGGGTACCGTGGAGATCTCACACCTCCAGCGAGCAGCTGATGCTGTAGAGCGCATGCAGGGCGACGCAGCATCTGCAGAGGCACTGAGATTCTCTTTCTGTGGCTCTGCATGTCCGCAGTATGTGCTGCCGCTGCGTTTTTAACTCCTCCTCCACTGTTTCTCACATCCCGCTATCAGTTCGGCCTCCCGTGTCACTGGATATCCTGCAGCGGAGGTTTAATGCAAACACACGCTTGACCTTGTGCAGAATATTCGTCTAACTTTGGCCTCCTTAATAAATATTGCAGTATGAAGCAGACATCCTCACTGCATGTTGATTTAAAAAATATTGCAGGTAATCAACATGTTCACTGTATATAATGAGTCAAGAGTTGTCAAATAGTAAGAGTATAGAGCTATGAAGTTAATGTAAATAGCAGTTCAGATCATTAAGACTTGAGATCTTTGACTTTTGCTGAAGTTGAGACTCTTTTGAGATCTCTTCTGAGATAAATGTGAGATTATTGGGGTCTTTTTCACAGGAGAGATCAGCAAAAGTTTTCATTTCTGTCCATTAGAAACAACTGATATACGTAATTTTCCTGATCTTTCTTGCCGTAGGGTCGGTGTACGAGAGAGAACTGTAAGTACCTTCACCCACCGGCGCATCTGAAGACGCAGCTGGAAATCAACGGACGCAACAACCTTATCCAGCAGAAGACCGCAGCAGCGATGCTGGCGCAGCAGATGCAGTTCATGATCCCTGGCACCACCATGCAACCAATGGTAAGAACCGTCTACTCGTCTTCCTGTCTAGATGCATATTTACTTGACTTAAAAGAATAGTTATTCAAATTGTCTGAAAATGTACTTACTCTTAGGCCATCCAGGATGTAGATGAGTTTGTTTCTTCATCAGATTTAGCGAAATGTAGCATTGCATCACTTGCTCGCCAATAAATGCTCTGCAGTGAATGGGTGCTGTCAGAATGAGAGTCCAAACAGCTGATAAAAACATGACAATAAGAAGCTGTGTGTTTGTAAGAAACGTTTTTAACTAAAATAAGAGTCCATAATCCATACCGCTTCCTCCAGTGAAAAAGTGGTCTGGTCTGAATCAGGAGAGAAATCTGAACAGATCAAGCACCGTTTACAAGCCAAAACAGTCTGAAATAGTTCTAAACAAATATGTGGGTGTATTTTGATGTGAGAGACAACAGCAGATGATGGACTTTTTCACTGGCGGAAGCGATATTATGGATTATAGACTCGCGTTTTAGATGGAAGCAACGGTTTAAAAACATCTTAATGATGGCTTTATTTCTTACAAACACGCAGTCCATGGCTTCTTCAAGACATTAACTGTTGGACTGGAGTGGTGTGGATTACTTTTGTGATGTTTTTATCAGCTGTTTGGACTCTCATTCTGACGGCACCCATTCACTGCAGAGGATCCATTGGAGAGCAAGTGATGCAATGCTACATTTCTCCAAATCTGATGAAGAAACAAACTAATCTACATCTTGGATAATTTTCATAAAATTTTCATTTTTGGGTAAACTGCTTCTTTTTCTTTAGCAAGTTGCAATTTATTCATATTAATTGTCTTCTTCACAGCCTACATTTAATGTCAGCCAAGGTCTGGGCTCGAACCCTGGACTGAGTTACGCACCGTATCTGACTCCCATGAGCCACGGCATGAGCCTGGTCCCCACAGAGATGCTCCAAAGCACCCCGGTCATCGTCCCCGGCAGCCCGCCAGTCAGCGTGCCGAGCTCGTCCTCCACACAGAAGCTCCTGCGCACAGACAAACTCGAGGTAACACCTCACATAATGAGGCCGTCATTTCATTCATCCAATAGAATTACAAAGTAAAGGACAGTATAAGATGTAGGAAAGACATTTTACTATGCAAATATATGTAACAAAAAAAAGGACCAATCATAGTGCAGTGTAATGAACGGGCCAAAAAAAAAAAAAAGATGCAAATGTATGCAAGAAAGAAGACCAGTCATAATTCATTAAGTAAATATTAGATTAATCATTTTTGATACATTAAACATTTGAACAAAGTCAAGGTCACTGGGAGATTTTCAAACTTCAACGTTGAAGTAGATTTAAAGTTTGTGAAAACCAAAGGCTTTCATCTGTATGTTAAAGATGGAGCTGAATTAATTACAGAAAAGTGTAAGAAGGAGGACAGAAAAAAGTGTGAGGCATTTCAGTGCAGCGCTGCCTCGCAAGATGATCAGCGTGGTGGAAACAATAACAGTTGAATGTTGTGTGTGTGTCACTAAATGTGCGATCACTTAGCAACTGACTGATGTCTGTGATAATAAGAGGCTCGGTTCCTCTGCGGCCCTCCCACACCGAGAGGCTGTCGCTGCCTTTGTTAATATTCAGCTCGGTGTGTTTATTTACGTACCTGTGCTCATACATGAAAGCTTTGAAACTTCAATGACTCATGTCTCTGTTTGCATATTTCTGTTGTGTTCCCTGTTTGTTTTGTCTGCGTGTGTTGGTTTGCATCCAGGTGTGTCGCGAGTTTCAGCGGGGCAACTGCGCACGCGGCGAGACCGACTGCCGCTTCGCCCATCCTAGCGACAGCCCGATGATCGACACGAGCGACAACACGGTCACCGTGTGCATGGACTTCATCAAGAGCCGCTGCTCGCGCGAGAAGTGCAAGTACTTCCACCCTCCGGCGCACCTGCAGGCCAAGATCAAAGCAGCCCAGCATCAGGCCAACCAGACCGCCGTCGCAGCGCAGGCCGCCGCTGCAGCCATGGTGAGCTAATCACACACAATTGATTTCAAAATGACATGCATACAATTCTACATTTAAAGAGTCCTGTTGTGCAAAACATTAACGTGTATTAAAGTTTTCAAATGACACCACCAGGCCTCACCACCTGCGTTTAATTTACAGCAGAATTTAATTTACCGCGTTGTCACGGCACATTGAATAATAACCAAGGCAGTGCTTAGAGTTGTGAAACCGTTTTAGGTTCTGTGCACGATAAAATCAATTGACAACACATGTTGAGACGTGGTCGCGGAGGTTGCTATTGAGATATCTGATGATGTTAGCACATTAAATGTGGAGCACTGCTTTATTATTATATAGCCATGACCCATCTCTCGAATCTGGGCGGGGGTTGCGTGCCAAATCGGTGTCGACTCCCTTATCTCGCCCCCGGAGGATTTTAGTCCTATTAAACAGGGTGAGTAAAGAGAGGGAGGCAAAGAGACAAGCTGCTTGAGAAGACTGCCGTGTGATAAAAATCGCTCTCCCTTCTTATCCTTCTAGTATCGTACTGATGCGATCATAATTAGGAATAGGATATTAATATAATAAGCACTATGGCTTAAAAGCTTCTTTGCTCACATCCTTGACTGCACAAGGTCAAAGGGCAGCTTACGTCCCCATTTCTCTGCCCAATGGGAGGCCTGCTCTCCTCAGATCAGTCGAGATTAAATTAAGTAGATGGATGACGACATCATGCCAAACTGACGTGAATGCACAGGTTCGCATGCCAGGCTGCTCTCGTTTGTAAGTTCAATTGCATGTCTACGCTGCAAGCGAGCGATGCATTGCAACAGAACTGCAACTGAGTTGTTTGCAATGCTATAAGCAAGAGATGTTGAATTTTGTTGCTTCTTGCAATTTATATTGCTTGGATTATGACAGTTATTGTTGCGTCGCAATCTCTAATGCATGCAATTTTGTTGCATCTTTTGCTTGCATTCTAGATGGCATTCTAGCTTTTTCTCTACACTGCAAGCAAATGATGCACAGTCTTGTGCACCGTTATGCGAAAGCAGAGATAGTTTTGTCGTTTTGCACACATAATGTATATGGCTACGATTATAACGTGCGATCAAGTTTTGTTGCGTCGCAATCTTTGCATGCATGCAATGTTAATTGCAATGCATTACTTGCAATATATGTAAACGTTGATGTATATGGCTTTGATAATAACAGGTGCTATCAAGTATAGTTTCGTTGCAATCCCTGCATGCATGCAATTTTAAAGTATCACTTGCTTATAGCCTAGCCAGTGTTTTGATTTATGATGGGAGCATACTAGTTTTTTTCTACACTGCAAGCGATGCAAAAAACTGCAGCAAATGACTTTTGTTGCGTCTTGTCACCATCATAAATCATCACAACGTATAGTATATGTTTTTGATTATAGCAGGTGCCATCAAATTTTGTTGCATCGCAATTTCTGCATGCATGCAATTTCGATTTTGTTGCATTGCTTACTTGCATTATAGACAGTTTTGATGATTAAGGCAGCGCTCCCTTAAAAACCAATGAAACCATGTATGCTGCAAGTGAGTGATGCATCAAACCTGTAGTGCACATTTGCAGTGTAGACAGATTTGTTGATTGCATCTTTTTTTCTACGCTGCAAGACAGCAATGCAACACAACAAATCTAGACTGTTCCTGTTATAATCCGCAAAACTGTCCACATTTCCAGTGATGCGACGCAGTGAAACTTGATATTGCATGCTTGTAGATAGCTTTGTTTCATATAATGGGAATGAACTTGTGTTGCTTACACTGCATGAAAGGAATGTGGTGCAACAACACTAGATCACTCCAATAATAATAAACAGAAGAGGAGAGTGTTGAGATGTAAGAAAACTTGCAAGTTAGTAATACAGATAGCTTTTTTATTATAATAAAATAATCTAATTTTGTTGCAGTGCACTGCAGTGTTACATTGCATTGTAGCTTTTTTGATTATAATGAGAGCAATATAGTTTTTTTTCTACACTGCACACAAGCAGTGTGCTTACAAGAAAACTAGATTTCTCCCATTAAAATTAATTAAGCTGCAAGCTGGTGACAAAATGCGCCGTGAAGTAGTTTTGTCGCATTGCATCGCTAGACTGTGATGAACAGTTCTAGCACTGATTATAATGCGCAATTTAAATTTATTTACACTGCAACGAGCAAAGCAACACAAGACAACTGTTTTGCTCTGTGTACACTGCAAGCAACACAATGCCATGTGACAAAGCTTGACATTGTGTGCATGCAGTGTAGATAGCTTTGTTGATTATAATGAAAGTGAATACTTTGTTCGACATTGCAAGGAATGCAACGCAGGGAAACTAGATCACTCCTGTTACATTCAATGAAATTGTCTACGTAGCAATTTCACAATGTGACGCAACAAATGCAACATGCATGAGTTTGCCATTTAAAATGGGAAAAATGTTGTTTCCTTGCACTGCACGCTTGTTTCATTGATTATAACGGTAAGGATATAGTTTGGTCCTGCAAGCTTACAATGCGACGCAACGCATGCGACATGGTGAGCTTGCTGTTTAAATGTGAATGCGTCGGTATGAACCTAGTTTGGTCACGTCACTCGCTTGCGGTGTAGATACAGTATTTGGCAGCAAGCTTTCCCGCTTCCACATCTCACGCTGGTGTGGTTTTAGTTTGCCGCGTATGCTGTCATGGCACTCTCACGCTTGGCCTCATTCGTTTTGCTGTTTACTCCATTTTCGCTTTTGCTTTTGCCCTGAACCTTTTGTCTTTTTCCATTGTGGCGTCTGGGTCAGAGGGCGATGCGAGGACAGTATCGGCTCACTAGCCATAACAATAAAACAAGAGTGAAAATAAAGCCCCAGGTTTCCCAAGCATTCAGCGATCTGAGATAAACCACCAGCTTGGGCTACAGGGTAAAACGCTGTTAGCCTTAAGGTGCAATGTCCTTTCCTGATTATGATGTAATGCAGATTTTTTTTCTAGGGTTCAAACCAGGCCACTTACTGTAGGAACGCGGAAGCTTTAAAAGTCCGATGATACAGTTATAGTTTCTTCATTTTCTTGCCTTTTTAGTTTCTCTTTGTTTGGTTTTGTTTTGTTTTTTTCACCAGTGGAAGGTTATGTAATTCTGTATGATAAATCCCCGTGGGTGGCATATTTATTTTAATGGTTCTCTATGTTGGCGGAGGGGAGCAAAACATTCAACTCTTGGTTACAAGAATACCTTCAACATGCACAATTAAAGTGCATCTTATTCTGATGTTTATTAAAAGTATACTTGCAAGCTCTGTTCCTAAACCTACTGATCTTTCTTCCTAGACAACACTAGACTGTATCGTAAACATGACGCCAAGACTGTTCCAAATTTGTGCATTA
Source organism: Barbus barbus (assembly GCF_936440315.1). Classification (NCBI taxonomy): domain Eukaryota; kingdom Metazoa; phylum Chordata; class Actinopteri; order Cypriniformes; family Cyprinidae; genus Barbus; species Barbus barbus. Next base: position 33,664,775 of record NC_136736.1, on the reverse strand, counting down.
GTATGCTGCTTTCCACGATGCCTAGTTTTTGCATAAATTCATGCAGCAAATATCCTTCAGGGAGAATTTAATCCCAGAATGTATTGTGACAAGATCCTCGAAAAAACTTAAGATGACAATGAAAGGAATACAGTTCTGTTTTAACACAGAAACTATCACTAATATAATCAAATCATAAAAAATGAACATTTTAGTTATTATTTGTGAATGCTGCACATGAAAATTCACACTATTTTGGAACGAATAATTACGACTCGAGTGCACTTTGATTGAGAAGTGCTGTATGCCTAGTGCACTAAGTTGCTGCGTATATAGAGTGTTTCAAATGAGTCATATATGCTTGAGAAGGTAGCAGTCTATGTAGACAACAATGCAGCTCACTAGGTTTTGGAACAGAGCTCGAGAGAATCCAGACGTAGATGTTTTTCCTGTCACTAAAATGTCTTTAAATGATGCATTATATTTCCCTCGTACCCTTTTGCTGTAATCTGTGACTTTACTATAAAGAAAAACATGCATTTTTTCTTTTCCATTTGACATCCTAGTTTTTTTTTTTTTGTGTGTGGCTATTCTGATTTCAAGCATTTCTGCATGGCCCTCAGCGTCATCTCATTTCAAGCGTCCTTTTTTTGCTGCCCGTCATTCAATTGAGCTGCATCTTTACTTATTACCTGTACTTTTGCATGGCATTTTATTGGTGAGGAATATTGCAGTGTGCAATGTTAGTTGCATATAAATATTTAAATGCAAAAAGACATCAAAATGGGCCACAATAAAAATAACTCGTCATGCTTTTAAAAGATCCAGCGTAAAAGTACATAAATTGGACATTCTGAAATATAAGAATAAACAGAGCTCCACATTCTGTGATCACTCACATCAGTTGTTTTCTTTTGGTTCCGTGACCTTTACGATTTACATGTAGCTAGTTGGTAAGAAATTGCAACATATTGTGACAGAAACGAATGTCAGGGAAGGTGTTCCGGTGTCCTTTTGTTTCCTTTTTGATAAGAGGTGGTAAATGTCACAGCATTTTCGCCCAAAGAGCGCGGCAGATTGCGATTTGCATTGACAGAAACGTGATGCACGGCCCGGTTAAATTTGCCCTCTTGGCCCGTGAGGATTGCACCCAATTTTAGTCTTAATTAGCGCTCGATAGACGCCGTGCAATTTCACATTGCATCTGAACAGAACTAAGTGACGTTGCAATCTTACCATCATTAGATTTGAATTCGCCACACGCACACGAAACCGTTCGATAGCGGATATCGGGTGTGTTTTATGCAGTGAGCTTTCATAACACTAATATCTACAATCCCATTAGCGTGTGACATTTGATTGGTAAATGTGAGACTCTTGATTTCTGACGCTTTTAACACAGGTATTGTAGATGCTTTGTGCTTTCGTACTAATTCAGAACATAGTGAAATGTTTCTTTGAGACGAGTTTTTTCGTTTATGTGCATGCCTATTGTTTTGTATGTGGTATTACTGCATTCAGATTATTTTTGTTTTTGTTTTTTTCCTTCTCACCTATTCCACAATGCAATGCTGTCCCCATGATGCACCTCTGCTTGCTGTTACCTGTATGTTAATACGCTTGAATCCCATTGGCCCACTGCCATCATGTGCTCGCTGCCTGCTATTAAAAGACTCAGTCGACTGCCAAAGCAATGAAGCGACCCCTCGAGGCATCTGTAGATCTGGTACTATGACCTTTCACCTTTTGCTTTGCATGTAGCTTTTTAATGTACTGTAGCGACTCACAGAAGTTTTTAATTTGCCTTCTTTGTTTTGATAGAAACAGTAAAGTCACCAAGTACATTGTAGTCAATGTTGAAGAAAGAATGTTGTGTGGTCTTTCAAAGTAAAATAGCTTTATTTAAATGTAAGTGCCTTGCTTAAGTATCTAGCGACGGTTGTCGTCGTCCTTGTGTAAAACGGAGCGATGCAGCTTCGAGTCAACATGTGCATGGATATAGAAGTAGTGCAAAACTCCTTTAACTCGTGCATGTACTCTTTCACGCTCAGGCGTTTCCCCATGGAGTCCTGCAGCCTCTACCAAAGAGACAGGCACTAGAAAAGAGTAACGGGGCCAGCACGTTCTTCAACCCCAGTGTCTTGCACTACCAACAGGCTTTGGTCAACGCACAGCTCCAGCAGCCCACCGCTGCTTTCTTTCCCACAGGTGAGCGCAAACACACATGCACACACACACACCGCCCACACTGCTTTGTATTAATCCCTGGGTCACCCTCTAAACATTACACCCCTTTTCTCTTCCCCGATCCCAGCGTAACGTCATAACCGAGGCTTTTAAATAGCCACGTGTCCCTTTTGCATGCAGCGCGTGTGCACGCAATACTAATGCATGAAGTTTTTTTAAAATGGAAAATACAGAAGTTATTTCGAGAGCGCTGCTGATTTTGAATTTGGACAGTACTGTTGGGATACTTTGATCTAAAAATGATAGCCGGCCATAGATTAAATTAGAAACCTCGCAGAAGTGCTTTAGCCATATATATTCCACCTACTATGGCTCTGTACCTGTAGGCGCACCCGCTGCAGTATTTTTATATTAAAACACAGAAAAAGCTCTCTCCATGCGTAGGGTCTCAGAGCGAGTCCGGCTGTCTAATCCCTCGTAGGTGTATTTTGTCATCACACACCCACATGGTGGTTGTATTTCCTTTTAGCCGTCCTCTTGTGCCCCCGTTCCTCCCTCTTCTCCAGCTCTGGGTCTTTTGTAACAGCACTATGTCTATTTTAACCGTAGGAGTGGCTGTTGGCTCACCGCATGACTCTCTTGTGTGTGTGTGTGTGTGTGTGTGTGGCTGGTTTTTAGCCCTGTTGCCCTCTTCTCCTACACTGTTTCCCTGTGCTCTGATTTCACAACGCTAAGCTCCTGTCCTCTCATTGCGGCCCTTTGCGAATATTGATCCAGTGTATCTTCCTGTATTACGCTGAGTTTTTACCGGAATGATGACACGGTGGAGCGAGCGATCTATAATGACAAGCTTAATTGGATTTGTATGGCATGCTGAATACTGAATCTCTGGCTCTGTCTAATATGTTTTTCTTCCCTATTAACCTCTCTCCACTCTTCACTGCATGGTCACAGGGTCAGTTCTGTGCATGGCTCCTGCTAGCAGCATTGGTAGGTTCCTCCTCTTCCTGTCTGTCTGTCTGTGTCTGTTTTCCCCACCTCACGTAGAGATCTAGTCGCTCTTACAGGTGATTTGAAGCTCCAGAGTCTCTCACGTCTCACAAAATACCAAATTAGCACCTGTTGATGGAATCTGATCAGTAGCACCATCACGCATCTGTCTTCTGCTTTATTCTGCTTCTGTTCACCTGCAAGAGCGTGCTCTGTTTGAAATGTTCACATTTCTCTTTCTGGAGTTTTGCAATTTAAAGTTTTCAAGTGCATATTTAACATTATTATTATTATTATTGTAGTTCTGTATATTTTACCAGTTTGTTTAGATTTTATTTCTAATTACAGTTATTATTAATATTATTGTTGTTATTATTTATAGTAAGTCTATATATTTTACATATTCATGTTAATCAGTTTATCTCAAATGATTTCAATTAGAATTTTTTTAACAGTGGCTTTAATTATTATTATTATTATTGGAATTCTATATTTTTTATATATTCGTATTCAAGTTGTTTAAATTATTTCAAATTTCACTGTTTTAAGCGGTGGCTTTCATTATTATAATTATAGGAATTCTATGTATTTTACATATTTATGTTATTCAGTATATTGTAAGTTATTTCAAATTCCGATTTTAAAAATTGTAAAAAAAAAAAAATAATAATATATTTTTTTTACTATAACTATTCTATAAACTCTCCTTATATATTTGTATTATTTTACAGTGGTATTTTAAAGATTTATATATTTATATATAATTCGTAAATTCATATAAATTTAACTTTTTTATTGTATTATTATTATTATTATTATTATATTTTTTAAAGTGTAATTCTTTATATTTTATGTATTTTACATTAATCATTCAATATAAATTAATTTTGGTGGAATTTATTATTAATTTACATTTTTACAGTGGTCTTTTAAAGTTTAGATTTTATATATAATTTATAAATTCATATATATTATTACTTAAAAAAAATTGCAGTGACTATTATTATTATTATCAGTTGGAACCAGTCATTTTAAAGTCATTTATTTGTGTGAAAACACCGGATCCAAGCAAACAGGCTGTGAATAACAGACATTGTCTTGTGTACAGTCGATTGGGAAATTTGATCAGTTTCCTAGAGAAAGAGCCCACTCGATCATAAACGAGCACACAAGTGGCCATTCTGTGTAGTTTGCCATAGATGGCAGGATCAATGCTTGAAGAAGTGTGGCCCGTCGCGGGCTGACAGCTCGTGTAAATCTATCACCTGCACTAACCGCTCAAGCCAGACTTCTCTGGGTACAACTGATTATGCTGTTAAATTTCCTTGAGGTGATTATAATCAGCCTTTCTCCTCTTCTTTTGTTATTTTATTGTTTTGTTTCCCATGCTTCTCTCGCTTTGCATCGTGATTGCATGCCATCTGCTGGTTTAACCTAACGATGGCTCGCTGCTCTGTAATTTACACCACTGCTAAACGACAACACCAAAAAACAAACTACAAAAACCCTACCAACCAACCAAACACCTGTTTCCATAATGCTCCACCTACCTGTTCATTGCTTCCATGGTTCCCTTCCTGAAAAAGTACCCATGATGTACAGTGCTACGCCTGCTACTGTCTCTGCAGCAACAACTCCTGCCACAAGTGTCCCCTACGCAACAACAGCACCAGCCAATCAGGTTTGCTCCTTTTAAAAGCTTTCTTTCATGAATCCCTGAGCTCTGAATAAGCACTTTGCTACAAATTCATTCCGCGGTCGCCATGGCGATCGCACAATCTCCTGGCAAAATCTGGCACTTGCGCTCAGACCGGTGCTTATTCAGAGCTTGCACATTGGCAAATAGTAGTTGTGTTGTGTTGCATTATTTTCTCGTTTTGTTCTGCATGTCCTTGCTTTGTTTTGATGTCAAGATATCCTTCCTCATCTACACCTACATGCACACACACACACCGGCTAAAAATAGACACGCCTCACTCCGCTCTAGTCTGATTTCCATGTACTCGGCCGCTCTGTGTCCATCTCGGGCTTCAGGAAGCAGGTGGAAGGTGAGTTGCACTGAAAGCGCTGCTGTAGGAGGGAGTCTGACGTCCGACGAACAGTCAGCTTAATAACTGAATAACAACAGCGTTTGAAATTAATATATAATAATAGATGATTTACTGTTTAACACTGTTATTAAATATATTAAAATAATAATAATAATTATTATTATTACTTTAATAATGTTGAATAATTAAATAGCAAAAGCATTTTAAATTACTATTATTAATCAATTATTTACTGTTATTTTAATAATATTGAATAATTGAATTAATATAATAATATAAATATATTAACATAATAATAATTATTGTTATTATTATGATGTTGAATAATTGAATAGCAACAGCATTTTAAATTATTATTATTAATAAAAAATTATTTACTGTTTAACCACTGATATTAAATTATTAATTTTTTTTTAATCATTAACTTTTTAAATAATTATTATTATTATTAATAATAATTATAAAATACAGTACATTTCAGAATCACAGAAATGAATGTGATATTAACATTATCAGTAGTAATGGTTTTAAAAAATACATTTTACTTAATAATATTATTTTAAAATCTGTTAATAATAATAATAATAATACTAATGTCATGACATTTAATTATTTACTCATTTAAAAACAACACTTGCTTTTAAGCAAAAAAAAAAGCACCCAACAGCTGTGATGATAAAAAAGATTGTCATCGCGCTCGGGCCGCTCCCGTTTTTCGGGTATTGTTCGCCGGAGGGTCACGTAAGGAGACTTTAAGGGCTTTCCCACTTCCGTCGCTCTTAAACGGAGCCTTCCTGTCAGCGAGCGGCGTTTCCTGTTGTTTCTCAGGCCTGCATCAGGAACTGGGACGTCCAGGGTTATTTGTAGTCTTGTCACGTGAAACCGAACCCATTTCCTGAGGGGCTTCTGCCAGACGCTGCCAGACTCTTTAGCGCCACCTGGCAGGAGAGTGAACTACAGCACCGGCATAACTGAGCATAAAAGAGGTAGTTCATGCAGTGTTTTTGATTAATTATCCTTCATAACCAATTAGGTTTCCATGTAGAGTCACAAATCTTGATGTTGAACATGAATCTGTGTTTACAGCCATTTTTAGGCATAATGCAAGAGTGCCTTGCACTCCTAACCAAGACGTGTGTGAAATTCTCTCATTTATTTTGATGTGGTTTTGAAATTTACAGTATTTTTAAATTCATTCATTAATAAAATAATAATTGTTATTATTAATATGATTATTTTAATAATGTTTCATAACTGAATAACAACAGCATTATAAATTAATATAATAATAATATTAATAATAATAAAATATTTAACATTTAACTACTGTTAAGCTAATTCTTAAATATATTTAAACAAATTGTTTTGCTTGCATATAAGATCATTATTGTTTAAGCTAATTCTTAAATAATAATTAAATACATTTTATAAAATAAATGTCAAAATCTCAAAAATGTATTTGAAAATTTCATGTTTAATATTAACATTAGGTTTAAAAAATATTTACTTAACATTTTAAAATAATATATAATAATGTCATTTTGTGTAACTTAATTATTTGATTAATTAAATAAAAATAATTAATTAAAATAGCTCAAATTAATAAAAGACCTATACAAACATAATAAATTCAGACATTATTTAACTAAAATTAAAATAGATAAATACAAATCCATCACGACACAGAGCCGCTTCTCTACATCACCATCGTCTCATTGGGCTCTGTGTAACCTGCATGAACCCTCTCTGGCCTTGCTTTATTTCTTTAGGAAACATGAACAAGCCAAAAATAGAATTTAAGGAAGTAAACACAGCCAATTTAAATTTCATGTTGGCTTGAAACACGCAATGCATGACTTTCAAAATACAAACATTAATATTTATGTCATACATGCTTCCATTCAAAATGGCTTGAGACTCATGATGTTTGTTCTTTGGCGTGATGTTATACAGGTTTTTGAACACAGAGGCCTTTTCTGTAGTGTTTGTTTGCGTCAGTCTCAGACCCAGACAGACAGCCGCTGACTCATCGCTGCCAGCACTAATCTCACACATGACTTTAATTATGCAGAGAGAGAGAGAGAGAGAGACACAGAGAGAGAGAAGAGCGACGGACCACGGGCGAAACAAACGCTTGACTGCTGCAGCTCTGAGGTGACGACTTTAGCTTGAAGCAGATGAACGCCGGTCATGTTAGAGTCTACTGAACTGACTCTCAGTGTTCAGTGTGACCCTGAAGGGATGGGACGTCCCTGGCCTGTCTGTGAAGAGTTCACGGGTCAGACTTAGAGCAGCAGCGCCTCCTCCTGGACACAAAGAACAGCGACTGAGGATTTAGACAGATTTCATTCCGAGCGTATTTACATTTAAACCACTGTCAAATTATATGAAGCTTTTTCATTTACGTACGTCCCTATAGCATTTCTCTGATTACTTTGCAATAATGGAATTTAAAATAACCACATAGCTGTAAAATATCAAATGTTGCCCTTTTAAGTAAAAAAATAAATAAATAAAATTACATAAATTTTTATTACTGTAATTGAGTATATTGTGTATATTTACATAATAAATATAATGATATTTTAATAAGCAACAAAATATATTTAAAATCATTTTAAATAGTAAAAAAAAAATTATTATATTATTCATATATTGTATAGTTATATTATTTATGAATAATTGATAAGAAAATAATATATTATATAAAATATATAATAAAAGTAATAAAACAGGTCAATTATTTTAAAAGAATTATTATATATTCCTTATATAATGTATTTGTTATTCTTTTAAAATGTTAAAATATGTATTTATGATTATATAAATTACAATAGTTATTTTGTGTGTGTGTTATACACAAACACACACACACACACACACACACACACACACACACACACACACATATATATATATATATATATATATATATATATATATATATATATATATATATTTAAATTAAATAATTAAACATATTTCGATTGTTATATTATTATTGTTTTAACATGTATTTACATTATTAACATTTACTGTTGATAAATAAATTACATATCTATAAATTTAAAAATATTAATTCTAATATATAATTATTTTTAAATTAAATATAATAAATATTCCATCCATTATGAATAGCAAGTAGCATATCATAGTTTGTCATTATGTCTTAATTAATACTTCATTCGTTTGTTGCCCATCTGTCAGAAGCAGCTTTGTGTGTTTTTTCCTGCTATTGATATATACTTTTCCAAATTCCTGATTCAATGGGGAATACCAGAATAGAAAACAGCTTGTCAGATACTTCATGGGGTCTTTAAATGCAGTAGTCTGAAATAAATGATATGTTATCAACATTTATATTAGCTGAACCTGATTGACATCACATACAACATCACTACACCGAGCCGCTTCTCTACATCACCATCGTCTCATTGGGCTCTGTGTAACCTGCATGAACCCTCTCTGGCCTTGCTTTCCCATCATGCCGCGGTGCAGCTTCCACATTGTCACCTCGCCTCAGTGCTCTGCTCACAACGCTGACGGTGTTTCATAGTAACTTTCCACGTTTTGTGACTAAACTAGGGTGTGACGCTCGGGTGCCACATGCTTCCTGATCACTGCGCTTCTACTGTTTGGCTTGGGCTACTTCTGTAATACAAATCAAAACGTTTTGGATCCAGGCAAAATATTAGTTATACTGGGAAACGAAGCCAGCTTTCATAAAACAGAATTATTTATAAATGATTCATGTAACCCTGGACCACAAAACCAGTCATAAGGGTCATTTTTTTAAATTGAGATTAATACATCATCTGAAAGCTGAATAAATAATCTTTCCATTGATGTATGGTTTGTTATGATAGGACGATATTTGGCTGAGATGCATCTATTTGAAAATCTGGAATCTGAGGGTGCAAGAAAATCTAAATATTGAGAAAATCACCTTTAAAGTTGTCCAAATTAAGTTCAAAGCAATGCATATTACTAATCAAAAATTAAGTTTTTATATATTTACGGTAGGAAATTTACAAAATATATGGAATATGATCTTTACTTATCCTAATGATTTTTGGAATAAAAGAAAAATGGATCATTTTGACCCAAACAATGTATTTTTGGCTATTGCTACAAATATACCCCAGCGAGTTATGACTGCTTTTGTGCTCCAGGGTCACATATGATGTTTATGATGCAATTAGATGGGTTTACTTTACTCTGGTATTTAAAACAACGTGCGTGCAGAAGAACGAAAACCTGACAGTGAATGCAGATGAACGTCAGTCGGTGAAAATAATAATGAATCTACACACAAAAAGAGACCAAAATACAGTACTGTGACCCGATTCCCACCTCTAATAAATGTTGTTACATAACCACATGAAACAAAACAGAAATGAGCACAGACTGTTTGAGAAGGACATTGAATATGAATATACTACTATGTATAATAAAGTGAACAGTATGCAGATTTTCTGTAGGCATTGATTGGACTGCCAAAAGTTTAGGGTCAGAATTTTTATATTTTCACTTTTTTTTTTTTTATACTTTTATTCATCAAGGATGCATTAAATTGATCAAAAGTAACAGTAAAGACATTTATAATGTTACAAAAGATTCAAATAAATGCTGTTCTTTTGAACTTTCTATTCATCAAAGAATCCTGAAAAATAGGATGCATCACGGTTTCAACAAACATTGTGCAGCTGTTTTCAACATTGATAATAATCAGAAATGTTTCTAGAGCAGCAAATCAATATATGAGAATGATTTCTGAAGGATCATGTGACACTGAAGACTGGATTAATGATGCTGATCACAGAAATAAATTACAGTTTAACAGATATTCACATAGAAAACTTTTTTTTTTTAATATATATATAATAATATTTTTTACATTTTCTGTATTTTTGAAATAAATGCAGCTTTGGTTAAAAAAGAGACTTTAAAAACCCCAAACTTTTAAACAACATTGCATATGAATTTTTTAAGTATTTTTCCACTTTCTTCCTCAACAGAATCTTGCAAACAAGACGCCTACTTTTCATCCAACTCCTTTGCATTCGCTGCTTTCCACTCCTGAGAACACTAAACACGACTTTCTAGGGAGCATTTTAGTCACTACTGTACAAACAAGAGCTCATAACCACTACATTAACATGCATACGCTCAGTAATTATCATGCACATCCCTCGCTCATGCCGTCTGCATCCACACACACACACACACACACAGCACTGTTACACCATGCAGACGTCACCGAGCTGTCAATCAGAGCACTTGTGTGATGCTTAATGAGCCTTTACTAATATTTAGATGCCGTTTTGTGTTTTTCCCCTCTGTTTGCGCAGATCATCTTGAAGTAAACCACCGAAGAGGAACAACGGGGTGTCAGGAAGCTGCTTTGAGAAACCCAAAAAGATCCCCGTGTAAATACGACCTGCCCTCCTCCCCTTTAGAACTACAGCAACCTGCATGCTAAAGCGTAACACACAGAACACAAAAACACACACCGTATACCTGTTATGCTCGGAGAAGTGACTCAACCGGGTTTCTAACTTAAAAAACGAGACTAGAAAATATATATAAATATATATATATATATATATATATGTTAATGTACAGCACGTTTCATAGAGGCATAAGTGAGATGTCATCCGAATGATCGGTCACCTGTCAGATAATGTGTATTTTTCTCCCATGTTTGTTTTAAATATAAATGCACAATGAGTGAGCGACGAGCGAGGACACACACACACACACACACATGGATTGCACTGTCAGAAATAGTGCTTAATAATAAGTGCTTGATTGTCTTGAACGGGAGGACGTCTCCTGCAGAGTATGTCTTAAACATCCCCATGCACCCTCTAGAGAGGGGAAAGAGGGATTTTGTTTCTTATTTTAATACACAAAAACACCGAATGTCACATGGCGGACACACAGAAGATTGTCTACTAGTCAAAATGCGCCTCCCTTCTTGGACTCAAGCTATCTTTGGAAAGATATTATTCCCAATTCTTCATCCCCACTGGCCAAAGAAAGATTTACAAGGACACAAAGCGCATACTGGTCGAAAAAACCAGTGAGCGTCGCAAGTGCAAATGTGGCAAACCGTGTGCCATGCAACCACGTTTCTGTCTGCATCTCTGCTAAAGGACTGTGTTTTACTTCTTCCTTTTTTGTTTTTAAATGGACACTGAATGATTTCGATGTGTCTGTGGAAACACTGGCCATCAGGGAGTCGACTCTGGCTTCTATCCCGTGCCAAGGGCTTACATTAAACTGGAGAGCTGCTGTAAACAAACTCTCACACGAGACGGACTTCTTCTCCAAATTGTCTGGGGCCTGTTCGTAGTCCCACTCACACGGTGCCCAGCGAACGGAAACGACGAGGGGGAAACGTTGCAGTAGACGATCTTTGAGGCGTTGTGAATGGAGGGCGCTGCGCTCTCGCCGATAATCCTGTTTTATTTGATAAACAGTAGAAGTGCCTAAAAAAATCTATTTTACACAGCAAGCATCTTGAGAAGATGACTTTATGTGGGGTTGGGGGTTATAAAAACATTATAACCGAAAATGATTTTGGCCAGACAAGTGATGAAAACAAAAAAAAAAAGTTAAATGCATTTCATGCACATCATGGTCTGTTTCATTACTCAATATTGATGTTGCTAGAATCGGAGCGAGACGGCATAGGCGGAATGTTTGTTTTGTTGTACGATGTTAGCTTTTATGCTTTCTTGGAGTAGTTGACATTGGAAATGTAAGGAACTTGGAGCTCAATGTCTGTAACACGCGTGACGTTTTGAGTTTGGTAAATGATTGTCATTGCGGTGTGTTCTTAACCAGTTATGTTGTTGAGTCTGAAGACTGTCTGTTAAAGGGACAGCTCACCCAAAAATGAAAATGTACTAACCCGAGATGTAGATGAGTTTGTATCTTCATCAGATTTGGAGAAATGTAGCATTGCATCAGTGTCTCAGCAATGGATGCTCTGCAGTGAATGGGTGCCGTCAGAATGAGAGTCCAAACAGCTGATAAAAACATCACAATAATCCACACCACTCCAGTCCATCAGTTAACATCTGGAGAAGTGAAAAGCTGCATGTTTGTAAGAAACAAATTGATCGTTAAGACTTTTTTTTTTTTTACTTCAAACTGTCCATAATAACGCTTCCTCCAGTGAAAAAGTGGTCTGGTCTGAATCAGGAGTGAAATCTGCACAGATCAAACACTGTTAACAAACCAAAACAGCTCTAAACCAATATGTGGCTGGATTTTGCTGTGAGAGACAACAGGAGATGGACTTTTTCACTGGAGTTAGTGTTATTATGGATTATGGACTCATATTTTAACCAAAAGCAATGGTTTGATGTTAAAAACGTCTTAATAATGGATTTGTTTCTCAAAAACACACAGCTTTTGTCTTCTCCAGATGTTAACTGATGGACTGGAGCGGTGTGGATTACTTTGTAATGTTTTTATCAGCTGTTTGGACTCTGGACTCATTTGGACTCATTCTGACGGCACCCATTCACTGCAGAGCAAGTGATGCAATGCTACATTTCTCCAAATCTGATGAAGAAACAAACTCATATACATCTTGGATGGCCTGAGAGTGAGGACATTTGCAGCAAAGTTTTATTTTTTGGGGGTGAATTGCTCCTTTAACAAACACTTCTGTCATTTTCTTACTAAAACAAATCATCTAACAGCATCGTTTAGTTTTTATTTGGATGGTGTTTTACCTGGAATAGCACACACGGCCTTCTTTTCCTCCCTGATGTGTGATGGGTGAAGCGTGTGTATCTGCATGCTTGCGCGTGTGTGCGAGTGTGTTAACGATCTAATCAGAACCATCGTGTATTTTCATGGTGCTCGATTAACACAGACAATCCACCAAGAGACGTTTGGTTTCGCAGGAATATGGCACTGGTCTTAGCATTTTGTTTTTAATTTCATGTCATTTTTTTTCCTTTAGGGTTTTTTTCGCTGTTGTCTCAAAAGTTACAGTTTTAATGTAATTTTTGACGTGGAAAGTGATTTAAATATATTTTATTGTCATTCTGTTCATTCTTTATTTTGTTTTGTTAAATACTAGAACACAGAACAATGGTGTAACCTATTTTAAAAATGAATGTAATTTATTAAGCCAGGCTTAGCTACGCGCAGCGGTCCTCGGCCAATCAGGAGCCGCTTCTAGATCTCTCTCGTTTGGGACGCCGCGTCGTAGCGTAAGCGAGGCTATAGCATTGCTTGTGTTATGTAAAAATGTTTATTGTATAGGTAATGTTTTACCCCCAAAAAAACAACAACTAAAATGTAAAAAAAAAAAAAAAAAAAACTCTGTAGTATGATAGTTATTTCATAATAATAATAATATTAAGTTGTTGCTGTGGCAACCTAAAAAGTTGTGAATACTAAATTTTGGTATTTTTGTAAATGATGTAATTGTTAAGTTGTTTCTGTTTTTTTTTTCTTCTTTTTTTTTCCCCTAGAGCACTGTACGTTAGATTGTAAAGCAGATATTGGAACATTTCCTATTTTATGTCGAGATTATATTACCAGGAGATTTTTCGGTAGCATTTAACGGCCTCTTTGTTGGTGTAACATTTAAGATAGTAGTAAATACTCACAGATACAATAGTGTGACGTAACTTAAGAAACGACTCTAGTGTTGGGTTAACCCGCGCCCCGTCCCCTTCCCCGTTTTAGATTGACAAAGGATCTCAAGTACTCGTGAAGATCATTTTTTTATATTATTTATGAAAGTTGTCCTGGTTTGTTCAACAACTTAAACGAATTAACGATTGCACTTTGATTTCATGTAACCGTAAGATGTTCATTTCAAAAACCGATGCACAATGAATATGGTATGGCAACACGAATCAATGATGGTTGTTTTATTGCTTTAGTTAACCAGAGAACTCAATATTCAGTAAGCATCTTGCATGGTATTTTATGTCAAATTAAGAAGTTATTTTCAATTTAACCTGAGAAAATAAAAAAAAAGAAATATATTGAATGTTTCTATCTACACTATAAAAGAAAATAAAAAAAACCTGCACATGATGAAAGTAACGGTTGTCCTTAATTTGGGATTTTTTTTACACCCCAAACGAAATGTACAGAGTTGTGGGACAAAACAGTTGTTGACTGATGGTGAAAAAGCACTTTGGAATCAGTTGATATACTGAGCAGACACAGCGTATCCAAACACTTTGCCTTACCTTTAGTCCATTGTGTTTCAGAGCTATTAATATGTACTAGGGTGTCAACAGGTCTACTGAACTTACTTCTCACCTCCATTTATATATGAATATATACTATACCTATAACTAATGTAAGAGTTTTTTATGATTATTATTATTTTAAAGCATTGTCACTGAGAGGCCAAAAGGCTTGACGGTGTTGATGCTTTTCAATGCCCTTTCCTGTTTGCGACGAGACACCGTTCTCAAGGGATTGTGGGTATTTATGCTGTGCTGCTTGACTTCCATCAGTAATGCAGTAGCCCATCCACACACATTCACAAAGATAATACGAGAAGAAAATTATAAACCAAGCCCTCTTTGGATAATATTAGTTTTCACGTAACCATTTTAAATGTTTTATTTGTGCTTATATATTATGTGCTATTTTATGTCATATAGTCAAATGTTTTTGGTTCCAGAAAAATAGTGTAAAATCTATTGAGACAAAATGAATAAAGAAAGAAAAAAAAGGACAGGTGTGTGTTTTAATGCTTGATTGCGTTTCATTTGCATGAGCATGTGTGAAACTACGAGTACCGTGGTAATACATTGGTTTTGGGACAGCACCATGGTATTTTTTTTGGAGAAGGCAAGTTTTCATCCACTTTTTGCACGCTTCTGTTGTCGACCAGTGCTATTATTTATTTATATATATATATATATATATATATATATATATATATATATATATATATATATATATATATGTTTTTTTTAATTTTTTTTTAATTATTAATATATTTTTTTCCTTCATTTAAATTTCAGTTAAAATTTCAGTTTTTTTTTTTTTTCATTATTTCTTTGTCGTTTTTAGTAGTTTTATTTATATAATTGAAAATAAATTAAAATGAGAAATGTCACCTAGGCAAATAGCAGATTTTTCTTTTCAGTTAGCATTTATTTATTTGTATTTTTTTTGTTAACAATAATAACCCTGTTATTGATAGTGAAAATGTTTAAAATTTTAAATTTGCTGTCTCCAGTCTGTTTCCAATTGTTTTTTACTGATACAATGCTGTATGTAATGGTGATACTTTGGTATATGAATATGGTTATCATTCAATATTATACCATCATCCTCTGATACCATCATCATGCAACATTACTGTGACATGAATACCATGGTATTGTTTGAATAATTTAAAACTAAGTGGTCTTAGTTGTGCAAGTCTCTAGTTATCATGCTGCATTTAGGTTATTACTTCTCACAATTAAAATGAATAGTTAATGCAAAAATTAATAGTATTATAGTGTTTACATTTTACATTACATGTATGGTCCTTTTTGAAGCTTGAAAGCCTCAGTACATTCATTTTAATTGCATGCAAAACAATCAGCCAATTCTGATTTATGTTGCATGGAAGAACAAAACAAACAGGTTTGGAAGGACATTATGGTGAACAAAAATTACATTTTCAAAAAATGTTTTTTTTTTTTGTCTGAACTAATCCCTACATCAATGCACTTTGTTGTAACATCATTTAATGTAATTTAGATTTATTAGGGCAATGTATTGTTCTTTGTACCAGACTCACTTGGATTTATACTCGGTGAACTGCTGATGCATTATAGATATGATTTACCGCTGATGTAACTCAAGCCAGCTTTGTGTCTGCTGTCGCTTTCTAATGAAAGCTGTATGCCTGACATGTGGAGATGGATAATTTATTAAGAGGTAAGAACTGCACAACCCTGTAGATTACATAAAGACATGCTTAAAAATGTATGAATGTCATTGTGTTGGATAACAGGATTTAAAAAAAAAATAAACGCAATTTATTTGTATCAAGAAAGCACATTATTCAAGCAAAACATTGATCAGTTTGAAATGCTAAAATACTGGATGCAGTGTTAAAGAAAAAATGTACAAAGAATATGTGAGACAGTGACTTTGTCAAAGTGGAACAGGCAAGAGCATCACCTGTTCTAATGAATGACATTCAAGTATTCAAATACTTAAGAACCACCGCAGACCTCCATCAGCGCACACAATGGCCGCATCCCTGTTGCTTTCTATTTCAGGTGCTGATGCAGGCGACGCGCTGTTGCCATAGGAACAGCATCCCCAGCATCATTTATCGTCACGCTCCCTGCCGCCGTCCCTCATTGGTCACTCAGCTGACGCTGTAACCATTCGCGTCGCAGTTAAGAGCGGAAGTACCGCCCACCATATTCACCATTGCCTTATTAAGACAAGCGGGCGTGGCTTACAGCGCTCCTCCGCGCCCATTGGTCGCCCAGTGCATCAATCCCGCAACAAAACACCTATCCTCGAGCCGAGACGGTGTGCTCTAGCTTCAGAATGTCTCCATCCGAGAGTGTGGCGGTTGAGGATGCTGGAAGATGCAGAAGAATAGCTATTCTGGAATGCAGCAGCATCCTTTAGGATCTCCAAATGACGCTCGGAGGGGACGCGTGATGCCTTACATGCTCGCTCTGACGGGGCGCGACGCGCTTTTATAACCTAAAATGCACGCAAATGCATGTTAAACGATTACTTCTCCAAGCAGCTGTTGGGTTCTGGCTATTCGAGGTGGTTAGAGATGCCATGAAGTCCGCGCATTGGCTCTTTGTGCGTCTCTGTTATTTGTCTCTATGGTGAGTGTACAGCCAGCCATGAATACAGCCAGCCATGGCTCTGCGTCTGCTCGACATCTGCGATATTCAAGGCAAGTTTCCCGTCGCATCTGATCGGTTTGGACACTGTTAGCTGGATCCATTACGCGCGTCACGTCGGTTCGCATCCGTGCGCAATGCGCGAGTATAAGGTGGTGGTGCTGGGCAGCGGAGGAGTCGGGAAATCCGCTCTCACGGTCCAGTTCGTGACCGGGACCTTCATCGAGAAGTACGACCCGACCATCGAAGACTTCTACCGCAAGGAGATCGAGGTGGATTCGTCGCCGTCGGTGCTGGAGATCCTGGACACGGCGGGGACGGAGCAGTTCGCGTCCATGCGGGATCTCTACATCAAGAACGGCCAGGGCTTCATCCTGGTCTACAGCCTCGTCAACCAGCAGAGCTTCCAAGATATAAAGCCCATGAGAGACCAGATCATCAGGGTGAAGAGGTAAGACTCAAATACCATGGCATTCTTTGAGGCTAACATGGTAATGTGCAATCATTTTAGCAGGTTGAACCATGGCATACCATCATTTTACAATGCTATTATTACCATAGTGTAATGGCCACTTAGGCGAAAACCATTAAACTTACAGAAATGTAAGTTGCTAGTACCATGTTTTTTGGATATGAACCATGGTCCTCTCTTAAGGACTTTGTCTTTGTTTTTTTTTCTGTGAAACAAAAGTTAAATGTTACCATGGACCATAAAACCAGTCATAAGGGTCAGTTTTTTTTTTTATTATTATTGAGATTTGTGCATCATCTGAAAGCTGAATAAATGATCTTCAATTGATGTATGGTTTGTTATGGTAGGGCAATATTTAGCTGAGATATACAACTATTTCAAATAGTTGCATAAAAGGTGCAAAAAAAATTAAAATATTGAGAAAATCTCCTTTAAAGTTGTCCAAATGAAGTTCTTAGCAATGCATATTACTAATCAAAAATGAAGTTTTGATATATTTACGATAGCAAATTTTCAAAATATCTTCATGGAACATGATCTTTACTTAATATCCTAATGATTTTTGGCATAAAAGAAAAATCGATAATTTTGACCCATACAGTGGCTATTGTTACAAATATACCCCAGCGATTTATGACTGGTTTTGTGGTCCGGGGTCACATATGGCACTACCATGGTATTCTTTAAGGCTAACCCTGTAATACCATCTGGTACTATTTTAGCAGGTGCACCTTGGAGAACCATGATATACCATAATTTTACAATGCTATTACTATCGGGTTTTTTTTTTTGGGGGGGGGGGGGGGGGGTTGTCACTTAAAGGAGATTACCATTAAACTTACTGAAATAGTGCCATGTTTTTCTGGACATGGTTCATATTAAAGTGTCATATAGCATTAGCATTTGCTGCTATCACTTTACTATGGTACCGCCAAAGTACTTTTTTATAAGTACTTTTTGAAGTCTTATATAATTTGATAATCATTCAGTACATACTGAATTATAGAACCATGGCATTACTATAGTTTTTACCATGGTACTGTCACAGTATGTTTTTGTAAATTCAAAGTGATAAGCAATAAACCTACAGAAAATGGTGTTATTGCAATGTTTTTGGACATGTACCATGGTAAATATAATATTACCTCGGTGTTAACAACTTGATACCATTATTTTACCGTAGTACTACCACAGTACCAGATGGTAAGGGAGCCATCTGACTCCATGATCAACACATTTGAAGCATTAACTTGTGGTACCATACTTTTACCATGGTACTGCCAAATTACTTTTTTTTTTTTTTTTTTTGTAAATTCCAGGCAAAAAAAAAACTCATAGAAAACAATATTGCCACGATTTAGTCATGTACTGGACCATGGTAAATGTTAAAATACAATGCTAAAATTATGGCATTACCATGTTTGTGGGCATGTACCATGGTAAATAACCTATTAAAGTGCCACGGTATTAGCATCATTTTACCATGGTACTACCACAGTACTTTTATAAATTCAAAAAAACTTATGGAAAAATCTTTTTTTACATGTACCATGGCAAATATTGAAGTACCATGATATTAGCATCTCATGCCATCATTTTACCATGGTACCACCCTAGTAAATTCAAAGGTAAAAACAATAAACGTATGGAAAACAATGATATTATCATGTTTGTGGATAAGTATTGTGGTAAATATTAACGTAACAAGGCATTAACATCTGATACCATCATTTTACCATAGTACTGCGACTGTAGTTTTTTTTTTTTAACTCGATGTGAAAATAATAAACTTAGGAAGCGATGGTATTCCACGATTTTTAACATGTACCATGGTATTACCATCTGATTTCATCATTTCACCATGGTACTGCCACAATACTTTTTTTGCAAATTCAAGGTGAAAACACACTTGATGGTATTACTATGTATTTAGGCATGCACCATGTTAAATAGTAAAGTACCATGGTATTAGCATCTGATATGATTGTTGTACTATGGTACTGCCACAGTACTTTATTAGTAAGTGTTATATGAATATGGTAATCATTCAATATCATTATACATACAGTACTACAGTAACTACTATTAAAGAACCATGGTGTTACCATAATTTTACCATGGTACTGCTCAATCTGACAAGCAGGTAGTTTGTTTTCTGTGTGTGAGCTCAACTTTGCAGGGTTGTAAGCAGATGGAAAGACTTGAGCGTGTGAGGAATCATATAATGCTGTGTCTTTAGTGTGCCGTTAATAATAAGTCCAATGGGAGGCTGCGTCTATTCTAATCTTTCCATAATTTAACCTAAGGCCTAGAAACAGATGCTGTATTGTTTGTGTTTTTCCAGATCAGCTCTTAAAAGAGGTTTGAACACATTGCTTTCATAAACGACACCTACAGAACAATTAAAACCAGACAAAAGATTGATCACGGCAGCGTCAAAACCTGAAAGGCCTGAATTATCATGTCAGAACCTTTTATCAGAAAAGCTTTTAGCTATTAAACGCTCTTATTTATGCACTTTTCTCATATTGTCTTCTGGCATTGGCTGGTTTTTCGTGACCAGTGCAATAACTGTTGCATTTGAATAGTAAAGCGCTCTTATGTATTGTACCAAGTCATGACACATCAATGCAATGGCATCCATTTCGATTTTTTGCCATATTTGCATGCAGTAATTTGACAGTTTTTCATGCAGAACAGCCTTAAAGGCTTTTGTAGCATGCCCTTGGACTGATTTGGTGCTAAATAGTTTATACACATGCATGTTGGGTTAATTTAAATATTATGGCAACTGTGCACTTATCCCTCCTATTTTTATGTACCAAATTTATGGAAGCTTGTTTCCGCCAAAGTATAAGGAAGTAAAAAAGGTAAATGTGACATCTCACAATCCAGATTTTTTTTTTTTTTTTAGAATTGCATAAACTTGCAATTCTGAGAAAGAAAAATCAGAGTTCTGAGATCTAAACTCAGATATAAACTCTATAAAAACATTCTTAATTTTATTCTCAATTCTGAGTTTATATCTTGCAATTCAGACTTTTTTCTCATAATTCTGAGATTTTCTCTTAACTCTGAGTTTATATTTCACAATTATGACTTTCCCCATAATTTTGAGTTTATATCTCAGCTCTAACAATTCTAACTTTTATCTCTCTTAATTTCCTAGTTTTTCTTGCAATTATTTTTTTCTCTTAATTCTGAGTTTATATCTCACAATTCGGACATTTTCCTCACAATTGAGAGTTTATATTTTGAAATTCTGACTTGAAATGTCAAGATTGTGAGATAAAAGATCACAATTTATTAATTTTAATAATTTATTTCATTATTATTATTATTTATCTTGTGGCAAAAACAAGCTTCCAGCTTCAAGATACCAAATAAACAAATGAATATTGATTGGAGTTTAAATTCTGTGCATATAAAGTAAATGTGCTGAGAGTTATGGGACATAAAACTTGCACAGCTCTGCAGAAAATTGCATCAATAAAATGCATTAAATTACTATATAAAATCCAAGGTAATACCTGTAGAAATTCCCGGCACTATACACACTCAGGATGGACACATTATATTTTGTGCAGCTTTATCTCTCTCTCTATGAATTGAATTGGCACCGTTTCGTGGCAGAACCCACAAAAAGCTCTCTAAACCTCTGGCACAGGTTGTTAATCTGCAGGAGGAGGCCGATACATGCTGAGCCGGCGGACGATAACTACAGTAACGCTGGTGAGATTTGCACACTCAACAAACTATAAATGAGATTGTGTGCCGGTGGAAGCCAAAGAAACATCACAACTGCATTAGTGCACACTAACCCAAAGACACACTGGACTTCTGGCAGCAAGAGCCTGGGAAGAGGAAATGTGGGCGCATCCGTCGCGTTATATCTAATGCTAAACACGCTTTTATCAATTTAGATTCAAAACACACGTCGTCATATTCAATTTAGCTACAGTAGGTGTTTAAGATACATATAGAGTGGCCCACACACAATCTGTGCAGTTTCACATAGTCTGAGTCTGGAATTGTATGAACAGCATTCGCTTATTGTATAATGTGTTAAATTATGCTAATTGCTATCTAAAAGCATTAATTTGACAGGAGATGCGTGAATGTGAAAGACAGGCGTTCAGAGTTCATGCAGACCTAACTGAATGCCTGTAAAGCAGATAATAATAATAGTTCATAAATGATGCATATTTTTGTGCTATCCAGATTTGTGTGCAAATCATTCGTTTTTTTGTCATTCAAATTAATACCTAATCTACTATGCTCAGTTTCTTTTCATTTATTTTCAGCAGCTCTAAAAATGGTTTAAAGTCAGTTATTTCTATCTTTTGCTGCAGTGTGTCACGTGAACCTGTTGCCCTCGGTGCACTTGAGCAGAGTTTCTCAGGAGCTTTCTTGAAGCAGAGACACAGTTCTTCTGGATTTAGTCTGTCTCAGTTTGTTCTGTTTCTTCATGTGGATGATGATCAGATCAGATCTCAAAAATCTCCCTGGATTATTACAATTAATGGCTAAATGAATGTTTGGAAATGTAAACTACAGACTACAGCAAAAGAGACAAATAACTGTCTTAACCATTTTTTAGCTGGTGAAGATACTAGTGGCCTAAAACCTTTGCATGTACTGTACACACACATATATAGAGAAGTATATTGTTAACACCTGTGGATTGCTGTAGTCATTACAATTCATTTTTATAACTAATAGAATATATGCTCATTTAATGCAGCACAGTGTCTAACGGCGGTTTTGGGAAGTAGATGTTGTCTTGAAGTGGTGTAAGCGCGTCCCACGAGACGTTCCTTCATGGAAGATGAGATTGTGTTCCTGAGGGTTTATCATGAGAAAGCTGCTGCTTGTGTTGCCAGATATTGACATTTCACACTCATCTCAAATCCCTTTCTTGCTGATACAGTCGGGACTGAAGAAACGGATCTTAGATTAGTGTCAAAACCAGTACCATCGCTCCCTATAGGAGTACCCTATAGCAGTACCCTATAGCAGTACCCTATAGCAGTACCCTATAGCAGTACCCTATAGCAGTTTGTGTAGGGAACCAACTCCCGGGGGGCACCATCCCAGTTGCTCAAAAAAACAATTGCCATCCCCCCCCCTTCCGCACCCATGACTGAATGCAAATGATCATGAATAACTATGGCCGTGAAAAGACATCAGCAATGCGGCGCCAAGAAAAAAAAGGGATGAAAACGAAGCCCGTGCATCACTTTCAGGAAGGCTACATTCATAATCCTGTGAAACTATTTTGGGTGTCGAGGTTAATAACGTGTTTTAATGTCAGTAATAATTTCACCACCACCAACGCATCTAATATTCTCTCCATGTTCACTTAGGAAAGTTAGCCATGGTTTTAACATGAATAATAATAATAAATCATGGTTCTTGTAGCCATGGTAACCGCAAATTAAACATGTTTTTGTTACTTCAAATAATAATACAAAGAAGTATAAAGACAATAATTTTTGTGGTTATAAAAACCAACCTAAGCCAACAACAGCCTTTAAAATGTCTTAAAATGCATTATATAAAATGAGGCAACCCTGCTGAAAAAACAATAAAACCATCACAAATAAATCACAAATACCATTACAAACAATCAACTTTTAACTATTAAAACCATTAAAAATATTTTTCTGTAGTGTGTTTTGGGGCATATTCCATTAGGATTTAGAAGGTGACCAATTAATCATCAGTAGAAACCCACAGCATCCATTACAGTTCCCATTAAAACCAATACAAGTCCCATTATAACCAGTAAAACCATTACAAATTCCGTGATGGTGTCTATTATTAGTTTTTTTTCAACATTACATATTATTATAAATGCCTGCAAAGGGAGCCAAAGGCCTGGTCGTTGCTGCTGTTACACTTACAGGACGATCATATCCTTGTTTAATAGGCTATTGACCACACATTTAATTCAAATATCCACTTAATCTTTCATTTTTGGCCACATTTTTGCTAGATGACACAGCCTCTGTAATTTCTTCAACAACAAAAAACACAAGGACATCACAACCCTTACAAGAATGAACCATGGTTATCGTAGTAAAAGTGCTTAATGTTCTTTTGTGTGATTTCTGAATGCTTGAGACCATAAAATCAATCAGACAACTGTATTAATTAAATAGCCATAGGTAACTGTCTAGAGATTCAATTGTACAATAATACAATTTAATTACAATTTATTTAGTTATTTATATTTTATTAAAGTTCTATTTTGACCCCTATAGTAGGTGTTTTTCATTATATTTTTTTATTTTTTTACTTCCATATTATTTAAGGGAGGGGGCACAACAATACAATCCTGCTTTGGGCATCCATTTGGCCAGCAGTGGCTCTGGTCAAACCATTCTTATAGTTCATGGAGTGTGTGTGTGTGTGTGTGTGTGTGTGTGTGTGTGTGTGTGTGCATGTTTATGTGGTTTATGAGGACACAAATGTGTATAATGACATGGGTATGACAGAGGTATTACAATATGAAGGTGGTTTATGAGGACACTGCCTATGTCCCCGTAATTCAAAAGGCTTAAAAAACATACTAAATGGTGTTTTTTTGAACATCTAAAAATGCACAAAGTCTCCTGTGAGGGCTAAGTTTAGGTGTAGGGTTGGTGTAGGGCAATAGCACACACAGTTTGTTCAGTATAAAAACCATTACGCCTATGGAGAGTCCACATAAACCACAAAAACCAACGTGTGTGTGTGCGTGTGCGTGCGTGTGTGTGTGTGTGTGTGTGTGTGGAGGACTGGTGAAGACGATGATTGCTTCTTAACCTGGTCCAATCTGCTGTTCGCTCCGCTGCACCGCTGTGACCGCGAGCGAAGCTGCAGCGTATGAACACCAGGTCATCTGTCTTCATTTGTGTTTGACTCTGAACAGAAGATTTCCTCTAATTCTGTTCACTCAGGCTGATTATGAATGTTGTACGACTTTAAAATTGGTTTGGTTTGATACTTTTCTGCCTTTTACATGCACAAGCACAAGTTGTGACCTTTTACTTGCTCTAGCGCTTGTATTTTCATGTCAGCTGAGTGACTTTATATTGTTTTATTGGCCAGTTGCTTTTGTAAGGTGTATTTATAGTGTTCTCTCAAGTCCTTCTGAGCCTGTATGACTGTGAAGATAATGTAGTGGTGCTGATTTTGTTTCAGTGTTTTCATTAAAGAGATTTGTTCAGTGACCCTTTCTCTAGCTTACATTATTTGACCAGAGAGTCTTTTGACTGTCGAATCATTGAATGAATCATTTATTCAAAAGATTCACATCACAGCTGAGTGTTTTATTATGATTTATTATAATGTGCAAGTCTATAGGTGATTTTGAACAATACCTGAATAATGAATTAGCTCTATTAATTAATAATAATATAATAAATAATATTATTATATATTAGTCAGAATAATAATGTTATTATTTCTTTAGCACTTTTTAGTTTAAAATTAAATATTGAATACAATTAAATATAATTATTATTTCTGTAGCATTTTTTTGTTTGTTTTTCTTTTTTCTTAATAATAGTATCATTATTAATTATTAAATATATTATTATTATTATTATTGTTGTTGTTTCTGGAGTGCCTTTAGCCCCCCCCCCCCCCATTTAGTTTCCATTTTGTCTATTTTATATTATTAATATAATTATTAATAATATTTATATTATTATTATTAAGTATTAACTAAAATATGTCCTATTATTTCTGAAACTCCCTTTAGTTTCCTTTTTTTCATTTAGTTTTTACTTTTTTCAATTTTTTCCTAATATTTATTATGAAATAATTTATTATTAAATGTATTATTAAATTATTATTAAATATAAAATTTAAAAAAGTATTATTTCTATAGCACCGTTTAGTTCACTTTTTCCCCATTCAGTTTCCATTTTCTAATATTATTAATAATAATATTTAAATATTAAATAATTGCAATTGTTATTTATTATTTTCATATAAATGCATGCAGGTCAAAGTGCTTTACAATAAACAAAGCATTAAACTTAAGCACATTACCCAGTACTTTACATGAAAATAAGTAAAATACCATAATCGATATAACATTTATTCTCTCTCATGTCATTCCAAACAATGATTTTAATTTTTGTGTAAACTTTATGAATATTTCATGTTATTCTGATCCTGTCTAGTCTGCTTTACTCTTCTAGTTTAGTTTCTGAAGGCTGTGTTTTATTCTGTGTTTTTGGACTTTATTCAGCCAACTCTGCTTTTAATTTCTGACCGAGCTTTTTATTTTGGGAAACTTTGGAAAAAACATTCCCCTTTTTGTTTTCATTAACAGCTAGGTTCCTTTGTTTCGCTCTGAATCAGCGTGTGGTCTACCAGCATTTACGGCCAAAAGCATCCCAGCATGCACTGCTTCCAGCTGGGTCTCTGGAGACTTCACATCTGTTTTTGTGTTGGAGAGTGCCGGGGTCCAAGCGTTACTGGGAAACAGCGCCGGCGAGGCCTTCAATGCACCGGACGACACTCACTGACAGACGCACAGAGCTTTTCAGGGCCTCAGTGCTGCATCACATTTTCACCCGCGGCCAGTTCTCCAACAATCACGCTCAATAAACCGCATCAGCCAATAGACTTCATTCTTACACTTAATTCTTTCGTTTCTATGATTATGTAATTATTTTCAGATAATACATGCAAATTATATGTACAATATATTAATCCATTTGAATTCTTAATTCTTTTGCAGTTTCCATCATTTTCTATCAATCATAATTATTTTCAAATAATTAATTAAAATTAAATATGTATTATATAAATTATAATTAATTTTAAATTCTTTTGAGCTCTTAATTCTTTTGCAGTTTCTATTATTGTTTTCTATTATATATAATTATTTTTATATTACTGAATAATTTAAATGAAAATGTGTGTGATTAAAAATAATTAAAAATAATTTTAGATTTTTTTTTTTGTAGTTTCCATCATTATTTGTGTCATTTACTGTATAATTATTTTCATATTATCATTCATATTTAAAAAAATTGTTCTCATTTTTATTTGATACATAAATATTATAATTGTAACTTATTTTAAATGTTTTTAATTATTTTATTTTCCATCAAATATAATTATTTTCAAATTATTAAAGTTAAAATGAAGTGACAAATAAATAAAATTAAATATATATGTTTTTTATAATTAAAAAAATTATAATAATAATAAATATATATATATATATATATATATATATATACACACACACACACACACACTGGCTAAAACAACACCCCTAATAAACTTAGTCAGTTTCTGTCATCAGGGTGCATTATTAATCTCAGGGTGAATTTGTAGTCTGATAGATCTGATGCATTGCATTAAATGTGATTGATTGTGAATTACAGTCGTGTGGTTTCACTCTGAGAGTCAGTAAAGCGTGTGCTGTGGCGTGTGGCTTCAGGCAATAAGGAAAGCATTCACGCAGCAACATAAAAGAATAATTATCTATTGAGCTGCTGTCAGATGCTGGACTGGAACATGCAGCTTGTCGTGTGTGTGTGCAGCTCACGGTTACATCACAATCACTGCGTCGTGACACACACTCAGACGCTCACGTCACGCTTCACTGACCCTCTAATAGATGTTGTGGGTCATGAAGGCTTGTGCTTCGTTACACTCCAGGGTAATTACATTCACTTAAATACTGCTGCCGTGTTTCTTATCTTGTCACTGTATTAAATTATTTTAATCAGTGAGACATTAAGATGATAATGCATGGCATGACATTTTGGAAAATGACGGCAAGCGGCTTTAGATGAACTGAATGAGAACCAGTTTGTCTGGTGAATCACAACAACAAACAAAACATTGGTTTGTATTATATGGTATTTTAATATTATTACATATTTTTATTAATGCATATTTATTAATGTGTATAATATATATATATAATTGTTTATGTATTTATTATTTTTAAGTATGTTTTTAATTGTAATATTTATTTTTACAGTATAGATAGATAGATGGATAGATAGATAGATATTTTGAATATGTAATTATATATCATTACATATAATATTAAATCTTTAATTAAATAATTAAAATATATTTTATTTAATCATGTTTTAAAATATATGGCCTACTTTATAATATAAAATAATAATAATAATAATATATATATATATACATATGGCCAAAAATATTGGCACCCTTGGTAAATATGATCAAAGAAGGCTGTGAAAATGAATCTGTATTGTTAATCCTTTTGATCTTTTATTTTAAAAATTCACAAAATTCTAACCTTTCATTGGATAATAAGAATTTAAAATGGGGGGAAATATCATTATGAAATAAATGTTTTTCTCTAATACACATTGGCCACAATTAACGGCACCCTTTTATTCAATACTTTTTAAACCTCTATTTGCACACATGGGGTACTTTTTATCCCTGTGTTCACCAAACCCATCTTGAGTGTTTGCTGCTAAAAAGCTCATTTTCTAGTTTCATCTGACCATAGAAGTCAGTCCCATCTGAAGTTCCAGTCGTGTCTGACAACTGAATATGCTGGAGATTGTTTTCGGATGAGCTAGGAGATTTTATCTTGAAACCCTCCCAAACAACATGTGGTGATATAGGGGCTGTTTGACAATTCATTTTAAGGGTTTCCTACCCCGAGACTCCACTATTTTCTGCAATTCTCCAGCTGTAGTACTTGGAGAGTCTTTAGCCACTCAAACTCTCCTCCTCACCGTGCATTAGGACGATATAGACACACGTCCTCTTCCAGGCAGTTTATGTTGATTGGAAATTCCTAATTATTGCCCTGATGGAGGAAATGGGACTTTTCACTGCTCTAGCTCTTTTCTTAAAGCCACTTCATTCATTTGTGAGGCTCAAATATCTTTTGCTGCACATCAGAAATATATTCTTTGGGGTTTGGGCTTTGTTTTCCCTCCTATTTATATTTCTGTGAAACAGGAAGCCATGGCTGGATAATTTCATGTTCATAATCACCCTGGAGTGCTCAAAATTGTGAATATGAATGGGAATATACTTCAGAGATATTTTGTTCATAAGGGGTCATTCTAGGGGTGCCAATAATTATGTCCAGCATGTATTTGAGAAAAACATTTATTTCATAATGACATTTCCCCCCATTTTAAATTCTTATTATCCAATGAAAGGTTAGATTTTTGTGATTTCTTTTAAATAAAATATCAAAAGGATTAACAATGCTGATTAATTTTCACAGCCTTCTTTGATCAAATTAACCAACGGTGCCGATATTTTTGGCCATGACTATACACACACACACACACACACACACATACGTGTATGTGTGTGTATGTGTATATACAAATAAGTACTATAATTACACACAAACACACATTGGTGTGTGTGTGTGTGTGTGTTTGTGTGTAATTATAGTACTTATTTGTATATATAATAATAATTTATAATGCTTACGTGAGCACTTCTGAAACACAATGAAGAGCAAAAGGCACACATTAAATACATTAGATCCTTCTCGTGAGTCCTGCTGACAGTGGGAATGATGGGAAATTTGTTTTGTTGCTTCAGAAACTGTCTGAATGGCCAGTATTTCTTCCAGCCAGCTTTACTGCTTTATTGCTCTTCTTCATCAGCGGCACATAAAGCGTGTACACACTGAATGTACGACATGTCAGCATTCACAGTAACAGTGCACTCTCTCAGATCGCGGGGTTTCCCGCTGCTAAACGCTCATCTTGTAAACGGTGTGATGTACATGAGCTGAAGCAGCATATGGTCATGAATACCACAAAACTGATCCCAGACCTGCTCAAACAGCTTCAGACTTCCCTCGAGTCAGTCTGGATATAAATAACATTTCTCCTGCTCGCCACCAACAGATGACATTTCATCTGTGCGCCGCTTTACTCCCACTCAGCATTCACACCTCGATCCCTCGCTAACGGCTCAACTGATAGATGCAGCAACATGATGTGAGGGATGCTAGTGATTGTCTTCAAAACTGACAGTAAAGACATTTATAATGTTACAAAAGATTTCTATTTCAAATAAATGCTGTTCTTTTGAACTTTCTATTCATCTGTGAATCCTGAAAAATAAAATGCATCACAGTTTTCACACAAATATTCAGCAGCACAACTGTTTTCAACACTGATAATAATCAGAAATGTTTCTTGAGCAGAGATTTCTGAAGGATCATGTGACACTGAAGACTGAGTAGTGATGCTAAAAAACTCAACTTTGATCACAGAAATAAAATACATTTTGAACATATATAATGTAATAATAATATATAATATATATTTTTAAATGAATTAAAATTGATATTAAAATAAATTGTAAATGTTTTTTGTAAAATGTCAAAATATATTAATTATATTACATTTTATATATATATATATATATATGACTTATCAGACAAAAACTAACAAACGTTATATAAAAATGTTTTTACTATTTAAAAAAAATATATTTAAAATATATATTTAAAATATAAATAATTTATAATAAATATATATATATATATATATATATATATATATATATATATATATATATATATATATATATATATATATATATATATATATATATCTTGTCCATACAATACAAGTCTTGTGTTGTTTTTTCAAGTTCAAGTTGATATGTATTGTGTAGACAAAGACGGTTAAAACATTATTTATTTATTATAAAATCTTCTTTTGTGCTCCACAGAAGACAGAAACACATACAGGTTTGAGCATCACGAGGGAAGTTAATGATACCAGAATGCTCATTTTTTGGGTGAAGTGTCCCTTAAGTGTCTGGAGCTATTAAAAAGAGCAGTGATGTTTTCCTCTGGCAGTCATCGAGATGTTCATCATGAGTAAGATCTTCCTCCTCCTTTAATTAGAGCTGATATCAAGGCGATACTCCTCCGCTCTCATGACTCAGCTGCTCTGATGAGCGCTGGACACACTTCTCTAAAGAGCCTCGGACAGATCGATAGCTCTGACTCAGAGTCTGTGGAGGGGATGATTCACAGCGGATCAGGGACACACAGCTAGTGCCGCAAATAAATTAGCATCATCTTTAACGATTTTGACCTCAGGCATCGGATGGTGGTTCAATAACTGGAGCGAAGTACTCTCTTATGAACTCAATCAATCTTGGTAAAGAAAACACATGGAACTGTTTCATCTTCTTGAGCAAATTATTCATTAGTTGTTGATCATTGGCATATATTACCGATAATTATTTAATTAATTATTTTTGATATGTAATTAAACATTTATTTCCATTGAAAATGGTGTAAAATATATGATTTTAATGATTTGTCATCAGCATAATGATATTTTTATTGCAAAATTAGCTCAGCTAATGCAATTTCAAATTTTTAAAAGTTTTTTGTCGACTTGACATTTAGTGAAAAATATATTTTAATTTTCATTTTCTTTTACAATTTAAAGGATTGAGTGATTGATTATTTTTTTTTTTTTATATTTAATAAAATTAATTTATTTAGTTATTTCTTAAGGAACGATTCACAGAATAGATTTATATTGTAATAGCATTGTTTGAAGCTAAATGTCAACTGTAATTAAAATATAATATTTTTTGTAGCTAAATAGATGATTATAATACACAGTGCCCTCCAAAAGTATTGGAACAGTGAGGCCAGTTCCTTTATTTTTGCTGTAGACTGTAAACATTTGGGTTTGACATCAAAAGATGAATATGAGCTGAGAGATTAACATTTCAGCTTTTATTTACATGTATTTTCATCTGGATCTGATACACAACTTAGAAGATAGCACCTTTTGTTTGAACCCACCCATGTTTTATGTTACCAAAAGTGTTGGAACATGTGACTGACAGGTGTGCCCAGGTTTGTTGCCCTGGTGTGTCCTATTAATTGATTATTCAAACAATAAATAGCACTGAATGTCTGCGCTCAGTTTCAGATCCGTGCAGACTGCATTTATAGTTACACCAACATGAAAACCAGAGAGGTGTCTATGGGTGAAAAACAAGCAATTGTGAAGCTGGGAGAAGATGAAAAATCAATCAGACCATTGCACAAACACTGGCAATAGCAAGTACAACCATTTGGAATCTCCTGAGGAAGAAAGAAACCACTGGTGTACTAACACACCTCAAACGGGTAGATCAAGGAAAATTATCTGCAGTTGATGACAGAAACATTGTGACAGCTGTAAAGAA
Source organism: Barbus barbus (assembly GCF_936440315.1). NCBI lineage: Eukaryota > Metazoa > Chordata > Actinopteri > Cypriniformes > Cyprinidae > Barbus > Barbus barbus. Next base: position 33,633,015 of record NC_136736.1, on the reverse strand, counting down.
AGACCTTTAAACAACTGTTAGTGACATCAGCAACAACCTCCAGAGGGCAGGAGTGAAGGTATCACAATCTACTGTTCGCAGAAGACTTAATGAACAAAAGTACAGGGCTACACCAGAAGATGCAAACCACTCATTAGCAAGAAGAATAGGAGACGAGCCTCAACAATTCTGGTTTTATGGACTGATTTTATGGACCAAAGTTTGATTAAAATTTGTAAAAGTAGAAACAGAAAGATTGTTTATGAAAAAGCATATGCTGTTTTTTAAGCATATACTAGTATAATAAAGTCTGTATATATGTATGTGAATGTACATTAAAATGTTAATTGAAATACTTTAATAAATATTTGATTAAAATCGGTGTGTAATGTCCACAGTCACTTTAAGTGAGTCACTGGTAGTTTAACTTTCTGAAGAGTGAAACATTGTTACTCTTTTAAAACATTGTTCTGTTTTGTCAACTGTTGACTCAACCAATGATATGAGTTTGGGGGCGGGACTGTCTGTTTTCCTGACCAGTTGCAGACGAGGGCAATGAATGCAGTAAAACTATTAGGGAAACCTGTTCGGAAACAGCTGCAGTTAATGCTGAAATGCCACATTTCACCTTGGACTTGTCATGTAATGCTGAAGCTTTGGCTCGTTCTTGTGTCTCGTATGTTCACAGGTACGAGCGCGTGCCGGTGATTCTCGTGGGAAACAAGGTGGACCTGGACAACGAGCGTGAGGTTTCGTCGAGCGAGGGTCAAGCTCTAGCTGAAGAATGGGGCTGCCCGTTCATGGAGACGTCAGCCAAGAGCAAAACCATGGTGGACGAACTGTTCTCGGAGATAGTCAGGCAGATGGACTACGCCTCTCAGCCGGATAAGGAAGACCCGTGCTGCTCCTCCTGCAATATACAATAACCCCTCACAATCACACGCGGTTCTCAAAGGGGTTCAACATGGAGATCATCACTAGAGTCATGAACGGCGTCTACACACTAGAGAATGCTGCAGATCCATTGGTTTGAATGGGAATGATGCATTGCAAAGACATACACAGCCAACAGGGAAGGTTCTCCGAAGGTTTTCTCAGCGTTATAAACAAACACTTCCAGTAACGTTAATAGAATGTTCGTTCAAAGTTCTCTGGTCTTTAATAATGTGCTTAGAATGTTTGCACAAAAAAACTAACGTTATTTATACATCATTCATGGAAACGTTTTAGTTGGATGTTCCTCTAATTCTGTATCCTAACTACACGCGACGCGAGAAGATTCCAGGAACAAGCAATTTGGGTGTCCACACCAGGCGCGACGTGACAGAATCTATCAAATATCACAGCCAATCAGAAGTGAGTGTGGGTGGTCTCTCCCTGAAAGCGCACTGCACTAGCAACGAAATGGATACGTTTATAATCTAATTCATAAATATTAAAGCTTTTTAACATCATTAAATGTGCATACTGAGTGACTGATAAAATCTTTGTTATGGAATAGCCTACACTCGGTTCGCAGTGAGTTCACAGTTTTAACGGACAGATCTGAGCTAAACTGTCTGTTGTTGTTTGCAGTATGGCTATAAGGTCACACAAAATGATATTTAAACTCATATTAGACCCGTTTATCTTTGAATAAAGCACATAATCACCTGAGATTATCTACTGTCATATAGTTTGTATGTTGTTGTTCCAGCCGTGACGACGCGGAAATAGAAACCGTTTCTAAATTAGAAATTTCACGTGCCGCTGTCGCGGTTAGTTAGGACAAAAACTCTGATTAACATGGAAAAGATACCTTTTATCGCATGTCGCGGCGTCACATCGCGTGTAGTTAGGACGCGGTGTAACATTTTTTAAATGTTACTATTTGATTTGGAACGTTAGAGAATATTCAAAAGTAACATTCCCTTAATGTTTGCAAAATGGAATGTTCGCATTACCAAGAAAGAATATTTTTAAAACATAAAAAAAACTGAATGTTGACCATTGAGAAAAAACTTTTTTATAATGTAATGGAAGCATTAGCAAAACATTCTTTTCGCAACTTTTTTGTTAGCCGCCAGTTTTTTCTTGGTAATGCGAATGTTACAGAAAACATTAGGGGAACGTTTCATTTGATCTTTTTGCAAACATTATTGAAAGTTCAGAGAACATTCAGAAGCTAACAAAAAAATGTTTGCGTTCACAAAACGTTCTTAGAAATTCTTTTGTTAGCTGCCCATTTTTTCTTGGTTAAGTGAACGTTACAGAAAGCATTAAGGGAATGTTCCATTTTATCATTTTGGGAACGCTACTTTTGAATGTTCTCTGAAAAAAAAAAATCTAAATGGGCCATGTATAAATAAGGATTTTGTGCTAAAGTTTTGTGAATGTTATTATAGGCCATGCAACTTTAAATAGACGTTCTATTAATGTTACTGGAAAGAACGTTTGTTCAACTTAACGGTAGAGAACCTTACGGTAGATCACAAGGGTTTGCGAAAGTGTTGTTGGGACGATTTTTAGCATCCGTTCAGCTCTTGGAATCTCAAGTGAGGCGAAATCCAGTTCGCTGTTTTCCCGCTTATGACCCGACGTTTCCCTCCAAAACGGATCGCAAAATACAAAGCTTTGTCTAGTGTGTAAATGCCTTAATTCAACACGATTATGATAAATAAATTAACAAGAAACTGTAAAAAAGGTCAAAGGGGTTAAAAATGCACCAAACTTGAGTCTTTCTTATCCCCGCATGTTTTCATTCTAAGTTTGACGCTGTTCGCAAGAGACTCGATCGCGTTGATTTCGCCGTTTAGTTTGCACATATAGAACCTGATGTCTTAAACTGCCATTACTTTAATAAAGAGCCAGAATGAGCTAGTTTTGTTCTTCCAAACGGCCCGCTGTCAGCGAAGGTGACGTTTCCTCCGAGGGACTCTCAGACATGTTCACGAGGGGATCGATGTGAGTGCGGTGTCCCGTTGCAGCGATGAGGGGCTTTACTTTGAGGGACATTTTCTTTGAGGAAGCCAAATAGGATGCTGAGAAGCACTTTTCTTTTGTAATGTCATGTCTGTTTTGATTTATGAAACTGCTGGGAATATTCAGCTGATTATGTTGTGGTTTCTAATTAGCACTTCGATATAGAATGTTGCAAATACTGAATTATGTATTTTGTAATAATGTAGTAAAACAATCATGGGATTTGCTTTAGAATAGCTTTGAATCGGGTAGAAACGGTATTTGTCATGAAACGCTATCGGTACTTTCCACAAAAAGAGTCCAGATGTCCTGTTACTTTTATTTGAAGCAATAAAGACGTAAAGAACTAGTTAAATAAACTGTTAAATTAACCTAACATTCAAAGTAGGTAGTTTAAACATCTCAAATGTCTGTAACAACCCTTGAAACTGACGATTTTGTCCTGTCACACCTCTCTTGACTATATTCAGCGGTTAAAATCATATAATATCTGTTGAATTACTATTTGATTAAATGCAGAAAATTATTATTATTAATTAATATTATTTTAAAATAAATATTTTAAAACATTTAAATATTTTTAATCATTTTATTTATTTTTAATTAATTAATTTAATTTTAATTATTAAATATTGTTTTTTTATTTACATTTAGTCATTTAGCATACGCTTTTATGAAAAGTGACTTATTTAATTTGAATTATTCAATTTAATTGAGTTATTAAATTACTATAATAAAGACAAAAGAACTACTTAGTGCTATCAAACGATTAATCGTGATTAATTGCATTCAAAATAATAGTTTTTGTTTACATATATATATATATATATATATATATACTATATATATTTATTATGTATATATAAATACACACACATGCATGTATATATTTAAGAAATATTTTATGTTTATATATTAAATATATTTGTATATAATATTAATTATATTAATATAAATTTATGCATGTAAATACATATAAATATTTTCAAAATATATACTGTATATGTGTGTATTTATATTAATAAATATACAAAGTACACACACATAATGTAAACAAAAACTTTTATTTTGGATGCGATTAATCGCGATTAATCGTTTGACAGCACTACTTGTTAGATAAACTATTCTTTCAAGGTTTTAAAAGCATAAATGTCTGTACAATCCTTTAAAATAGTGATTTTAGCCTGCTGCATCTCAGAGGTCTAGTTAAAATCATATGACATCTGTTGAATTGATATTCAGTTAAATATAGAAAAAAAATACTATTAATATTAGTTAAAATAGGTAATAATTTAAAATATTTTCTGTAGTTGATGTCTAAAAAATTCAAGATTTATTTAAAATTAATTGTATTTATTAAATAACTAAAATACACCTAAAATCAAATATTTAATATAATATTTAGTTTGACCTCCTGAGGTGGAGGAACATGATTTTTCAGCGTTTCAAACTCTATTTTGTACCCTATTTGTGGAAAGTGCCTTTAATCTTGAAGCCTGTACTAGATGTGATTATTAATTTAACGATATTTTGGAACATGAATAATCATAATGCAGTCAAACACGTGAATGTTGTACAGAAACACATGGCGGAAAACAAATATAGTTTGTTCGGGGCACTTTACTATCAATAGAATCTGTCCCTTGATTCATATGCTTGAGCAAAAATGACAAGAAATAATAATAAGCTAAATCATTTCAGCATACCCTTCTCAGGAGAGTTACAGGCTACCAAATCTGTTATTAAAGTTTATGAGGATATTTTTTGTCATTTTATTTCTTTTTATTTAATCATAGAGTACAAGATAATAACGTTTCTTTATCTATATTGTCATTTTGGCATTATGGTCATTTGGTATTACAGAGCAATTCTTATTTAAACCATCACATCTGTGATCCATACGAGGTTCACGAATCCAGAAATGTACAAATGTTACAAAAAAAAAAAAATTGTAAAGAAAACAATTCAAGACGGTCGTGTGTAGTTTATATAAAAGATGCCAAACTTACAGTATGTTGATTTAGCGGTCATATGCATGGCTAAAACATCATTGTTTGTGAATATTACAGCAGATGAGACTGAACAAGCGGAGTAGACACACACACAAAAATACACAATCACTCAAGGATCCTCCAGATGGGTGAATATGCCTTGCCATGCGAACTAAGGGTTTGCCTTTTTAACTTTCATCATTGATCTTATATTTTTTTAAGTGAACATTTACCCTCTTCCACATGGTAAATGGATTGTGAATATGGGTTCATTCAACACTACAATAAAGACATCTTATTCACAGCTGAAGACGCAAGTTTGAGTTTGTCTGGCTGTTAGAGCCAATGCTTTTCATGGAAATGCAAGTGCATTAGATGTATTAGAGGTATTTTATTATAATGCTGACAAACAGTTTCTGAGATTTTAGTATTTTCCCATTCAAGCAGACGGAGCTAAATGACTTTGGATATGGTATATATATATATATATATAACTCAATCTCACCTTTAATGAATCACTTTGCAGTGTCTTTCAACCAATCAGAATCAAAAATCATATATCCGTGTTATTTTAGTATTATTTATGTACTCAAAGTATTTATTAATATTTGGAATTTGCATTTGTTTATATTGTCAGATTTAATTTTAGTTAACATTTTAGTAATGTTATGTCCTCTTGTCATTTTTATTATTATGTTATTTTTATAATTGTATTGTTTCTCTTTAGCTTTAGTTTTTTTATTTATATAATTTATTTTTTTATTTTATTATCTTATGTACTTGATTAAAATTAAGTACATAAGATTACATAAGTACTTAATTAACTAACAATACTGTGTTATAAGTACATGTACTTAACCGTTTTATTGTTAATTGGTTTATATATTAATTTCTAATTTTTTTTTGTAATTTTACTACATATTGCTTCATTTCTCATTTTAATTTTGGTTTTGTTTCTCATCTAATATTTCTATTTCATATTATATATATATATATATATATATATATATATATATATATATATATATATATATATATATATGTGTGTATATTGTTATATCAGAATTTTATATTGTAATTAACCATAATTATGTTCAATAGATTTAGTTTTAGTTAGCAATAACAATGCTGTGTGTCATAAGTAAATATACTTCACACATTTCCCTCATAACAGAGTTAAGATATTGAATATCTCCAATGTTGCATTAGCGGCGTTTGGAGTGAATGCGCTGTTATCAGGTGGAGTGAGTGAGACGTTTGACAGGAGATTTCACACCACCCACTACAGCAGGCTTTCATCCTCCTCCGAGACCCTGCAGTGATGGAACAGCATGTGAATAGAGGACAAGATTCGCCCGAGGCCACATCGCTGGGTGTCATGGAAACAGGATGATAACATAACATGGTTTTCATTATCTCTGTTTATGGTAAATTGGGTTTTTGTATAGAAGAAGGACCTATACGTGTGTGTGCAGAGGCTCTTTCATGTCTCAGTTGTTCTCCCACACAGCAATGGCATTAAATGGAGTCTCCTCAACAATGTCTCAAAAAGTCAGAGAACTCAAGCATTTCTAATCAAATTCACATGATCTGAGCTGCTGGATTACAAAGACAAACATTGCACTGATGAATTACTCAATAAAACCAGAAACATGTAAGAGAAATAAAATAAAATGAGTCAATTCTGATTTCATGTGGACTTTAAGTGTCCTGGGTTTTAAAAAAGGAGTAGCAAATATGTGACCCTGCACCATAAAACCATTCATAAGAGTAAATTTTTCGAATACATCATCTGAAAGCTGAATAAATAAGCTTTCCATTGATGTATGGTTTGTTATGATTGGACAATATTTGAGAATCTGAGGGTGCAAAAAAATCAAAACACTGCGAAAATCATCTTTAAAGTTGTCTAAGTGAAGTCCTTAGCAATGCATATTACTAATCAAAAATTAAGTTTTTATCTATTTACAACAGGAAATTTACAAAATATCTTCATGGAACATGATCTTTAGTTAATATCCTAATGATTTTTTGTTTCTAATGAGTTTATGTTATCGCACTGGAAGCTGACTGTAGGCCTCCTTGATCTGAGCTTATGCACCTCATATTTTGAGTGAATATTGCCAAAATAATCCACTGATAATGAGTTTTCACTCAAAAACTGAGGTTAATGAGGCCTATGATCAATCCGTTACACAGAATCAGAAATGCTAAACCTTTTCTTCTTTTAAAATAAACAAGTTGAAAAAAGTATTGAGTCATTTGGTGATAATATAGCATAATGGCATATTTACAGCAGTTTTTATAAGGCTGGTTTTCAGCACAGCACAAGGGTTAAACTAGATTTACTAAGGGGTTGGAAAAAGCTCTTCTACCATATAACAAATGGTTTCAGAATAGTGTCGTTTTTCAGAAACAAGCAGCTGGTCACATCTGGAAACACCTTCCCATGATTCATCATTCAAGCCCCAGTGAATTCTCCGCAGTGCTCTTTAAAAGACATTATTTGCACTAACGAGGGCCAAAATATCCCGCTGATTCTGCTAGTGTGGTACGACATACATCACTTTCTAATGCTTCATTAGAGGCTGAGTGTTATTGGGATGTTGTCAAGCTAATTATGACCATTACCTCCAAAACACACAAGTGAAGTTAAAAGTTTCCATCAAATGTGTTTTAAGCCCTGTAACTGTTATGAAAAGAACATTGTTCATGCTTTCAGCACAAATGCGAAGTTTTTTTTTTTATTGTGCAAATAAACAAATACCCAGATGTTAACAGTTTGTGTTTATGTGAATAGTTCTCATCATGCATAACTTTATCATGCAGTGCAGAACCATAAAAAAAGTCGGAAATGACATTGCAGAGAATTGTTATACATCAGTTTCTTGTAATGACAGCAAATGGGGAGTTTCCTGCTTCTCAGATGTTTTTTCCTGAGGAAAATACTTCATTAAAGGTGCAGTGTGTTATATTGACAGCTAGCGGTGGAAATTGGTCGGCCTACTGCAGTCCAAACTTGATGCAGACGTGGGTTGCCAGATCGAGAACGAGAAATGGGTGCAATGGAAGGCTTTACACAGTAATTTGATGAGTTAATTTATCCGCGTTTTAGCATGGCTCTGGACATAGAGCTTTTTAGATGGATGCCAAGGTTTATTTTAGGTCGGGTAGACCCAGTTTGTTTGCTGGCTTCTATGGCTGCATTACGCTGTGTTTTCCACCAACTGGCAACCCGTGGTGTCAAAATACTATAGGGTTAGTGGTCAGTGGGCGGAGTCACACAGACCAAAACAAAAACAGACATTCTGACACAGAACACACATTTCAAAGTAGAATAACTGGCTGTAGCCTTGCTTTTATTTTGAGAAACAAGTATTTGAACTTACTGTATGATTTATGATTTAGTACAGTCAGAAAATGACATACAGCACCTTTAATTTTTCTCATCCAATTATTTTGTTACTTTTAAGGGAGATTTATAAGAAAAATCTGAGACAAAGTTTAACATTTCAAACTGATAACTCAATTACATCTTCAAAGCAAAAATATAACCTTATGAAGTGCAGATTTTTGAGGAGTGCTGATCTGGATCATCGCTTGGGCGAAGCCATCTGAAGCTGGTGGTGGGTGGGGATGAAGAAAGCTGTGAAGTCAAGGCTTTCAAAGGGTCTCCATGCTGAGAGTCACTCTGTCGGGAGGCTCTTGGATGAGAGGTTTCGATCCTGCTCCTGCAATCCATCTTCCTGCAGAGTTTACCTCCAGTTCTGCTCCAAACACACCTGTCTGTGATTTATAAGTGAACTCAAAGACATTGCTGAACTGGTTCAGCTGTGTTTGATACAAACTGGAACTAATGCTAGAAGATCAGGAATTTCCAGCTTCCTTTTTGCAAAATTGCCATAAAGTCAATATATTAATATTAGTATGTTCCCTACTGGTTAGATATTGTAACTACATCATGCACCTTCCATTCTGTTTTGGTCTGTTGTCAGGGTGTTACTATGTGGTTGACAGGGTGTTGCTATGCATTTATTAGGATGTTTTGGTTAGTTGCCAAGGTGTTGCTAAGCAGTTGCTTAGGTGTTGTGAGTTGTTGTTAGCATATTGCTATGTGATTGCCAGCGTGTTGCTATGCAGTTACTAGGATGTTTTGGTTGGTTCCCAGGGGTTGCATGCATTTTGCATTTCTGTGCTGTTGATAGTATGTTTTGGCTTGTTGTCAGTGTCTTGCTATGTGTTTGCTAGGGTGTCCTGTGTTGTCATGCTGTTACTAAGATGTTTTGGATGGTGCCCAGGGTGTTGCTATGTGTTTATTGCTAGGGTGTCTTGTGTGGTTGCTAGGGCGTTCCTATGCTGTTACTGGGATGTTTTGGGTGGTTGCCAGGGAGATATGTTTGGTTACTAGGGGGTTGCATGCATCTTGCATTTCCATGCTGTTGCTAGGATGTTTTGGATGGTTGCCAGGGTGTTGCTGTGTGGTTGCCCAAGTGTTCTGAGTGGGTGTTAGCATGTTTCTATGTGGTAACTGGGGTATTCAGCTTTGTTGCCACGGTGTTGCTAAGTGCTGTTAACACAGTTTATTAAGCCACATTACATACTTTTTGTATAGATTTGAGGTCATTAACATATGACCACCCACATTTATATACCATCACCTATCTAGAATATTTAAGCAATGTTTGGTCAATCATAACAGGTTGTTTATTTCTTTTAAACAAACAGCCCATTTAAGGGAGTGGAAAATTGTCATAAAAAACTAAATTATGACAATTTGTGGTGCCAGAAACCTTGATTAACATTATAAGTGGAAAAATGAAGTGCCACTGCCACCCTGTCAGAGAGTCACCACAGTCACCGCGGTCTCCACTAACGACTCTCACCAGATCCCAGTCCCCTGATTTCTAATCACCGCCACCTGTCAGCACTCATCAGCAGCACTATATCCCTGCACTCCTCCCGTTCACTCACTGTCTGGTCTCAAACATTGCATGTTGACTAACCTGACCCACTTACCTTTTGTTTACTTACCAGTTGCTCCAAGTGTTCCCCTGTTCTCTACCGCTCCAGTTCTCCACGCTCCGCTGTTACCTCCGGATCCCCTGGAAAAGGAAAAAGGACATTCACAGTCAGATAAGCCTCTAGAGACATTCCCATTCCCTGCCTGCTTACCTGGACATTCTGCTCAACTCATTCCCCTCTGCTGCTGCTCAATAAACCTGTTGATTGTATTGTACTTACCTCTGTGTCCTGTGTCTATCTGCTGACACACCCTCGATGAACTCTACATCAGGCCTAGTGATGTTTACACACCACATTCTCCTCTGGATCTTCTGTTTACCACACACACACTTTGATCTGTCACATCTAATAAGCATCCAGAGGTGTGCACCATCTGGAGATACAATCTACATCTGATATTGCAGAGCTTGTGTTTCCTCAAACCTCATACTTCTCATGCATATCGGGCAGATGCGCTTGTGTTATTTCATAAATTATGTATTTATTATTGCCTATATTTGGAATATCATATTGCTATTCTACTACTCATGCTACTTCTGCAGTACATGCATATTATGGACATTTTTAGTATGCATAGAATGACCTTCTATATTTGCTGAAATGTGCAATGAAATGACTTCGAGTACTGCACTATAGTATAATAGTCTGAAACCATCTGAAATTATCAGTATTTGAGGGTAACAATATATATGTAGCACACTTTAGATTTAGAGAACATGATTCAAATAAATATTTTTATTCTATCTGCTGCATACATCAATAAATACTTTCCCTCCTGTTAGTCCTGTTCTCCCAAACACACCCACGTACATTACACACACTTTACATAATACCCACGAGCCCCTCTGTTCTGGGCAGCTGTGGAGGACGAGGGCTGAAGACGTCTCTGAAGGACACACGTACCATTAGACATCAGACCACAATGCAGTTACCAAATCATGAACTAGACGTTTTTCTGTGGTTGTTGGTATACAGTTGCTAGGATGTTTTGGGCTGTCGCCAGGGTGTTGCTATACAGTTATTATGATGTTTTAGATCGTCACCATGGTGTTTCTATGTAGTTGATGTTTTGGGTTGTCGCCAGTGTGTTGCTATTCAGTGGATGTTTTGGACTGTTGCCAGGGTGTTGCTATGCAGTTACTAGGATGTTTTGGATTGTCACCAATGTGTTGCTATACAGTTGATGCTTTGGATTGTCGCCAGGGTGTTGCTATGCAGTTACTAAAATGTTTTGGATTATCGCCAGTGTGTTGCTGTACAGTTGATGTTTTGGATTGTTGACCGGTTGTTGCTATACAGTTACTAGAATGTTTTGGGTTATCACCAGGGTTTTGCTACACAGTTATAGTACTAGGATGTTTGAGTAGTCACCAAGGTGTTGCTATACAGTTACTAGGATATTTTGAGTTGTTGCCAGGTTGCTGCTATACAGTTGCTAGAATATTTTGGGTTGTCGCCAAGGTGTTGCTACACCGTTATTATGATGTTTTAGATGGTTACCAGAGTGTTGCTATACGGTTGCTTAGGTGTTCTGAGCAATTGTTAGCATGTTGTTGTGTGGTTGCTCTGGGTGGTTGCTAGGGTGTTGTGGTTTCTAAAGTACTCTGGTGGTTGCTAAGGTGTTCTGAGTTTTTTGTATCACACTTATCATGTGGCTTGTTTATTCTGAGTAGTTGCTTGGCATTTTGTGAAGTTGCTAAGGTGTTGTGCATGTTCCCTAGCATTATTACGTTTTTTTGTGTAGTTTTTTATACTCAACTGTACATTCAGTGATTTTTTTTTAGATTTTTTAACTTATATTCAGCTGCAGAGGCTTGACGGGTAGTTTTACTCCACAGAACGCATGTCTCTTTCTTTTCCAGCTTCTATTTCCACTTCGCTTTGGTCGCTCTCCAAACTACCCCAGAGGGACTTGACTGCTGCCAAAATGCAGAGTGCTATTTCCACATCTCCATCCCACACCGTAAAGGGTCGTGGGAGATCCCGCTTTCCCCGTCTGTCAGTTGATGTAGCCTGGCTCAGAAACATTTCACTCGCCATTACAGTTCCTGGCTCCAGAGAGTGTATCTATTTTCTATCAATCACACACAGATCTATAGCTAACGATCTGTGAATTTGATTCAAACTCTAGGATGTTTAATGAGAATAAATATGGGATGCAATAAAGCAAAAACTCTTTTAACAAATCATGTTTTAAAATATAACCTAGATACCTTGACAACTGCATGGCAATGTCCTAGCAACCACTTGAAACACCCTAGCAACTCCCTAGCGACCATTTAGAACATGCATAGAAAATACTGGAAAAGAATGGAACATGCAATGGTGAATTTCGCATTAGTAAGCACCACTCATATTCTCTTCAGAAAATATCATTAGTTTGTTTTTCTAGTGTGTGCAATGGCTCAAAGTGACCGTTATGGAAGCATGCAGAGGCTGGACACTTTCCAGAAGTCAGCTTAATGCATCCCTTCACAGGCTGTGAGCTTGAAAATAAAAGCTGTTGACAAAATAACGAAGCCATAAAAATATGAATAAACAATACTAGAACATAAACATTTATGGTGTAGGACTAATTTACTTGTGCACAAGGGTAAACAGACATTGTGTCATGTCAACTATTTCTGTGTGAGCCAGGGTTGATTGATGATCCCTAAATATATTCAAATACCAAATCGTGTAACTCTTTTTGTGCATAATGTTTGACCAAAATAAGTTTGAAATTATAAAACAATAGATGCAATGTTGACTATGAAGACAGACAGTATTGTGTGACTTGTGTTTGTTTGTGGTTTCTGACTTCAAAAATCATGAAGAAAAGAGAAGATGAAAAGAAAAGCTCCTGGAACAGATGAAACTTTGACATTTTGTTCTCTAGTGTAATGACATTCAGTGTGATTGAAGAGAACAAACAGTTTTTGAAGGCTCTGCATGTGTCTGGAGATTGTCAAAGGGAATCTCTCGCGCCCTCTTGTGGCCAATTAAAGCTACTTTTATTTATTTTAAAATTTGGCCTTTTTAAGTCATAATCAGATTTCCAAAGTTCAGGATTTACATTTCTGTACAGCACTTGCATTGCAAAGGGATGGATAAGACATGTTTATTTGTTAAAAGTATGATAAAACATCACTATCCAAACACACACACACACACACACACACACACACACACACACACGTTGGTTTTTGTGGTTTATGGGGACTCTCCATAGGCGTAATGGTTTTTATACTGAACAAACTGTGTGTGCTATTGCCCTACACCAACCCTACACCTAAACTTAGCCCTCACAGGAGACTTTGTGCATTTTTAGATTTTCAAAAAAACACCATTTAGTATGTTTTTTAAGCCTTTTGAATTACGGGGACATAGGCAGTGTCCTCATAAACCACCTTCATATTGTAATACCTCTGTTATACCCATGTCATTATACAAATTTGTGTCCTCATAAACCACATAAACATGCGCACACACACACACACACACACACACACACACATTTCATTGTCATTTCCACCACCACACATTTTTTAAAAGTATTTAAAAATTAATCATCACACATTAATAATATATCCACAATTTATGAGATCATGCTCTACTTAATATAAAAATTCAAGATATTTATTTTCTAATAAGCTCTTATCCAAACCAATATAAACTGACAGGTGTACTGTTCAGCATTTGGTCCTTAGAGCAGTTCATTTATCTCATTGACACATGTATAATTATTGTACATTGTAGAGAAACTGTTAAAACTAGATGCAAAACTGATCTTAAACAATTCTTGAGTGGCATAATTTATTCTATATTTAAATAACAGCTGTATATTGAGATGTGGATATCTTACAGACCTTAAAACTAGAGAAATACGTGACTTTTGAACAAGTTTTTTTCACAACTTGTTATTCTCAACTTCACAAGGCTAAAAGTGCCCCTAGTTGAAGAAACGCCCTTATATATTTAATTAACTTATTATATTAATTATATTAATAAATTATTATATTAATTATAACTAATATAATAATATAATATAATTAATATAATATATAATAATAAAAAAAAAACATTCACACGACGCCTAATACAAAATCGTAATATTTTACAATAGACACGCCTTTAACATTTTTCACAGGATAATTTCCCGCGTTTACGGTCGCACTTATATTGCAAGACGTCATTGCGTCCGTCTAGACTCCGCCCACTTCGACTTTCCCCGCGTTCCGCAGCCAACGGGATGATCAGCAGCTGAAGTATATCAGAGTCGTTTGACTGACAGCCAATCATTTAATCTCATTCACAAGCGTTAGCCAATCAGCGGCGCAGAGACGGCGCGTCGGTGGCCAATCACGTCCCTCCGTCCGGTGTCAGAGGTCGCTTCCCCTGCCGGCTTTCATTCGCTCGTCTCTCTTTCTGAATCCAGCAGCGATGGCGGAGCAGCAGCAGTTCTACCTCTTACTGAGCAACCTGATGAGCCCTGACAACACCGTCAGGAAGCAATCCGAGGTATGGAAGTCGGCTCGGGGCCGCTTTGTGTGGATGTATGTCGGGAAATCTAGCGTAATGTCGGTTCTCAGGTTTAGCGCGGGCCGCTCAGCCTCGCTCTGGCCCAGCACATGTGTGAAGCGCGCGCTGCTGCTGTGCGGCTCCGAATCACTTCAGAGAGTCGATTCGCTTCAACGAACCGACTCTGTTTTGAGTCATCACACAATGGCTCGTCGTGTGGCTCCTAACTATACTTATGTTTTGTATGTAACTTTATTTTGTCGATTGACGTATGTTGTGATTATTTTTGTCTTGTTTTGGATTAAATGATTTGATTACGATATGTTTGGTTACACTTAAAGATTAAACCGTAAGGATTAATTTGAGATCGTGATTAGGGAGGGAAATATCAACCAAACTGTTACTGAATTCGTTTTAGCATACTCCCATTAATCTTATTACATCTGTGGTACAGGTATTGCAGGCGTAATATGAAAGAGATGCAATTTCGAAATCAAACCCTCAGTTCGACCGAATCATTTCAGGGAATCGACTCAAATGAACGAATCGGAGTGCGTATCAGCGTGGCCTAACCAGCATTACAAACATGTGTGACACGTTTTTGTGTCCCGTCTCGGTTAAAACGCCTATAAATCAGATGTTTTCCTGAATTAATATCCCGTTTCTGCGTTATTATTCGAGCAGCGTCTCCTGTGTCGCTCAGATCGGCTTGAGCTGCTCAAACGGGTCGATAAATCTGTTTTAAACGAGTCACATGTATTTTCCGAGAACTGTCAGTCAAAGTGATGAACGCTGGCCACACAAACAATCGCAATCTGTTTGCTCTTTGCATATTTACTTGATTTTTTTTCTCCCCTCAACAAGCAACACGATAATCAAACTACATTTCTTAGAAGAATGATGCATATTTAAACCCTTTATCTTCGCTATTGTGGCGAGTCTTGTATTTCACTCATTAAACAGTAACTTTATACCCATCTTCACGCCATGAGATGAGCTTATCACAAAAGATGCCCATTCATACTGTCATGTCATGGAAACACTTTGGATTTGGGTCAGGGATATGCTTTCAATCGCATGGACCTTTTAAGTTTCTCGTTATATTAAATGCACTCTTATAACCCCACTTTTGCATGGAAGGTCACCAGTGTCTCAGATTTCCCGGCAAATTAGAATTTTCCCCCCAAAACTGGGCTCCCTATTGGCACGTGTTCAGACTAGTCTTTTGTTAGGCGCTTCTTTATCTGTGGGGAGTTCAAACCTGAGCTCATGTGGATCAGGATGGGTCATTAGGTCTTATCGCTCATCTCTGCCATCGGTCAGCACTTTCCTTTATCATAGACAATGCTTGACCAGCTGCATGCTAATGCTCAGCGGAAACAGACTCAGACGCTCACGGCGTGACAAGGGCCAACTGGCCCCCAGAAATCCGCTGTGATGCCACTCTTGTGTCTGACAGTCCTATGAAATTATTGCTAGTACGTTTCTGAAAGCTTTGAGGTGTGCGATTTTCCTTGTTTTGATTACACATTCCCATTGCACCGTTCATTCCAGGCATTCTGCTCATAACCACGTCCATTTGTCACTTGTAAACTGACTCCAAGAATCTGTTTGACTCATGCAGAATGAACATCTTAAGAGGCTTAGTTGCTCTCTTTCCTCCTTCTGGATGAACAGAATGAACCTATTTTGCTTTTAAAGCTGTAATGTTTTCTGTGCAAAAACATTTGCAGTTTAGGAGTCTTTCAGGGTTTTTGCAAGTCACAAATAAGTGATGAATGCATTGCAAAAAAATAATGCGTTAGTGTTTTTGTTTTCCAATATGAATGTCTAAACATTCTCAAATCAAGATGAATTTGCTTGAGATGCAAATATAATGTGAAGTCTTGGAAAAACTGAACAATTAGGTTAGTTATGAGAACAAATGTCTGACCATTGAGGAATGAATGTTTTCCTCTGAATTAAGTTGATTTGTCAAATATTTGTTCTTGTGTTGTGGTGTTTTTGCATCACTTTGCATCTCAAGTAAATGTACGCATTTTTAGACATGCACTGGAAAACACAACTTATTCAGCAGGAACTTCACTTTTTTGCAACTCCCTAGTCATAATCAAATTAATCTTTTGAAGTTCAATATTTAAAGTCTAATCAAACAAATTGGAATCAAATAAGAGTCATTGAATACAAATAAGAATTATCATGTCAATAAAAAAACCACAAAGTGCCACACCAGCAATGTTCTGTGACTCAAAAGTACATAGTTATTTGTAAAAGTTATTTCTACTGGTATTCAAGCCTTAAGTGTGGTGTTTTTTTTTTTTTTTTTTTTTTTTTTTTTAGTGAAGTGAATCAAGAAGTAATGGAGATTGGTTTGAGATTTCTAAGCTTAATGTTGCTAATGCAAATTTTGCAAATAATACAATTTCCTCACCCTCATGTTGTTCCAAACCTATGTATGAATTATTTTATTTGTTTTTCTTCTGATATTTTGAATGTTGGTAACCCAAAAGTTGCTGGTAGCCATTGACTTCCATAGTAGGAAAAAACATATGGAAGTAAATGGCTACTGCCAACTATTTGGTTACCAGCACTCTTCAAAAGGTTGTCGTTTTTTCTTCAGTAGAGGAAAGAAACTCATAGGTGTGGAACAATGTGAGGGTGGACAAATGATTTTCATTTTTGGGTGAACTATCCCTTTAAGAAAACACTTATGTATTGTGTTCCTTTCTGTTGATTCTTTATATTATAGTCTTTCAAACATCTATATGCATAAACTATGATGATGCTCATTAACTTCTTCATTTGTTCTTGTAGGAAGCGTATGACACCATCCCCGGTCAGACGAAGATCACATTTTTACTGCAGGCTATCCGTGATGCGTCCGCTGCCGAGGAGGTACGTGAGAGTCGGTTTACTGTCATCACAGCTGTAATATTTATTCCAGGCATCCATTTAGACTCTGTCTTTAAATGGCAGAAAGTGCTTTGTTTACACGTCCATTATGCCTCATACCTGCTCTCTCAGGGTCAGATGGTGAGCTGTTGTCTCGTGGTCGTTGAGATGTTGTTAGTTAAGTAATGCTGTTGTGCTGACCGTGAGTGGGCGAGGGTAAGTGGAGACACTGGTGTTCTTCAGACTGGACCTTGTTTACGCTTGTTGAATTCGATTCCTGGAAAAACCGATTGCTCAAGATGAGACCCGCAACGTATTCAGACTAACCTGTGATGGTTCAGAGCTTGAGATAGTTGAGGATTTGACCTTACGAGAGCAGGCAGGCTTTCACAGCACGCTTCACCCTCAGTAAACCTCTTTTAAACTCAGTGTGGTAACATTTTCACAATTTGTAGTTGAGTTTGGGTAGGGCTCCAGGTTTAATTGTTTAAATCAATTAAAGGCTGAGATTTAATTAAATATGCACTGTTTTAGAGGGAGTGGTGTCAACTAAGGCAGCCTTAAATATTACCGTACTTGATCAGTTGTACTATATATTTTTTATTTTTACTTCAATTATATATTTCAATCCTTTTTATTTTATTTTTTTAACTTCAGTTTTGGTGTGTTCCCAATTAGCAATTTAGTTTTTTCTGCTTAAACTGAATTTGATTTGAAATTTTGAAATTTTTCTTTTTTAATTCAGCTTTGTCAGTACTTTCTAAACTGTAACTGTTAACTTGTAAAGCCCACCAGTGAACATCTTTTAACCATTTAAACCACCCAAATGACAATGTGGTTACTCGAAACATGCCGCCCCATTGTCTAGTTGTCCTCTCAATGCATTTAAGCCTTTGCTTCACCTACGGTCTCGTCTCCGTCTCCTCCTGACCTCAGATATTTATAGATGTGTGAAACTAGAGTGCAACAGTTAACCTATAAAAGTTCTCATGCATCCCTCTGTTTTAATGGTTTTTTAATGTGACAATTCACTTTGTAAAACGGTTCTTATCCTAGTTAAGTGTTCTCATAATATAGCACAGCATAATTCATCATTTTTGTGTGAAATTATCTCCCGAGATGCTCTCTAGAGTTATTTTAGACAGTCTCTTCCTGGACAGGAAGCTGCAGTCATTTCTCAACCCTGCAGTTGTAAACTTCCTTTTTAATGCTAAATCTGTTTGTTTTTTCCCAACTTTAAGTCCCACATTTGAACCTGTGGCTTTATTTGTAAAGCACGTCCCTACAGTAAAGCTCTCAAATGTGTCTCCACAGGTTAAGCAGATGGCCGCTGTGCTGCTGCGGCGCCTGCTGTCCTCGTCTTTCGAGGAGGTCTATCCCAGCCTGGCCATCGACATGCAGACGGCCATCAAGACAGAGCTGCTCGCTGGCATCCAGTCCGAATGCTCCTCCAACATCCGCAAGAAGGTCTGCGATATCGCCGCGGAGCTGTCTCGTAATCTCATCGGTGAGTTTTGATTGTACTTCGGTTCGGCCGAATCAAATGGCGTCGATGTGAACTAATGCCTTGTGTTTTTATCCCAAGATGATGACGGCAACAATCAGTGGCCAGAGATCCTCAAGTTCCTGTTTGATTCGGTGAACTCTCAAGACGTCAGCCTCCGGGAAGCAGCGCTGCACATTTTCTGGTGCGTACAGTTTTGGCTACTTACCCAAAACTGATTCACAATTAGTTTATGCTGTGAAATTCTCTGTGGTTTCTTCCTCGTACAGGAACTTCCCAGGTATCTTTGGCAATCAGCAGCAGCATTACCTGGAAGTGATCAAGCGCATGTTGGTTCAGTGTATGCAGGATCAGGAAAACCCACAGGTCAGCGTCTCAAGCTCGTTAGCTTCCCCCGTCACACATGTGATAACCAGAAGTTTTTTAAATCACTTCAAAGTAATTTGAAAAATTAAGATTTTACTGCGTTGCTGTGTATTACATGTGCATTTACAAATGCATATGTTTTTAAGAGTGTGTGTGTGTATATACACACGTATATATATTTTTTTTTTTTTTTTTTTTTTTTTTTTTTTTTAACTCTTAACATACAATTGTTTTGAGTTAAGAAAATAAAAGTACTGAAGTCATTTAAACAGATGTTTAATTTATTTAAGGTTTGTATAATCATTATTATGAATCATGAGGCTAAATAATCCCACTCTTACAAATCATCTGACATATTTGATTTCCTCACTGGTTGGTTGCAAGTTTGAACCTGCTCTTTGTATTTAAGTATTTATTTTTTTCTCTCTTTTGTCCCTGCTATATGGTCTTTTAAACCTGATGAAAGGGTTCATGAACCCTTTATGAAACGTGATGCACAAAGAACTGGTTTTCTAAAGCTCCTTTATTCTTTGATTCGTCCTCTTCACAAGTCTTTAAGTAGGGTTGGGCCGTTAGACGATGCCATCATCCATTGCCGATGGCTGATAGACATCACGATGTTGAGCCGGAATTGTTATTCTGCAATCCGCCACATACCATTACCGTGTTCGGAAAGAAATGCCTACTACGGGATCCCAAAAGGGAATAAATACATGATGGGTGGAAAATATATATTTCAGTAGCCTAATTTCTCTCGCAGTTATATTATTGGGTAGTTATAGCCTACATTGTGGGCTTCATGGAGCTGCTATTATGCCTGGCACTGAAACGGCTTTTTGCTCGATCGCAATTCACGATCGCACGTACGGTTTATACTATGGAGCGGGATCTGCAAATCATTTGCCATCGTCTCAAGCTGGTCGCACACTGGATGAGAAGCTCACCGTTGGGTGGCGCCACGTCTTTACATTGTTTTGAATCGTTGCTGGGTGCCATGAACAGATGCCGAATGGCACCGCCGGTGCGCGTACGCTCATAGAAAATGTGTTTGAATTTTAAAGATGTGACGTGGCGTAACGCTGCTCTTGTCCAGTGTGCAATCAGCTTCAGTCATCTCTCCTTACTCTGTGGTAAGTGAAATTTTATGTACTGTAACAGGCAACCTTTGGCAATCGTTATTTGTTTTCCTTGCGTTCTGAATACAGATTTACGCTTCGGGCACACCCCCTAACTCCGCCCCTATGTCATCGTCCATCACGATGTTTCACTGCAGACATCGTCCGATGCCAATGTAGACATCACCCAACCCTAGTTTTAAGTGCTTTTTTCTTTTGTGCGCCTTGTTGGTTTTGTGACATTGCACCAGAATAAACCTCCCAGAGTGGCTGATTTTAAACTACTTTCATTTGCAGATTCGAACCCTGGCTGCCCGTGCGGCTGGCTCCTTTGTCCTGTCCAATGAGAACAACACAGCCTTGCTGAAACACTTTTCAGACCTTCTTCCCGGCATCCTACAGGTGAAGAGCTGCTCACCACACCTTTACTCAGTAACTTGTCAGCTCTTTTTGAATTTGGGCTTTCAGTAACTTATGTTTTATGACTCGCTGCTCACTATTTCCCAATTTATGTGCTTTTGAATATACCCTTTTGCCAAGTTCACACTGAAGAACTGAATGGGCCGAGGAAAGCATGCATATTGACGCTTGTATAGGTACCATTGCACACTTTGAGCTTAATGAGTTTAATGCACCCTTGTTCATTTTCATTAGTGTCTGCATTCATGCTCTGAGGTAAACTGGAGCATAAAATTAAAGATACTAATCAATCAGAAATGTATCATTTGTATAAAGTCATAATTTGTTTTGAAGTCTTGCCAATTTTAAACCATTCAAGTGAAAGCTCCACACATCCAGATTGAGTCCTGTTTCGCATCTTGTGCAAATACAATCTAAATTGTTAGAGTGCCATCTTGGCGAGTATTCTCAAATGCTCTTAACTGAATAACTGTTGTAGCTTGATTTATTTAATTTATACAGACTAAGCAGTGTTTTTACTTTTGATCACTTTATTCAATTTCTGTACCTGAATAGTTTCTTTAATTTGTCTTTGTTCTGTTTTTGTGTAATTTATTTGTTCATTTGAAAATTATATTATTGACTTTAATGTTTGAACTTCATATTAGTTAGTAGTGTTTGTGAAATTTCACTGGTACCTTATTAATTAGCATGTATAATTATGGGTCAAAACAACAAAAACAATGAGGTTTGATGAGATTTGGCAATCTGAGCAATTGTAGAAAGTTCTTAGCGTTGAGCCCTGCCAAAAAAATAGTACAGTACAAGAATCTTTCTTTCTCCAATCAGGCGGTGAATGAATCCAGTTACTGTGGTGACGACTCTGTGCTGAAGGCATTGGTGGAGATTGCAGACACGGCCCCCAAATACCTAAGACCAAACCTGGAAGCCACTCTCCAACTGAGCCTGAAGGTGAGCCAACATGAAAACTGGTTGTTTTATCTTGACTGATTGGGTGCGTGCATGCATACACACACACACACACACACACACACACACACAGCCATTCTAAAGTTTGGGATCAGTAAGATTTTTAATTTAAGTCTCAAAAGTTGTGCTCATAAAGGCTGCATTTATTTGATTAAACTGTAAAATTGTGAAATTACAATTTAAAGACTTTTCTATGAGTTGTCAAATCTAATTGATTTCTGTGATCAAAGCTGTATTTTCAGCATCATTACTCCAGTCTTCAGTGTCACATGATCCTTCAGAAATGTGTAATATGCTGATTTATTTATTGTAACTATGTACTACTGTTCAAACGTTCGGGGACGGTGCGTTTTTGTTTATTTAAAAAAAATAAATTATTCAGCAAGGATGTTAAATTAATGTGGAAATAAAGATTTTCTATTTTACTTTTACAATACGTTTTAATGAATTTTGAATAAGCATTGTTCTTAACTTTAATCAAAGAATCCTGAAAAGTATCACAGGTTCCATAAAAATATTGAGCAGCAATTTGTTGAACTTTATTCAACATTGATAATAATCAGAAATGTTTCTTGAGCAGTAAATCAGTATATGAGAATGATTTCTGAAGATCATGTGACTCTGAAGATTGGAGTAATGATGCTGAAAATACAGCTTTAATGAATTCATGTAGAAAATGTGTATTTTGCAATATTTCACAATTTTACTGTACTTTTGATTTAAAAATGCAGGCTTTTTTTTTTTTTTTTTTATAAAGTTTAAATGTCTTCCTAATCCCAAACTTTATGCATGCATCTCTTGCATTATAAACCTCTTCACTTGTGCCTGGTGGTTCCTTGAGGCAGCTCGTCTGTGCTGGTCCATGAGGTTTTATTAAACGGGCACACATCGATCTCTGCGATTTAATGCTTGGAAGTTGCCATTCCCATGCAGCTTCCACAGCCCGGTTGCAGAAACATGTTATCATGGGTGTGTAAGCATGTTGAGCCTCAGAATAAAACCCTGTCCTGCTTTCAGAGTGAGAATGACGCACAAAGACTCTCCCTTTAAACCATGTGACCTTTTAATAGACCGAGAATGCAGAATAACAGTCATTGTAATCTGATTAAAATGTGTTTGACTGCAGTTGTGTGCAGACACCAACCTTACAAACATGCAGCGTCAGCTGGCGCTGGAAGTCATCGTCACACTGTCTGAAACCGCTGCTGCAATGCTGAGGAAACACACCAACATCGTTGCTCAGAGCAGTAAGAGACATTTAACGCTTCGTATGTTACAGTACTAACTACTGTCAGAGCCAATGAAAGTCAAACTTAAAGCTACAAAAAGTGCACCGTATCATGCAACTTGACAAAACGCTAATGCAGAAATATCAATGCATGTTAAATAAATTATTGCAGTCCAGAAGCAATTGGTCTGTCACACTTCAGAAAAATGAAGCTGATAGCAATGCTAATTAGTTACTCTCCCAACACTAATTACTTTCCAAATAGGTTTTCTGCTGTCAAGTTTAATAATTTTTGCCCTTAATTGTTTAGTACCTCAGATGTTGAGTATGATGGTGGATCTGGAGGAGGATGAGGAGTGGGCCATGGCTGATGAACTAGAAGATGATGATTTTGATAGGTGAGCTTAATATTTGCACCATAAAAAGTACAGTAATACTGTTTTGGGTGGGGGGGGGGGGCAGACAATTGTTTGCTCATGCAAATTATTTAACCATAGTTTAGCTGCAACTGACCAATCCAAGTATTCATGGTCACTGGGTAATTTGCATACTAGTAATTTCAGTTGCTAAAAGTGGTTTGTTTCGGCAGCTCGCTAGGATTTGATCTCTGTGGATTTTAAGACCGGTGTACAAATTGATGTTTTGAAAAGGAGCTAAAAGTTATGGCAATAAATTTAACATGCACTGCAAAAAAAAAAATCTTCCAATACAAATATCTGAACTTCCTTTTAAATCAAGGTACATTTACTTGATGCAAAATGAAGATATTAAGTGTTTAAAAAGACTATAACCGTAAATATTACTTGGAAAAAGTAAAAAAATAGACTTATTTCAGCTAGTTGACGAGGCAAAATTTCTAGTTTAGCTTAACTTGTAAGATCAACTTTTTTTTTTAAAGGTAAAATAAAAATTCAATGATAAACCTTAAAATATAGACATTATTTTTTTTTTCAGCTATTTGACAAGCCAAAATTTCTAATTTAGCTTAACTTGTAGTAAAAGTAACAAATATTAATAAAACTATTGACATTTAAATGACCCAAAACTGCTAAAAACACAATGAAATTAAAATGAAGAGGATATTAAAATAAAAGCTCATTCAAAATGTTAACTATAACAGTATCTTAAACTAACACTTGGAAATTAGATTTTCAAACCTTGCTGTGTTGCTAATACAGTGATTTTTACATGTAAATGTCTACATAGTTGATGTATTGGTTCTTTACTCCTTAAATTTTCTATAATTGGTCTTTAAGTCTGAAATGTACCCTGTAATTGCAGGCATTTATTCTTTGAAATGCCTGTCAGTAGAGCTTCATTGTTGCTGATTATGGATCATTTATAAGTGTAATGTGACTCTCTGTTCTCTGCTGGTGTTCAGTAATGCCGTTGCGGGTGAAAGCGCTCTGGACAGGATTGCATGTGGCCTTGGAGGAAAGATCGTCCTTCCCATGATCAAACAGCACATCATGCAGATGTTGCAGAACCGTGAGTAGATGCGTCAGGATCTATTATTGGGATTGCATTTATAGAAATGAGATTTTAATGTTTTATTTCCCCTCAGCTGATTGGAAGTACAGGCATGCCGGTCTGATGGCGCTCTCTGCTATCGGCGAGGGCTGTCACCAGCAGATGGAGGCCATTCTGAGCGAGATCGTCAGCTTCGTTTTGCTCTT
Source organism: Barbus barbus (assembly GCF_936440315.1). NCBI lineage: Eukaryota > Metazoa > Chordata > Actinopteri > Cypriniformes > Cyprinidae > Barbus > Barbus barbus. Next base: position 33,608,392 of record NC_136736.1, on the reverse strand, counting down.
CTGTCAGGATCCTGTAAGAGAAATCACAGCACTTCATTTCTGATGTTTTAACAAGTACAGACGCTAAACCGAGCCTCATTCCTACCCCCTGCAGCACCCCAGGGTTCGTTACGCCGCCTGCAACGCAATCGGACAGATGGCCACAGACTTCGCCCCCACCTTCCAGAAGAAGTTCCACGACAAGGTATTGCTGGTTTTTTTGTAAATTCCAAACTATTTTTGTTACTCCAAAATAATAAAGAAAAGCAGTAGAAGTTGAGCCCTGTTCAGAATCTTCTGAAGTATTTTGATTGCTTTAACAGAACAGTTTTTCACAAGTCTTGATAAACGTGTATTGCATAGGGAGTGAAATTGTGCATTTTTTTTTTTTTTTTTTTTCAGTGCTTTTTTATAAATATTTCAGTGCAACATGCGTAATACATTTAGCTTTGATAACTAGTGGTCGCCAAGGCCGATATATCAGCCAATATCTGGTATTTTTCAAATATCGTCATCGGCCAACGTGTTCGAGGCGGGACTTTTATTTTGACGGTGCTGAGAACGGCAGCGCCTGAGCACACAGTGCTCACATTCTCCTTTGTTCGCTGTCGTCGTTAACCGTTCTGTCTAATACAGATAAAAGTCTGTCTAATAATCAGAGCTGTTAAACAATTGAATACAAAGCATTATAACGATTACTTTTATATTAATAGACAGGCAGACGTTATAGTACTACCGTTTGCCTTCAGCAAATGCGCATTTATGCAATTTAAACAAATCTTTGAATGACTAATGAACATTTAATTTCACAAACCTTGCAGATTGGTCAAATCCAGCTGTGAGATCTTTAAGCATTTGTATGCTGCATGATCTCGTGTTTTCTGTGACGGTCGGGATTGAATGCAGACAGGAGGAGAGTTCATCTTCACTAGAGTCATGCGATCGACAGACTTTAAACTCATGATTTCAAATTATGCTGCGCTTTATGCTTTTGCCCACTGCCATATTCATGTCATTTCCACTGTGTGCTGTATGTAAAATAAGTGTTACCTTGGCTTTATTTGACTAAATCTGATTCCCAATGCACACAAACATCCCAGAATGCTGAGTGCTCTGTTGGTTAGTGTTTACTTCCTTTTTAATTATATTTGTATTAAATATTTAATTGTGAAAAATACTTGGTCTTGATATCAGCCATTGGCCACCCTGCTATCCAAGATGCTATCCAGCATCAGCTGTCCAAAAACCAATATCGGTCGACCTCTAGTTTATTATTATTGGTTATTAAATAGTTGATTAATGTAAGTTACAACTATTATTATTATTAGAAGTACTAGTGATTTTAAATATTGCTGTGGTGATAAAATTGCAACTACTGTAAAAATAAAATTGACTTATATAGAATTAAAGCATGAAACTACTTTTAATTACTAATAAAAAACTAAGTTGTAGTAATTTAAATCAATGTTATTAATTAACAATAATAGTGACTATGATTTGATTTTGTTTTAGTGGTTCTAAAATCTAGTAATTTACAATAAGTTAATTAATCTATTTTATAGTTGTAATGGTAATAAACAACAGATTATTTAAAATACTATAAATATAATCTATAATTTAATAACAATAGTAGTAATATAGTGAGATTCTTTTAATAAAATTAACTGCCTTTTTGTTTTTGATTAATATAATTATGAATTGCTGTATTGAACCCAGGATGTTCCTTTTTAATGAATACATTGAAATTATTTTTGCAACTGGCTTCAGAAAAATGACATGCAGGTGCCAGCCCTGTCTGGGTGAACTATCCTCTTAAAGCATGATTGTCTGAGTATTCCTCATTGCTCTGTTTATGTGTAGGTGATCTCGGCGCTCTTGCAGACCATGGAGGATCAGTCGAACCCTCGCGTCCAGGCCCACGCCGCCGCTGCGCTCATTAACTTCACCGAGGACTGCCCCAAAACCCTGCTCATCCCTTATCTGGACAGCCTCGTCCAGCACCTGCACGTCATCATGGTGGCCAAGCTCCAGGAGGTGCGTCCCATCCCGCTTCTCTCGTTTATTAAATCAGTTAAAGGGTTTTTGTGTCCCAAGCTGCTCCTTTAATGAGTTTAATTCAGCGACTGGAAACTGCAGTTTCTCCATCTGTTTTCTCTTCCGTTAGGTGCACAAAGCTAACGCGGTGAGATGTAGTTTGATCTGGATTAGGGTCTGTTCAGCTTCAATTCAGAAATGAATGCAGTTTCATTTAAGTTTGCTGAATTGAAATTCAACGTACCCTCTGTTCAGACACTGTGGAGTTGTGTGATCACATATGAGTGAGAGTGTTGGAGACTTCTCATGTTTGTCTGGTTTATGGCGGTGAGTCGGTGCTTTAATGTTGGCTTTGATTCTTCCAGCTCATCCAGAAAGGCACTAAACTGGTTCTGGAGCAGGTTGTGACGTCCATTGCCTCAGTGGCTGATACAGCCGAGGATAAGTTTGTGCCGTACTATGATCTGTTCATGCCCTCTCTCAAACACATCGTGGAGAACGCCGTTCAGAAGGAGCTTCGCCTGCTCCGAGGAAAGACCATCGAGTGCATCAGCCTCATCGGCCTGGCTGTGGGCAAAGAGAAGGTGTGTATTAAGGGAGATGGATCATAACTTTTTTTTCTTGTAATTTTTAGTTTTCTTGATTTTAAGGTCCCATATTGTCAAAACTGAAATTTCCTGGCTTTTTTCATTATAACAGAGATCTAGGGGCTATGCAACTACCATATAAGTTTCAAAAGAGTCAGTCCACTGTAAAGTGCACACAGCCTGCATAAACTTGCAGTTTTTTCACGAGCCGCTGTGACTTCTGTAAAAATGTGACGTCCGAACAACTCAGTCACCGCCTTCAGTCACCATCCCGAGCACCGCCTTCCGTCCTTTTGCCAAACCCACAGACAGCATCGCGTCCATGCCATTGCTGAGCAACAACAACACAGAAACATGTCGAAAAAGGTTCACTTTAATGGCCGAAACCAGATCGGCGACCTGTAACGTTACTCTCTTCACTCAAAGGATGGACGATCAGACAGGCCTGTTACTATGAGGTGGATCACAGCTAACATGTATAGTAAAGACAAACTCACTGTCTATTTAGTCATGATGATGATGTAAATGCATTTCAATTTCAGCAGGCAACTATTTTTACTGCTACAATATTATTCCAGGGCAATTTTCTTTGTTTTGCTTACAGCTTAGCGCGGTGAAATAATTGAAACGTCGGTCCTACATGACCCTAGTTACCTGTGGTTGGCCTAGCGCTGCATCACTCAGAAAACAGGCTTTCCTGTAGCTCAAATAGTAGAGCATGGCGCTAGCAACGCCAAGGTCATGGGTTTGATTCCCAGGGAAAGCAAGAGCTGTAACTTGAATGCAATGTAAGTAGCTTTGGATAAAAGCGTCTGCTAAATGCATAAATGTAAAACAACAGGCCAATCAGAAGATAGGCTCATGAATATTAATTAGATGGGCCAAATCGACCTGTTTTTATCAGAGCTCATGAGAAAGCTACCACATCTGTAAAAAAAAAAAAAGATGGGTTTTGGTACTTATACTAAATTTTATTTTTTTTTTTTTTTTTTTTTTTCTCTTAAGGACATCAAAACGTAAAATAAAACTCCAGAAAGGTGTACAATATGGGACCTTCTATGTACATGTTGATTTAATTTTAAACAATTATTTAATCAAATTTATTTTAGTTATTTGTTTCTATTTGAATCTTTCTAGATTTTTCTTGATTTAAATTTTTAAAGTAGAATATATTGAATCAAAAAGAGATCAAAATAATTTCGATTCCTTTATCTAAACATTAAATGTGATTCATTCACTTGTCAGTCAACATGCTTGTGCCAACTACTCTTTTGAATGGAAGTATTGGAGATCAGTTAATTTATTATTTTTTTTAAACTTGGTCCATTTTATTATTTACACTTAGATAAATTGAGTAACATAAAATTGAATGAATGTCATTTTATTTAAACCTTGACAAATGAATACATCCCATTAAATCATTTTGCTTGTGCCAACTACTTGCTCTTAAGTGTAAAAAAAAAAAAATGCACCTGAACGTGTTTGGTTGCGTAAACGCCTGATTTGTATCCAACCCTTTTACCTTCTTTTGTAGTTCATGCCGGATGCTTCAGCTGTGATGCAGCTCCTTCTGAAGACACAGACTGATTTCAATGATCTGGAGGACGATGATCCACAGGTCAGCAAACACCAGCCGAGCACGTCAAGTAATCTGATTTCAATATTGGTCTTTCTCTTGTATGTTTGAGCTGCTGTCTTTTTCCTGCAGATCTCCTACATGATCTCGGCCTGGGCGCGCATGTGTAAGATCCTGGGCAAGGAGTTCCAGCAGTACCTGCCGGTGGTGATGGGCCCGCTGATGAAGACGGCCTCCATCAAACCTGAAGTGGCCCTGCTTGATAGTAAGTGAGCTGTGTTTTTAGGCATCATAGACACTCTTATGGTTAAAAACATCTGTGCGAGAGAAATATTGTGCATTTTTATTCAGACAAGGGATGTAAAGGTATGAATTTCTTATCAGGATTATAGTGACAAATTATCACGGTATTGTTAAAATGTGCTGGAGATGTTCACTAATACATCAAGTTTTATATTTAAAAATCCACAAACAATCACTAAAACAATAACATTAGCAATGATGCTGGGATTTTAAATGACAACTTGACTGAGAACAGTTTAATAGTGTTCAAATCTAATGTAAATGTTCCAATAAAGCTTTGAAAAGGTTTCATAAGGAAAACTTCACATTTTAGCCTTTTAAATAAAGAAAAGGGTTAAGTCAAAATGACAATTGATTAATAAATATGCATTTTATCTGCTCCATAAATAATTCTAGATGGCTTATCTGAATTGTTTAAATGTGTAGAATCCATGAGCTTGTTGTTCATCAGTCGGTCAATTTACAGCAGGGCATGCAAATTCGGTCTGTTTTTGGCCAGACAGAAACTGCTCTCAGGCTGAATGTAAATATAAGTGTCTCTCTGACAGCAGGTGGCGCTTTATATTGAAAAGCTGAATAACAGCTGTTTCCAGTAACACAGCAGTATTGCGATTAAGAGCACTTCTTTAGGTATTACATGGAGCAAAGATGAAAACAATGCCATCGAATCGTTTCAGAAGACAGTCAGAACCTTCAGAGGTACATTCATATAATTAATTTATTCATTCACTTGTATAATTCCCTCAGTAATCTTTTAAAACGCCCTATTTTCACTCAAAACGAAACTCCTCTGCTGCTGTGCGCACGTGACACTGTTACTGAAAACAGGATAAATACTGTCCAGCATAAATCAGTTCAAATCGCGGTAATCGAATACGATTTTAATGATTAAAATATGAAACGGTAATACTAGCCGTGGGGAATTTTATCATGATTTATCGTCAAACCGGTAATCGTTACATCCCTAATTCAGACTTCCACTTAATGTTATTGTAATGAATGTTTTTTTATTATTAATAATAATATCTATGGTTATAAAATTGATTTAGTCATTACTACAGTAGCTGTAAATTCAAAGACCAACTATAATATAACGCTATGCTTTAAAATCAATATTTCTATTTTTATAATTTACAACTACTGTAGTAATTGGTAACAAATGACAACAGTAGTTGTAATTTATATAAATCTATTACAATTTTATTATTGCTAGTTTTTTTTACATTTATTTTAAAATGTACAACTGTTTTAGTCTATTATTATTAGTTATAAATTAATTCTAATTGTAAAATGTATATAATTACTATTAAAATGTTGTTATTATTATTATTATTATTGGGTGAAGTAAATACTGATTTATTTAAATTAAGATGACTGTTGCTTTTGGTGGTTGTAAATTTGTAATCTTTTATAATGGATAATAGCATTGAATCCAGAATGTTTATTCATGCTTGATGTTTTAATAATTAAGATTAGTAGCGTTTGGCTAAGTGTGAGTCTAACGGTTTTTGACTCGTACAGCTCAGGACATGGAGAACATGTCTGAAGATGATGGTTGGGAGTTTGTGAATCTCGGAGACCAGCAGAGTTTTGGCATAAAGACGGCAGGCCTGGAGGAGAAAGCAACTGCGTGTCAGATGCTGGTGAGTAGACAATCCATCCAGGCCTGCAGAGAACCAGTGTCCCAAATGAACCCTTACTGTCTAACTTTAAAGAGTCACCAAATGAGCTTTTGAGGAACACATCGATGCTTTTGGCAGGTGTTTTCCAAAGAGTCTGGAAATGTAACAACCACTACATTTCCTTATTCAAAATTAATTTAAATAATGCACTAAATGGTTTATAAATGGGTCTAAATGCATGCATTTTAATCAAATGATGCATGGGAAAAAATGCAATTGCATGGCTATAAATGTTTTAAATTTTGGGTCCTGCAACTAACCAAATTACTGGCATGTTGCAGTAAAAGGGTTTCTCTTGAATTACTTGGAGGATATAATTTTGTCTGTTTCCTCAGGTGTGCTATGCTAAAGAGCTGAAGGAAGGGTTCGTCGAGTACACAGAGCAAGTGGTCAAGCTGATGGTTCCTCTGCTGAAGTTCTACTTCCATGATGATATCCTTCATTAGATTAGAACTGCTCATCTTCTGTGTATCTTGCAGGGTAATGCTCTGAATTAGTTTTCTCTAATGTTGACATCTAGAGTGCAGGACAGGTTTATTAGCATTTAACTCTAACTTTTATTAAACTGCAATAAAATTGAGAACTAGATTTAAAAAAGACATGCACAATTACGAACTTAGCAATAAAATTAAAAATTAATTAGTTTGTCAATTTAATGACTTAGTTTTTTGTAAATGCGTTTGTAATTTAGTTTTTTTTGTCTATATAGTTCTTGTCTATGTAGTTAAAACGATTTTATTTTATCAGTTCACTTGCATTTCTCATTTTCTATTAGTTTAACTTTAAGTACTAAAATAACAAACTAAAATAAAATTAGAACTTGAATTATTTATTTTGACTGTAGCATGCAGTTTAGCAGTCGCAAATAAGAAATGCATGACTTTACACCTGATTCACTTTCAGAAATGTAAAAATACACATTTCCAGTTTCTTAATTACAAATTGTTTATGTACATTCAGTCATTTAGCAGCCGCTTTTATTCAAAGCAACTTGAAATGAAAGCAATCAAAATCAAGAGCAATATGCGAGTGCTGTAACTCTCAGTTAGCTTAACATAGTACACGTAGCAAGGTTTTTTTGAATTAATAAATGAAAACCGATTGAATGGAAAAAGAATAGAGCAAGCTAGTGTTAGAGGCCTTTTGTTTGTTAATTGTATAATAAATGAAGAGAACTGATAGAATACAAAAAGATTAGAAAAGCTAGTTTTATTTTTTTACGAGTAGAATTAGAATAGAGTTAGTTACAGGGTCAAATAAAGATGGAAGAGATGTGGTGTTAGCCGATTCTTGATGTATGTCTAGCTGTTTAGTCATTTCAGTACACTAACTTAAACTAACTTTCATTTGTTTTGCAACTCCCCCGCCCAGTCCTACAGGCCCACCACCCAAGTGATGACTTTTTTATTTTTTATTTTTTTTGGGAAGTTAACTGCAATAACCCTGATGGTTCTCAGTTTTTTAAACTCGTTCATGCACCTGAGACTCTGTTAGCATCCTTAACGTGTGTTTGACGTGTGCGTGTGGCGGCGGCCGAGTCCATGCCTCTCCTGCTGGAGTGTGCTCGCGTCCGAGGCCCAGAATACCTCACGCAGATGTGGCTCTTCATGTGTGACGCGCTCATCAAATCCATCGGCACCGAACCCGACTCAGACGTGCTGTCAGAAATCATGCACTCGTTTGCCAAGGTAATTCATGTTCATTCTGCAGTTCGCTGTACGAGTTACAAGCTGTCTGTGTATAAGTCAATGTCTTCACTCATTAGTGCATCGAGCTGATGGGAGACGGATGCCTGAACAACGAGCACTTCGAGGAGCTGGGAGGCATTTTGAAAGTAAAACTGGAGGAGCACTTTAAAAACCAGGAGGTCAGACAAGGTGAGTCGCACACGGGCTGTTTATTTGAACAAAAATGCAGTAACAATTGTGAAATTAAAATTTAAAAGGGCTGTTTTCTATTTGAATGTGACCCTGGACCACAAAACCAGTCTTAAGTGTCAATTGTTTTTAAATTGAGATTTATACATCTGAAAGCTGAATAAATAAGCTTTGCATTGTTGTATGGTTTATGATAGGATCATATTTAGCCCAGATACAACTATTTGAAAATCTGGAATCTGAGGGTGCAAAAAATCAAAATATTGAGAAAATTGCCTTTAAAGTTGTCCAAATGAAGTTCTTATTAATGCATATCAACTTAATTTGATTAGTAATATTTACGGTAGGAAATTTACAATATTTTCCTGGAAGATGAACTTTACATAATGTCCTAATGATTTTTGGCATGAAAGAAAAATCCATAATTTTGACCCATACAATGTATTTTTGACGATTGACCGTTTTCAGTCACGTAACCGTCTCGAAGACTTGGAGGGCAAAACATCCATAGAACTGCTGCACAAGTTTCAATTTTTCATGTTTCCCAGCCGCAAATATTTAGATCGCCTCTCAAAAGAATAAAACACAGGTATTTCTGAACAAAATGCAAGTTTTGGCCATTTGCAATCCATACTAAGCACCCGCAGTAATATTTCAATCATAAACAATGCGACAAAACGCTTAAAGTGCTGTAATATATTTAAAACTGTAATATTAAAATTCAGTAAACGCCACATTAATGATGCATAGTTTACGCAGGCCAAGCAGATGAGGCTGGAATATGAACGCAATCCACTTAACGGCTCAGTGTTTTCCTTCTAATGGTTTTCTACGGGAAGCCGTTTAATGTGACACTTTGCACACTGCGTTTTTAATTCTGGCTTCATCTTACCTGTACAAAATCATCAATAAGGTGTCCACTGAATCTCGCCTTTTAATAGGCCTATCTGCGTTTTACTACATTGTTACTTGATGCAATCTGTGTAAAAATAGCTGGCGGTCAGTGGAGCAATGCTTTGAGGAAATGAAAACGATCAATTGCTACAAATATACCACAGCGCCTTAAGACTGGTTTTGTGCTCCAGGGTCTCACAATTTATTTCTATGATCAAAGCTGTATTTTCAGCATCATTACTCCAGTCTTCAGTGTCACATGATCTTCAGAAATCATTCTAATATACTGATTTACTGCTCGAGAAACATTTCTGATTATTAATGTTAAACTATTGTGCCGCCGAAGATTTGTTGAAACACTTATTTTTCAAGATTCTTTTGATTTATAGAGTTCAAAAGAACAGTGATTAAATATTTTTCAACGTGGTTTTTTTTTTTTTTTTTTTTTTTTTTTTTTTTTTTTAATATCAATTTAGTGCATCCTTTTCATTTTTCAAAAACGGATCTTACTGAACAAATCTCCAGTTTTTTTTTTCTGGATTCTGTTTTAATGATTAGATTTAAATGTAATCAGTCTCTGCTTATTTATTTATTTTTTTTTCATAATTTTCCACCTAGTTTATTTTTTCTGGATTAATTTTTAATGGTTAATTGAATATTTTTTGGTAATCAAAACGCATGTCTAATTAATTGATCATGAAACTTGCACAATTGTACGATACAACCTCTGAATATTGACAGCTGGCAAAAAGATAATTTACTATATGCTGTAATTATTTGAGAATTTTCAGAAAATTAAAGGATTAAAGATTTTGATTGGCTAATGGAATGCCATTTTCAGCCAATTACAGTCTTTAAGACCTAATAGGAGACGTTGTAGATTTTCATATGGAAAGTCATACAGGTTTGTGAAGTTTTACTAATTGTCTAATTGTTCTCTGCAGCCAAACGACAAGATGAAGACTATGACGAGCAGGTTGAGGAGACGCTACAAGACGAGGTGTGCAGCTCATCTAACGTGTTTCTTCCAAGGTTCATTGGTTTGGATCACTAATGAAGCTGCTCTTGATCTGTATGTTTAGGATGACAACGACGTCTACATCCTGACCAAGGTGTCAGACGTCCTGCACTCCATCTTCAGCAGCTACAGAGAGAAGGTTCTCCCGTGGTTCGAGCAGCTGCTGCAGCTCATCGTCAATCTGATCGTAAGTCCTCACTTCTCCCGATAAGCTGGGTTTTTAAGGGTCATTCTATGGAAATCTGTTTTTCTGTTCCTAGCCTTTACAGAAATATTACACTTGAACACTTTAGGGTTACAATTTCTTTGTTCAAATAACACATTGTTTCAATTTTAAAATAGTTACACCTCCTTGAGCCATCAATGTGGAATATTTATCACAAATATATTTGCATATACATAAATATTTTATTTAATTTCTTTTTCTTAAATATGTGGGTAGATAGTATTTATAGAGTTGTAACTTTTTAGTTTTAGTTACTTCTTATTTGTAAGTCGCTTTGGACAAAAGCGTCTGCTAAATGACAAAAGTAAGTAAAGTAAGTAAATATACGCAGCACACATTACATATGTAAACACTTATTTTGGATGCGATTATTTGCAATTAATCATTTGACGGCACTATAAAATATATAATGAAAGTAGTGGACCCTGGAGTTGTCACTGGTGTTTGGGTTTAACAAATTAATTTGAAATAAAAATCACGCTGACATCACTTGACTTCCTGTTTCCTCTATGATCTATGGAAAAAGCATAGATGTATATGTGTAGATGCCTCAGTGATGGTTAAGCAAGCCATCCACCATTTTTGGAACGGTCTGCGATCCTTTGAGCGCATTTACTGTGTGCGTTTACAACAGCAAGTTATACGCTTGTATATCTTTGAATATTCATTGATTTTATTATGGTGAATGACGTCAAGTTGACGTTCCAGGATGGTGGACGTGTTAACGTATCTGGAACGGTCGTGTAGGGCATCTACACGCATCTATGGAAAGACCGATAAGTCCAACGGTCTCTTCAGTTATCAGACAGTCTCACTTGTCATGATTTCATAAGAAGCTTTTAGCTGAACTCACTGGTATGACCTGCTTTATTGTTAGGGAATTGTAAAAAAACAAGAATACAAATGAATGAAACCACTTATACCATGATTGATTGACCTGCGGTTTGATACCTTGCAGCAGCCATTTTATAAAATGCATTGTCACCTTCCTCGTGGGTAAATGCACAAAAGAGATGATCAAAAAAATCATTAAGCTGTCATTTGTGTATTCAAAGTCAATGTAATCTAATGTTAACCAGTTTAAATGTTAGAAAAAGAGATGCACATTAAGACGTCTTGCCATACCATGGACATTTCTGTAGAATGACTCTTAACAGGTTATAGTGTTTATGGTGTTGTGTCTCTGACAGTGTCCTCACAGACCCTGGGCGGACAGACAGTGGGGTCTGTGCATATTCGATGACGTCATTGAACACTGCAGCCCTTCTTCCTTCAAATACGCCGAGTACTTCCTGCGGCCCATGATGCAGGCGCTATGTGACACCAGCCCGGAGGTGCGACAGGCGGCCGCGTATGGCGTCGGAGTCATGGCTCAATTTGGAGGAGACAGCTACAGGCCTGCTTTCACAGGTGGGACGTCCTCTATGCTTTCCAGTAGGGCTGCCACTAACGACTTTTTAAAAAAAAAAAAATTTTAATTTTTCGATTAATCTAAACGATTAATTTCCCACACAAAATTAAAATTGTTTTATTTGCACTTTCATGATTTTAATCAATCAACTTTTCTGAATTTATGCAGTATTTTTGCACTTGATTTATTCCTCCAATATTTGACATTCTGCATTATTGTTGTCAATTAGTATATTCTGGGATTGTTTTCTGCTTCATGGAAATCATAGGTCCCTACCTCATATTATATTCATGCACATTGTGATTGTTCTTCCAGAGGCCGTCCCGCTGCTTGTGGGTGTGATCCAGTCTCCAGAGTCCAGAGTTAAAGAGAACGTCAACGCCACGGAGAACTGCATCTCTGCTGTGGCCAAAGTCATGAAGTACCGCCCAGAGTGCGTCAACGTCAACGAGATCCTCCCTCATTGGCTCTCCTGGCTGCCACTCAACGAGGATAAGGAGGAAGCTGTCCACACATTCAACTATCTCTGTGACCTCATCGAAAGGTGCGTGTCTGTCAGCTGAAGTGAACTCTGGGAGCCTTGGATGCAGATTTGAGTTTAATGTTTGTTTCCTCCTACAGTAACAATCCCATCGTTCTTGGACCTGATAATACAAACCTTCCCAAGATTTTCATCATAATCGCTGATGGTGTTGTGAGTGAATCGATTAAAGGTGAAGACGGTTGCAGCAAACGATTGGCTAGCGTTATTCGTCAAGTACAAGTAAGTTTAATTTATTCCCCTTTTCCCCATTTTTTAATGTATAAATGCATAAGTAACTTGAATATTACTGTTTGTATTTGTTATATATATGGTGCTTTTAGATTTAAAAATGGCAGACATGCCTTAATGATTTGCAATATAAAAATGCATGTGTATCAAATATAAATTGAACATCAAAGGGCTGATTTATGCATGTTAACGTAGTTTTAGCATTCAGAAATCCTAGCATAGCATTTGTTTTCAATTCATGTAGATATTTCTAATTGTTATATCGGTGCCTGTAAACATCAAATTGTTTATCCTTGTTCTTTAACATCTTGTAAGATACAAATATTCAATGTGTAAATCCAAATATTGCAAATTGTGATTTAAAAATATTTAATGTCACCCTAGTCATGTACAGTATAATTTTCATATAGCGCGCATATATATATGTATATGTGTGTGTGAAAATTGGTATCATATTCAGATTTATGCATTTAAATATTGTATGTATTTTTGCTTTAATTTAATTTCAGTTGTCTAGTCATGTAGTTAAATATTTGTATTTGGTATGTTGATGTGTATATAGTGTAAAGATCTAGTAAAATAGAAATTTTATGTGTATGTTCATTATGTATGAAGTTAATTTGCAAAAACAGAACTCCGTTTTTAAAAAAATTCAAGTGTCATGTTTTTTCATTGAGATTAATTGTAATTCATTGCACAGAGTTATTCTGATTAGGTAAAAAAGAAACAGCTAAGTAATGTAACTTGGTGATTTAAAAAAAGAGATTTTTGAAATAGTGTTATGTTTTTGCAAATAAACCCTTCATATGTAAATATTCTAAATGATATATTTATGCTTTTAAATATTTATCTTTGCTATACGTGTATACATGTTCGATGGTTTATTCTTTAAAGATTTTGCAAATGTTTTCTAAATATACTTTAAAATGTATTTTCAGTGTACAGTTAAGTCCATTTTTAGACCATTTAAGAGCACTGGCACTTATTTTTTTTCCAACACAAAGTAAAATTTTTGCTTGCAGGTTGACCCGTGCAGAATTTGCATGCATTTCCATGTCTCCTGTCTGACTGCGCTGTGTTTTTCTCTCCAGGTTTCTGGAGGACTCTGGACGCAGTGTGTATCGGCGCTCAACGAGACGCAGCAGAAGGCCATCCAGGACCTCCTGAACACGGCCTGAGTGAACGAGCGAAGCCTTAACCCTGTAAAACAGCCCATCGATTGAGGATTAAAAACTTTGCACCTGGAAATCCACATCTAGATTTTTGGCCCTTTCCCCATTTCGACTAAAGAACTGTCATGTGACTTGAGTTTGTGTTGGGCCTCTGAGCCGTCTGGACCCGATCTCTCGAAGTCTTCAACAACAGGGCCGAGGGGCCGGCGAGTGCGTGTTTGTTTCAAGGGCCAACGGCTTCAGAAACCCTCATCTTGAGTGGACGTAGGGGGGGGTTTAGGGGTTTGAAATTAAACTAACCGTCATCCATCGTAGATCTTTAAGAATTTCTGGTGTAGAACTTGTGCTTTTCTCCCTTCCGAGATCAGTTCTAGTTATTTTGTCAACTCGTGTGTCTGTCGATCCTTGCCGACACTGATTTAGGGCTCGGTCCGACTCTTCTCCGACGGATCGGACTGAACGGACTTGTGTTGGTTGAGCTCGAATGCTGTAGAGCGATGATGCAGCGGTCATGTCGTTGGCTTTTTGTCTTTGAGTTTCTTTTAGGTTTTTGTTTTCTCTTCGACGCCGGTGCTGATGTTTTGGGAGAAACGGGCATCGGTTTGCTCCACCTTCGCTGATGATGTCTGTTATGGCTAACATTCTGTCATTGGCTCACTTAATCCATGCAATGAAATAAACTACATTGGAAAACCGGGACTCTGGGTTCGGGCTTCTGATATTATGAAGGAAATGCGCAAATCTGAGGCCGGTTGGCTTACGAGTTGTCACATGTCCATGGAACATTTGTATGATATGCAATCTCTCACTTTCAGTATTAAAGCTGCAAGACATGATGAACTTTGTCAGCGTTTCATTGTGATCTGCATGCTCTCAATATGAGGATCTGTGGAGTCCAGTAGAATTTTATATATATATTATTATTATTTTTTTTTTGGTCCAAATTTAAATGTTACGTTCTGATTCTGAACTAGTAAACCTTTGATTCAGCAGTTAACCGTTGTTAATGAGGCTACAGAAAGCAGAAACGAACATTATGGAAGCTGTTTACATTTTTTTTTTTTTTATGGTTTTACAGCAGTAACTACAAATAAAGTTGACTGGGAGCTTTTATCACACAAAAGCTGCGAGGCGCAATGGTCTAAGATGTCACCATATTTACATAAAGCTATTTAAAAAAGAAGCAGAGCTTTGTAAACGGCTCAAAATAATCACGTCATCTCCATAAGAACTATATGATTGCCAGAACAAATTTACCGGTAGTTTTGAAAAGGATTTTAATTTACCAGTAAAGACTGTGAAATATTGCATATGCAGTGAGTTTACATTCATCTGGGAAAACTGCGTTCTCACTAGAGTTGTAATGTAAAAATGTTAATAAACCTGTGCCGTAAGTCATTTATAAACATTAAATATTTCTAATTATGCGGTTGATTGTATATCGTGATTTCAAAATGAGTTTGACTTTGCATGTAGCCAGAGATTAAATTAAATGGATTAAATCTCCGTTGAATCGCATGAACCATCACCACCTGCAGGTATTTTTAGACGCATTGCATTTTGTAATTAACAAAACTATGTAGTTACTTGGTTTTGATACTTTAATTGAGCCCAATTATAAATGCCTCACATTAGTTTATAAGTAGTCATATTAAAGCCTGTTTTTCAGTTCATAATTTTCCAAGTGTATGACCGCTTTCTTCAGGTCCGTTATATATTCATGAGAAAAAAAAAGTTTGAATAAAGCAGTAACTTTGCCATAGTATCCTTTCAAATGTTAAAGTTGCCAGTCATTGCATTTTTTTTTTTCTTGTTCAGCACTTTATTTGTATCATTGTTTTATTAACTTATCAGGTAGTTTCAAGGGAAGTCTTTTATTTTTTGTTTGTTCGCCAAATAACCCTGTGTCCACCCCCACCCCCCAACCCTCGGAAAAAAGTTCAGGCTCAGGAAATGTTTTTTTTGCTTTAACCCGTCAATATCCACTTGGTCAGTTTTTAAATGGGTTCTAGTCAAAACAAACATGCACAAGATGCCAAATTAACCTTAAGATGCTACTGGATTTCTCCACTTTTGTCCGCATGATGCCGGATTGAACTTTTGGTGGGAATGAAAATGAGGCTGTGAGGGGAAGTATGGCCCGTCCAGTGGATTGTTTAATGATTTGGTGCATGTTCAGCTAACAAGAGGTTACATGATCTAAGGTCGCTCACAGATTTAGCTTTTATTCCCTTACATTTTATGGTGTTTAACCTGATTTTTAGTGTTAGAATGTCTTGCAGGAGCTGTTACTCTAAAATATTAATTACTAGCTACTGGTTACATCTTCAACAGTGTAATTAGATCACTAATTATCAGCTCTAAAAGTATTGCATTATTACTAATTACTTTCTAAATCCCATATCAACCTCAACTACTTGAACAAAAGATGTGAAACTGCTCTACCTTAAAATAAATATAAAATAAATAAATGTATTATTTTAAGCATAAATTACTCTTGAACGGACCAAAAAGGTCACATTAAAAACCTACATTTTAACATTACGTTAAATACACTGTTTTATACAGAATTATTCATAATATATAGTATTAATTGTCAAACACTTAATCGCATCCGAAACAAGTGTTTACATATATGTGTGTGTATTTGTATATGTGTATACACACACATGCATGTATTTCAGAAAAATGTTATGCTTATATATTAAATATATTTATATGTAATATAAATTATATGAATATATATGCTCATGTAAATATTTTCAAAATATATACTGTATGTGTGTGCATTTATATATATATATATATATACATAATATATATAGACAGTTGTATTGTAGTTGTATTGTAGTTTATGTTGGAGTTTTTTGGACTGATTTCAAATGAATCGATCCTAATTCCTTTAAATTTTATCATAGAACGCCCCCATTTATTTATTTGAAGGGAAGTGATGCGTCCACAGCTTGGTGGCACTGTTACTCATCACAATGCTTTATAAGACTGTAAATATAGCCTTTTAACTTCCTGAAAGCTTTTATTTCAATGGTTTGTGATGTCCTTGAATTGTAAAACTGTACTGTGGCTTTCTACCATGGTAAAGTGAAATGTGGTGTATTAGTACCGCTTGATTTAAGTTACCATCCCAGATGGTGATAATGTGATACACTCCCATGTTCTCCAAGAGTACTATGGTACTGCATGCCCAAAAACATGGTACAGTTTTAACCCAGAATGAATCCGGTTCAGGACTGGAGCAGGTGGAGTGTGAATCCTCCGCCAGGTGTCGCTGTTCCCATGACGGCATTCATGAGGCTGTAGTGCTGGTGCTGGAGGCTGGAGGCTAGGAGGCGGTGTTTTATTGTATCAAATCAGTTTGGGATCAGTTCAGTCATGGCGTCTGGGAAGACGGTGGACTGCTGCGGTTCCCGCGAATAACCACCGAGAAACCGACCTAACGCGACTTCTGCCGCTGCTCTGCGCGTTACTTCCGCGGGATATCATTTAACAACATAGTCCCGGAGCTATCCAGACACAAGCAGTATTTATTCAGCAGTAAAGGTAAGATTCTGGGTTATTTTATTGGCTCGGCGGCAGCGAAGAAGAATAACGATTAATCGAACGATCGCTAGATACATTGTAGCGGTTTCCATGGCTACACGATTAAATCTGCCACGCGTCATATCGTCTGTTTCCACTCCTCTCCTCTGAAGATTTACTCTAGTGCTTCTCCGCAGAACTCTACTGTACTTTTACGTTTAGCAGAAATACTATGGTGATACCATGTTTTGTTTGATCCTGCAAAAGTACCTTGGGAGTATATGGGATGCTAGTTTATTTAAATGGCACTCCCAGGTACTTCCAAGAATGCATTGGCCCTTGCCCAAAAACATAGTATTACCTTGTTGCAATTTTGGTACCATAGTAATGCAATGGTTTACAAATGGTTTTCTTTAAAATATCTTAGGCTACCATGGTATTATTTGAAAACACCAACCATTCTATGGTATTACCACAGTATTGCTTTTCCCTCAGCCTGCTTTTTAACTAAAGCAGCGCAGGATATTGATGTATGGACTTAAACCAGAAGTAGATGAAGCACCAATATTGACATTTTTCTTTATTGCATTAATTTTTCATGTGATGTGGTATTGTATGTGGGTGTGCAGGACATTATGGAATTTCCCTGTCACATGAATTCTTGATTCAGCTAAAACGCACAGACACACACACACACACACACACACACACAGTCAATGCATCTTAACCTACTAACATCTGAACCTCAGGGATTACTCGACTAACCTAATCTGCTGGCCCACTGTAAGCACACACATTGCCATGGATTTTCCAAAGTCTTTTAGCAAAATGACCACGGTAATCATCATTTCTACAGTTTTAGCATCATATTTTCCATCTTTAAAATTCAAAACAACACTTCATGCCATAAATATAGCCATTTATTTATTTATTTATATTATTATACATACATTTACTATGGTGATCATTATTGTTATTTCTGTAGAATAATATATATATATATATATATATATATATATATATATATAATAAACAACAGCCCACTTTTCTCATCATTATACGACATGCACTCAAAACTGAAAACTTTTGATGCATTTTAGCTGTTCATTTACAATGTTTTGGGGCCTGAAAACAAACGTTGGAAATGGGTCTCAAAAGTGCACGTTTTCGCAAACAATACTGTTATCCTTATACTAATTATGTCTCCGTGAAAACTACGAAAATGCAAATTTGTGAAAACAGTGACATTTTGGCGCTAGTGTGTTACGTGTTCAGTCTGTAGGAATGCATATGTGTGCATGCAAAGTGTCATGGCCAGCTACTGGCCTGGCATGATAATACTATGGTGGCCCAGTAGTGCACAACACAACACAAAACACCTACGACTAATTTTGTTGTTTTGTGCTAATTTCGTTGTGTTGCTGCTTTTTTCTGTTACATTGCAACTTTTTTCCATTGTGTTGAGGCTTGTTTCTGTTGTGTTGTGCTAATTTCATTGTGTTTCGGCTTGTTTTCATTGTGATTTCATTGTGTTGTGCACTACTGGGCCACCATATAATACAGCATATAATATAATTTACATTTATGTGAATCCGTGTGAATGCAAAGAAAAACTTGTCTGTTTTTAGTACAATTATTGTCGTCCATGTTTGAGCATTTTAATCACAATACGAATTTTCAGTATTGTTTTGGTGTTTAGACATAAGTATCGTACTCGTCTAGTATGTTTACAAGCAGTATAGAACGAGTCATCCTCAAAGTCTGCTTTACAGAGTTTCCCTTCCCATCAGTCCCTGCGCCAGCGGTGTTGATCCATGTGTTCAGATGTGTATGTTGAGTCTGTCCTCTGTTTCACTCCGTGCGCCTCAATGAACACTGGGAACCTTCAGGCAAACAAGTTGAAAGGCAGGTTAACTAGCTGAGCCAGAGTCTGGGAACGAACCCACGCTGCTCGTATTATGTTCCTCGTTTGCTGTTTTCTGTGATGGGTGTGTGTGTGTTTGTATAGGATGGAAAAAGAAAGATGTTTGCGTGAGTGTGTTTAAATAAAGTAACAGTTTGGGAAGGCATCATTGACTAGCAACTTGCTACTGAAATAGGTTTGCACTTTGGTTTAAATGAGACATAATAGCTTTTGCTGAAGAAGTACTTCCTGTTTCTTCTCTCAGACGAGTTGTTTATCTGTGTGCGACCTTCCTTCTGTGTTCACATGCTTCCTACTTTGTGTAAAACTTTCCCATTTGTGGCCTGTTTGCACAGGTTTCCCTTTCGCTCGTTTTTCAGCATTCACTGTGACGGGTTAGCATGAGACGCTTCCTGCTAATGGCCAAGTATAGAAAGATGAGCTACACTGCGTCAGGGCGCTCTTATATAATGACGCTGTGGTGGCTGCGTAGCAACAGGCAGATATCAGTGCATAGCAATGCCATTTTTTCATGTTTAATACAGTAAAGCTGCTTGCTTTAAAACAATCTTTTGCATGAAGTGTTATATACATTAATGTCACGTGACTTCCACATCACTCTGATCTGATGCTTTCTTAACTGCTGTTTTCTTCATGTTTGTTTATGTATTTAGTTATTGAGAGGAAAGCTTGTAGCATATATTTACATATTCATCTAAAGTCAGGATGTTTGTTAACAGTAAAGGCCATTGCACACTGAATCCAAAATTTTCGCACGTTAAATAAATACGACCTCACGTTGTGTCAATCACGTTTACACACTGCCTCCAAAACTTTCGTCTGTCATAAAAAAAATTTGGATCAGGTTCAGTTTTCTGCTGAATTTATGCAATTTTGATAGGAAAGGATGACGAATACGAAAAAACTGAAAAACGCATGCAAAAGTGTTAATAATGTCGACTAATCGATTCAGCCCTAGTTGTACACAAAACTTTTCAAAAACGCAAAGGAAAAACTTTTTTTGGTACATTGTTGTTGTGTAAATGTACATTCACTTGCAACCTCTGAACAACTTATTAAAAATATAAAAAGATAAAATCTCATATTGTGAATTGTGGGATTGTTTCTTTATATGCTATATTGTGTTTGGCTCTCAGGGCGGCTGAAATGAGATTAGAAGCTGATCTGATCTATACGCGGTAATGGGAACGTGATCCCTCGACTTTATGTTTGTCCAATCTCCTTTGGGAAAGATTATGAACTCTGAGAAGACATAAATGAAGCTCCTCTGAGATGATATTAGCAGAAGCTGGAGTGTGAGAAAGTCTTGTTGAATCTGCCTGCAAAAGAAGTTCAGTCAACCTGTCGAACCAGTAACCGATGCACTTCTCGTCATGTGTGTTTCAGACCAGCACATGGTTAAAACGCAAGCTTTACCTAACAACAGAGTTTCTTTGCTTTTTCCTTTGTAATTTCTGCAAAAGGCCTGTTAAAAATAGGTGAACTAAAGATAGCGTGGGGAAGATTAAAGATAATGAAGATGCAATTGTCATCATGTTTCTGTAAGTGGGTTTTAATGGCTGTGGTTTGAATGGAAATCCAGTTCTTTAGAGGTCTTTGTACCCTGCCGTTTGTGTTTGCATTGTTCTCGTGATTGGTCTCTCTGTAATTAACGGGCCGCTCCGGTACAGTGAGGCTTTGCTAATAGAGCGGCAGACGTTCATTGGTTAACGCATAAATTAGACTCTCTCCCGAACGAGTGGGTTTTGGGTGGGTAATGAAACTGCCAGCCGAGGGGGATTAAAGGTCCCTGAGGAGGCGCTTCTCAATTACTCATTCAGTTTAAATGTGTGTAACCAGTAACTTCGGCCCGGGACAGGAAAGAATGGGCCCCTTTATTGCGGTGTTTGTGCTTGTGGACCGGCCCCTGAAGGCTTCATGGGAGCCTGTTGGTCTTTCTCTGTCCCGTTCACGGTCTTCTCCTGTTTTTCGTGTCTTAATAATATATTTAATAATTTAAAAAAGTCAAATAAGGTATTTTTTATTATTTTATGTATTTTGTATTTTTATTTAATTTTTTTAACAGTGGCCCTTGAAAAACCTTGTTTTTGGCTTCTCTTTTCATCATCTATAATGTTGTCTTTGTCACACAAAATATCAAACAGCAGAAAGTCAATCTCACAACCAGCTTCTTCCATTGGAGGAAAGCTCATGTTACAGTGAACATCTCCCTAGCTCCCTTGTTCCCTTGATGAACAAAGCTTTGTAAACGTCTGCTAAGCTCTATTGATCTGCTCTAACCTCATTAACATCACATCTTCTAGATCTGCTGTTATCATAATGCCACAGATAGACTCAGTGGGTCTTCGGGATGGTGGTTGGTGTAGGTCGAGTCAGAGGGGCTTTCTGACGGTGTAGATGCAGAAACCCCCTCGTGCCTGTTAACCTGTCCAGACTCGTGTCTCTATCACACATCTGAGTGCTGGTGAGAAATGTGATTCTTTGAGAATCAGATGAGAGGACAGCGTCTGCATCTGAGATTCAATCAGTGCTGGAATGTGTTTGTTTATTACTGCTCCTGTTTAGTGTTAGAGACGTGATCAAGCCTCTGAGTATTAGTTAGTTATGTCTGTGTCTTTGCCCATTTTTTTTTTTTGTGGCTTAGTTACACTGCAATTTTTTTTTTTTAGGTTAAAGAAAAAACTATGATTAATGGAGCTTGTTTTACAAGAAAATCCTTTTTTTTCTCTCTCTAATTTGTTATTTTGTGAAATGTACTTTTTCTGAGTGAATTTGATTAAATTCTACATCAATAGTTTTTCAGTGTCTGGAATTCTGTGTCTGGCACTGTTTTCTTTCAGCTTTTCATTTTTATTTTATATGATTGCTTTCCTTTGCATTTTTTTTGCATTACATTGTATTTTATTGCATTGCATTTTGCTTTATTGCATTGCATTTAGTGGCATTTCATTACATTCATTTTATTTTGCTTTATTGTATGTTGTGTTTTTTTGTTGCCTGTGCATTTTGTTTTATTTTTCTTTATTGGATTTTTTGCATTGCATTGCATTTTATTTTGTTGCATTGTGTTGCACTTTAGTTTGCTTTATTGGATTTTGATTTCTAAATTTTTTTTGCATTACATTTCATTTTGTTTTATTGTAAAGATTATTGGAGTATGCTTGGCAAGAAAATGCGTTCAGTCTTTCTACTTCAAATTTCATGTGCAGATCAGTGTTACTTTGTGTTATTTATAATTATTTGTGAAACTGACTTGCAATTTCTGAGTAAATCTACATCAGGTTATTTTTAGCTGAACTAATGTTCATGTCATTTGCATGTTTTGTATGTAGAATTGAATCCTGATTCTTTGCTTTGTCATGCATCGGTGTGGTTTTTCACGTGTCATGTTTGTTTCAGTATGTAAATCCTCGTGGCAGTGTTTGTGTTGAGTAACACCAGGAAGCACTACTGTACATGTTCCTGTTATGTTATGTCTGTACTGTACTTCTGAGGTTCCTGTTGAAGAATTGAAAGTGTCGTCTCCATGGAAACCACCTCAGCTTGTCATAGGAGAAGCTTTCAGTGCTATGAGCGGATAATTGGTCTCTCATCTCTCTTTGATACAAACGCACCGTTTGTACGTTTGATTATCTGTTGAGGTGTGTGTTTCCTCACATATCATCAGCTTCAATAGCGTGGTTTGGCTCGTTCTCCATCTGTGATTCCTGTAGTAACTCATTCCATGCAGCTACATGTGTTTTTATCTTGTGTTTGAGCGAAACAGGTTTTTCATTGTCTGATATCTGTAGAACAGGCTGGCAGATGAATATTTATCACCCAAGCACAAGGGTTGCTGCACTGAATACACAGTGATATTGTTTTTATTCAGTAGTTCAATAAACAAGATGGCTATATATCAAGTAACTGACATTTTAGAAACAATATGACCAGCTGTTTGCTTCTATTGTGCTTTGCCAAAGAAAATAGACGACAAAAGGAGTGAAAATGGACAGAGAGAGTTATAAAGACTCAGGCATTAACAACTATTCTAATGACTACTTACTTCTATTCAATGACGAATAAATTCATATTTAAAAAAGAAATTGCAAAGAAAAAAAAAAAAAAAAAAAAAAAAAAATATATATATATATATATATATATATATATATATATATATATATATAAACTTTATAGCCTACATGAAATGTTATATTTTATATTTAAAAGTATTTAAAAATTTACCTATATTAAATTTTAATATTTATATTCAAAATATTAGATCTTATTAAATGTTAATGTAAATTATGTACATCACAACAGTTTTCATTTTTGGATGAACTATCCATTTAATTAGTCGTGCAGACATGGCCATTATCTCATAACGGTTAAATTCTGCCAATTAATCTGTCGTATTATACACTCACCTAAAGGATTATTAGGAACACCTGTTCAATTTCTCATTAATGCAATTATCTAATCAACCAATCACATGGCAGTTGCTTCAATGCATTTAGGGGTGTGGTCCTGGTCAAGACAATCTCCTGAACTCCAAACTGAATGTCAGAATGGGAAAGAAAGGTGATTTAAGCAATTTTGAGCGTGGCATGGTTGTTGGTGCCAGACGGGCCGGTCTGAGTATTTCACAATCTGCTCAGTTACTGGGATTTTCACGCACAACCATTTCTAGGGTTTACAAAGAATGGTGTGAAAAGGGAAAAACATCCAGTATGCGGCAGTCCTGTGGGCGAAAATGCCTTGTTGATGCTAGAGGTCAGAGGAGAATGGGCCTTTTATGACCACCGTGTACCCATCCTCTGATGGCTACTTCCAGCAGGATAATGCACCATGTCACAAAGCTCGAATCATTTCAAATTGGTTTCTTGAACATGGCAATGAGTTCACTGTACTAAAATTGCCCCCACAGTCACCAGATCTCAACCCAATAGAGCATCTTTGGGATGTGGTGGAACGGGAGCTTCGTGCCCTGGATGTGCATCCCACAAATCTCCATCAACTGCAAGATGCTATCCTATCAATATGGGCCAACATTTCTAAAGAATGCTTTCAGCACCTTGTTGAATCAATGCCACGTAGAATTAAGGCAGTTCTGAAGGCGAAAGGGGGTCAAACACAGTATTAGTATGGTGTTCCTAATAATCCTTTAGGTGAGTGTATATTGGTCCATCACTGTTTTATGCTCTTATTTAGGATCGTAGTTTATAGTCATTTTTGTATGCAGAAAACAACTCAAGATCAGTGTCAGACCATTTGCCAAATTGCTAACAAGCAAAGACTGTAAATCTGCGGTTTATTGTTGCTGTTAATAGATTGATGTTCACTGAAATACTCTATTAAAATTTGATTGTATAACCCTTTATATGAGGGTAAAGTGCTTGGGCCAGTTCCTGACGGAGGAGGCAGTGCTCCAGTTACTTCAAATAGAAGTCTGACTTATTTTGTGCTGTTTACTTTACAGTTTTCGTGCTCTGCATTTAACCCATCCAACATGCGCACACACACAGCAGTGAACACACGGTGTGTGTGTGGGGGTTCGGTGTCTTGCTCAAGGGCACCTCAGTCGTGGTATTGAGGGTGGAGAGAGCGCTGGACATTCACTCCCCCCACCTACAATCCCTGCCAGCCCGAGACTCGAACCCGCGACCTTTGGATTACGAGTCCGACTCTCTAACCATTAGGCCACGACTTCCATAAATATATACATGTGTTTGTATTTATATATACATAATAAATATATACAGCACACATATATTATGTTAACAAAAACCTTTATTTTGAATGTGATTAATCTCGATTAATCGTTTGACAGCACTAATTGAATTACATCTCATATTATTACATGGCATTGCATTAAATTACATAATGCTGTATTATATTGAATTGCATTGCAGTGCATTTTACTGCAGAAAATTTCATTGCATTTTGTTGGAGTGGATTTTATTGCAATGAATTTATTTGCACTTTATCACATTGAAATGCATCACATTTTATTGCATTGAAACTTTTCCGCCATTGTTTTGCTTTTTAGCAAGGATGAACAAAGGAAAAACTGATTAAGATGGGATTGAAATCACAAAGTATGTCTACGAAACACACATTTACCTGACCTGTTGCTGCCAGGTTGATTTGTAAGGTTCACTTCTTTATCACTGGTTGTAATTTTTTTTTGAGCTGGCCATAACTAACAGCTGTGTTTATTTGGATAACTAGCAGTCACGCAGAATGAGGGTTAAAATCAAGACGTGTGTGAGAAATTGCTATAGCAGCACAAGCTGTTTACTGCAGAAATACACATTTCAGGAATCATAAATCATTCCATGCTCCTTGGCATTTTCCAGGGCAGAGGAAGGTTGAAATTCCAGCTGCAAAAAAGGAAAACTATGCAAACGTCCGTTGCGATCACTAGACCGGCTTTAGAGAAGAGTACTGTGGTGATATAAATGTAAAGATTATGTGTGTTTTGGCCCTCATATAAACGTTTAAATTATTTGTGTTGTCAGGTGGGTTTGCAGCAGTATGGTGGAGCCAGAGGAGCGGCCCTCAGTGGCGGGCCAGAGGCTTGGGGCCCCTGAGAGCATGGGCATCAGTACGCTGGAGCCTGGTCAGCGGCCCCCCACCATGCCCCCCGGAAGACAGATCTCCATCCGGGTCCAGATGCTGGATGACACTCAGGAAGTCTTTGAGGTCTCGGTAAGGCATTGTTTACTTTCTGTAGTTTTTATTTTTTATTTTCTTGCATTGGACGACATATATTGCATTGCATTTTGTTTTACTTTATTTTAATTATTGCTTTTTATTTTCACCTTACTTTATTTTATTGCAGTTGATTACATTTTATTTTTATTGCATTGCCTTTTGTTTTATTGCTTTCCATTATATTTTATTTATTGCATTTTATTTGCATTTAACGCATATAAGAGTGGAATAAATTAATGTAAGGAGGTCACGTGACAACAGTGCTGCATACTACTATTTGAATAGATTTTCATTGCATCATTTGTATCATATTTCTTCAAACTTGTAAGCAGGAAGCTAATTTTTAATTTTGAGCACAGCTCTGGTTTAATTGTGTGGAAAAACCCTGCATTTCAAAAGTGTTTAGATCTGGCTGTGTACCTCAGCAGGCCAGCAAGAACATACTAAAGCGTCTGCTGCTTTCCACCTCAAGTTTAGTCTCTTTTGTGTTCGCTTGCCCTCCTGTTTCGTCACTTAAGCTCCCTGGGGAATGCTAATGATGTTGAAAAGCTCGGTCTTGTTCACTAATGAGAAAATGCCCTCATTGATCGCCACCAAGGGAGCCATAAGCTCCTCAGGCATGTTGGGTAAGTGAAGGAGGAGGAGAAATCCCTCAGAATTCCTGCTTTTTTTGTATCTTCCAGCCACTCAGCAGGCAAATACAACCCGAGCTGAAGAAAAAGCAGCGGATAAATGGACGGCAGCTCATTCTGTTACCTGACTCTTTGTTTCTGGGGTTTGTGAAATGTATATGGGTGGTTGCAGGCACACCCAGCTCTCCGGTGATGCCCTGAGGGCCGGTTATTGACAGTTAGGCTCCACCTGATGCTGTTTTAATATCGAGATAAGGCCTATAAAAGCACTGAGCTTCTGTTCTGTGGCTGTTCCTGTTTTGAAACGCCTCGAGGTGGGCCAGTAAACGCTGTCAGTCTCACTAAATAGATTTTTGGTTTCCTGAGGCGATCCATAATCAGTCTCCATCCAGACGTGACACCAGACTTTGTTTTCAGTGTACAGGGCTTTTGACAGCTCTTTTGGTTTTGATTGATTTAGGCCTACTTGGTTTTAGCTCGTTGTTGTAATCCATCAGTGCATTAATTTGTTTTTAATGATTGCAAATTGTAGCTTCTACTTCATTCAGCATTCTATTCAATTCTATTCTATCAGCCATTTTTTGATATCAGCATCAGTCGATAAACCTCCCGATAACCTTGTCTAAGTGTCATAACTAACCTTTGTGTCAACAGCAAAATCTACTGTATCAAATAACAAACTTATAAATAATCACTAAATTTCTAGAGAATTTTTAGAAAATATTTTGCATAATTTGTATTATTTTTTTATTTTATTTCACTGTTAATATTTAATTTAATTTTTTCATATATTATTTTGAACATGGGGATCAATTGAACTTAACTCATTGCTAGTGTTATTGTTTTTGTTGTTTTATTAATATGCTATATTATACTATTGTAGTTTTCACTAATATTTAGATTTAGTTTTATAATTATATATTCTATGTTCATTTTAAATTTAGTTAATATTTTAGTACTTTTGTGGTTTTGTCATTATTATTATTGTTGTTGTATTATTATTTTTTAAATATGTCTATAGAATTTGTATCTTTTTTTTATTGCAGTTTTTATAGCAGTGGCTACTACTTTTCAAAGCAATCGATTTTTAAATTTAAAAAAAAAAAATTGTGGTGGGTGATAAAAAAAAATATATGCAAAAAAACAAAAAAATCCCATAGACATAGCAACTACTCACAGCATCTTTTGATCATAAAATGCAAATTTATAGTGCAATAAAATGTTTATTATTATAATGTCAATCCTGCTTGTTAGGTCTCTCCATATCTACACCATCAGCCGTTGAAGAACCCATTTGGGTGGTATGCATTCATAGCTGATCCGAGGGAAGAATGCCGCTCTTTTCTTCTTTTCCCCAGAAATCTCCTGGAAGAGCTGCTTTCCTACTGAGCCATTGAAAGCCACTGCATTCTCCTCCAGATCTCTAAAGTGAATCTGACACACCTGCCACTGCGCAGATCCTCTCTGGCAAGAATTCAGAATAAAATGGATAAAAAAATGGATGAAAGACTTTCTGTCCTCCTAAAGGCCAGAGGTGTGAAATCATAAATATGTATCTTAAGCTTGTGGCTTTGTGGAATCAGTGATGGAGGGTTTCATATTTCTCACACATTGAGGTTATTTTTTATATGGAGAATCAAATAAAATATTAAATCAAAATAAAACGAGTGATCACAACTAATCTTTTCACCGAGTTAGACCACACTGGCCGATAAACCGATTAAGCAACCGATAATCTTTAAAATGGATATTGAATGAAAACGAACATAATGCTCTAAATAAAATAGTGATGAACTTTATTACAAAAATATATAAAAACAGTACTGACCCATGAAAATATACCATATGTGACCATGGACCACAAAACCAGTCATATGGGTCAATTTTTTGAAATTGAGATTAATACATCATCTGAAAGCCGAATAAATAAGCTTTCCATTGATTTATGGTTTGTTAGGACAATATTTGGCCGAGATATGGAATCTGAGGGTGAAAAAATCCAAATATTGAGAAAATCGCCTTTAAAGTTGTCCAAATGAACTTCTTAGCAATGCATATTACTAATAAAAAATTACGTTTTGATTTATGGTAGGAAATTTACAAAATATCTTCATGGAACATGATTTTTACTTAATATCCTAATGATTTTTGGCATAAAAGAAAAATCTATAATTTTGACCCATACTATGTATTTTTGGCTATTGCTACAAATATACCCCAGCGACTTAAGACTGGTTTTGTGCTCCAGGGTCACACATGGATTTGGCAGATAACTGATTGTTCCAGCATTATCGGTGCCGCTTAATCTGAAAAACCATAGAGCTTGACCTCTAATTATTTATTATAAGTTCAGCACATGCTGACTGTTTACATTTGGTATTTCTGTTGTTGTATTTCTATGAAAGAGCAGTGTATATTTGACGTCTTTGGGGAAAAGGCAGGTTTTGTTATTGAATGAGACGGCAGAGGCGAAGCACGTCTCTTATCTGCTCATGTCAGTCTAATGACATACAACATGCGATAGAAGCTCCCGCAGTCATGTAGATAAGACGGCCTGATGCTTGAGATGTTTGATCTGTGCTGTGAGGATGCTTCTGGCTGAACTTCGTTAGTCTCAACGACAGAAGCATGCAGGAAATGTAAAGACTGATTTCCTGTGGGAACCCTTATCTTGACTAGATTTGATAATGCTAACTGCTTTGGATCTGGGCCGGTTTTAGTAATGTTTTTGATTTAAAATACAGTAAAAAATATATATATAAAGCTACAAATGTCAGTAAAAGTGAATGAAGTTAGAGTGATCGGAGCATGAAATGCTCTCATCTGTACTGACGATACAACTGTGAGGTTATTCTTTGAATAAAAAAATGAATTCTTTGAATAAGAAATAAACCTTGACAAAAGAGGCAAGCCGAAGTGACGCTTCAGAGCTTCTGAAAGAAGGTTCGCTCCAGAAATTCAAATTGAAAGGCAGTGAAGTGAAACATCAGCTATACGCTCGCTGGAGGTAAATAATGCAGGTTCAGATAGCTCGACAATCTCTATATGCAAATGGCCAAGAACTAATTTGGGACACAATATGAGCCGAGTCCGTGTCCGTGTCGTGCAGTGGCTGTGTTTCCTCTAAGGGCCGCGGCTCTTCCTGTTGGAGCGTCTCAATCTGTGAGAACAGAGAGTCAGTCTGCACTGGGAATCTTCATGGAAAACTCCACACAGAAATCCCCCAGCACTTCGTTGGCTTTAGAAGCAAATTATATCAGAAATATAATTAGAATATATTTTTATATTTATCATTTATATTAGATTTCTAATTATTATATTCGAATTGGTTAAATAAAAATATATTGTTATTTTGGGACTACCTATTGTCATGCTAATTAACCACATTAATTAATAGTCATAAAATAGACATCTTATTGATGTATAACAAATTTAGAATTACAAATATATATATATATATATATATATATATACTTGTGTGTGTATAATCTTTTTTTTATTATAAATTTGTTGTCATCAATAAGATGTCTATTTTGTGTCTAAATGTGGTTAATTAGCATGAAAATATGTAGTCCCAAAATAACAATATTTTATATATATATATATATATATATATATATATATATATATATATATATATATATATATATATATATATATATATATATATATATATATATATATATATATATATATATATATATATATATATATATATATATATTTTCTAAATGTCGTACATCAATAAGATCTTTTTGTTCAATGTTTATAAAAAAAATCAATGTTTATAATTATGTTTTATTTATTAAAATAATGAAAATTTGGGCATAAAAAGTGCTTAATCCTCAGTAAAGTTAAGTTACAATGCAAAAACATAAAATGCTTCCTTTTTATGCAAGATATGATTAACTTTTTAAAATTTTTTATATATATATATATATATTCTGGGGTTAAATATGTTGTTGACAATAGGCGCAGTTCCATTACAGATTTGCGCAAAACTTTGGCGATATTTTATAAATGTCGATAAAAAAGTATTGCGAAAAGTGTTTCCATTAACAGATGTTATGCGACAAAAAACTTAATTTTTTCCTCTCGCGATAAGTCATGGCAATGGAATTTGATGGGATTTTGACAGATTTTGGCTATATTTAATCGAAGGAGGCATGTGCATGTATCTTTACAAAAGCAGTGCGGAGAGCTGCTTCAGAAACGTGACGCGCCTCACATGAACACTAGAGCGGCTGAGATCAACTCCGGTGGCCGTATCAGAGCCACACTGCGCCGCAGATGTGTGCAGTGTAAATTGTCTAAGCATGAATGGCAGGCAAAGCTCCTTATACTTGAGAGTGGCCACGTATTAAGTGTTTCTTGGAGGTTATAGTACATAGCATTGCAGTTTTGCGAATTATTCCTTTTTCGCATTGCCTAAAAAACCACCTCATGCGAGCAAAAAAACTTTTTTGCGATATATGGGCATTTTTGTGAAATTGACTCGTTTCCATTAGACGTATTTTCAATTTCAATTTGCGCAATTTGAAGGGTAATGGAAACGCGCCTACTGTCTGTGAGATTCTTCCATACATATAAAAATATCTGATGGCAATGTGTTTCTCTTAAAATGTTGTTTAAAAATACAGACCACCATACTACTTTTTTTCTCATTTCTAAATGACAGTCTTGCATGGAGAAGGAAACCACAGGCTCCAAGCATCCAATAACATCCCCAAACATCACGACACACCTTCCATTACACGAATACTTGGCATTTCTTTCATTTTCATCAAACCAGAGAATATACATGAAACTACATCATCTATGTGAAACTGGTCAAAAGACAGATGCAATGAACACTAACCAAAACAAACTAGATTAACTTTAAACCAACTCAAACCAACTAGTTGTGTTAGCAGACTGAATGTTTATGTCTCTGTAAAAGCTGCAGTTTTGTTTTACACTTTAATTAAGCCTATTTAGACAATGAGCAGCTGCCGAATGTGGGCTCGTAATTGCAGACTAGCACCAAAATAGAGAATTAAATGAGAGTTATTCCATATCCAGATGGCTTAAAATATTATAAATGCAGAATCATTATAAATAATTATCTAGGAAAATAGCCTGGGTAAATTCAAACGATGGCATGCATGATCAAAAAACTTTTGCAGTTTAATCTCTGCTGATGTTAGATAGCATGTTCAAAGATAAATAAAAACCATGGTGTTTATTTACAAAAAAAAAAAATCCTATAACATTTTATAGGATTGTGAAAAAGTTTAATAAAAATATAATCTAATATTGCATGATTAAAAGCTGATGATATGTGAATTCTGTGAACTTGGAAACTGTGCCAAGACTGTTGGGATTTCCTTATTGAGATTCCATCAGACAGGATATCCTGAGTGCTGGAGCGGGCCACTGTGATGATGACAAAAGCTTGGAGGCAGTACGATTTATGTATACATTGCTTTTTTGAATGAAATTAATACTTTTATTAAGCGCGGACACATTAATTTGATCAAAAGTGAAAATAATGTTTATAATGTTACAAAAGATTCTATTTCAAATCAATTATGTTCTTTTTCATCAGAGAATCCTGAAAAATTAAATGTGTCTAAGTTTTCACAAAAATATTGTGCAGCACAACTGTTTTCAGCATGGCTAATAATCAGAAATGTTTCTTGAGCAGTAAATCAGTATATTAGAATGATTTCTGAAGGATCATGTGACACTGAAGACTGGAGTAATGATGCTGAAAATACAGCTTTGATCACAGAAATAAATTACATTTTAACAGATATTCACATAGAAAACAGCTGTTGTAAATTGTAATAATATCTCACAATTTTTACTGTATTTTTGATCAAATAAATTCAGCCTTGATGAGCAGAAGAGACTTTTTTTTTTTTTTTAAACATCACGGCCCCCAAACTTTAGAATACTATGTTTATAAAATATAATATTAATAAATTCACTTTAACCTACATTAATAAATGCCTTGTCCATTGTAGCGCATTAACTAACATTAACCGATTAAACTGTATTGTCATCTACCAAATATTGTATATAAATTGTCACACTGAACTAAAAATGCCAATTTATCCGAATGTTTTTAATAAACGAGCCCCTGTCATTTCTCTCAGTAATACGGTATGAGAAATTTAATATGTGCTTTGATATGCAGAATGCACATCTTGTTTGTCGAGCATCTTTGCTAGATGTTGAACTTACATGAAGAGTTTCTAGCATTTGATGAATTAACGACAACTATCCAGCACTCGATCGGTTAGATCCATCCTTCAAAATGTCAGGAATGAAGGATGAACGGGTGACAAACAGATGACAGATTATCTGTCTGGCTTAACCGACGCTACGCTTGAGGAGCTATTTCCAGAGATCTTCAGGAGAGGATTTAGGAGGAGGAGGTGGTCGAGTCCCGCGGGTCGACGCCAAACACTGTCTGCTCGCTCCTGAGGGAGTCACAGCGGGGGATCAGCAGGCTAGTTCATGCTAGCGGCTAGTCCTCACACACAACTCCATTCAGCAGCGTGACGCGCTGTACAATATCATCAGGATCAGTCATGCTTTTGGACAATACACTGTAAAAAAATATATTTTTCGAAGTTGTGAATGAAAGATTATTATTGAAAATAATATTTCAACATTTGTAGTTGTAAACTTTTTTTGTGAAATATAAAGAAGTTAATGACTTTAGAACTTTATTGAACCTTATTGTAAAGGGTTTTTACAAGCAATTTACTACAACTTTTCTAAATGATGTTTTAAAAATGGATGCAACAATTTCCGTAATGTTTTTAATGATTTGCACATACATTTGTTCATGCACATGCTTCATGAATGAGGCCTAGTGTACTACATACTGCACACTGCTGTTGTTGTATTGACATCTATTTTGCAAAGATACTGTAGTATCTAGTGGCATTAAATGTAAATGGTTCCAAATAATCATACATTTGGCAACTG
The DNA here is from genome assembly GCF_936440315.1 of Barbus barbus. NCBI lineage: Eukaryota > Metazoa > Chordata > Actinopteri > Cypriniformes > Cyprinidae > Barbus > Barbus barbus. Next base: position 33,575,091 of record NC_136736.1, on the reverse strand, counting down.
GCATCCAGTTATCATTTCAGAAATACATATGGCTACTTATTAATTTTTTAAATCCATTTTTGTTGGGTCCGATATTGGGTCAAGAATTTGATATTACTTCTAGTTCAAATATCACACTGGAAATGGGTGTTTAGTGCATTGAATTTTGGTAAATGGTATTACAGTGTGTTTTTTTGATTGCATACTGCACATTTTAGCACATGTAGTATTGGTTTTGCATTGCATACAAAAAATTTAATATTATAACCTATATGGTACAGAAATGGTCTTATTGACTTGCCGTTTGTGGTTTTTATCCAGAGGAGAGATGAGTAATGAATGGGACAAGTGGTTGTGCGCTAACCGCTAAGCCATCTGTTTGTTTAAAAGCTAGGAAATGTTTGCGCTTAAGTAGTTTTTGCCTGTCGTGGATCATCGTAATAGCTAGGTAATGCTATTTTGGCACACATTCCCATCTTAACCTCAATATTTGACAAAAGCTGAGCAATGCCAAAGCCTGCCACCTCATCACGCCAAAGCTAGCATAATGCATGCAGCTAATGATGGAAAAGCTGTTTTTTGGGTGGATCTTTGATGAATAATGCAGCAGCGTGCTCTCATGAATGTGCTAATCATCTCTGGAAGCAAAGGGAAGCCCGAGGCCTTGGCTGCCACCGGCTAATCCTCTCAACATCCCACAATCCCGTCTGCTTCCTGCCCCTCCGATCCGTTCGGGATCATGTTGACACTGGATGGAATGTGCTCAAATCGCGCTCATGTATTTCTGATTACATGTAGTCCTCATGAAGTTTCGGGATTATTTCAGTGTTTGAAGAGCAGAGTTTTCGTTAGATGTCTGTGTCAGGTGTTACATTATCAATAACATAATGTTATTGATAATAGTGGTGTCTTTATGGTTTCTCCCAAAGTGCTTGTGTTGTTATTGCATTTTAATTTGCACATAAAATCAAGATTGCATAGCAAGCAACAAATTACCAGATGCTTAGCAGATATTTTTACATATAGATGATGCTTTCCAGATCATGCAGTCTTTCACAAATTGTTACTAGCATAACACCGATACCAATTATTTGCATGTTTATGTGCCCGATAACCGATATACAGAACCGATATTTATTTACTGTTATAAAGTAAATGACTGAGTGAAGTAAGAACATACTTCACTTTGGTTTTTCCTCTTTTCAGTCATCTTTTTTTTTCAAGTGTTGAAAATTAGCAGTCTTTCATGTTAAATTTAATCTTCATATTACAACAATGAAAAACATTTTATTTATAAAAAGCATCAGCAGCAACAACACTAATATTAACAATAAGCAAAATAAAAGTAGAATGTCTAAAATTTCAAATGGAGAAAATAAATAAAGGACAGGAGTCATATCAATTTCATTTTAAACTACAGTTTTAGTAGGTTTATAAGCTGTTTAATAGGCCTATAGAGTCAAGAATAATTCACTGGATAATGTTAATTCACTGAATAATATTCTCTGGAATATTGGAATATAATAAACAAAACATTGTATTTTATTGCATTTCTCAATTGGAATGTTATATCAGAATTATTAATAATGTTTTTGTCCTTCTAGATTATGAAATACCTGCTGACAGTGTGGTTTATCTATGCATTTACACAAAATTATACTCAAACTGCGATCGCTCGCAGAGATAATTAATTTCCAGTTGTATTTATTAGAGAAATAATGGTTATATAGTAAATGTTACTACAATTTAGGTTGTTTTAAACAAGTGAATCTTGTTAAAATTTACATTTGGAGGCCGTGCTGGAGCATTTTCTGAGCATCAACCACATCAACCCGCTGAGTGAACAGCAATATGAAGCGGCTTCATGAGACTAATGATGAGTAATACAACCGAGAGATAATTAAATTCAGCACATTTATTTCAAACATGTACTCATTCATGGCTGTATTGTTTAATTCATACAAAGTTACATCCTTATTGGGAGAGGACTTGATGTATTTATTAGAGCTTTTATTATTTATTGATGTATTTATTGATGTATTTATCTACGACCATGTGACTCCAACTTCACGAGACTAATGATGAGCAGAGACAACAGAGACATATTTCAATTCAGCGCTTTTATTTCCAACATGTGCTCATTCATGGCTGCGTATTATTTAATTCAGGCAAAGTTACGTCTTTATTGGGACAGGATTTGACGGATTATTTTACATGACTCCGTGAGTTGCTCTCTATTTTTTAGAGCCAAGCTGCATAAACTACATAACAGGCATTTATGTTATACATCTAATTTGTGCAATGGCAATCCTGCGTGCAATTCTGGGGACATTTATCGGTGAATCTGATATTACAAAACCGATATCGGATTATGGTAAAATGCTTAAATATCAGGGAAAATATCGGTAAATCGATATATCGGTCGATCGCTACACTTTGGTAATTTATTAAATCTCAACTACATGATTGTTTAGATTACACAGCTCTCTATGTGAAGTCGATATATAAGTATATCCAACTTTATTCGCATACATGCAGTATACTCACGCGAAGCAAAATGTACTATAGTAAATCTCAACTATTTGATTTTTCATTTCATTGCAAACTAAACTATTATCATATCTGAATGTGATGTATAGGAAATTTGTCCGTTATATCACATGGCTCTGTGCATTGCTAAACCATGTATTGTACAGATCTGTATAGTTTAGTTTCATTGAGTCTTATAGTTTTTATTGACTTTTATAGTTTTTAATTCATAAGTTTTTGAGTTATATTTTTAGTATTTTTTGCAGATTTTAGACATTTTTAGGAGTTTTTTTAAAATATGTAGTTATTTTAGTACATTAAGTTAAACTAAATTAAAATGAGAAATGTTGCCTTGGCAACTGGCTGAAATAAAATAACGCATCAAATTATTATTTTTTTAAGTTTTTTTTGTCATTTCAGTTAACGTTTATTTTACTTCAAGTAACTTTTTTTTTAAATGTTTTTAGTTTTAGTTACCTGATGTGAAGCAATATACTATATACTTGATTGCTAGCTCTTCTCTCGCAGCTTCACTCATATCAGTATTTCCTGAGCGTTTCATTCCTGTACAGTAAACATAGTGCAGTTGAAGGACCAATATTTGTGATCCTGTGGTGTTGGACTACATGCTGGTAATTGGTGTTTTCCCGCAGTAATCATCACAGGCTGACCACAGTGGCTCCACTCCTCTTCGCTGCTTTCATCTTTGATTTAGTGCCACAGGAAACATCAAGCCACCTATTAAACGCTGTGTGTGCTCGATAGGAGCTTTCTAGGGTGAAAAGTCTTCTGTCTCGATATCTATAGGATAATTTCACCTGTTTTAAAGGGTTTTATAGGTCACCCAAAAGTGAAAATGTGCTGTTAATTTACTCACCATCCAATATGTAGGTGACTTTTTTCTTGAGTAGAACAGTAAAGAAGGTTTTTAGCTGAAACCGTGGTCCATGGTGATTCATAAAATGTAAGCCAATGGCTACCAGCACTTTGAAAGTAAAAAAAGCAAATACAGGCAAGACAAAATGAATACCCGTGGCTCTTAACGAAATATTGAGGTCTTATGAAGCAAAACAATTGGTCTGTGCAAGAAACTGAACATCATTTACAACATTATTACTTGTAAATCTGATTCTTTTCTGCACACTGATTCAATAAAATGAACTGGCCCAAATAACTGATTCACCAGCTCTTTTACATAATCATGCAATGACATAACGTAAAAGCAATTTTATTATTAAAACACTCAGTGATGTGAAACGTGAATGTTTTAAGTGTCTAAAGCATATAAAAGTGAATAAACTAGTCTTCATCAGCTCACCTTTTTACATAAACCATGAGAAACCATAAAAACGTTCATTTCCCCCTTCAGTGTTTGTTCACGCATGCTCAGGATCAGTTCATTCATCACAGAATCACATGCGCCGCTATTTCAGCTCATGTCCAGTCGGAGTGACTGTCAGGCATCTGAAAGTGAGTGTTGATGAAGTAACTTGTAGATCTGTGCTGCTCGAGCCGTGAACTGATTCAGACGCTTCAGATTTGGTGAACTGGTTCATTCAGTTCACTAAAAAGAACCGATTCAAAAGAATGATTCATTAATGAACTGAACCGTTTGTCTGAGGCTCTGGATTACTGGTAATTATGTTCTAAATAATGTTCAGTTTCTTGCAAAGACTGATTGTTTCGCTTCATAAGGCCTCAATATATCGTCAAGAGCCATGGCTATTCATTTCGTCTTGCCTTTTTTTGACTCTCAAAGCAGCGGTAGCCGCTGACTTGCGTTTTGTAAATCACCAAGGACCAAGATTCAGTTAAAAATCTTCTTTTCTGTTCTATTGAAGAATCTTGGATGGCCTGAGGGTGAGCAGCAAATTTACATTTTCAGGCGTGTTATTCCTTAAACTTCTCTAGAAGTACGTTTGAAAACGTCCTCCACATAGGAGAGCGTTTCATTTTGGAAAATGTGACCTCAAGGAACATTTCTAGCCACAAAAATCTGTTCCCACCCAATGAAACGTGTCTTTAAGTGGTCAGGGTTGGTCATCTCATGCCTCTGAACACATTGAGTCCATTCAGTGGCTCTTATTTATGAGCAGGAAATCGCGTCCCCGCTGGATTGGTGTTATCAGTTAGTATGCATGAATGTGTTTGGGTGGTGCTTTGACTTCAGGTCATTATCATTCTTTCCTCTTACTGGTCTTACTGTGAGTGCTTCATAAGTGCACATTATTCCACATATTGTTTTTAAATGCATGTATCTTCTTAAAGTTTATTTTGTCATTTGTAATGGATATTTATTTAGTTTTAAAATAATGTATAATATATTTATAATATATAAAATGTAATTCATGTAATTAATATTAATAGACTAAAATAATATGTATATGAATATTATTTTATTTATTTGTTTATTTATTTAGATATTGTCAGAATGCTGCTACAATTAACCTTGTTCATCATCACAGATATATACAGACAAAACCTCAAATTATGCAACCTGTTTTATATACACACACACACACACACACACACACACTCACTGGCCACTTTATTAGGTACACCTTGCTAGAACCGCTTGGACCCCCTTTTGTCTTCAGAACTGCCTTAATTCTTTGTGGCATAGATTCAACAAGGTGTTGGAAACATTCCTCAGGGATTTTGGTCCATATTGACATGATAGCATCACGCAGTTGCTGCAGATTTGTCGGCTGCACATCCATGATGAGAATCTCCCGTTCCACCACATCCCAAAGGTGCTCTATTGGATTGAGATCTGGTGACTGTGGAGGCCATTTGAGTAAAGTGAACTCATTGTCATGTTCAAGAAACCAGTCTGAGATGATTTGAGCAACATGGTGCATTATCCTGCTGGAAGTAGCCATCAGAAGATGGGTACACTGTAGCCATAAAGGGATGGACATGGTCAGCAACAATACTCAGGTAGACTGTGACGTTTAAACGATGCTCAATTGGCCAAAAGTGTGCCAAGAAAATATCCCCCGCACCATTACACCACCACCACCAGCCTGAACTGTTGAGACAAGGCAGCATGGATCCATGCTTTCATGTTCTTTACGCCAAATTCTGACCCTACCATCTGAATATCGCAGCAGAAATCAAGACTCATCAGACCAGGCAACGCTTTTCCAATCTTCTATTGTCCAATTTTGGTGAGCCTGTGTGAATTGTAGCCTCTGTTTCCTGTTCTTAGCTGACAGGAGCGGCACCCGGTGTGGTCTTCTGCTGCTGTAGCCCATCTGCTTCAGGGTTCGACGTGTTGTGTGTTCAGAGATGGTATTCTGCATACCTTGGTTGTAACGAGTTAATATTTGAGTTACTGTTGCCTTTCTATCATCTCTAACCAGTCTGCCCATTCTCCTCTGACCTCTGACATCAATAAAGGTATTTTCGTCACACAACTGCCGCTGACTGGATATTTTCTCTTTTTCGAACCATTCTCTGTAAACCCTAGAGATGGTTGTGTGTGAAAATCCCAGTAGATCAGCATTTTTTGAAATACTCAGACCAGCCCGTCTGGCACCAACAACCATTCCACTTTCAAAGTCACTTAAATCCCCTTTCTTCCCCATTCTGATGCTCGGTTTGAACTTCAGCAAGTCGTCTTCACCACATCTAGATGCCTAAATGCATTGAGTTGCTGCCATGTGATTGGCTGATTAGCAATTTGTGTTACCAAGCAATTGAACAGGTGTACCTAATAAAGTGGCCGGTGAGTATATATTAGTGCTGTCAAAATTAACGCGTTACCGCAGGCGATACATTTTTTTTTTTAGTTTAACGCTTTAAAATTATTTAATGCTGTTAACGCATGGGCGGAGCCTAGGGTTGGCCACCCCACTCATAACTGCTAATTCTGTCTTTTTTTTCTTGACAAGAAGTGCATTTATTCAGTCGCAGAACATCTTTATAATCACATCAAACTGGAGACGTTTCAGACGCGCGCTTCAAGTTCACTTCAGTGGCAGGCGCAAGTCAAACAAGCGTGGAAACTGTACTGTGCTCAGAGCGCAAAATCTTCAATTGCACGCAAAAAGGCACCGGTGCGCGGTGTACCTTGTATCTTTTTATATCAAATCGCGAAATAATCTACGAGCATGCAAGGTCGTTGTCAGTTAAGGCATGAAGTTACCAAAAAGGTGATTAAAGCTGCCTTAAAGCTGTGCATGCATGTAATATTTTATATATGAGTTACATTAAGAACATGTCTCTGAAGTGGTTTTCAAAACTGGGTACAGTTAGATAAATATGACATTATTATAATGGGTTTATGTGAAGATTGTTATAGGGAAATCAGTATTAATTGGTATCAGTGATACTGGCCTTCAGTCATAAAAAAAGATGCCATTAAACAAATATTAAAAATATACTGTCTTTATGTTGTTTGTACATTAATTTGAAGATTGAATGTGAAAATATTGCAATATAAAAGTATATTTAAAACCTTTAATGTCAGGTGGGATTAATCGCAATTAATCTCAGAAAAAATTGCGATTTAATTAGTTAATTTTTTTTAATCGATTGACAACATTAATATATATATATATATATCACTAAATAGCTCAGCTGCAGTCAGCATGAAATTACATTTGCAAACCAAAATGTTTGTTTTTATGTGCATGTATCTGCTAAAAGTTTTAGTCATCTTTCAGGAGAACACTAGGTTTTAAATGAGCTCAGAATGCCACAAAGTCTCTGTTTTCCGAAAAGTTTGGACTTTAATGAACTTTTAAGTCTGTTGTTTAATAGATGTTCTCTCGTTGGCGTGGTGTTCCTGCAGTGAAGCAAACGCTCTCGTTCCTTGCTGCTGGAGTCACACGTCATTGAGTTGAAGTGTTTATGTACAGCTGTTCTGTGAGGTACACAGCGCTGGATTCAGTTCAGCTCGTTCCTGTGAGTCTGTACAGATGCTGTATGAGCGGTGGGATCCTGAGCGGCTGACAGTGTTATAGGGAGTCACCGGAGCATTATAAAGCTCCAGAATCACACAGAGAGAGGACTTCAGTGAATGGCCAGTTATTCAGATGCTTCAAAACACCATAGAGGTTACAATTCAATCTTGTGAAAAAATTAATTGCATATATGTAGTACATATATGTAAATATACATATGCACATACATACATGCACATACATACATATATATAATTTTGTTTTTATTCTAATTAATATTATATTAAAAACAATAGAATTATAATGTTTTATTACATAAATTTTATTATTCATATAATTTATTTTAGTATTAATTTATTTCTCATATATATCATAGTATTATTTATTAATATAATTAATATAGTTTAGTTAGTAATATAGTTTACTTCATATAAGTTATATATTTTTTAAGTTTTATTTTTATTCAAATATTATAATATAGTTCAAATATTATAAATAATAATCATACTATTATTTAAATCATAGTATTTTATTTATTAATATCAACAGTTACTTTTTATTTAATTTTTATTAAAATATATTCCAATTGAATACATATTAAATATATACTAACTAATAGTTATTGTACTAAATAACCCCAATCAACATGAAATGCCGTTTGCAACTCATTGTACTTCCATATTGTGATCCATTGCTAAGTAAAACTGGATTATGTCCATAATAAGGACACAAAACATGTTTTTGGTAAAGGTTTATATGAATGAACTGTATAAACATGTTGCATACTAATTTGAGGTTATTAAACAGAAGCTGTGGTGTTTGTGTTTCTGTCCTGACTGCTCCTTTGGAAACTGAAGAGATGTTCCTGTGGTGTTGAGTGAGCGACTGTTCCTCAGCTGCTGCTGTTGGAGGGAGCTCAGATTTCTGCTGTGAGAGTTTACCTGTGTTATTAATATTCATGTGTAGGGCACATGTCTGCGAGACGCATACGGGTGGGTTTAGCAAGCGCTGGTGTCCCGGAGGGATCTCATCCTCTCAGACAGACACTAATGAGCAGAAATCACTGCTGTATGTCAAACGGTGAGGGGAATCAGAAAGCTGCTTGGAGTTCAGCAGTGCGCTGCCATACTGCCGTCTTCACAGCATGATTTGACACTTAACCCAGGAATGAGTCTGTGCTACCTGTAATGAATTAGCCACTGTCTTCTCTTACAGCCATTTTATTATAAAATATATTATATTATATACTTAAAAATAAAAGCTATAAATAGATTGCAAAATATATTGATGCTTAATTTTGGGTATGTGAGTATTTATTATTATTATTATTGTTGTTGTTCTTTTTTCATTTGTTTATATGTATATATAAATTTTTTTTATTATTATAATATATATAATGTGGCACAGTTTCCTTGAACATAGTCACTGCATTAATATCCTCCAGATTCATGAATCTCCATGAGTTATGAATTATGTCTGTTTGAGGTCACTGATGAATCTATAATAGAGGACGTTTCTTCTGTAGACTCAGTTCACTTCATTAGCGTCTCCGTTATGTGTTACTCCTGACTAGGGCTGCAACTAACGATTATTTTGACAATTGTAGATATGGATATTACCATAAACGGAAAGTTTTTGCGCTGATCTGTCAAAGCACCTGACAGGGCTAGGGTTGGGTACCGTTCACATTTGAACTGGTACGGTACCGGTATCGGTACCTGAAATTTGGTACCGGTACCTTTTTTCGGTACTTTAATCTCTGTGTAATAACAAAAACATTTATTTCAGTGAAAAAATAAGTCCAAAACGCACAATTTCAACATTTTGAACAATAGGCCCTACAATTTGTTTTTTTTTCTTTTTTTCTGTAATAATTATTTATTACAAAACTGCATCTCCGGCATTCATACATACCGAGGCTTGCTGTATGTATGAATGTATAAAGAGTTAATTTCGCAATTCGAAATGACAGACCTTCTTTTATTCATCCAAAAATTGCCGAATTCCATGGCATTCTTTGCTATAGAGTAAATCCCGTTTTTATGAAAGGACTCCGCCATCCTATCTGCGTTTTCGCGGAAACCATATAACCCTAGAAATGTAAGCACACTTCAGAACATTTCGGTTTGCCCTATGTGTTGTGTTTTAAAGAGTTGCAGGGACATCATGTCACAGGGTCTCTCTCTTTCTCTTGTATGCGCCCAAATGCGTTCTCAGGTTCCGAAATGCGGCACCGAATGATTTATTGTGAATCGGTACTCGGTAGTACCGACGCAATTCAGTATGTACCCTTAAACGTACCGAGTTCGGTACCCAACCCGAAGGGCAAGCCATTACGCTAATGCATGAACTTAAAGCTTAAAATAAAGAATTCTCATGTTTTGGGCAGCTTGGGTCACGTACTTCTCCCGCAGCATCTCATTCTGTTTCCTGCACTATAACCCATAGAAATGCGTTATTCAGTGCTGTAATTTGACATGACCAGCTGAAGTTGTTCATGCACTGTTGGCGACTAATCGGTAATGAGAATTGTTGTCGATGATTTTCATTATCGATAATAATCTATTTTAGCGATTAGTTGTTGCAGCCCTACTCCTGACTATCTGTCTGTGCCTCATTAGGATCATTAGTTTACCATGTTGACATTTATTCCCATAAACAAGAGCTGATTTATGAGGTTGAGGTCTGTCTTTAAGGAGCACAAGAGCCGTTAATGATGCTTTTACATAATTAATGAGTCCTGCGGCTCTCGGGCCATGTAGGGGACAGGGACCAAAACACAAGCTCCCATCACAGGCCGATTCATTGAGAAAACACAGAGGATTTGGCCGGAGCGCTGGCGAAAGACGCCAAATGAGATTCTTCTGTTTGACTGGCTTCACAGCTTCACACAATCAGTCATTTATCTTATGTAATCCTGCTATTTCCTGCGCTTTAACCCAGAGCACTTCACACTACTGCAGATCATTCAGGAACTTTTTAAAGTGCATTTGTATATGCTCCGCATGTACTGCATACTGTTTTATAAAGAATACTGTATGCAGTATATAAACATGTTTTGATTGCATTCTTTTGGCGAGTGAAGAAATGTCTCAATTTTTGACCCTTGATCAAATTGCTGCTGAAATTACGTCTGGTTCATAATGATAATGTTGAGTGCATTGCATTCTGGGATACAGTACAGTACTCCAGTGTTTTCTGGTTGCATGTGTTCAAAATAATGCCATATGTGCCATATGCACATTTCTGTATGTGTTAAAATGCCTATATGATCGAGTACATTTGCTGAAATGTACTCAACAAGAACTCTCTGTGTGGAATAATGTGTCCCATAATTCACTCAACTTGACCTTGCATTTCCTGTGTGCCAAATGAAGCAGAAGTGGTCTCATTATCAGGGTCATTATCAGGGTCAAGACATTTTTACACTACATTTTCAGATATTCTCCAGATAACTGGAAGCAATATGCTGAATTATAAATACAAAATAATGAGGTCATTTGACAACAGATTGAATGCTTATCACGGCACAATGTCTACTAATACATATACACACGAATGTATAATGTATTAAAATAATTAAATTATTTGTTTATTTAATTGCATTTAAAAAAATCTATATTTTTAAATTATTTTATTTATTGTTTATTTTGTGTGTGAAAAAACAAACTATTCTTAGTAGTATTAATTAGAGTATGTAGAAGACCAAACCTATAAATAAATAAAGGAGTAAATGTAAAATATAACATGCAGTGTACAGTATGCATACTGCAAAAATAACAATAGAAGTATGCCATTTGTACCCTCTTGAGCATATCCACATTAAATTTCCCTTACTTTCAGTATTTTGCTTTAATAACTGATGGCTCCTGCTGAGGTGTGAGACGTTTGGCTCTTGTTAGTGAATGGAGCGTTTGTGTCTTTCACGCTCCAGTGTTTGCTTTGGGAAGTGTTTGGCCGCCGGTAATGAGTGACAGATCCTTCACACGCTGACGCTCAACAGATCGCTCGCCTGGCATCTGAACCCCACTGAGTTCCTTATAATCTCGAGACAGAAATTCACCTCAAGGCTGGCCTTTATCAGAAGACGTTTGTGGAGGGTGTGCGTGTGTGTGTGTGTGTGTGTGTGTGTGTTTACATTTCTATACCACTTAACAGAGTATTAGTGCTCACTTTTTCAGCACTGTTGCTTCTGGAAGTATTATTCCCATTCATTTTCTCCATAGGAATTTATAATAGCAATTTAAAAAAGAATAATAATAATAATTATATAAAGTAATTTTTTAAATTCTTACATTTACATATTTTAGATTATTTAAAAGTGAATCTGAAAATATTAAAAACAATTAATAAAAATGTAATTAAAATAAAAATAAAATGTACTTCAAAATATTAATTAAAAAAACAATTATGTATAAATAACACTAAATATAATTTGTATGCTTTTTTTGTATTTTATTGCATGATTTCATACACAATCAGTAAATTGTGTGTGTATATTTATATGTATAATATTTATTTATTATATGTAAATACACACACATACAGAAAATATTTACATGTATTTACATGTCTATAATTATATTCATATAATTTATATTATAAATATTTAATATATAAACAACATATTTTTCTGAAATATAAACATGCATGTGTGTGTATTTATATATACATAATAAATATACACAGCACACTTTACATACACACAGAAGTCAAAACTTTACATACACCTTTCAGAATCTGCACAGTTAATTATTTGACCAAAATAAGAGAGATCATACAAAATGCATGTTATTGTTTTAGTACTGACCTGAATAAGATATTTCACATAAAAGATGTTTGCATGTAGTCCACAGGAGAAAATAATAGTTGAATTCATAAAACTGATCCCGTTCAAAAGTTTACATCCCCTTGATTCTTAATACTGTGTTGTTACCTGAACGATCCACAGCTGTGATTTGTTTGTTTAATGCATGTTTTTTCCTTCTGGAGCATCAGTGAGCTCCAGTTTCCTGCAGTTGTTGGAGTAGGAAGCCGTTATCTCTGACCGCTGATATCATATCTGGCCTTCAGTAGGTGGAGTTCCTCATGTGTCAGACAGCCTTTTGTTCTGTCAGTGCTGTGATTCACATTTAACAGCATCTCCAGCTCTGAACCCATCATTTCTTTCAATTGGATCCCCTTACCCAAAGCATTTCAATCCAAATGCACTGAAATAATCATAAATATATCAAGGCCGAATCAGGATATATGATATGTGTTTTTTGCATGTAGTTTGGCACAGATTTAGAGCTTCGCTCCGGCAGGCAATGAACCACATGACCAACACAAAGTCAACGGCTGCTCCCGACCGAGATCCTGAATCTTTCCCTTCCTGTGTTCATAGGACTCAGATATCTGGGAATGACAACAATGCAAAGGATTCTTTCTTGATGTGGTCTTTCAGCAGGCAGAAGGCAGGTTTTAACTGTTTTGCATGTCAGTCGATTGCTGTAATTATTGTATGTCGAGCTCAAAGACCCTCATACAGCCGTCAGAGTCCTCCAGATAAATACAGCATTACTGCACTGCTCTGATGATCATGCTTCACTTGACATTATTAGCAAAAATATTGACTTTTAGCTAGCAGATAAGACATGAAAATTATTTGACTGAAAATTATAATACTATAATTGTATTTATTTATTATTAATAGAATATTAATTGGAAATGGTAAAACTATATATATTTTTTTTTACATAGACAAGAAAGAAAGAAGAATTTTTAATTCAAACTTTTTAATATGAAGGGTCAAAAATCAAACTTGAGGGCTGTAGGCCGAAAATAAATTTGATTTATATCCAACTATATTGTATTAAATTTGATTAAGTTTGTAACATTTTTAAGTAATAAAACGAAACGTTTAAATTATTTTAAAATCCAATCCAATTCATTATTTTTATTTATTATTGTTTTTTTATTTTTTTTACATTTTACAAAATAAAAAATAAAACTAAACTGTAAATAATAAATGAAGATTGTGGAGTGAGACTCTGAGCAGATTACGCAGTAGGTCGGATGTGAGGTTGTGTTTGATTTACACAGGGATGGAGGAGGCTAGAAAGAGGCGTTGTGGTCATTGTTAATCTGCAGTGTTTAGTGCAGCAGGTGCAGAGAGGTCATGTCCTGTTACCATCCCTCAGATCACACGCTTCTGCAGAAAATCACACAACATCAACAACAAAGTCAATGTCTAATTATTTCAGTGGTTTTACTTGATTGTTGAAAGTCATAAAAACTGTCTTGATATTTGCTCCTTATCACCATTTTCTCTGTCCATGTGAATATTTTAACCAGCGTTCTCGCAGCGGCTGAAAACTAGATTATTTAAAGCCCGTTTCTTGTGTTGTCAAGATTTTATAATTAGCTTATATAATCATTTTCAGATCTTTTTTTGTTTTCCTGTTTTTCCTTTTTTTTTCCTTTGAAAATTTGTTCTGCAAAAATCTTTCAGGTAGAGATTCTTAATAAATAAATAAATCAGAAATAAATCAGAAAATATATTATGTTAAGTACATATCACTAGATTGAAAAAAACTAATAATAGAAAAAGCATAAAGAAAATTAATATCTTTTTAAAGGTTTGTTTGCAATAGGATGCTTTATAAAAATATAAAATATCCTGTACATTGTTGTAGATAATCAGTGTTGCAAATCATTATTAGATAGCAGCTTGTTTTTGCCTTATCATTAAAAAAATTATAATTTCTAAGTTATATTTATCTAATATTTATTTACATTTTTAAATTGCACAACCAGCATTAAAGCAAATAAAGCTATGCCAATATATAGAGAATGAGATTCATATGAGATTATAGTAAAGAATATCATAATGGTCCTTTATACTAATATATAATTAAGTATAATATAATAGATTATGGTGTGAAATATGGCCTGAACATGTTCACTCATTCAGCATATTTGACCAGTGACTGAAATATGATATTAATTGAATTTATTGGAGATGAGTTACTGGGATATATGACCATAAAATGAGCTTTAATTTCCTCAGATGCCGTCTGCTGTTGAATATCCAATTACTCCTGGAATCTGCTGCTGAATTCCTGAACGTTTCCCATTTGTCCTCTTCTTCTCTCGTATCAGGATCTGCACTGATGCACTGACAGCGTTTCACAGGCTTTCAGTCTAATTTTTCACCCAAATGATTGTCCATCTGCTTCTGGATGTTGGGATGGGATGGTAACTGGATTTGTGGAGCTGTAGGTTAAGACGGTTAATTTAATCCCTATGGAGAGCTCCGGTTTCTCTGAAGGGAACGGCTTGGAGCAGACGACTGGTTTGTTGTCATGATTTGCGGTCAGTAAGTGATCTCAAACATCATCAGCAAACCAGAACTCTCCCTAAAGAACAGTTGTGTGTTTCTGCAGCTGCTTGAAAATGAGCAAGCATTACTGTGGATGCGTCTGCATATGAAGAGCTTGTGTTTGTTGGTTGTAGTTTTATACTGTGTTGAACTATGCAAGCAGTTCTAGGCTTGTAATCGTTGTTGGTGTATTTGTGCAGCGGTTTATACTAATACTGCATACTGATGTAATTTAGCAAAGCTGAAGGTATTTATATCTGGGACAAGTTGCATAAACTTAAGACAGTGTCTTAAGAACTAGTTTGACCATTTAGCAGTTAACCAAGGGGTAATCAGTCCGGTATTTTTGATTCAACTTAAACTAATCTAAGTTTTTATGTAACCGAATTTTACAAATTTTGACCAGTCTTAAAGACTTACTTTTAAGACTAGTCTAAACCTTTTATGCAACTGGCCCTTGAAAACATTTCTAACTCCAATGGAAATGATGCAGTGTGGATCTTGGTGTTTTTTTTTTACTATTTTTGTCTAGCTTTTTTTAGGTTTTCATTTTTATTAATTTTAGTACTTAAACGTATTTTAGTTAGTTGTCAATTTTTGACAATAATTGTTCTCTACTTTATTTTATTTATTTAAAAAAAAGCTTTTAATTTATTATTTAAAAAAAAAAAAAAAAAAAAAAAAAAAAAATTATACTTATTTCAGGTAGTTGTGAAGGCAGCATTTCTAGTTTTAATATATTTTTTTCAGCTTGGTTTTATTATTATTATTATTATTTATTTATTAATTTTTTTACCTAGCATTAATGCATTATTATTTTAGTTTTTAGTCATTTTTAGTTCGTAAACCTATTTCAGTTATTTGCCTAGGCAACATCTCTAATATTTAAGTTTATTTATTTAAATTTAATTTCAGCTTTATTTCAGTTATTGAAAACATATTTTTAAATAGTTTTAGTAAACAATAACTACACTGGACTTTACTTTTCTATTCTGCATTCATTCTACACACAACTTGTAAAAAGTTGACAACAATAAGACTATCTAAATCTAAATTGATGAACAGCTAAACATAATTCACAATATCCTTACAATATTTAAAAAAATCAATGCACAGTTTTTTTTGCACCACATACATATTTTGGTTTCCCACACTGAAGGTCATATTTAATCATTAGAATGCAACGATGAACCCTTCACCTGAAACTACATCATATTTTGAGATTCAGAAGCTGTGCTCGTTCGCTGGCTGCTCATACATCCTTCTTTGGTAATGATGAGTCCATAATGTGTGATTACCCACGGGCTTTTCTGTGTCTAATCCACTATCTCCACTTTAGTTGAGAGCGTGACTTGCTGTGTTTTCATTAGTTTTCATTTGTGCCCGACATGATTAACATAACCTGCGAGACTCGCTGATGTGCGCTGCATTTTAATGATCGGACCGTGGCTTTTAATAACGCCTGGGCTTCAAATCTAATCATACGCCGCTCATCCATATCCGTCATATACTGAAGGCTTTGTCAGGTCCTATTAGGGCTTTCCTCATTACCTCGATACGGCTGTTTGTGGATGACAGCTGAGAAAATGTATCTTGATATTTTTAGTTTTTTGTGAGTTTGGCTACATCACTGGTGTTTTATCGTCATTAGATTCTCTCGGCTGAAATGTTTCTGCTCCATCATTCTGCCTCATTTACCCCAATTTACTCAAAGCGGGTAGAGTTCAGATGTTTATGTTGGATTTCAGTAATGGTGTTTGTCTGGTCATTTGTTTAGTCGTGTACGATCATATTAATGTAGTTTCCACACAAACAGTTTGATGTGCATTTTCTGGGTGATTCCTCACAAAAACCTTTCACAGCTGCATAGAAACTCCTTTGCAACCATTAGAACACCTTATAGCAACACCCTGGCAACTACGCAACTACTACCATAACAGCTATTGAAATACATAGCAGCCACTGGCAATAGGCTAACAACTACTCAGACTGCATTAACAGTGGCATAACAACACCCTGGCAACCAAACAATACTCTAGCAACGACTAACTCGCATAGCAACCACACTAACAATGGACTAAAAACTACTCAGACTGCATTGACAGTTGCATAGCAACACCCTAGCAATCACTAAAACACATAGCAACCACGCTGGCAATGGACTAATAACCACTCAGACTGCTTTAACAGTTGCATAGCAACGCCCTGGCAACCAAACAATACCCTAGCAACCACTAAAACACATGGCAACCACTGGCAATGGGCTAACAACCACTCAGACAGCAGTAACAGTTGCATAGCAACATCCTGGCAACGAAACAATACTCTAGCAACCACTAAAACAAATAGCAATCACTGGCAATGGGCTAACAACCACTCAAACTGCAGTAACAGTCGCATAGCAACCACTGGCAATGGACTAACAACCACTCAGATTTAGCAGTTGCATAGCAACACACTGGCAACCAAACAACACCCTAACAACCACTTAGCAACAGACTAACAACAATTTCGAAAACCTCAGCAGCCACATAGCAATGCTTTGGCAACCTCTAGAACACTTTAGCAACTGCATAGCAACACCTGGCAATGACTAAGAACACCCTAGCAACCACATAGCAGATTAACAACTGCTCTGGGCACTTTAGCAACCATCCAGGACACCCTAGCAACCACATAGTTGATTAACAACATATTGTTGCCAAACACTCACAATTACTTTTGGAAAAAAAAACAAAAAAACAGCATCATTGTGTTTAGGGTCCATAAAAAACACAACACTATTTTCAACTAAACTGCAAACTTTTTATACATTTTGGTCATTCATTTACACGACAACAACGTTTTGGGGGCCTGAAACTGCAAACTTTTGTAAACGGGTTTCAAAGTAAACATTTTGGAAATGATACCATTATCGCCTACAGTGCCGTCGCCAACTACTGGCCTAGTATGATAATACAGTGTTTTTAGTCGTTTTCGCAGATCCGGGTGAATTGTTTTGACATTGTCGTATGTTTTTAGTACAATGTTGTTGTGTAAACGAACCCTTATTTTGATGTATCTTGTGTGTTCAATTCTAGGCCTGTTTTTCAGTTCGGATACAAGCTCTCTCTTTCAGTAAAGTTTTGGGAGCACCGATCACAAGATTGAGTGTTTTTCTCTTTGTGAGCGATCAGTGGTTGTCAGATCTTGTGAGTCCCGTTAGATACGAGTGCTGGTGAAAGAAAAGAGCGCCGCGGGAGAAGAGCTCTTTCACAGCGGCGGATGAATGGAGGATTGTTGTGCCGCTGCCGTATGCTGCCAGACACCCAGAGCCTGCTAACCAGATCCTTCAGTGAGGGCCGGTGTTTGTGAGACGCTGCTCTTCAAGAGCTGCCAGATATTTGCGTGATCTCTGAAAGCTGATGAATGCAGCTCTGTCATGATGTCAGCAGCTCATGAATGTCCAAAGTAAAACACTTTATTTTACCTGCAGAGCAGCGCATGTGTGCATCCTTAGTTAGAGAGTTTAAGTCTTTATCATCTGTGCGTGTTTTTATTTGAA
This sequence comes from Barbus barbus, assembly GCF_936440315.1. Lineage (NCBI taxonomy): Eukaryota > Metazoa > Chordata > Actinopteri > Cypriniformes > Cyprinidae > Barbus > Barbus barbus. Next base: position 33,556,766 of record NC_136736.1, on the reverse strand, counting down.
TTTGTTTGTGCAATTATACTTGCAAATGTCATTTTTCGCTGAGTAATAAAAACTGACAGATAGATTTAAATTTAATCAAATTGATATTACATGTTTAATTGTGCATTCATATACTTTCTGAAATAGAAAATAGAATATTTTCACCTCTGATGATTCACAAAAATATGAAAGATGTGAAATGACTCCCAACTATGTAAAAAAATAAATAAATAAATATATATATGTATATATGTATGTTTTACCATTTCTAATTAATATTCTATTAATAATAAATAAATATAATTATAGTATTATAATTTTCAGTCAAATGAATGAAACCAGAAAATATTAAATAAAATCTAATGAATACAAATGAATAAAAAATACATAAACACAAAAAAACAAACACTAATAAAAACTACAAAAACACTAAAAATTACTGAAATTTTAACTAGATTTAAAGTGAAAACAGTATAAAAAAAAATCTAATTATGAACAAATCTGTAATATTATATAAATCGTGCTGAAATAATAACAGTGGGTTGTATCTGCAATAGTTCACAATATTTTCACCTCCTAACTAGGATGCAAACTGGCTTTGTTTTGTGACTCTTTGTGTTGCATTGTGGGTAATAGTTTTTGCATTTATTGTACACCGTAGGTCAGAGACCATTGTAAGTATATGGGCACTATATATAGGGAATTCAATTGTGGACTAAAACACTACAAAATGGCCTGTGCATTGTGTAGTAAGTATGGATTGATTGATTTTGGCACAAGTAGAGAATGAAAAGGTCGGATTTGAATTCTTCTCTGATGCACAAGTCGTTCTGATTCATGCAAAGGCTTTGTAAAAATGCATCTTCCAAACAATAGTGCAGTGAAAAGCATCCAGTTGTGTTGTGCTATAAATAGAGTGTTTGTGTTGGGATGAAGGTCAGCAGTAATGAGCAGCCGTTGAAACGGAGGAGGAATTTCCGTCTCTGAAGCTCTCGTTTAGTCTGATAACGTTTTGAGGTTTAATTGCGTTGCAGCAGGAGAGCAGCGAGGCTGGACTGTGGGATGCAAACATCTGGATCCAATGAACGCAACACGTGGAGCCCAGAAAGGGAGGGACGCAGCTACTGTACCGCATCCACCGCTGGGGCCCTCCGAGTCTCGGATGATACCGATTATTCTACTTTCCCATAATGTCTCTGTTTTGCTCTTTGTCCTCCGCCTGCGCTGATAAACCCTGGACCGGAGCCAGTCCTGCGCTTCTTTAGTGCTGTTTACTGAGACGAGACTCTCTTCTAGTTTTACTCATACTTTACTCATTCTGCTTTAGATCTTTAATGTAATTTAGTTGTTAACTTCACCGTCTTGAAGCATACTTGTGCTAACCACAGGCAAATGTGTCACGTCTCAGGCATGTCTGGATTTATTCACGGCTGGCTGCTCCTTCCCACATCTTACAATAGAGAGGAATTAGGACGCATCCTGACTGCACAGCTGTCTAAATCAGGATTGATCATTCACTGCTTTTCTTTAGGTTAAATCAGTGTTTCTTCAGCTTTATGCACAAAGGTGTTTGTGTTTGAAGTCAGTGTGAAGTCGGGTTCACAGCTTGTGTTGGGGTGCATAGTAAAACAGTGCCATTTTGGTCATTGGCCAATTTATTATTTATTTTTAGCCATTCAAGCTAACTTTTTAAAAAACATTAGTGTATATTTAATAGTGTTATTAAATGGAAGAAGTCTCTTCTTACTGAGGCTGCATTTATTTGATCAAAAATGCAGTAAAATGAGTAATATTGTGAAATATTATAACGATTTAAAATAGCTGCTTTCTATGTAAATATATAGTAAAATGTAATTTATTGCTGCAATGAAAAGCTGTATTTTCAGCATCATTCCTCCAGTCTTCAGTGTCACATGATCTTCAGAAATCATTCTAATATACCGATTTGCTGCTCAAGAAACATTTCTGATTATTATTATGTTGAAAATGGTTCTGCTGGCCAATTGTTTTGTGGAAACCGTGATACGTTTTATTTTTCAGGATTCACAGATGAATAGAAAGTTAAAAAGAACAGCATTGATTTGAAATGGAACACTTTTGTAACGTTATAAATGTCTTTACTGTCACTTTTGAACTATTTAATGCATCCTTGATGAATAAAAGTATTACTGACTCCCAACTTTTGAACGATAGGAAATCTTGCCTGTCCATTATTCATACTGAACATTGGACTATAATGTTGTGATGTCTAAATTTGTGTTTTATTTTAAAAGTATTTAGACAAAATATGATAGACTTTTACAAATCTGACATTTAATGATTATCAGCCACATTACCACATTTTGTGTCATACATAAATTACTATATTTACATTTACATTTGCATTTATTCATTTAGCTGACGCTTTTATCCAAAGCGACTTACAATTGCTATATATGTCAGAGGTCACACGTCTCTGGAGCAACTAGGGGTTAAGTGTCTTGCTCAGGGACACATTGGTGTCTCACAGTGGATTCGAACCCGGGTCTCTCACACCAAAGGCATGTGTCTTATCCACTGCGCCATCACCACCCTATTTCAGGTCTAAGGGCAGTCGTGGCCTCATGGATAGAGAGTTGGACTTGTAACCTGTAGGTTGTGGGTCCAGAAGGGATTGTAGGTGGGGGAGTGAATAACCAGCACTCTCTCCACCCTCAATACCACGACTGAGGTGAGACCCTTGAGCAAGGCACCGAACCCCCAACTGCTCCCCGGGCGCCGCAGTATTGGCTGCCCACTGCTCTGGGTGTATGTTCACTACTGAGTGTACACTTGGATGGGTTAAATGCAGAGCACACATTCTGAGTATGGGTCACCATACTTGGCCACACACCACTTCCCTTTCCTAAAAATGAGTTTGCTAAAATGATGCTCAAAGTGTTATTTATTAAAAGGATTGAATATTTCAGAAGTTATTTTAGAGAGAAAAATTCTGAAAATCTTTTCTTTTATTATAGTTTCATACTGGCTCTCGGTGTTCATCACAATGGCGTTTGTGTTTAAGGGCGATGTATTTCTGCTTGCTCGTCATCCTTATCTGAGCTCGTGTTTCAAAACAAACACATCCCGCCGGTCTGAGATCTCACATGACATCAGCTGTTTACACTGGAGGTCAGATTCCCATCGGCCCCTGTGTGACCCGTCTCGGCCCCTGAGCTCGTGCCGGTGGAGGGTGCTGGGTTTGGCAGCTCCGGGGCCGTGTGTGTGTGTGTACTGCGGTAAACAGCTGGTCGCCGGTGGGTTTGTGGAGCTCAGCTGCTGCAGGAAGAGTAAAACAAGATGCTGAGGCAAAAGATCCTCAGTGAACCTCTCTTGCATGAATTGCAATTTCTATTTTTATTTTATGTGCCTTTTAAACTGCTGTTTATCCTTTGATGTGGTTTTTGTCGTGAAGCAGATTCAGCTTTGCAGCACTGTTTTAATGCAGCCTTCATGTCCTATTGGGGAAAAATGAATCCATTGGGAATTTTTTGTACTTCCTGCTTTCTTTTTAGCCTCAGTGTAATCTCACGTGAACAAACTTTTTGACTATCAGCGCAAAATCTGACAGACTGATTTGTATTGTTTATATTCATATATTTATTAATATTTTGTAGTACCTCCTACCTATCTAGTTCATTTGTCATATTTTCTTTTCATTTCACTTAGTTTTCATTATTAATTTTATTATTAAATTTGAATTTTAATGTTAATTGTTTTATTTGAATTTGAACCTAAAACTTAAACCTAAAACTAAAACTTGAATTTGAACCTAAACCTATTTTTGTTATATAGAATTATATATTTTATTATATATTTATATTCATATATACTTATTCATATTTTTTGTAGTTTCTATTTTTGTTGTATGTTCATAATTTTTCATTTCATGTATTTAGTTTTCGTAATTAAACAACTTTATTTTAGTTTGTTTCAGTGGTTTTGTCATTGTAATACTTTATGAAAATATTTCTATTTAGTTTTAACGTATGTCAGTTTTTGAACTTCAACTTATTTTATGTACAGTCAGTTTTGTTATGTATCTATATTTATATATTTATTAATATTGTGAAGTAGCTTTATTTGTGTATTTAGATTTTTTTATATGCATTTTTGGTTTTCATTTTCCAGTTTTCATGATTAATTTCATTATTATTAATTAAGTGCGTTTGTGACATGCTTTTGTCATTTAAATTTTTTAAAAACATTTCTATTTAGCTTTCTATTTTTTGAACTCCGCTTCAACTTATTTAGTTTCAGCTAGTTTTTTTGTCTAATATTTATATTTTTATTTTATTTCAGCTTCAGCAATGAAAATGATTTGTATTAGTTTCAGTGGTAACTTTGTCTGTCATTGGTTCTGTCTGTAATTCAAAATAATAGTTATTTTTTTTATGTATTTTATCATGACTTCAATTCAAGTGCTGCCACCGGAAATTATGGGAAATGTAGTTTTGAGCCCTTAAAATAAGTATATATAAACAGTATAAACAATATGTATAAAATGTATAAACAATGCTTAACATTCAGAATTAAATGGTGATTATGAGCAATACCAATTGGCTTCCACCGTTTGATTCTTTAATTGATGTTTGTAGTGGTTGTAGTGTCACGGATACACTCTAAAAAAGAAAATGGTGCTATATAGCACTAAAAGTGGTTCTTTGGCTCGTAATCATAGGGGAACCACTTTTGGTGCTGTATAGCACCAAATCTTGGTGCTTCAGTGGTTCTTCAGCGGTTCTTTGGCATGACTGAGGTGCTATATAGCACCGCTACCATATACAGAACCTGTTAGGATCCTGTGCGGTTCTTCACCGGTTCTTTAGGGTGATTAAGGTGCTATATAGTACCACTGCTGTACAAAGAACCTGTTAAGCTCCTGTATGGTTCTTTACGAGCCAAAGAACCACTGTTGGTGTTGTTTAGCAACATTTTTGTTGAAGAAATACAATGCAATATGGCATGTCTTATGTTTCTACATAACACCATTTGACCAAAAGTGATTACGAGCCAAGAACCACTTTTAGTGCTATATAGCACCCTTTTTTTAGAGTGGATCTGCTCTGTTTTTGAGCTCTGTGATCATCTCTTATCACACATGCAAACTGCAGCCTAACACGCAGTAAATCTGACATCTAAACAGTCTTTCCTGTGGTCCTGAGAGACTCGGGGAGGGGTTATCCTGCCGTTACTGTAAACACACACTCATTTATCAGCCCTAATGGAGCTTCTCCATATATTAAACAAACACCCGCCTCCTAAACTCAACTGGAGCGTTAACTTCGGCTCGTTTCACTGGACATGAGCTGGCAGACGCGGGGCGTTTTGGTTGGCAGGAGCGTGAGGTGAAGAAATCCAGAGAAGTATTAAAGAGCTGTGGTGTGTTTGCTCAGGTTTAACCTCTTCCTGCTTTGTGCTCACTGGTGAGGAATCAGACCTACAGCGTTTCTGCACATCTGAAACCATTCACGGGTCCCACGAAATGTAGTCATGGGTCCCTGTAGTTTTTTTCATTTTTATTATAGTGATACACTGAAAGCTATTTTTATTTATATATTATAAATATATTTAATATAATTATTATATTATTAAAATAATAATAATAATTATTATTAATAGCATACATTTTAAAATAGCTTTAAAATAACAAATTTAAATGCATGATGTAGTGTTTTAGGTTAAATTATTTCTATTTTTTAATATAGTCATTTAATAATAATAATAATATATTATTATTATTTATATTTTAATAATATAATAATTATATTAAATATTTATAATATATCAAATATATATTAATAATAAATAAAATATATAAATATATTGAAACTATTATTTATATATATATAAATTTATATATTTATAAAATAGTAGTTTTATTTTAGTTTTATTTTCTTGATGTAATTGTTTTTTTTCATTTTGTACTATTTTTAAAAATAGATGTGTGATTTAAAAACATATTTTTTAAAACCTTTTCAAGTACATATTTTCAAAATATGAATGATCATCTTTTCAATGATATAATTGTTTCTACTCCAATTTACTTTTGAAATATGAACATTTAAACGGTGGCTGTAATAAACTTGCATTCGTGACAGATTCATTCAAACATGGATTAATAATGAATGCAACAGGTTAAGTAAGAATATAGTGAATATGTAATATAGTGCATGTATGTATCAATATTGTTTACAAGATGTTTTATAGGCTAATTTTCACTGTTGAAACGCATTAATTTTTGGTTGCATCAGTACTTTATGAATCCCCCTCATGAATCCTATATGAAAATTCCCATCAAGATCTTTTTGCAAATGGTTGCGAATGAAAGCAGAGATTCCAGTAGAAATGCCATGCTCGTTTCTTTATTATTGGTTTTGACTATTGTGTGTGTGTGTGTGTGTGTGGTGACTGTGAAGTCAGCTGTGCTGCACGTGGCCATCTGTGTGTGTGTGTTATGTGGCCTGGTTTTAACAGCGCGCTCATGGGTCACAGCTGCAAGCGTCTCGTTTGTGAAATCAATGGCCGATCAGGAGTGTGTTTGTTTCCCGGTGGATTTGTTTGACAAACTCTCTGGCTGCTGTTGTCTTCAGTGTTTGCCGACACGTTTACTGTAATTCTACATTTCACTGAATCTCTGATCCGGCTGCAGCGTCACTGAGATGCTTGATGTTGAAGTGACGTTTGCAACCTGTTTTATGAGTGAAACAAGATATCCATTTGGACTTTCTTTGAACATGATTCCTCAGCATTAAAATAAATGCTTACACAGCTGTCTTTACCATCAGATGAACTGCTGTCTGTGTTTCATGTCTAAAGAGGGATTTTCTTCTGTTTGGACAGCAACGGGCTCCAGGGAAGGTGCTGTTTGACCTGGTTTGTGCTCATCTGAACCTCATCGAGGGAGATTACTTCGGTTTGGAGTTTCAGGACCAGCGTAAAATGACCGTGAGCAACACTTCATTTTAAATTCTGATGTCAATATGTGAAACATAAGCTAACATAACAGTATTCAGGTGCTAACGTTCTTTGTTTCCATTAGAAATATAAGACACAGTGGCTCCGTACCAAACCCTAGTGAGCTGCCTACCTAGACAGCATTCAAGGCATGATAAACATGCTACACTAGAGATCAAACAGATGTTTCTTTTAACTGATAGACCAATCCTGACGTGTTGAGTTCAGCACTTGATTTTTTTTGTTTTGTGTTTTTTTGTTTTATTATTTTACTTTACTGTACTTTACTTTATATTTTTATTTTATTTTTTATTTTATAATATATCATTTTATTTTTATAGTATTTAAAAAAAATAATAATTTATCATTGTTTATTTACTTTTTACTCTTTTTACTTTTTACATAACCATGATGTTACAGAAATGCTTGACACGTAGTGTATTAGGCTAAATTATTATTATTATCATTATCGTTATTATTGTTGTTATTTTAATAAAAAATAATAATAGTATAAATTGTTTGCAGAAATTATTTAACGATTTTTTTTTTACATGAGCGTTTTTAAGTGATATATTACAGTAAATGCTCGACGTGGAATTTTAGGCTATATTATTATATAATTAATAACAATAATAATAATATCAATAGTGTGTGTAACTATTTAGCTTTTTACATAACCATGAAGTGATGTGTGTTACAGGAATTCTTGACATAATGAAATAATTTATACAAACACGTTAAAATATTAACCCCCGGTTTCACAAGCCTAGTCCCAGACTAAAGTCTGAGCTGGTTTAACTGAAATAAACTTGCACTGACTGATCTTAAAATATATCAATGCCTCTGTTTTGTCTCAAGATGCACACCAGTAATGTTTTTTTCTAAGGCACGTTAATAAAAAATGACTTAAATGTCCTAAATGAGCGATTGCCTAGTCCTGGCTCAGTCCCTGTCTGTGAAACCAGGCCTAAGTTATTAACCTGTAAACACAGGCTTTTCCAAACATTTGGCAGCAAAATTATGCCGTCATATAATATATTCATTGTTTGACCAAAACAAAAGGCATTTATATATCATGGATAAGGCAATCCCACAATGCATTGCAGCAAGCTCAGTGAACATTTTTTAAGAGAAATGTAAATGTTACTGTAATAAAGCTGTGTGTGTGTGTTCTCATATGTGATGTAGCACTGTTGCATTAACAAACAGTGTCTGACGTGTGTGTGTGTGTGTGTGTGTGTGTGTGTGTTTGGTTTGACTCTCCTCTCAGGTCTGGCTGGATCTACTGAAGCCGATTCTAAAGCAAATCAGACGTACGTATCGAATATCTCTCATGAGTTGATCTGGTGAACATGAACACCAGACATGATCTGACAACATATCATCATGCATCATGTTTGTGTGTCTGCAGGACCCAAGAACACCATCCTGCGCTTCGTAGTGAAGTTCTTCCCTCCCGATCACACGCTGCTTCTAGAGGAGCTGACCAGGTGACGTTTGTCCTATTCATTTACAGACTTTTTTTTACTGCCTATAATCTTTGGACATTCAAATATCTATCTATAGATACACTGAAAATAATAATATGCTAGATTTACTTAAAAATATAGTGCATCATCCCTCTTCTTAAGCAAATTTCACAGTGTAAATCAGGGATTAGAAGTTTTGCAAGTCAAGTCAAGCTGGATAAAAAAAAAATTAATAAAAAAATCTAATGAACACCTCAGTGGCTTGGGGTAATTCAGTTTTACAGAATACATCAGGTCAAGAAGGGCAACACAAGCATTGCAACACTGGGTAATTTCTGCCTCTGAAGGACTCCCATCTGGAGAGCCCCCTTGTAGGGTGGTCTTGGGCTATTTCCCGATCAGTGTCCTATTACACAAAACAATAAAATGCATATTTTTTGGTTGTCATGCATGAAGCTCACTGATGGAGACATCCAAGCAGTCATTAATCTGACTAAATCATTCAAACAAATAAACAAACAACTGTTAATTTGACTTATTTTAAGATTAGTCATTGTATTTTCAAATTTGCACTTTCCGCTTACTATTAAAGTAATTTCGAAGCAAACAACACAATACTTAGCATATTCTCTCACCTGGTAATATACAATCAGATTGTCAGTGTTCTCTGATAGGAAGACAATCAAGCTGTGATCCTGAGCAAAAACAGAAATAGAAATTCATATTAATATTAAAAATAAAATAAAATGAATGACACTGTAATGACAGTGAACATGTTTATATTCACTTAGGACGTAAAGAAAGTGATGTGACATACGTCCAAGTATGGTGACCCATACACACACACACACCGTGAACACACACCAGGAGCGGTGTGTTATGCTGCGGCGCCCGGGGAGCAGTTGGGGGTTCGGTGTCTTGCTCAAGGGCACCTCAGTCGTGGTATTGAGGGTGGAGAGAGTGCTGGACATTCACTCCCCCCACCTACAATCCCTGTCGGCCCGAGACTCGAACTCGCAACCTTTGGGTTACGAGTCTGACTCTCTAACCATTAGGCCACAACTTCCCAAAGGACGACAGTTTCTGTAAATCCTGGGGTGTGTCAGACGGTGAAATATAACTACTGTGGACCATCCTGTTTTTGCACAGACCATACAATCTCACCATTATTTAACTTTCGTAACTGTACAATGTGTATTTTGGTCTCACAAAAGTTGGACTCCGGCATGTTTAACATGTGTTCATTTGATATCTAGTAAAATATATGATAAAGAAAAGCTCTAACGTTATTTATTTCACATAGCAGCTACTTACCTTCACAGCGGATGAGCAGTCCTCTTCTGAGATCTGGTTTTCTAAAATGGCCATCACAAATTGCGCGTTTCAAAGTTAATCCAGTTCGTCACGTGATATCTGCTTGGATCCTAACAAATCAAGTATTGTTGATTTTACTCCAAATTACTTGTTGTGTTTCTTTATTAATTGAAACATACAGTACTGATATAATTTGTATTATCGTTTATTTGTTCTGAATAATCTTCAATGTGCAAATAACAAAGATTTAATTTAAAAACATTTAATACTTTAAATCAAATTTCCAGCAATAATGTATCTAATAAAAAAATTAATCATACTGCTACCATAACATACTGTAATAAAACGGTGTAGTATTTTGTCAGACTTCCTATTGTGTTCATGTCCATGTCTTTTTATCAAAAAGATAAATATTATAGGTCATTCTCAGTTTGCATTTCAATAAATAAATGTTCAGAACATGAATGTTGGTGACATTTATTCAGTTCGGTTGTAATGTGGCCTCAATCACTCAATGCAAATATAATGCATCTGGTGTAGAAAGTGAACGAAGTGGCCTGTAAATCATACAAGAGCTTTCAGTTGCTGTAATGTTCCTAACAAATGACTTATTTATGGCCGAACTGCATGTTAATATCCTGCGGCTGATTGTGTCGACACGCCACTGCCTGACAAGCGTAATGAATTTTACAACACGTCCTCCGACAGAATGACTGGTGGCACATTTCCCTGTCTGCTTTAGAGAGTCAGGCATCATTCAGGAGAGGAAATCTGAGGCAGAATAAGACTGTTGGGTCTCCCAGGAGTCTCTGTGTTTTCTGTTCTGGCCGGACCGTCAGTAGCTGCTGTAGAGAAAGAGCTTCTGATTTTCCTGTGATGGCTGCGTATTATATTACTGCCAAACCTGAAACGTTGGCCAAGGACATTTTGCCTTTGCAAAACACTTCAAGCTGTACAAATCTTTTTGATGGATCGTGTAAACATAGCTGATAGCCTAATAGAACATTTTGGAAATCGGATAGAAAACCCACTGCATGAACTGAAGAGAATGAAAAAAAGAATGAAAAACTTGCACTTGATTTGAAAACTGAAGATTATGCGTGATTTTAATTGTTTGTGAGAGTGTTTTTGAAGTGTTAATGTAGGATTATCCAGGGTTATTATAGTTAACAAATGCTAAAACTGAAACTAAAACCATTAAACACTTAATGTTCAGAAATGGCTTGGTAGCCCTTTTCCTGAAGACGTCTGAGCGTGGAGACTCTTGATGCACTGACTCCAGCTTCAGTCCACTCCTTGTGAAGCTCTCACAAGTGTTTGAATCGGCTTTGCTTGACAGTATTCTCAAGCTTGTGGTCATCCCTGTTGCTTGTGCATATTTTCCTACCCAAATTCTTCCTTCCAGTCAACTTTGCATTTAATATGCTTTGATACAGCACTCTGTAAACAGCCACACCTTTCAGTAATGACCCTCTGTGACTTACCCTCTTTGTGGAGGGTGTCAATGTTCATCTTCTGGATCATTGCCAAGTCAGCAGTCTTCTCCATTATTGTGGTTTCAAAGAACAAGAGATTCCCTGAATTTATACTGTAGAGATGGTCATTTAATGAAACTCAAATATAAATATTCTAATATTTTGAGATACTGGATTTTTGTCATGAGCTCTAATCATCAAAATTAAAACAGAATTTTTTAAAAAAAAGTTTTAATTTACATGTAATGAATCTAGAATATATGAAAGTTTCACTTTTTGAAATGTTACCAAATTGTTTTTACTTTTTCATGATATTCAAATTTTTTGAGATGCAGCTGTATATCAACAAAAACTACTAGAAATGAGAAAAACACAAAATGACAAAAAAAATTAACTACAGAGAATATAAAAATAAAACTCAAAATCGTAACAAATTCTAATTGCATCTCAATAATACTAAAGTAACACTGGTATTATTTATATAGTATTATAGTATTTATTCATATTTTGAATTGGCTTTTATATGTTTTAGTAATTTTATTATTATTATTATTAGTTGTGTTTAGCTTTCATTTATTTGTATTTTAGGTTAGTGTTAGTATTTTTAGTACTTCAAATTAAACTTATTCCAGTTTTTAATTTTTTTAAGCCTAATATTTATATTTTATTTAACCTTAATTTCAATTGTAGAAAGCATTTTTAATGGTTTAGGTTAACAATAACAACACTGTTTAAGCAGGCAAAAGAGTAGGCGGTTTGACTAAAATCATATTTCATGGTATGAGTAATTTTATGCTGCAGTCACGGTGTAAACCATTATATAGTTATTTTAGCTGGAAATGCCATTAAAATAGCTTGTATTGCATAACCACTTGGAAAAGCCTTTTTTTTAATAATCCAGTGAATTAAATTCTTCACATTTGATGGTGATTCATCTCATTTGAGTTTGGTTTTGTATCTGGAACTTAAAAGTGACAAACCAAAAGATTATTCAAAACTACTAACGTTTATGTAATGTATGTAATATTTTATATATAAGTACAGAATCTAAAACACAGATTCTGGTTTCATTCAATTCAAAAGCTATAGAAAAATAGTTTTTTGTTGCTTATTTTGTAAATAAAATCTAACAATTTAAATGTAATTGAAAAGTATATATACTTATATTTAATTTATTAAATATAAGTATATACTTTCCATTTGGCACACATAATAAAAATGTCAAATAACTATTATTATGTTTTGCGATTGGCTCACTAAAGATAGTTTGAAGATGTGCAAGTGCGAATTCAGACTATGGTCTGATTGGACCAGCAGAAAAATCCCTGTTGTTAAGCTGTGAGTCCTGTTTGATCGCATAATCAACTGAATAATGATTTTATTGTGCTTGGCAGCAGCACAATAACAGATGGACGTACTGAGAGAGAAACGGTGCCAAACACAATCAGAGCGTCTCTTTATAGTTCACGACTGCACTTAGCGTCATGAGAAGATGCTGTTAAAGCCAGACTAACCTTCAAACACAAGCACTTCTGATCGGCCCTCTGCTCTGTTGCATGAAAATACCAGAACATATTGATCAAAAATGGTTAAAATGGACTTTTAATGCACTTAATATTTTATATGTGTCAGCGTCAGACTATTGAAATCAGTTGTGTAATTGTTGCACACATTAAACTGCCATTAATTCAGTCAATAAGTGTCTGTCACTGTACTGAAACCTTTCTATTGATTTACTGTCTCTCATTCTGATTCAGTCTCTCTTCTAAACTGCTCTAATTATTTCCCGACAGGTATCTTTTCGCCTTGCAGATCAAGCAAGACCTGGCCTGTGGACGTCTGACCTGCAATGAAAGCAGCGCCGCCCTGCTGGTGTCTCATATAGTGCAATGTAAGACATTCAAGACGAGCACTAGAAGTGTAAATATTCACTCTGACATGGATTAGATTTGATTATGATCCTTAAAGAAATAAGATGCATGCTTCAAATCGTGCAAGTAAATTAGAAAGCTGGATTTGGGCGATATTTAACTGAAAATGGATCAGGAATTGTATTTTGGGTAAGAAATAAATCATGCATAATGCATTGCATAATCATTTATTAAATTCTGTAATAGATGCATTGAAGTTTCATTGTTAGTTTCATTTCACTTTCATCGGTTTGATGATTTTGGCACAATTCATACAGTCAAAAACATTCACACATCAGGGAGCTGAAAATAGGTCACGAATTGTATTTAGGACAATAAAGGCATTGAACAAACAAAATTATGATCCATGTCAAATCTCTGTCACAAAAGCAATGTTTTTTATGTATATTAATCTAGTAGACATGTTTTAGTCAAGCTGACGCTTCAGCAGAATTCCTGAAGGATCTTTTGAATGACAACGCTGTCCTCAAGCGGACGGATCGGATTATATTTAATGTTGTCGCTCATGCAAAACCATGTTCAGATCATGTCAAACACGCTTTGCTTCCACATCACTACATCACAGACTGGTTAGTTGCTATGGAAACCGCTGCTGAGGATGCTGAGGACAAGTGTAGCATCAGTAATAGAATCAAGAGACTGACCAGTGGTACAGACCAAATATATATAAAGCTCTTCTAATAACACCAAATCTATTGAGATTAAATAATAAAATTATATTTTTTTCTGGCCAAAATAAATAATAAATATACATATTTTTAAATAATATATATTAAATAATCATGTGGTGATATCTTTTTTTAAGGTAATCCAGTGAATTAATTACTTTACTAATTAAAGGTAATTATTATTATTGTTATTACTTTTTATGGAACTCAATGGATGCAAACCAGAATATAATATCAAATCCATCAGTAACTCCATATAAAATAAAACAGAATAAAATTAAATATGAAATACAATAAAATATACAAAAAGCTTTTTTCTGACCAAATATATATTTGTATTGTGAACAGAATGGTAAAAGTAGAAAACATTATGCAAAATCAAAATACTTAATCTGCAAACATTTTAGATGTGTCATGCACACACACACACAATTAAATGTATATAAAATAAGCTACTATTGCATATTATTACATTGATATAATAGATGCATAAAAAGGTTTCTGTTTCTATGGTTGCAGCTGAGATTGGAGACTTTGAGGAGGTGCAATGCAAACAACATCTACTCAACAACAAGTACATTCCCGAGCAGGACGCACTGATGGACAAGATCATTGAATACCATCAGAAACACGTGTGAGTGTAACGTCATGACTCAAAGTCAAATCAAACCTGTTATTTGGTTTAAAGGATGCTTGGGATATGCAATATAGTCCAGATGAAACCAAACATAATATCAGATGTTTCTAAGCGTTAAATGATAAGTATGCTGTTTATTGCCACATATGAAGGAGCTCCTTATTTAGCTAAATGTCCTCTATTTAAAGCTTTGCTAATTAATCATACTGTTCAGGGAATTGGTCGTCGTGTACAATTTGTAGAATGCTTTGACATTTAAAGTTCAGACCATTTTTAATTTAGAAAGTGCCAGTAAACTGTGTGATATTTATCAGTGAACAGATTTCATCAGCAATTATGAACAATTATAAAACTTCAGATCCTGTATGCTGATTCTGACATGTCTTTTAAGGTTGTGATCATTAAGCTTATTACTTACAATGTTAATGTTACAAACTTGTAGAGATTCTTCACACAAACAGATGTGGCTTAATTTTGTAATAATTTTAACCCCCACAGTGGGCAAACACCAGCTGAATCGGACTACCAGCTTTTGGAGATTGCACGAAGACTTGAGATGTACGGAGTGCGTCTTCACCCCGCAAAAGATCGCGAGGGTACAAAGCTCAGCCTCGCCGTGGCTCATTCTGGTGTGCTAGTCTTTCAGGTAAGTTACAAGTGGTTTTCTAAATGAAGAAGGGGATTATTGTAGCTATACAAGGTTTATTCTAGAGCAAAGCTTTCTTGTTCTTAAATGGAATATGTTGTGGTTTTTATTGTCCTGAATTATCCCTAAATGCACTTTTATGCTTCATTTCTAAAGGGACATACCAAAATAAATTCTTTCAACTGGTCTAAAGTCCGCAAGTTGAGCTTCAAAAGGAAGCGCTTTCTCATAAAACTACGACCTGACTTAAATGTAAGTGCTCCCTTGATTGTTTTATAACAATATCCGAATGTCTCCATTTGCCCTGTAGTTTAGGGAACATTAAAAAAGACAAAATGTTCTGTTTCTGCTCTCGTAGCAGAGTAACTGTCAGGATACTCTGGAGTTTATGATGGGAAGCAGGGACTGCTGCAAGGTGTTTTGGAAGATTTGTGTGGAGTATCATGCCTTTTTCCGCCTGTTTGAAGAACCCAAACCCAAGCCCAAACCAGTTTTGTTCACCAGGGGTTCTTCTTTCAGGTTCAGGTAATAACATGTGCACTTAAAGTTGTCTTAAATGAACTTAAATGGTGTCTTCACCATGACCAGAAATTAAATTTACCACTAAGTGAGACATTTTACCTCGGTAACTTCTTTTTCTAGCTCAGCATGTATACTGCATGCATTTATTTGCTAAATAATCACTGTGCAAGTAGGTCTCAGTTCTTGCCAGATGGTTAATGTTTTGATGTACACATTTTCTGCTTCTCTCTTTGTTTCTGAATCACTCTGTCATCTGTCATGTTTTGCCTCATTAGTGGCCGCACACAAAGGCAGGTGATTGATTATGTAAAGGACTCTGAATTCAAAAAGGTTCCTTTTGAAAGGTGAGTTTTCTCTGTTGACCTTTGTCTAAATGTCACTACCTTTCTGCTGCATTTAATTTCCCTCCAAAACAGTCAACACACCAGTTATCTATTTCCCCAAGAACCTTTATTGAGAAGTCAAATTTTGCATTCAGAAACACCACGTCTCATGTACATGCCACTTCATGGCTCTTTTATCCAAATGACATTCAGATATGACTTATCCATATTCTATTCCAATATCCGTTGAGCATTTTCACCAGATCTGTGCTGAAATATGTCACATGCTACACCCTAAAAATCACCTAGCAATGACCTAGAAACTAACCAGAAGTCCCTAGAAACCACCTAGCAGATTAGTGTTGTGTGTTTCTGTGTAAGAGCTTGGTGAAGAGCGTGAAGCGATGGTCATTGAAGCCAATCATAGACGTATCTGTTGAGCTCGTGAACACAATGACCAGTCAGCGCTGTGTAAGAATCTGCTCAACAGTGCTCAAATCTTAGTGGGACATTTTTTACATTTCAGTACCGAATGATATCACGGTCGGTACTTTTGACAACACTATAGCAGATCACCCAAAATATCTTAGAAAACTCTTAGCAGAAATCACCCAAAACATCCTAGAAACCACCTAGCAATGTCCTAGATACCACTCAAAGCACCATAGAAAACACCTATCAATGGCTTAGAAATTACCTAAAATGCCCTAGAAACCATCTAGGAATGCCTTAGAAATCTCCAAAAACAGCCAAAATACACCTAGCGATGGCCTTGAAACTACCCAGAAATCCCTAGAAACCACCTAGCAGATCACCCAAAATATCCTAAATATAACCCAAAACATACTAGAAAGCACATAGCAGTGCCGTGGAAACCACCGAAAACATTCTAGAAACTACCTAGCAACGCCTTAGAAACTACCCACAACACCATAGAAACCACTTATGAATGCCTTAGAAATCACCCAAAAACATCCCAGAAACCACCTAGCAAAAATCATCTCATCCTAGAAAGCACATAGCAGGAATCAGCCAAAGCATCCAAGAAAGGAACTACCAATGTCCTGGAAACCACTCATAACATCCTAGAAACCACCTAGCAATGCCCTAGAACCACCCAAAACACCATAGAAACCACCAAACAATGGCCTAGAAATGACACAAAATGCAATAAAGACCACCTAGAAATGTCTTAGAAGTCACCCCAAACGTTCTAGAAGCCCCAAGCACCCAAGAAACAACCTAGCAATGCCCTAGCAACCACCCACTTCGCGCTAACATCATGCAGCATCAGGGTTTTTAAGCACTAGAAGAAAAAATCTTCTTGTCTAGTGGTATCATTCTAGTCAACTAGCAGCAGTCAAGGCCTTTTCATTATCATACAGTAACCCAATCAGCCAACATCCATAAAGCAGCTGAGTGGAAATATGTCCAATTTTGAACCTAGTGAAGAGATCCCCTTGGAAAAACTCCTTGTTAATCATTTCCAATCTTCCATCCTCAGAAAACACAGTAAAATCCAGTCCAACAGCGATCTTTCTCCATTCCCACCCAGACTGTGTGCTGAGGGTCAAGGAGAGGTGAGTGTAATCTATCTTAGTGTACTGTACAAACACAGCAGGAATGCATTAAAAAATCCCATATAATGCAAGCTTAAAGTCAAGAGCAAAATCGGCCCCAATTACTTTCTAAATACACATTCCTGGTCTTGTCTTAAATTAATTATCAGTGCACCTTTTTCCAAAGTAAAAAGTCTTAACACATTTTCCACCATAATATCATAACTTGCTCCCCCTCTGGTAACTTCCATTCATGGGTCCGTTTCTGTTCTGGAATATAACTCCCAAGTGGCTTGCAACTGCATTTTCTTGCCAGTGTTAGGAGTGGTCAATTTATGCCTCTCATCCTCTTCCTTCCCCATCTCTTGCATTCTACATGTTGCAGAGGAATGCCAGTGCTTCAGGACACCAGGCGGACTCACCTGTTGGGCGCACCCAAGTGGCTGTTGAAAACCCAGCTCTCCAGCGTTACACTGGGAGCCTAACCTCACAGACCAATGGATGCCAAAACGGGACCCACGACGAGGCGGATGCTCGATTAAAGCCATCCCCATCCAAGCAGCAGGCCGAGCATCTGAGCACAGGTCTAGCATTGCATGCTGCCAAGGGTAGCAGCTCCTCGATACCTTACATCGACTGCAGTGACATAGATAGCGAATATGATGTGGTCAAAGGCCGTGTCGCCAGGTCTCACTCCCACACACATGACAATGATGAGGTTGAGCCAAATGGCCGTAGAGCGGGCAAGAGTAATGGTTATGGAAATGGTCAGCACAATGGACAAGGAGCAAGCAAGTCTAGATTCCGGGAGTCTCCTTTGACCAGCCATCGGTTGGGTCAGAGTTCAGAAACCTTCAACGGTAGTCAGTTGTCTAATGGGTCGTTTTGTGGTAACGGATCACCACGTGCTCTACCCTTGAGTAGTACCTTGGTGGATGAATTGTTTCAAGGTATGGACAGACGTGGTCTGGTGTCACCTTCAGGTAATCTAGTTGGTTCCCGGAGTGCAAACTGCAGCCCAGTGATGAGCAGTTTTCACAAAACCAACTCCCTAAACCATCCAGAGCAGACTGGCTATAGCGATCGTCGCCGTTGGGATGACGGTAGTCATTACCTTACCAATGGCCGTTCTGGGAGTGAGCCTCAGCATTATGGGAGCTACTCCCCAATTGTTAATCGATCCCCACACTTGCAGAAACTCCAAAATGGCTTGCGCAACCGTTCCGACACGGATCCCATGATTTTGAGCCATTTAAGTTCAACCTCGGCCAATGAACCTCGATCAGTGGTCTCGAGGGCTGAACGTATGGCCGCCCTTGAGCGCCGTGTGGCTGCTAATGGGCTTGGAGCGTCTAGCCAAGCTCGATCCAGCAGTGTCCAGAGACTCTATGGAAGCCGACTGAGTGCTAATGACCACAGTAGCCCAGTCCATATGATTGATGGTTCCACTAGTAGTGGAACGGAGTCTAGTGATACAGAGTCAGATGCAGGCAGCAACTCTTACTGTCAGCCCCTAGTCTTTGGAAACCCTGGGGCAGCCAATTCCTCCCCTATGCCCCGAAGCAAGTTCTCATTTGGCAGTCTCCAACTGGAGGACGAGGGTCAAGGGGGAGACAATGGCTACAGTTATCCCATCAATGAAGAGGATGGGGCGCAATTCTTCAACTGCTAGAGAAGGTGAAGTGCGCCTGGTGATTTGTTGACTGTACATCCATATTGCGACTTGGAGGCCCAGTCAAGGTACTTAAAGGTGCGTTGTGTAGTTTATATGCCATTAGTTGCACCAAACGGACATGGCATGGCATGGCATGGCCTGGCATAGCATTAACCAATTGTGCTTTGGGGCACGGTTATCTGCAGATATGGGTAGTGTTTGGGAATTACATTTGGTGGCACTAGTTGAGCAAGGATTACAAGATTAACAAGATTAGCCATGATGGTATTTTTGCAGTATTTGGAAGGTTTAGGAAGAAGACTCTGTTCTGCCTGAAATAAATACTTTAATACTTCAAATATAGGTACAATTCATATCTATTACTCTTAGAAGATTAACTTCAGATTGATGAGGAATTGAAGGTCCTTCTGCAAAGTGCCATGTTTATAAATGTAGAGAATGAAATCAATTTACAATTGCTAAATAAGGTTACCCATATTACTGCCCATATTATATTAACCAATTGACTACTCATATTGCCAAAAGTGTGAAAGATTTCTTTGTCATTCATGTAGAAACAAAGGATTACAAAAATACAGAAAGGTACCATGCCTTTACTCAACCAGAAATACCTTTCTGTTAGTCATACCTTACAGAAGCTAATGTCAGCTAATGTCTTAATGCACTAGCAATATGCTATTGCTAAAATAGTGGCGATATGACAACAAATGTCCAAGATATGAACGTTTTGAGAGTGTCACTGCTGTATGGCACTGACGATTTGACACAGCTAGGCTAGCTAGTTCTTCTAGATTCTGATGGATAACTTTTGTATGAACTTAAACTATGCTTGTATTATTGTAAAACCAGATCATACTGGTTGGATGTGTGGTAAATTAGATCAATTTAGATATTGTGTAGACCAGGGTTCCTCAAATCCTACCCTGGAGGGCCAATCCACTGCAGAGTTTAGCTCACCTGTCTGTGATTTTCTAATGATCCTGAAGACATTGATTAGCATGTTCATGTGTGTTTGATTAGGGTTACAGCTAAACAGATTTGAGGATCCCTGGTGTAGACATAGCTTGAGATAAGCAACAGTAAATGGTTTAACTTTTTATCATGCGCATCAAAGATTTTCACCCACCCATGGTGGCTTCATGCTAGCTTAGTTATTGTTTTTTTTTCCGAACTGCTTGAAGTTCCAAGTTCTTTATTCAGGGCTGTCCAAACTCGGTCCTGGAGGGCCGGTGTCCTCCAGAGTTTAGCTCCAACTTGCCTCAACACACCTGCGTGGAAGTTTCTAGTATGCCTAGTAAGGCTACGTCCACACAAAGACGTGTTTCTCCGTATCCAATCTTTTTTTTTGCCTCAAATTCCGTAAACACAGAGTCGTCTCAGGAAATATCTGCGTCCACACGGAATCACTGAAACCGACTGAAAACGATGTAGTACACATGCCAGACCAATATGTGGCGCTGTAATTCTGCCACAGAGATACACAAAAAAACAGAGAAGAAGACTTGGACCATGTGCGTAAACCTTGCGCGCTGAATATAAACTAACACACAAAGCAGAAGATTTTGCTTTAATAAAACTAATGAGCTCAGTAGGTTCTGCAGCACGAACACAGGCACGTAGTCTGACATTGTTGTTGTTGTTGTCGCTGTTATGTGACGTAGCGGTGTCTGATTAGGGGCGAGACGTGGGCTGATGACGTCATCGTTTCAGAAAATATACGGATTTGCCGTCCACACGAAAACATGAAACCGGCGTTTTCAAATTTATCCACCCTGGGACCCGGTTTCAAAAATGATCGGTTTCACTCTTCGAAAACGCCGGTTTCGTGTGGACGAAACGCCTATACGGTAAAAAATGTATGCGTATACAGAGAAACCCGGCTTCGTGTGGACGGGGCCTAAGAGCTTGATTAGCTGCTTCAGGTGTGTTTAATTAGGGTTGGAGCTAAACTCTGCAGGACATCGGCCCTCCAGGAAAAAGTTTGGACAGCCCTGTCTTTGATGTTTCTACTTGGGGTGTGGCACGATCTGGTGGCATTCTCATGTTTGCTTAGCAGTTTCTCATCATGCATCACTTGTGTAAAAATACAACATTATAAAGATTTCATTTTGTTATGTTTTGCTTCGCGGCTTAATTTCTTTTTTCCTAAAAAACCGCTGTATCTCTGGCACGCCTCATCAATGTCATCTGTTTGTGGTGCATTTGCAATGCTTGATGTGCACTTAATTTGTACGTATATTAACCTGTGCTCAGGTTGCATTGCTTTTAAGACCTCTCCTGCCCAATTTCAGCACTGTTCTAGCAGCATGTATCTCTGGAATGCCTCACCTTGTCTTTTTTCCCTTTCTTTTGGAAGCATGTCAACCTGTCCTTGTCTCAGCATTTTGCTGCTCTGTCCTTTTCATGTGTGTAAAAGACTTTGCATTGACAGGGGACCATTAAAATGCAGTGGTCTTTTGAAGTGGAGATGGATGTAGGTGAGAATTGGACAGACTGCGAGTAAGAAACTTTTGAGGCTCAGAATGTGAAGTCTAAAAAGATTAGGAAGGTTTTCAAGAGCTGTCCTGAAATGTACTTATGTTCAGTCTGACCTTTTATCCAGAAGTTCTTGCACTTTTTTGCGCTCTTGTTTTTTTTGCATATATTTTTATGGGGTTCTGATGCATTAGGGAATGCATTTGCAATATAATCTTAAAAAAAAAAACATTAGTTTATTTTCCAAAAGCCAACTTTTCAGTTCTTTTGAGAATTTTTCTTTATTTTGTATTGCAATCTTATGTCAGTGAAAAGTTTTGGAAAGTGTTGGCAAAGCCCTCCGCAAGACCACTGCAGTTTTTGGGTCCATTACTCAAAATTTGGCAATATTTATTGGAAAGCGTCAGTTTATGCTACTGTTGGTATGAATGTATACAATCCTCACCCACCCATCGATCTGTATTTTATCATTGCCAGTGACCAAAGTAGTTCCTAGCTTTTTGTAAATTACACTAAAATGTGATTTTACTTGTAGGTTTTATCACAAGAATACTGTAGCAATATTGAATGATTCACTCTTTTTCAACCTGTGATTTTTTTCACTATGGAATGTACGTTGCTGAGGTATATGAAATGTTCCAGATATATTTGTGTAATATATTGTAACTGTACTTTCTTAAAATACTCATTATTAACAGTGCAATCACTGTGGCACATATGCAAAACGATTAACCATAAGTGTATGTGTTTACAAACCGTCTCACGTAGACTGTACTAGACTAAATAACCAGATAAGCAAAGGAGAGGTCACACCTGTGAGCCTTAGTATACGTTTTTTTTTTTTTTTTTAACTCTTCCTCCCTGTTGCAACCCTGTAGAACTTATAAATGGACTTTCTGAAGTCGCAAGGTTGTTAACTTTCTCTATGCCTGTTCACAGGTTCTGTACGATTGATGTCTGTTGTTTTTGTTTTACTACTCCAAGCCCTTTTCAGTACTCTTTTTTCATTCTGGAACACTTTAACATTGTAAATGAATGTGAATTAGAAGCAATAAAACATGGTACTTGTGAAGTGGGACTCCAGACGTTTTCTCCGATGCCCGTAGATGTTAGCGCATTGTGTAGAGTAGAGTAGTCGTTTAGTTGTTTGTCTTGCATGTTTGCATGTGTGCGTGATGAGGCCTTTGTCACCAGATATGCGGCTCGTCCAGCGTCCTCAATAATGGCTGCGCTGTGGACACTCGGTGCATTTGAAATGTCCTTGTTCGCATGTCGCATCCCATTCGTGCCAAGGCATGGGACACGAAACGTTGTCGGGCAAGTATGTGAATGTACTTGTGTAGTGAATGTATAGTGGTCTGAAGATTTCCCCATCATCCAGGGAATGTGTTGTGCATCCCAGCAGTGTCCTCAGGCAGAAATCCCAGACTGGGATGGTGTGACTCACTCATGTCTGGATCCTGATGTAGTGCTGTCATCCGTAGTCCATTTCCAAACACAATGTGTGTCGTGCAGCTTTACCCCTTGGCGATTTTGAATCTTCACTAGTAGTATTAAGGATAAAAAATGTCAAAACTACCCTGCAGAAAAGCCCTACTGAGACTGGCATGGATTTGCATGCTTGCCCAAGCTGGTTGGTGCTGGTCTTACTGGTCAACCATGCAGTTTTTGGTAAAGCTGTTGATTAAGAAGTCTTGCTAGTGAAGATTTCTGATCATGCAACCAGCATCTAAAATGCTTGCTGGTCACTAGCTGCTTTTTTCAGTAGGGTAGTTTGACTGAATGTACATTTTGAACCCTCTTTTTATTTACTAAGTGCTGTCAGTCTCACTAGTCCATTGATATTTGATAACCCAATCCGCATTACTTCAAGGCTTTAGCATGACCTGCCTGTTCTCCTGTAGGTCCAGTTTCCAGGAGCCCTCCGCACAGCGAGTCTCCGTCTACAGGCCAGGTGATGGTGAATGGCCAGAAACAGAGTCTCAGCCTGGGCCAAAGTCCAGACGGACGGCAGCCTTCGCCTCTCACCACTCCCTTACTGACGGACGCCGGCTTCGTCCGCACAGACGACGAGGACGAGGTTCGGAGGAAGGTTTGTCTTTTGGAGAGGGAACAATATTCGTGATTAGCAGCATGTGCTAATAAAAACTGGCCTTGGTGGGTCACTTTGGCCGATTACGTGGCTAAAGTCAAATTGCTGACTGTTGTAAGAATGTTATTCTGAACTTCGCTGATCACTGATCAGATCTAAGAGATATACATTTTTCAATCACCAATCTTGAAGGGATAGTTCACCCAGAATTTTTTTTTTTTTTTTAATCATTTACTCACCCTCACATTGTTCCAAAACTGCTTGAGTTTCTTTCTGCACTTGAGCACAAAAGAAGTATTTTGAAGAATGTTGGTAACCAAACAGCTGACGGTAGCCATTGACTTCCATAGAATGAAAAATAACTATGAAGTCAATGGCTGCCGTCAACATTTTTGGGTGACCTATCCCTTTAATGCTGACATCTAGAGAGAAGGGTTTAGTTTAAAATCATGAATGTGAAATAGCTTACATATAGTATTTATTTATTTATTAACTCGTTACAATTTTTATTTTATAAATTAATAATATTAATATTTCAGTATACAGTTTTATAAAAACAAAATATTTTTTTATGTTTACATAAATATGTTTTTGTTTATTAGAATATATTATAAAAAAAAAAATTTGATCAAGTATATAATTTTTATTAGGACTGTCAAATGATTAATTGCACCCCAATTAAATGTGTGTTTATAATAATATGTGTATGTACTGTGTATATTTATTATATATAAGTACGCACACATGCATGTATATATTTAAAAAATATATTTTATATTTATATATTTGTATTATATATCATTTATATATAAATATAGCATATTTTTCTTAAATATATCACGATTAATCATTTGACAGTCCTATTTTTCATTTATTTAGTTTTTTGTTATTATTTTTAATTTATTCAATTTAGCCTTTGCTGCTGATGTGGCAGTGAACGAATAAATGAACAAACAAATAAATAAATACTTCCATTGTCATGTGCAAAAACATTTAAATTAAATTAATAGCTTTATTTTACTCATCATATACTGAAAAATCACTCAGAATGACCAAATATTAAGTAATTTATATGCCTGACCAATATAATGGTTATGACTAGTTAGGTCTTTTGTTGCTGATAAATACTTAAGTTTCAATTGTTGTGGCCTAATTGTTTTTGTCAGCCAATTCAACCTCTTTAACTGTAGCTCAAGAACACCACAATCATCTCCTCAGCAGAAGATTTCAAGGACCCTCGGCTAATTTTCCTCTTTAAATTACATTGTGCTTGAATTGAAGGCACTCTAGACAAATTAATGTTACGGTGAGAAGCGGAAGGGCTGCGTTAAAAGAGTTTTATCATTAGAAGTGTCACTGCGTTTTGGTCAAGTGTCTCTGTGGACGTCTCAGAATAGGAGACCTAGATAAACTCAACCCAAATTCCAGTCTATTTAGGGCAGCTTGTGTAGCGGCGGAGTGAACAGTGAGACTTTTACTTCACTGAGACATCGCTGTGTGTGGGAGAGGAAGTTTGGTTTTGTCATAGATGTTGTCTGGTGATTTTCTACAGTTGTTGGTATTTGGTTCAACAGAGCATTTTATTGGACTAAAATGTCCCTTGATGTTTATGTGTCTGACCCATTTTTATCAACAAAAAAACTTCATAAATATAAATATATTTAATTGATTTTAAATGCTTTAAATGCATCTCTAAAAGTATAGAAATATCTCCTGTTATTTGTTTGTGAATTTATTTAATTGTGTCCTCGTAATTTTAGTGCTGGGCAAGTTTTTGTTTATATAATATACGTGTGTACTGTTTATATTTATATATATATATATATATATATATATATATATATATATATATATAAGACACACACATACAGTATATATTTTGAAAGTATTTACATGTATTTGCATGTTTATATTTATATTCATATAATTTATCTTGTATATAAATATATTTAATATATAAACATAACATATTTTTCTTAAATGTATACATGCATGTGTATTCATATACATAATAAATATATACAGTACACGCATATATGCACACAAAATCTTTTATGGATATGATTAATCATTGCCCAACAGTATTTCATTTTTAAATTTCTTTAATTTAATTTAATTTTCATTTAATGTTTCCTTTCTTCCACTCACAGAGGTTCCCGACTGATAAAGCGTACTTCATCGCCAAAGAGCTCCTGACCACAGAGAGGACGTATCTGAAGGATCTGGAGGTCATTACTGTGGTAAGGCTCTCAATCAGGGCTGTCCCTGATTTTACCCTGTTCTGGATCATTGTTGCCAGGAGGTTGCTACCAAAACCATAACATGTTGTCAAGTGGTTGCTAAGGTTTTTGTTTGGTTTCTAAGATTTTTTGTTTGGTTGCTCTGTTGTAATAAGCAGTTCCTAGGGTGTTCTGAATAGTTGCTATGTTGTTACTAAGGGTTTTTATTTTTTTGTTTGTTTGGTAGGTTTCTAGGATATTAAACAGTTAATAGGGTGTTCTGGATTGTTGCTAGTTAGTTCCTTGTAGAGCCCTGCACTTCGGCCCCAACTTTTTTACACCCCTAGGGCCGGGCTTTGGGCCAATTTTCACGTCAGAATTCAGAGTTCTGCGTTCAAATGCACACAATAGGGTAAAGCTTGCTCAAAAGCCCCAGCAAACATAATAACCATGAATGTGTCCGCGGGAAATAGTAAGGAGATATTTGAATTATTTACTAATAAACTAATGTTTTCTGAGTCTGTGTCGCAAGGATGAAGCTGCTGATCCTCACTCGCGTCTCCTCATTAGACGTGCCTTTAGAGAGAAATGCATCTTTATGGATTATGATTAAGATTATAATAAAAGAGTTTTTGTTTAATGCTTTCTATAGATGCATTTATCATGTCTGTGAGGTATGTATTCGCTCAGCTTCGGTTCATTTTTGTGAAGCGCTCCTGTTCAAGACGGCAGAAAGCGCATCATGTTTGTTTGTTTTTGTTTTCTAAAAGCACGTTTTGTTGATATTGAGTGCACACAAATAAAAGTAGAGCCTTACAGATCCGAATGATGTATTACTCTTACCTTTATCAGGAAAAAAAAATATGTCGTAGGCTATTTTAAGTTGTTTTCACACAAAAAAAAATAGTTTGGTCTGGTGCCTCCATGTCCTGCAGAGCGCGCTTTAGCTTCCACTCGCCGCACAAACTTAGATATAGGCTAGCGCACATTATTATTATAGCGCAGGTTTAACGTTTAAACATTGTTATATACTTGACCTGTTTTAGTATATCTATAGATATTATTTTAGGCAAGTCGTGATATGAGAAGGCTAAATTGATCAAACCTAGGCTATGATCAGCTCACTGTCTGCCGCTCGCCGCTTGGTCGTTACTTTAACAAAAACATTACCATTTAATGAACAAAAATGCTCCAAACGTTTCTCTAAATTAACTTCATAAAAAAACGAAACAAAATATAATAATTTTGACATTACATACAAAATTTAACTATTTTAATAGCCGAAAAAGTAGTATAAGCTGTTTTGGGAGAAGGGGGAAAAAGACTGGCTCGGGTCGGACTTGGGCCGGTAATTCTGATAAGCTGTCAGACACGGGCCGGGCTGGGGCCTGAGCGTCTCGGGCCAGGGCCGGGCTAAGGCCTACATTTGAAGCCGTGCAGGGTTCTAGTTACTTGTAATTCTCCATGCAGTTAAATCCTTAAATATTGTAGTGTTTTTGACCAAAATTTTGTTGTTGGCTATGAAGTCACGTTTTTGAACATTTTGATGTTTATATCTATTTTTTCTGGAGGTTAAGGAGAAACATTTACACCAAACATAATAAAGTGGTGTAGTTGTTGTTCCTTCACTGCTTGGCTCCTCCTGTCTGTACGTCTGCTTTGTAATGCATCTCTTTGATGTCTTACAAGGTAGTGGAAAGAAGCAGCAGGGCGACACGTTTACATGTCTCATAAATATTTCCTTTTGGCTTGTGGATCTGAAGCTGCTGTTTGGATCCCAGACCGCCACACCCGCCCGGACTGTGCGCGTTATTACAGCTGCATCTGTTCAACAGTTTAAACACCATAGAGATCTCCTCACAGCCATCTGCACTACTAGTGAGCGAAGAGGCACAATTCAGGCCAAAGTATACTTTTACGAGTATGTGAGGGTCTGCGTACGGTGTACGTGATGCAAATTTTGTCACCAGAAAAGTACGCAAGGACTGCACACACAACACCTGATTTTTGTGTAATGGCACATACTTTGTACACACAGGTCGCACATGTGCACTGAATTTGTTTTGCACTAATCTGTTTCTCCACAAGGTGGCAGTACTGGCCTGGGCCTTTGTTTCACAGTAGAAAACAAAACTAAAGACAGAACAACAACAACAAAATACTAGAGTCTGCAACATGAGATAACCGCGACTTTAGTTTAAAAGAGTACAAAGATATTTTTCTGGTTTGTTGTTAGGTGGTTGTTAGGGTTTTTGGATGGTTGCTAGGTGGTTTTTAGTGTTTTTGGTTGGTTGCTAGGTGTTTTTTAGGGTTTTTGGATGGTTGCTAGGGTGTCAATAAGCAGTTTCTAGGGTTTTCGGGTTAATTGTTGACAAGTTGTCAGATGGTTGCTAGGGGTTTTGGTTGGTTGCTAGGTGGTTGTTAGGGTTTTTGGTTGGTTGCTAGGTGTTTAGGGTTTTTGGATGGTTGCTAGGGTGTTAATAATCGGTTTCTAGGGTGTTCGGGTTAATTGTTGACAAGTTGTCAAGTGGTTGTTAAGGTTTTTGGTTGGTTGCTAGGTGGTTGTTAGAATTTTTGGTTGGTTGCTAGGTGGTTGTTAGGGTTTTTGGTTGGTTGCTAGGTGGTTGTTAGAATTTTTGGTTGGTTGCTAGGTGGTTGTTAGATTTTTGTTTGGCTGCTAGGTGGTTATTAGGCTTTTGGATGGTTGCTAAGGTTTTTTGGGTGGTTGCTAGGGTGTTCTGCATAATTTCCATCATGTTGCTAGATGGTTGCCTGTTATATATCATGTAGAATATTTTTTTTGTAAGGGTGCACAGTGGATGTTTTGTAGTATCCAGAACCTGAGAATGAAGAGACAAAGAGTCTTTATTCGTGGATTCTTCTGTCATCACGTCACACAGTCTGTTTGAGATAGTCATCACACTGCTGATCTCTTCATGTTCGGATCTGTATGAAGAAGTCAAATGGTTTTACAGTGTGGGATTTCATGTTTGATGCGATGATAGGGAAGCGATTGATGTGTTCCTTTGTTGTGTTCCTGTGTTGTTTTACTGTAGACCGTTTAAAGGCTCATATCATGGAAAACTGATTTTGAAGAAGAGTTTGATGAGCTAGACGTATTCAAAGCTTCCTCTACAACTCATCCAGAGCATGAGTTCTATGAAAATGTCTTATGTTTTTCTACTTTCCCTGTATGTTTTCAGTCCTTTCAGAAGTCCATTGGGAAGGACGAAGCCATGCCGGACTCCTTGAGGAATCTCATATTTGCCAATTTTGAACCAGTGTATAAATTCCACGAGACGTTCCTGAAGGACGTGGAGCAGCGTCTGGCTCAGTGGTGTGTATATCAGATAAATGTGTTTGTTATATTGGAATGTGTACAAACTGCTCCAACCATAACAGACACACACCTTGATCTGTCATTCAGTATTTTAATAAGCCGTTTGATGCCTTTTCATTTGCTAGTCAAATAACAATTGCATTGCATCAGATCTAGTTAGCTGTTACATGACATTAAGCTCACACGACTGAAATACCTGTCGTTATATAAAAGTGCATCTGTCAAGAACATGCCCAGGCCATATTTAATCGCAAAATCAAATGAAAAAAATAGGAAAATATATTTTGCATGCAGAAAATGTCATGACATTATTTTAGTGAAAGTTAAACACTTTTTCTGCTGCATTTTGGTCCTAAAACGCCCTTCATGTTCATAACACTGCATGGTTTGATGCTGGTTTTCTGTTGTCTGCCTTCAGGCTGCATAAGAGGTTTAACTAGCATAACTAGCAAGTCTTGTTTAGTTGAAAGGCTTCACAAATTATGTTTTGCTAGACACCAGATAGACCAGTGTATTATTTCAGTTGTAAATTAAATAAATATAAACATGTCTATTTATGTTTTTATTAAATATTAAAATATTAATATATTATAAAATATATTTGTAATGTATATAATTTTCATTATTCATGCACACACATTATTTGTGAGAATGATTTTTTTATTTAATGATTGTTTTTTAATTTGATCAAAGATGCATTATGCATTAAATATTTGACATTTTATATATACTAGATTTTTTCTAGAAATAAAGATGTTTTAAGATCATTTCTATAATACTTATCGTTTTATATGTATCATATATTATATATAAATCCATCCATTCATTTTTTGTAAATCCATATTAGCCAATTGAATATAGTGCCATAAGACACAGCTCATCTTTGTTAGTGCTTAAGTCTTTAGAAATGCTGCTCAGAACAGACTCTAAACATGTTCTCCGCTCCTGCAGTATAATGTGTTCAGAGTCAGAGAGTAACTGATGGAGCTCCGCCGGCGCAGCTGTAATGTTTAATGCTGCTTTGTGGGTTGGACCTGTGTTAAAGGACAGGATGATAAATGGAAGTTTTAGTGTGCGGTGGCTCTCGGTGAGGAGCGGGGAACGGCTCAGTAGCGTGACAGATGACGCTTCATTGATGTTGAGGAGCTCAGAAAGTCTGTGTGCATCGATGTACACCAGAGACATCTGCTGGATGACACAAGCACTTCAGTACACAAGCACTTCAGTGCACCCAAAATTCAAACTCGTTTACTCGCATGAAGTTCACACATATATGACTGACTTTCTTCTGTTGAACAGAAATGGAGATGTTTAGCAGAATGTGCAAGATGCACATTCAGTGGAAGTAAAGGTTCCAAAAAGGGGGGAAAAAATCTCAAAAATGTAATCATTATGACTTGTGCACAATATTCAAAGTCTTCTAAAGACCTATGATAGATTTTTGTTAGGATCAAATCCAAATGCAAGAAACGTGATGTTGGCATTTTGTTGCTGTCAGATTGTTTTGATTTAATGACGCTGGTGACTGCAGTTTTATTATTGTTACAAGTTAAATATTTTGGCAGAAATACAGCTCATTGGTATTAGGGGGATTTGTAGTATTTTAGCATGTTTGTTACTGTAAAGTATATATATATTTTTTTAAATGCCACAATTTGTTAAAATGCACAAAATATTTTTTTTAACATCACTATTAGCATTGCATTCATAACATCAGAGTATGTGAATGATTAAGTGAACGTGTCATTTCCTTAGAAAGTGAGTCCAATCAATAAAAAAAAAGGAAATATGTTCATATTAAATTATTACATAATTTATTATATAATTTTGTAATTAAATCTAATTAAAAATATACAATTAAAATATATTAATTTAATATATATTAAATTTAATGTAATGACTAAAATAAATGTAATATATATTTATAAAATACTGAATATATTAATTGAATGATTGTTAATTTTGTTTGTTGTTCCCAGGGAAGGTAGATCTAACGCACACATCAAAGGAGACTACCAGCGCGTCGGAGACGTCATGCTGAAGAATATCCAGGGTTTGAAGGTCAGAACATCTAGATCTTTCTTTGATCCTCCTTGATTTCACTGAGGTATTAGTTTTGGACAATGTTTTTTCTATAAGACATAAAATGGGAATATGAAATGGGATATAAAATGGGGCAAAAATTGTCGTCCAAATGTTTGAAGACATAAAAAAAAAATAATAATAATAGTATAAATGTTTGAGGTGATGTAATACTGTGCCATAAGCCAGACCTGAAAATAAACCACATAAACACAATAAACATGTAGGATGCCAATGGTGTGCAAGAAATGAAAAGATTACTATGGTATTATCATAGTACCAGAAACATGATATCAGATACTTTGCAATGATGACTATATGATTACTGTTCATGGTGTTTTCAAAAAGTACTCCGTGTTGGAGAAAGTTACTTTTAAATGTAATGCATTACAATAATGAGTTTTACTAATTGCATTACTTAGTTACTCTTTATGCTAAGTAATGCATTGTTACTTTTGCATTACTTTTTCTCATCTGGGTTGGGCTTTCTTCTCTGTTTTTAATATTACAATGTTATATTTTTTTTATATTTATGTAAAAGCCCTTTCACACCAAAAGTGAAATAAGCCTCAGGCTGAAGGAAATGTAAATTCAACATATGTAACTATTGCAGGTTTGCATCATATTCTGAGTTTCCATTTCAGTTTTTATTCATTTTGAGGAATGCTAAATCTGTTTTTGTGCAAGTGAGATGAGTAAATGCATGTTCATATTTAGTCTAGAACTACAGGAACCATTGTATTTACACATTGCACACAACGCCTCTGCACTTACTGCAGATTTTTCTCAGCATGGCAACACAAGAGCTGTTAGAAAACAAAATAATTGGCATTACTTATTTGAAAAAGTAACTCCGATATTTTACTGTAATGCATTACTTTACTAGTTACTTGAAAAAGTAATCTGATTACATAACTCAATTTACTTGTAATACGTTACGCCTAAAGTATTATCAAAATACCATTTGGTTTATTTGTATCATGGAAGTACGATGGCATTCTTAGACTATCAGACCCAGTATCATGGTATAGGAAAGTAATGTGGTTTTGGCCATGGTGTGATGATGGTAATGCCATACTGTAGTATTATTGTAGATTATCTCATCTGAGTGACTGGTTTTGTTTCCTCAGCTGCTCACGGCTCATCTTCAGAAGCATTCGGAGGCGCTGCTGGAGCTGGAGCACATGTGTCGCTCGTCCCGGAGGCTGGAGGGTCTGTGTCGAGACTTCGAGCTGCAGAAGGTGTGTTACCTGCCCCTCAACATCTTCTTCCTGCGGCCGCTGCACCGTCTCATGCACTACAAGCAGATCCTGGAGCGCCTGTGCAAACACTACCCACCGACACACGAGGACTTCAGAGACTCGCGAGGTACGCCGTCCCACGGCCGCTTTAGCCTTCGGCCTCTGTTTCTGATTCAGAATGAATTCTTATTAAAATAGTAATTACACGTAACGTGTATAACAAGGACACCTTAAAATAAAGTGTTACCCGTATTGCAAAGCACTTCTGCTGCAATTGAGGTGGGATATGGGGAAGGTTATGGACAGGTTTGGTGGTTTGGCTTGGTTTAAAGGTGAGTAAAGGTGTAAGGGATGTTCTCAGGATGCTTCTCGTCTGTTCCAGCTGCGCTTGCGGATATTTCTGAGATGGTCGTGCAGCTGCATGGCACCCTCATCAAGATGGAGAACTTCCAGAAGCTTCTCGAGCTCAAGAAAGACCTCTCTGGCATCGACAGTCTTGCCATTCCTGGACGGGTCAGTTCTGATGGGCTTGAAATCAGAAAGCTGAACGAGTTTGTTAGAAATGTTCTGGTGTGATCTGGTTGTGTCTGTTTTGGCAGGAGTTTATCAGGCTTGGTTGTCTCAGCAAACTCTCTGGAAAAGGTTTACAGCAGAGAATGTTCTTCCTGGTAAGAGAAGATAACTCTTATACTAGTTACATAGTAGTAGACATCTGTTACAGCCAGATGGTTAGTTAGAATTATGATCTTTTCAGACTTGCAGCATCCTTTATTATAAGTACTGTTTTGGTTTGATTGCTGTATGAATAGTAAAAAAGTACTTCAGTGTTACCAATTTATTTATTTTTTAAATATTTTATTTATGTTGTATTGGATCATTTATTATATGTTTGTTTAATTTAATAATAAAAAACAATCATTTATTGCTCATTTATTTATATTTTTGATAATTTATTATTTTGTTTTGCTTTATTTGTTTTATTTGATTTATTTTACGTTAATGTTTTATTTGATCATTTATTTTGTTTTACTTGATTTTTTTCTTTATTGATATTTTATTTGATCATTTATTATTTTGTTTTTTAATTTAATCTTTTGTTTTATTTTGTTAAATTTTCTATGTATTAAAATATTTTGTTTGACTTTTTAATTCTATGAATGTTTTATTTTATTTTTAAATGTATTATTTTTGTTCTATTTAACTTTTTAATTAATGTTGTTTTATTGTTTTATTTTAAATGCATTCTTTTTAGATTATTTTATTTTTTGTTACAATTTTGTTTTGTTTTATTTTTAAATGTATTACTTTAATGTTTAATTTTCGTATTGTCTATTTTATTTTTGTTTTATTTTATTTATTTAGTATTTTTGTTTTTATGTTTTGTTTTATTTCATATTATTTAAGTTTTATTTTATCTTTTCTATTTTATTATTACCACAGTACGGTTTTCTAAGTATTGACCAAAATGTACCATGATATTACCATGTTTTTGGACCCCTGCTATAGTAATACTATGGTATTTTTTGAAGTGCCTTGGAGTACCAGTTTAAGTGAATCATCTTTCTTGATAGTTTAAGGAGAGAGAAAACAATGAACACTAATATATTTCTTTCTCCTCTTGAATCTGTTTGCAGTTCAATGATGTTCTGATGTACACGAGTCGAGGGATGACGGCCTCCAATCAGTTCAAAGTGCACGGCCAGCTTCCTCTGTACGGCATGACGGTGGGTAATATTTGATTCATTTTTGACCACAACATAAACAGTGATGTTTTTTTCAGCTCTGTATATTATAATACTCCCTTCACTGACAGTAGCATTCAGTACAGCAGCACAGCCTGTGTTTTGCTGCATGCGCTCTGTTTGTTTTGGCCGTGTTCCTGCCGCCTCCGTCTCCAGTTACTAATTGCACATTCACACAAACAGGCGCTCCATTGTTCTGCGGGCCACAGCTCCGGCGCGTCCCACTAAATTACATATTGCATGTAAATGTAATTATCCAGAAACATGCAGCATTCAGATGCTGAATTGCAATCTTGATGAGGTTTTAATTGAAAAATAATGAACGCTTTTGTTCAGACCTCGGTGCAGGAGAATCGAGGGCCAAAATAACATCAGTGATGATTATTGTATGCAAAAATGTTTCTTCTTTTGGCTTGGAGGTGAAATATGAGTGTTTGTAACCAATGGGTTAATGTGTTTGTGTAGATCCGTGAGAGCGAGGACGAGTGGGGCGTCCCTCATTCCTTCACTCTGTTTGGACAGAGACAGTCCGTCGTCGTGGCTGCCAGGTAATTAACATGCTCACTAATTAACCTGTTCAGGGTTTAACTGGTTAATTATTAGATGGACGGCTGGCTTTATGCTCGTCAGTGTCCTTGCCGTCCTCTTTCCTTGTTGTTTTCTTGTAAGACTAGTTTTTTCTGTGGAAATCGGTTCACGTCAAAGGCATGTTCAGTCTGCAAGTGAAAGATGAAATATATCCTGACGAGCAGTTGTCTTTCTTCATTATGTAAATTAGCGAATACAGTTCTGAGTAAATCACGTTCGGTATCAGTAGATTGTAAAGAGTTATGAAGTGTTGTTGTTCTGTGATCAAATGCATTATATTGCAACATTATAGAAATCTGTTTCAAATGCATTTACTGAAATAAGATTAGAGCAGATCCGTACAGCAGAAAAAACACAGGAATATTACAGGATTTTAAATGAGGTTCTGACTGGACAGACCACAATTAAAGCCATGAATAATGGCTAAATGTTGCTTCTTTTTTTAATAGTAGTAGTAATAATAATTATTATTACTATTACTGCTACTACTAGTAGTAGTGTTTTTATATTTAATATGAATAATAATTTTAATATGAATAATATTGTTATTATTATTATTATTATTATATGTAATAATTATTATATAATGATAATAATAATAATAAACTAATTTCACAATTGTTTATAATTTTCTTTTTCTTTTTATAAACAAAATAATTGTGAGTATTATTATTATTATTATTATTATCATCATCATTATTATTATTATTGTTATTATTTAAATATAATAACAACAGAAATCATCATTAATAATTCTAGAAAACATAATCATAATTAATTATTATTAGCACTATTAACATGCATCACATTATTAAATATACTTCTACTACTACTACTACTAATAATAATTATTATTAAAAACTAAACATTTTCCCTCTTATCTTCTCATTTTTATTATGTAATAACTGCTACATACATATAACAACAATATTATTATTCATTTTAAATAAAAAAAATACTACTACCAGTAATAGCAGTAATAATAATAATAATAAACTAATTTTAACAAATATTTTGTTTACAATAATGCATAATGAAGAAGAAAAAAGTTTGGTTTTAAGTAATAATAATTATTATTTAATATAATATATTAATAATAGTGATTATTATTGATACTCATATTATTAGTAGTGTTATGTAATGTAAGTGTTTATTTTACACTTTACTTTAGTAAATATTTCTGAATCTATATTGCACTGTGCCTAATAACTAAAATGTTGTTAAAATGAAAGTAAAGTGGTGAAATCCTCGTATCACTGTCTGTAGTGCTCTGACTGACAGTAGCTGCATTACTAGTGTCCTCTCGTTCCCTCCGCAGCTCGGCGTCTGAGATGGAGAAGTGGGTGGAGGACATCAAGATGGCCATTGAGCTGGCGGACAAATGCAACGGCTCCTCGGCTGAGATCCTGTCCAGCAGCTTCACTGACAGCAGTGAGTTTTCTCATGTTAACTACTGCTACAGCTGATTTACTGATCTGACAGAAATATATGTTTAGATGAATGGCGCTTTGATGTTTTGCTGTCTAATGCATCGGCATGCATATGTTCTGCGTAAGACTGGAGTTTCTGGTCACTGTGTGTTTGCACTGGATCTCAGCATCATGTTTCACAGGTTTCCAGTCCTGCAGTCCTCCAGCTGATGCTCTTCACGTCAGTCTGATTCACACACAGGCTCTTTTTCTTCTGCTTTATTCACATCTACTGAATCTCTTCGTCTAGACGGGGAGTTTGTTGTCATTGTGATTTGACTGTTTGCTGTCTCTTCTCTCTCCTGACCTGATGCATGAACTCGTATCCCATTTCAAAGTATTGACAGGGTTTTTGTTCGCTGTCTTTGTGTCTCATGAAAACTTTTCTTACTTAAAAGGACAATGTCTACCTGCTTTATATTGATTGTTGTAATTGTCTATGAAATGTTTGTTCATTTATTAATTAGTTAACTTATTTATGTACTTGTTTATTTTACATTTATTAATATGTAAAGTAATTAAATAACTATATATATATATATATATATATATTTAAAATACAAAATACTTAGAATATAATATTTCTTTTACTTGTCTAACTATTATATTTGTTAATATTTATGTAATAGTGTCAGATCATATACAATTAATTTTTTTCTTTATTTTGTATTATTGTATATATATATATATATATATATATGTGTAATTTTATATATTATTTTGTAAATTTTTCATTTTATTAATATTATTTTTTTTACATTTAATTATTATTTTTTTATAATTATTATAAGGATTGTGTTGTAATATTAATACAATTATTATTAATGCTAATATCATAAATTATTTTATGTAATTTATATATATATATATTAAAAAAACATAAGTATCATGGTAGTTTGTACCATGGTACAAAAACATGGTATAAACAAATTTATGAAAAATATATAGTTTTTCAGACATGGTACTACCGTGGTATTCTTGAAGGTACTTTGAATACAGTGAAGTGATCACACAGTAATATTATATGCTATGTTTACCATATTTATGTACCCCTGTGTATTAACTTGAAACTCTGCAGCACCTGGAAGGCTGATTTTACCATGGTACATCTGGTACAAAAACACATAACCTCTAGATATCACCACCTTCCTTTGTTTACTTGTTTAAATGGCTGCTATTCCCACATTTCCCAGAATCCCCTGAGGAATCTAGCGCCGACCAGGAGTCAGAAGACGACCTGAACGCCTCGCGGACGTCTCTGGAGCGGCAGACGCCTCACCGTGGTAATACCACGGTTCACGTGTGCTGGCATCGCAACACCAGCGTGTCCATGGTGGATTTTAGCGTAGCTTTAGAGGTACCGCAGCGCAGCGTCCCGCTCCAGAGCTCCACAGCTCCGTCTCTGTGTCTGTCTGTGTTTAACCTTCCTCTCTTTCTCTCTCTCCTCCTCCTCGGGGAACTTCCACTGTTTTCAAGGCGTCACTCGTAATTGGTCCCACAAGGAATTTGTGCACCATTCGACTTTTTCATAGTTTTAAATCTGGAAGTAAATGAAGCAGAGGATTTTATTGGCAGCTGAAAGTATTAAACTTGAACGTGAAAATAATCACGTAGAAGTGATTGTGAATTAATAATGACAGAAATTTCATTCACTGCAGAAAATCCTGTTCTTAATTATCCAGTTAAAATATCTAGAAATCCTTTATACAAGATACATTTTTCTTTGAGAAGAGCAAGAATCATTCGATGATAATAATAGACTCTATTTAAGAATCACAGTAAATACTAATGAACTCAAGTCTTTGCCATTATCCTTCAAATGACTAGGTTTCACCCATTCCTCAGCAGATTTTTAATTATTTAAAATATTATAAAATGTAGTATCACTTATTCTTTTATATATTTTAATAAGTACCGATCAGAATAAGTAATTTTCATTTTTTGCATAAATTATTTTGCAAAAATTGACATTTATAAAATCACGATAAAATCATTTATATATCATCTATATAATCACTTTTGTAAATTTAATTTCATGCAGACACCAAAATGAGACGACTTGTCTTTGACCCATATAAACATTACCATTCAAAGGTTTTTGGGTCGGTTTTTAAAAGAAGTCTCTTCCGCTCACCAAAGCAGCGTTTATTTGATTAAAAATGCTGTAAAAATTGTGAAATATTATTACAATTTAAAATAGCCCTTTTCTATGTGAATATCTGTTAAACTGTAATTTATTTCTGTGATGCGCAGCTGTATTTCCAGCATCATTACTGCAGTCTTCAGTGTCACATGATCTTCAGAAATCACTCTAATATACTGATTTACTGCTCAACAAACATTTCTGATTATTAGCAGTGTTGAAAACAGTTCAATATTTTTGTGGAAAGCATGATCCAATTTATTCATCAGCCATTTTTAATGAATAAAAAGTTCAAAAGAACAGGATTTATTTGAAATAGGAATCTTTTGTAACATTATAAATGTCTTTACTGCCACTTCTGAGCAACTTAATTAATATTTGCTGAATTAAAGTATTACTTTCTTTAAAAGAAAATAATACTGGCCTCAAACTTTTGAATATCTAACTTGTTTCTCGAGTCTTGTTTTAAGGATTTTCAGATGTTTTTACTGTAAAGACTGATTCATTAAACTCAATAAGAAGTGTTTTTGTCGTCTTGACTGAATGAGTCTTGAACATCCAGGTTCCTGTTCATCAGGCTGTGTCCGTATCGTTTCTTTCTCCTCCTGTCTGTCTTATGTCTCTCTCTGTGTTTGTGTCTCTGTCCGGCTCTGTCTTAGAGGACCCTAGTCCAGTCAGTCTGTCAGAGGCTCCCACTGCGGCCCCGCTCAGGGCCCAGGGGCCCGTGTCTCTCTCTCTGGTGTGTTGGTATCGTGTCCAAAGCCTCTGCTTTAGTGAAACCTGCAGGAGTAGAGAGGTAAAACACGGACCATTTCACTCACCATGATTTGCTAGCGTTCGTTGAGCAGATGTTAAAGTTCAATGGAAGCTGTTCCAGAAGAGCCTGGAGCTCCATTGGATTGGATTTAGTGATTTGGTGTTTGCTTTTGTTTTATAAACTGGCTATTAAACACAATAAAAATCCCATGTAGGAGAAGAGCTCAGTCTTATCAAAGGATCTTATAAGTTATTATTGTTAACTAAAACTATTCAAAATAATTATCAGTGGTAGAAAGAAAGCAAAAATAAAACCAAAATACAAATATTCTATAAAAATAAAAACTTAATGCACTTAAATGAAAATTATAAATGACTTAAATGCCTTGAAATATTTGAAATGAAATCCGTTTAAATTAAGGTACTTAAATTACTAAAACTGAAATAAGAAATTTAATTTAAATAGAAATATTTCTTGACGATCAATACAATAAATGTTAAAAAGACAAAAGCACAAAAAGTAGCTGCAAGATTAAAAAATAATAATAATAATTATATTTATTTAATAATATGATGTATTATATAATAACAATACTTTGCATATAACCAAATTACAAACATAAAATGAAAACTGAAAATATATAAATAAAAGCAGTACATAAATACTGAAATAACACTGCTTCAAATGAATTTGACATTCCTACTGCTTATTGGCTGAAACGTCAAGCCATCAATAATGTGTTCAGGTGGATATTTGTTTTGTGTTTATATTATCACCACTAGCTGAA
This sequence comes from Barbus barbus, assembly GCF_936440315.1. Taxonomy (NCBI): domain Eukaryota; kingdom Metazoa; phylum Chordata; class Actinopteri; order Cypriniformes; family Cyprinidae; genus Barbus; species Barbus barbus. Next base: position 33,516,658 of record NC_136736.1, on the reverse strand, counting down.
TAACCTGTGGATAATTCAGCTTTCTTCTGTTCTGCACATATACTGTACAAACATAATACATGAGCAGCTGTTTGTGGTGTCCTCTGAACGCTGGCTGTACTTTGGGCTGCGATGCTGTTTCAGTTCAGTGTCTTTCTCTCTTTGAATGTTGTTGAGTGTGTTTGTTTGCTCCAGTTGTTCACTAACAGCACAAATGTGACCATGCATATCTGTTTTAACCCACTGGTTAAAGAGGAGTCGAGGGGCGTTCATTTAAAACCAGTTAGAATGGAGTTAAACTGGATTTAACGTGACATTACATCTTAAAAATGCAGCATGCTATATTCTCTGATGCACACGTGCATAGACCCGACATTAAAAAATGTAATGCAAGAACGTCCTGTAATAAATAGACCCTTTTTCTATTCAGATCTGAATATAAGTTCAAGTATCTTTGACTAGCATGACACTTTGTGCTGTCAGTCTCATCACACCCAAGGTCCAAAATGTATAACACTGAGGAAAAATTGCCTGCTATTTAATATTGTTTTGTTTGTGAATATTTTGTGATCTGTTGTGATTTAAACTTATTTTAATGTGATGCATGATTTAAATCACAGTATAAGACATCAGTGATGTTAGTAAATGAAATATATTGCATTACTAAATGCTAAGTATTAGGAATTAGTAATAAAATAATAGTATTATTGTTATACCATTATAGTTTTTGTGACAAGATTTTATTTTTATATTACTTTCATTTAATGCAATAAGCTATTTGTTAACATCAATTAACAATGAAAAATACTTCCAAAACATGTGTTAATTTTAATGTAGTTAATTCCAACATTTACTAAAGCATTATTAAAATCAAATATTATTTCAATTTTAATATTATTTGCTAATAATATTTAATGGACCTACGCTAACATGAACTAACACTGAATATTTGTATTTTTATCTTTAATGTTAACAAAAATGAATAAATCCAAGATTAACAAATGCACTGTTAGTTGATACTAGTTAATGCATTAACTAATGAGATTGTAATCTTATTGTAAAGTTTTAGTCATTTTGTTTTTGTATTTTTTTTGTAGTGTAATTCTATAATTATTTTTATTTGTTATTTTTAGTTTATTTAGTTAGGGACTTAATCTGTACTTCAGAGTAAATAAATATATTAATAATATCGGTGGTGTTAATTTTGGACCCTGGTTGTATCTGAAGTCTGTTTTCTGATGGTTTTTGTCTTTATTCTTCAGAATCAGCTGTCTGGGAATCTGCTGAGAAAGTTCAAGAACAGCAACGGCTGGCAGAAGTTATGGGTGGTCTTCACCAACTTCAGTCTGTTCTTCTACAAATCACACCAGGTCAGAAGTGATCACAGAAGGACAGTGGTGTGACAGCGCTGTGTTTGGCCGTGTTTAATGTCAAAGTCTCTTTGCAGGACGAGTATCCTCTGGCCAGCCTTCCTCTGCTGGGATACTCCGTCACCATTCCCTCAGAGTCTGAGAACATCCACAAAGACTACGTCTTCAAGCTCCATTTCAAATCACACGTCTACTATTTCAGATCCGAGAGCGAGTACACCTTTGAGAGGTATAGTACTGCAACCAACTCAAACCTAAATACTCATGCAAGCTCGGTGTTCAGAATAGAAAGCTCTACAATACCAATATATAAATATATACAGTGCTGCTTGAAAGTTTGTGAACCCCTTGCAGAATCTGTGAAAATGTGATTTTAACAAAATAAGAGAGATCATACAAAATGCATGTTCTTTTTCATTTAGTACTGTCCTGAGTAAGATATTTTACATAAGATGTTTATAATTAGTCCACAAAACAAAACAAAAAAAGCTGAAATTATTAAAAAATAACCCCATTCAAAAGTTTGTGAACCCTTGGTTCTTAATATTGTGTGTGGTTACCTGGATGATCTACGATGATCTCTTGTTCAGTCCCTTGTTTGTTCTGAACAGTTAAACTGCCTGCTGTTCTTCAGAAAAATCCTCCATATCTTGCAGATTCTTCAATTTCCAGTATCTTCTGCACATTTGAACCCTTTCAGCAGTGACTGTATGATTTTGAGATCCATCTTTTCACACTGAGGACAATTGAGGGATTCAAACACAACTATTAAAAAAGTTTTACTTAATTTGTCTTCCGGGAAACATGCAGGTATCTTCCGTTGCTTCCGAAGGGCAGAACTAAATGGAAAAAAATACATATATTTCTACAAAATAAGAAAAATCTTCATCCTGTTCAAAAGTTTTCACCCCCCAGCTCTTAATGCATCATGTTTCCTTCTGGAGCATCAGTGAATGTTTGAACCTTTTTTAATAGTAGTGTTTGAATCCCTCAATTGTCCTCAGTGTGAAAAGATGGATCTCAAAATCATACAGTCACTGCTGAAAGGGTTCAAATATGCAGAAGATGCTGGAAAACTGAAGAATCTGCAAGACATGGAGGATTTTTCTGAAGAACAGCAGGCAGTTTAACTGTTCAAAACAAACAAGGGACTTTTTTTTTTTTTTTTTTTTCGTCTTGTGGACTAAATGTAAACATATTTTATGTCAAATATCTTAATCAGGACAGTACTAAATAAAAGAACATGCATTTTGTATGATCTCTCTTATTTTGTTAACATCACTCACATTTTCTCAGATTCTGCAAGGGGTTCACAAACTTTCAAGCAGCACTGTATATTTAACTAATATTTTATTTAATAACTAATATTTAAGTAGTTAATTAATTGTATTAGTTAAATAGATAAAAGTATTTGAATAATTTGTTAAATGTATATAAATATTTCCTTTGTGTTGTTTCGGTAACACAATATTATACTTTTAGATATTTGAGTATGTTTATGTATAACTTGCTACAAAAAATATTATTTACAGAAAAGTAGTTCTAAAGTATAGCATATTTTGTACAGAAACATAATACAAAATAAAATGTATATATATAATCTAATATTTTAATTTCTTTTATTTAAACATTGTATATTTTTATTTATTTTATAATGTTTCTGTAACACAATGTTATACTTCATTTTAGTTATTTTTTGTGCTGTTACCTGTCAAAAAATACTTTATTAAAGATACTTGATATCTATATATATCTATATATATATACACACACTATTTACTGAAAAGTACTATTTAAAAATACAAGTAAAACTGCAAAATGTTGCAAGAAATGTTCCACTCGTACAAGTTTTTGCATCATGTTTCTGTAATTAAATGACTTTATTATGGATGTGTTTGTTGTGTTGTAGGTGGATGGAGGTGATCCGCAGCGCCACCTGCTCATCCAGTCACATCCGCTGTCTGAGCCGCAAAGAGCCACACATCTACTGACCAAAGACAGCCTGAACACACACACACACGTCAGGTTCTCAATCAGGTCCTCTCTACACACTTTAACACGGTTCTTATGGAAGTTTTTTATGTGCTATATCGTCGTTTCACTTTATTGAAAAATTGAGAAGGCTTTGAAGGGTTGAGCTGGAGGTCAGTGCCAGAAACACACACACACTATCATCACAACATCAGGTCAAAGCCAAACACTTCCAGATCTACAGCTCCTTTCGATGTGCAAAGACACGATATCCTCGTTAGTAAACTACAGTCCTCCTTCATGAAACACGAGCTAATTTGTGTAAAACATGCATCAAATTGACAAGAATGCTTTCAGGAATGGTTTATTGAATTAAATGCAATGGTTAAGTTGAATGCGATGGTTTGTTGTTATGGATGTTTTATTGATTTGTATGTGAGAGTGCTTTATGAATGCTTTATTGGATGCTACGGTGCACGTGAGACTGGTTTTCTGGAATTGAATGCGAGGGTTTATCCTGAGAAAGGTTTTATGAACGGTTTACGTATGAATTTGTTCTGCTGGTGTTTCATGAATGAGGCCCGATGCCTGTAAACGCTGTCAGTCAGATGTTCATCTCTGGACTGTTTTTATTACTGACTTCTGGTCTGATGTTTCGCTTTCTGTCTACATCTCAGTGATACAAAAAAAACCTGGGAAAAGAAGTGCAGGTTATTTTTCACCCCAAAAGTTATAGGGAATTTTTTTTTTATTTTATTATTTTTCATTCATTAAAAAATAGGTTATTTTTGGACTTTTTTTGGCATTTTCATGACAGTTTGCCATGAAATTTTCATTATTTTAATGCAAAACAATGAATAGTAAAAATTTTAGTTTACATAATGGTATTATTTGTTGTGCAGGATTACATTTATTCTGATTTTAGTAATAATAAAAGGAAACTGTATGATTATCATTACTGTATTAGAAAAAAATAGCATGACAATATCAAAATAATGGTAATAAAAAAACGTATTTCTCCTGAAAATAAGCTTATTGTTTTGCTGCAAAATAATGTTTTACTTTACAAATTTTTGGGCGAAATGTTATTTTGCACCAAAACAACACGTGTGTTTTTTGAAGAATATTTTTTTTTTTCATGAAAAATAGGGTATTTTTAGAACCATAAAATTTTAGTTTTTTTTTTTTTTTTTTATTACAATTTGTCCTGAGATTTCCTTATTGTCATTCAAAAATATATAGTACAATTGTTAGTTTACATAATGGTATTATCATTTTCTTTCCGATTTTAATTACAACAATACTGTCTATGATTTTCATTACTGTATTAAAATAAAATAAAAAAATAGAGAAACAAAATTGTCATGATAATGTCATAAGGAAAAAAAATATTTCTTAAAAAAAAAAAAAAAAAAAAAAAGGTTGTTTTGGGGCAAAATAAGGTTTCATTTTTCACACTTACCGTTTTAATTTTTTATGCAAATAGTTTTTGGGGTGAAATGACCTGGTCGTCCCGTAGACCGCGTCTATGCACAAGCTGGATTTGTAATGTTTTAGGCCTGAGATGTGCGGCACACGCTGCCTTCAAGCGTTTGTACCACTCTCAAACCTTTCTTTTGTAGGATGTCATTTTTATACAAGTTTTGATACTAACTGTGAAGCGCTCCACACACTAGTTCTGTGAGGGATCAGTACACAGTCCCTCATAGTTAGCCATTATTCTGTCATGCTGCAAGAAAAAAAAAAAAAAAAAAAAAAAGGAAGCCGGCTGCCTTTTGTCGAACTGCTTGAGTGCCAAAATTATTCTCTTTAATCATTTTTTAAGCATTTGGACCATTTTAATTCTTTCTTAATTCATAAATATATATTAAAAATCACAATATGGATTATATGTTGAAAGAAATGTATGTTTGACAGTGCGTGAATATGTTCAGAATAAATCCATATATATACAGATGTGCTGCATTTGTCGTCATTTACATAAAACAAAAGAAAGCAACACAAATGAGAACATTCTGAGTGAATGATTTCATTGTAGAGTGCAGTTTAGAAAACTCATAATAATAAACACTTCTACAGCACTTGTATAAATACACCTGATATCTAGATATACAGCACTGGAGTGTTTTGCTATAGTGCACTACACATTTATTCAAGAGTCCTATCTACAGTATATATAAGACTGTTCTCTTTCCTTTTACAGCTGAATCTTCTTCAAGCCTTAAAATATTTACTTATTAATTTACCGTGAACATAGTTTATGGTAACTATATACAGTATTTATATACCACAACATTAATATACCATCTGACAGCATTAAAAAGTCCAAAATGAACTTGAGTGTCAATAAATTAAAAAAGGGGTTTCAGTACCAAATAAAACCAAATGATCAGATACTGGAGTGTAAGTGTAATTTTTTTTTTTTTGCGATATGAAATACTTCTCACATTAATCTAACAAACTACCTAAATACATTACCTAATTTTTGCCTCTTGTCATTAACAAAATGTTTTTAAAAAATCAATGCAATTAAAAAAAATTAGTAATTGTAGTCTGATTACGAGTATTATAAAATAAAGTAATCTAATTACAAGTACTTAATTTTTGGAACCTGATTGCATATTTCAGATTATATGTAATTGGTTATTTATTTGGTAAATTGATGTGAGCGGTGTGGTCAGATGTTGATTTTTGACTCTGGTAAGGAGTACCTGTTCAGTCATTACTTACGGCTCGTGAACAGTGGCGGCTGGTCAACAATGACTTTATATGCAATTCTTTACTATGTCAATTTATTGAACCTTTTAAATCTTTAAACTGAGATCTTAAAGGATTTGCTATCCTGTGGCTCCCTCGTGTGGATAACTTTAGTACATGGCCTGCATCTCTGAAACACATTAATATTAATGGCTAATATTTAAAAAAAATAATAACAAATTACCACCAGCCACCACTTCTCATGGATATCCATTACGCACAATATTTGAGTCCGTGATCACCGTTCGTATCATAACGGTCATATGAACCCGAGTGGCTCCAGAAACCAACATATGTAGATGCTTCCAGGCTTCAGTGTGTTTTCTCCTTCACCGTTCTGCACCTCCAGCTTGATCTTGGTGCGTTTCTTTGGACGTTCTTCAAACTCGTCCAGAAAGTCCAGCATCTTCTGGTCCACGCGGTAGATCTCACTGTAGACGCGCTGACCCGTCCCGGGCACGTTGAGCACAGCCATTTTCATACAGTAGAAAAAAAAAAGTTGTAGGAAACTTCAGCTTCTAGGCCTTAGACTTTCATACATTTGTCACTCATATGCAAGGAAATAAAACATAATCTCATTGTCAACAGAAATAAGCATTTAAACATTATTTATTATCTTACATCACCCACTAAATACGTATGACTTATTTAAGAAACCATTTTTCTCACATACCAAACTAAATATCTCCTGTCCGAAACATGTCTGATGATGAAAGTGTAATTGAATATTTTTTTGGGGGGGTTCACAGGTCACAAGGTCAAATGTTGAGGTCATGAGTGGTGTAAACACTCTCAATAATCTTTGTTTAAAGGCAAAATTACATCACGACAAATGTTCATGTCGTTGGTCCTTAGTTCCATTGAACTGCATCCCTGACCGACAAACAGAGTGAGGAGAGACAGACAAGACGATGGGAAGATTTAGTTTCGAAACTAAATACATTTTTAAATGGAAATGGATTTTTAAAAGACTTGACTTTTGCCATTTGTCTAAGTTGATTTTGAGATATATATATATATATATATATTCGTTCCTTATTCGGTTCTACACAATGTTTCCCGATTTCTACTTTTTTAAAACTTTGTGTAATTTATTTTATTTCAATGTGTATGCCGTGCCACCAACTTTCTTATTCGTTTTGCTAATTAACGTTTTATATTTTTTAGGCCTATTTGGTTCCACGGTGTTAACTGGTTTTCAGGTTTTTTTAAATATATTTAAACTGTTATTTGTTATTTTATAATAGGCATATAGAATGGTGTATTTTTATTGGTTTTTATTTTTTAATTTGTATTAAAGTTCTAAAGGTGAAAGTAAAATACACACGGGCATATATAAGGAAAACGAGGATGTATGATATAATGGATCCTTTCATTATCCAAAGATCAAACTGTGAGTTTGGGAAAAGACAGGAAGAAACACGTTTGTCAACTGAACAAAAACTGCTGAGAGTCGCAAAGCACTTCCGCCTTTCAACTTAGGAAATTACGCAATCATGACATGATTGAGGGATGAGCGAGCTTTGATATACAGGTGCATCTCAATAAATTAGAATGTTGTGGAAAAGTTCATTTATTTCAGTAATTCAACTCAAATTGTGAAACTTGTGTATTAAATAAATTCAATGCACACAGACTGAAGTAGTTTAAGTCTTTGGTTCTTTTAATTGTGATGATACAAAAACCCACCAATTCACTCTCAACAAATTAGAATACTTCATAAGACCAATAAAAAAAAAACATTTTTAGTGAATTGTTGGCCTTCTGGAAAGTATGTTCATTTACTGTATATATTTACTCAATACTTGGTAGGGGCTCCTTTTGCTTTAATTACTGCTTCAATGCGGCGTGGCATGGAGGTGATCAGTTTGTGGCACTGCTCAGGTGTTATGGAAGCCCAGGTTGCTTTGATAGCAGCCTTCAGGTCATCAGTATTGTTGGGTCTGGTGTCTCTCATCTTCCTCCAGTAACACCATGGTCACTGAACCAGCTTTTGGTACCTTTGGCAGTGTGGGCAGGTGCCAAGTCCTGCTGGAAAATTAAATCAGCATCTCCATAAAGCTTGTCAGCAGAAGGAAGCATGAAGTGCTCTAAAATGTCCTGGTAGATGGCTGCGTTGACTGTGGACTTCAGAAAACACAGTGGACCAACACCAGCAGATGACATGGCAGTCTGAGCGTGGAGACTCTTGATGCACTGACTCCAGCTTCAGTCCACTCCTTGTGAAACTCTCCCAAGTGTTTGAATGATCTTTGCTTGACAGTATTCTCAAGCTTGTGCACCTTTTCCTACCCAAATTCTTCCTTCCAGTCAACTCTGCATTTAATATGCTTTGATACAGCACTCTGTAAACAGCCACAGCTTTCAGTAATGACCCTCTGTGACTTACCCTCTTTGTGGAAGGCGTCAATGTTCGTCTTCTGGATCATTGCCAAGTCAGCAGTCTTCTCCATTATTGTGGTTTCAAAGAACAAGAGATACCCTGAATGTATACTGTAGAGATGGTCATTAATTGAAACGCAAATGTAAATATTATAATATTTTGAGATATTGATTTTTGACCTTCATGAGCTGTTAGCTCTAATCATCAAAATTAAAACAAAAAACTTTTGAAATGTTTTACTTTACATGCAATGAATCTAAAATATATGAAAGTTTCACTTTTTGAAATAACTCACAAGAAAGAAATTAACTTTTTCACAACATTCTAATTTATTGAGATGCACCTGTAAACATTTTAATTATTTCTTAATGCATATGTATATACTACTAATAATAATTATATGCATATGCATTAAGAAAGAATTAAAATGCTTTAAAAAAATAATTTTGACCAGCAGTTTGACAATGGCAGCCAACACACACACACACACATTAAATGTTGGCAGAAATGTATGTTTGACAGTGCGTAAATATTCAGAATAAAATAATACACATCTGTACAGTAATACGGTACAGATGTGCTGCATTTGTCATCATTTACATTGATTTGCAAAAAAAATCCAAACCTGAACATTCTGAATTAATTCTTTTATTGTAAATTGCAATTTAGAAAACTCAAACACTTCTATAGCATATACAAATAAAACAAAAACAGTAGTACAGCATATGTACAAATACACCTGATAGTGTTCTGCTAGCGCTCTACATTTATTCAAGATAATCTTTAATGTTTTATATATTATATTAGATTGCTCCCAGCTCCTTTTACAGTTGAACCTTTTGCAGTTCTTTGAATGTATATTTCTTACAAATCTGCCCTGTGATCATGGTACTTTTTATGGTACCACAACATGGCACACCATCTGATACTATATACAAATCAGGATCCAAAATTAACACTTGCTAAGTGCCACTAAATTAATCACAGAAAAAAAACGTTTAAAACTAAATGATCAGGTACCGGAGTGTAAATGTAAATCCTAGATCCGAAGTTGATCTAGGACGCCCCAAGTTTTTTGTTTTTTTTGTGTAAATACTGGGAATAAAATCACAATGCCACCATGTGTAACTGTGTTGTGACAAGTTTCCCTGAGAGACATGAAGACCAAAACCAATCAAAACTAGTATGTTTACTAATTGTCTCCTGTCTTCTACAAAAAAAAAAAAAGAGAGACAAGGCTCATTTTTACTATAGCAAACTCAGCACAAAGAAAAATAAAGTACAATAAATCAAAACACTTGTTGAAATAAAAACTAGTATATTGCCTAATTTTTGTCTCCTGTCTATCATAAAAACAATTTTCAAGGAATATAAAATACATCAAATACTTTGTCACTTATATGCAATGAAATGACTCCAACTTTTTTTTTCCTGTGATTAATTTATTGGTACTTAGCAAGTGTTCATTTTGAATCCTGATTTTTAATGTAGTATCAGATGGTATGCCATGTTATGGTTCCTTTTAGAATTGACTGTACAGGTACTGCTTACCAGGGTAAAAAATGTTAGTTTTGGACCCTGGTAAGTGGTACCTGTACAGTCATTACTCAGGGCTTCTGTCCTCAGGAAACACATATTTCAGTCTGTGATCACTGTATGCATCATAACTGTCATATGTTTGGTCCTGGAGCCACTCGGGTTCATATGTAGTCGTGCTGTACACAAACGCCTCCTCGATGCTTCCAGGCTTCAGTGTGTTTTCTCCTTCACCGTCCCCGTCCTGCACCTCCAGCTGGATCTTGGTGCGTTGGTACCTTTTTGGACAGCCTTCAAACTCATCCAGAAAGTCCAGCATCTTCTGGTCCACGCGGTAGATCTCACCATAGACGCGCTGACCCGTCCTGGGCTTGTTGAGCAGGAAGGGGATGTTGTATTTGGTGGCGATCACGAGCGGGTATGGCTCTACAGTTCGAGCGCGAGCGAGGAACTTGGCCTGACCGTTGCCAGGGTCCAGCATCCTGAAGTAGTTGGGTTGGTCTTTCTTCAGCGTGCCGTAGACAAAGACACGAGCCATGTGAACCACGGGACAGGCCACACTGACAATGAGCTGTGGAGAAAGAGACACTCATTAACATTCAAAATCAATTAAACTAGAAAACAACCCTGTATTCTCATAATAAATCAATCTACATAAATTGAATGACCCAAGTTAGATTTTCTGTGGAGAAGATAATTGACATTTCATTACATAAGTTTTCCTTTCTCTTTGGAGTGTTACAAGCTGTTCGTGCTTTTTATTTCTTAGTTTAATGTGTGAATTTCTGTCATGATGGTTCTTTTCCATAACAATGAATGTGGTAACAAAGGTGGTTCTTATTATTATTAAGTCTTTTTCCGGCTCAGACTGCTTAGGTTAAGCTTATGGGGCTGTCACGTTTTGAACGAATGACTCGATTCGAAAAACCCAGACTTGAAACAGGTGAACTAATTCCAGGACAGAACCTATAGGATGTTGCGCATGCGCGACTGAACGAATCACTCCCTGAGACGACTCGTTCTTCCCGAGTCACTTTAAAGATTCGTTCAAAATGAACAAATCGTTCAAGAACGACCCAATTTAGTGTTGATCAGGCACTGCGCCAGAATGTTCTCTCTACCGGGGCTAAAGGGGGGCTAGACCAATCTGTATATAGAGCTGAAATGACCTTTAAATCGGACTCTGTTAACCGTTATAGTGGTGAAATAGTGCCATATACATGCACATTTAATAAGATGACGACCAAACTACTTTTTACGTTCATATTTCAGATGGTAGTAATTTCAAGGGGGACTTATATTCTTTATTTTTAATCAACCAAGCTGTCATATGTTCATTTAAAACTACATATGATATTGCCGTTTTCTGTAGCTACATGAAAACAACAACAACGAGCAGATGAACTCTTATGATATGACACATAAATTATGATCGTATTAAATCATAATTATTATGCAAACACACCACACATGCTTCACCATCCAATAAAGATCTAGAAAACGGTTTCTCTTACCGGCAACACAGTGGATCTTTTCATTAATCAAAGATAAAAGTGTGAGTTTGGGAGAAAACAGGACTTCAACTTCCTCCTCCTCCTCCTTCTTCTTCTTCTTTTGTGGAGGTTGGCAAACTAGCTTATACTGCATTTCCACCACCTACTGAGATGGAGTGTGGAGCATCAATGGAAATACATAATATTTATTTTTTCTATTCTTTTAATTAAATTTGTGACCTTTAAAAATTTTGAATAATATCTTGAAAACTTGTGATGGAATTTTTTAGTAAATTCTGAAATGACAAACCACTTGATTTGATTTACAGTCTGAGTATCTGCACTGTGTCCTGATTAAATACTGCCACTAAACTGAGAAAAGGTCAAAAAGCCTCTGAGAGTACAGTTAAATATTGCTACTGCACTGAAAATCATTAAAAATACATTCAAATAAAGTTTTGTGGTTATTGCGAGTACAGCTGACATAAAAAGCTTTTTTCTAGGCTTCATTGTGTATATGGGGTGCAGTCAAACATGTATTCATTCTTATTATTATTTTTTTTTAAACGCATTATTTTTCACATAATTCAACTTTATTCCACACCTCTCTGATAAACACCCCGATTATTTCATGGTTTTATGAAGCCCCTCCCTCAGAAATGCGTAATGGGCTCTGATTGGTCAGCTGGTCCAGTGTGTTGTGATTGACTAACTGAACATCCCGCCCCTTACCTCAGCAGCATGTGCTCCGGCGTGTATTGTAAACAATGGCATCATCTATATTGCTTATCAATTTGAGCCCGAATGAGATGGAGAGGATATTAGTGAAGAGGATCGCGCAGAACCTGTGCAAGCATGGCTTTTAATGGTAAAGTTTTTTTTTGTTTGTTGTTGGTTCATACTTTTAGATATGCTGTTATTTGAAAGTGCTACTGCTTCTGTTAGATTTTAATATACGCTTTATCCTAATTAAAGCCTTAATACAGCATGGCAACTGCACACGCTTCCATGTATAACGCTTCTCATTGATGTGTGAAAATGAGAAAAAGTGTATAATTGGAACAGTTTGTTGGAGCTGATCTGACGATCTGAATGAGAGAGAGATGCAACAGGAGTGACAGTATTATGAAGCACTGCTTTAAACATATGATTTTGAAACTTGTAAATCCATTAAAATCGTTAGAAGACAAAATCGCGATTCATATATGAATAGATTATTACGCCCACCCCTAGATTTCTCTTCCTCTTCTCTAAAGCAGCACAGCATGGCCTCGCCCCCTTCGTTACGTGTTCTCGGGGGCGGGGTTTATCTGGGTCCGTGACGTATCGGACCCGGGAAGTAACTCGTTGTAGTCCCTTACCAGTCGTTTTTGTAGTCATTAAACTGCCAGACGATATCTCCGTTTCCACTGAACTTTCAGCATTGTAACTTTGCAGATATTGTTTATGCTTTAACAGCAACATTACACACAAACTAACGTTAAAAAAGTGAAATCGCAATCAACCACCCCTTTAAATAGATAAATATATATTTTTATTTCTAAGATAAGGTGACATATACACATTTCCTAATACCTTAAAGAATAATAAAATAATAGAATAATAAAATGATTGATGAAATGGGATGAAAAAATACTCAAAATATATATTTTATTTTAGTTATACAAATTCTTTTAATAAATAAGTAAAACATGTTTTTAAAATCTTTAAATAACTTAAGTTGTAATCTTTTTTTTTGTCGTTAAAGAAAAATACCAAGACTTACAAAAAAAAAAAAAATTTTAGTATATAGTGCTGTCAAACAATTAATCGCATTCAAAATAAAAGTATGTGTACTGTGTTTATTTATTATGTATATATAATATAAATACACACACATACAGTATATATATTGAAAATATTTACATGCATATACATTACATTATTATATTTTATATTATATATAAATATATTTAATATATAAACAAATTTTTCTTAAATATATACGCATGTGTTTGTATTTATATATACATAATAAATATAAACAGTACACGCTCATATATTATGTAAACAAAAACTTTTATTTGAATGCGATTAATCATAATTATTCGTTTGACAGCACTAATATGTATAAATATAGATTCTATACATTCATTTAATTAATAAAGTTATAATAACATTTTGATCAATACACATCAATTGCTTTTATTCATCAACTGGAAACTCAGACCCCACAGAAAGTGCTGGCTTTTATGTAGCCAGCAGCTGATAATTGTCAGAGCAATAATATTTAGTTTCTGAGACTTGTGCATGAATGTTTTTGTGTGTGTGTGTGTGTGCTTTAAGATGCATAAAATGTAAAGGAAAAGATTTGTCTTAAACCTTAAAGCTCTGGAGGAACCCAGCTGAGTATTTCTGGGCGATTCTTTGAGAAATGGCCTTGTTAATGCTGTGGCCGCCCGCAGGGCATCTGAGCTTCTGGACGTCGTTTGAGTCGAACGCAGCAGGAGATGAGATTTAGATTTGCTTAAAAGTCTTAGAGCTTGAAAAAGATGGATCGAGCACATTACATGACGAAACGGCTGACGGTGCAAAACATCACAGGAGTTCAATGAGCCGTTTACTGTATTTCTGCACATCATCCATCCAGTGATTTATACACGACACTTCTGTGATTTAATGCGTTTAACACACGTGTCAGCATCTGACTGACAAACACAATCTGAGTCGCCTAATAAACACACTTTAGTGAGAAACACTCATGCATGAGGCCAAAAGTCTCAGAATCTGGGCTTTCCCCCCGTTTTAACCCATACAGTAAATAATGTTTTAAGAAATGTATATTTAAATAAATAAGTAAATAAATAAATAATCTAATGATATGATTTAAAAAAAAATTATATGTAATGCATAGTTTTAAATGACAAACAACAAAAATAATAATAATATATAAATAATTAAACATGTTTTCAGATAATTAAATATAAATATATTTTGCATTGTCTTATTTTGATTAAAATATTGATTAATAATACTACTACTAATAATAATAAGTATTATTATTATTAATGTATATTACAGCAATAACAATTATTTTTCCAATTATCATAAATTATATTAATTCAATATTATATTTTAGAAGCTGCGTAGTAACAGAATATTTTAACTTCTGAACTTTCTGATGTCAGTCAGATGAACACATGAATATAAGTCACACTCTAAAATAGTAATGAAAAACTAAATTATGAAAAAATACAAAACTTTGAAAATTGACTTCAGATATAAAATAAATGGAGGTCGTAACAGACTGTCCCCTTCAGTGTGTTCAGTCTGTGGTTTAATGCAGTGTGGGACTGTGATATCAGGACGAGCTGCGGGAGCAATAAGAGCAGATGTGCAGCTTCACTGCGTCATCAGTTATTGTCCCAGAGCGACGAACATGTCCCAATATTCCAGAGACACTGACATTGCTTCTGTGTTCAACAGCAGCCACACGACCCATTTAGCAACGCATTATCATCAGCGACGACATCACTTTCTGTACAGGGAACTATGACCAGAAATCAACTCAGTGAACAGAAGTGCATAACCTTCAGAAAGCACAGAATTTAGGAGGTTATTACAAAAACATTTGAAATTAAATAAACCTAATATATAAATATATATAAAAAATAAGAATCTTACTTTTTTTCTAATTTTCATTTAGTTTAATTTAAGTACTAAGACTTACTAAAAATACTAACTAAAATAAAATACATAATAAAACTAAATAGACATATTAAAAACAAAATATACATTATAAGGCTATAATACTGTTGAGCCAGTAGTAAGGCTACAATAATAAACAATAAATATTATTATATATTATTAAAATATAGAGGTATAAAAAATAACAATAATAATGACAGCAATAACAAAAATATTTCAATGTTATTTTACTAAAATTACTGAAATTAAAATAACCTAAACAAAAATAAAATATTATAAAAAGTAAACAGACATAGTAGACATATTTAAAACAAAAACACTATATAACACTATAATAATACTGAGCTGGTAATAATAATAATAATAATAAATAGTAATAAATATTAGAATATTGAAGCATCATATATACATATATATATATATATATATATATATTTACATAAATATAAATGTTATTTCACAAAAATTACTAAATGTGAACAGATATAAAAAATAATAAAAATGGAATAGACATATTTAAAACAAAAACACTATAAAATAGCACTTTAATAGTGCTGGGTGAACAGTAATGGTATAATAATAATAAACAATAAATAGTATTATTATATTTAATAATAATAATAATAGATATTTTACTAAAATGTTAAAACAAGGAAAATAACTAAACTAAAAATAACTAATAAAATAACTAAACAAAAACTGAAATAACAATTAAATAGACACATTTTATTAAAAAATAATATAAAAAAAGATCACAAAAAAATAAACTAAAATTAAAATAAATATAAAAATAAAATCTAATTAAAATATTAATAAATACTAAGATAATATTATAGCGGTTAATTTTCTATAAGTAGAATTGTTGCAACATTACAAATCAATATTGAAACTGCATAATGCAATCTCTTTAACGAGACCCAGAAAAGAAGGAAACATAAGCTGCATGTCTCATCTAAAGCATGATGAAAGTAAGAACAAATGACTTGTGTTGTGATTATATTATATGTGCTTGATGATTAGAGGTGCTCATGATCTTCAACATGAACTCAGGTGTCACAGAATGAAGATCAAACACCTTCACACTGAGAGGAAATACACAAAACAGAGGAAAGAAAAACAGATTGCATTGAAGCATCTGCTGAAGTGTCATTCAGGGCTTTCAGAGGTGAGACGGTCGCTGTGCCGTGATGTTGAACTCATTATTACAAACACACAGCCAGATGTTTGAGAGTCAAAGCAGCAAGGACACACTCATACACACCTCCATCCTGCAGCTACAGACATACAGCGGAAAAAATACTGTGTTTGACTGTGCAAAACTCACTGCTACAATGCAAAGGTGTTATAGGGTGTGTTGCTAAGTTGTTGCAAAACTTGTGACCACCTAGCAACTACCCACAACACACTGGAAACTTTAGCAACCATATAGAAAAGCCCTAGCAACCACCCACAACACCCTGACAACCATACAGCTAACCACAACATCCTAGCAACCACCCCAACACCCTAGTAACCACACAGCTACATGCTTAAAATTATTTGGAAAACCTTAGTGACCCTTTAGAAAAACCCAACAACCACCCACAACACCCTGACAACCATACAGCTAACCACAACATCCTAGCAACCACTCACAACACCACAGCAACGACACAGCTACACATTTAAAAATTATTCTGAACATCTTAGCAACCATTTAGAAAACCCTAGCAACCGTCCACTACACCCAAGCAACCACACAGCTACACATTTAAAATTATTGAGAAGAACTTAGCGACCATATAGAAAAACCCTAGCAACCACCAACAAGACTCTGACAACCACACATCTAACCACAACATTTTAGCAACCACCCACTACACCACATCATCCACACAGCTACACACATAAAATAATTTAGAACACCTTAGTGACCAGAAAAGCTCTAGCAACCACCCACAACAAACAGGAAACCTTATAGCAACCATATAGAAAAGCCATAGCAACCACCAACATTACCCTGGCAACCACACAGCTAACCACAAAATCCTAGCAACCACCCCAACACCCTAGTAACCACACAGCTACATGCTTAAAATTATTTGGAAAACCTTAGTGACCCTTTAGAAAAACCCAACAACCACCCACAACACCCTGACAACCATACAGCTAACCACAACATCCTAGCAACCACTCACAACACCACAGCAACGTCACAGCTACACATTTAAAATTATTTGGAACATCTTAGCAACCATTTAGAAACCCTAGCAACCGTCCACTACACCCAAGCAACCAGACAGCTACACATTTAAAACCATTCATAACACATTAGCAACCATATAGAAAAGCCCTAGCAACCACCCACAACACCGTGGCAACTGAAAAACAACACTTTTAAAAGTGTGAATTCAGAATATTTTAACAATCCATATAGAAAAGCCCTAGCAATTACCCTAGTAACCACCCACAACACCTTGGTTGCTATGGTTATGCTACATGGTGGCTAGGGTGTTGTAAGCATCTGCTCAACTTTTCTTTGGGAAACTTAAAAGTTGGATTGAATGATCAGGGCTTTTATCACTGCATTGCATGTTTATGCGGCCTAATTTCACAAATGAACTCATAAAGTTCAAATTTATGATAATGTATTTTGATGTTGCATTCTAATGAAGGCAAATAAGCATTATTTGAATATCGCTCGTTCTGTTCATCTACTCTTCCTCCAAACACACAAAAAGCTTCAATCAAGCCCTAAAGATGTTTAATGCATGTTGGATTGCGCACAATTTCAGTCAATCCTCTGAGGAGAGACGGAATAATAGATTCAGAGAGAGCCGAGTCTAGTTTCCTGCCTGGCTTAAAACGATGGGAAATTAGGACTCATTTACAGGGCTGTTTGTCTATAAAAGCAATTAGTCTTTCTCTCCTAGGATTCAGATCACAAGGGAACGTATGAATGAGGAAGAGCTTCGTTTGCCTCTTTTATTGTTCATGCATATGGGAAAAACATATATATGGGATTTGAACTCACAAACTTCTGATTTGGAGGCAAACGTGTGAAGCCTGTTTCTACCAATAAAAAAAAGAGAAAATAAATACATTTATAAATTTATTTATTTTAGAGGTTATTGCAAATGTTTACCTCACAATTCTGCATTTCCCCCCATTTTTCTGACTTCTCACAATTGTAAATTTATATTTAGCAAATTTTGACTTTTCTCACAATTCTGAGATTATATCTTGCAATTATGATTTTTTTCTCATTCCGACTTGTCTCGCAATTGCGAGTTTATATCTTGCAATTCTGACTTTTCTCGCATTTATGAGTTTATATCTCTCGCAATTCTGACTTTTTCCCCCTCGGACGTATAGATATAAGCTTGCAATTGTGAGTTATAAAGTCCAATATTTCTCGCAATTGTGAGTTTATAACTTGCAATACTGACTTTTTTCTGTGGGTTTATATATTATGCCATTTAGACTTTTTTCTTGCAATTCTGACATTTTTCTCGCAATTGTGAGTTTATATTTTTCATTTCTGACTTTTTTTTTAGTTTATATCTTGCAATTCTGACTATTCTCGCAATTCTGCTGTTTTTCTCGCAATTATGCAATTTTCTTGCTATTGAGGAAATTCTGGTGTTTTTTGCAAGATTCTGTTGCAATTCTAAATTGCAAAACTTAATTACTCACAATTGCGAGTTCTGATATTATCTGGCAATTCTGAGAAGAAAACGTCAGAATTGCGAGATATACGCTTGAAATTGCAAGAAAAAAAGTCAGAACTGTGAGCTCAAAAATTGCAATTACCTTTTTGATTTTTGATTTAGTGGCAGAAATGGGCTTCTATACTAATGCATCACTAATGGACTGCAAAAAATATACTGAGAAACGGGAGGACCCAGAATGATGAGGCCTATTTCTGGGATTATGTTCAAATGTAAAAACCACCAAAACAATCAAACATTTGTTGTCGTTACATCAGCTGACAGGATGTTAAATTGGGACGTGATGTTTGCATAGAGACTGAATGAAGACTAGAGTGATGAATGGCATGATGTAAATCAATACGCAGTTATGAGGGCAAGTTAATTGATTTTATTAATGAAGTGCGTCATACTCCACAAGACAAACAGATTGATAATTATCATCTGCTCTTGAGCTTTACAGAGCAGAGATTAGATGAGGTCTGCGCTCATGTCAATATGATGTCATATGAGCACTGCTGAGTGTGTGTGTGTGTGTGTGTGTTACTCATGCATGCAGATCATGTGCTGCATTCATCTGGATGTGCAGCAAATGTCTTCATTCTTAATTTAACCTTTATTTAAGCAGGCAAATATCATAAAAACAAGATTCTACCTAACTGGCAGGTTATTTTAGTATTATTAATATTCAAATATATATATATTTTTTAATACTTTGATTTTTCAACGTATTTTCGAACCAGTATAAAATTTATAAATTTTTAGTAGAATCTACTTTATACAAAATCTTTACATTTATACATTTACATTTAAGTTTTAGTAATTTATCTAATGTTGCATTTTTTTACATTTTTATTTATTATTAATATAATTTTTTAACATTGCATTGTAGGATACAGTATTCCACCTACTGTACTGTTGCATACTGCACATTCTGACAAATGCATTAGATCATCCTAGTATTCTTATAGAAAATATGCATAAGCACAGAAACTGTACAATAAACTATCTACATTAAAATGCAACCAGAAATTAATTGCACTCCAAAGCCGTTTGAAACGACATGATTCTGCATTACGAGCTGCAGCGGAGAGCTCACATCACAGGCAGTGTAAATGCAATTTGTTTTCTTATGCTTCCAGTTGTTGCTCCGCCTTGTTGTGAATTTCTATGAATATCTAAACAGCACCAGCACAAACATTGCATATATTAACACCAGGCTGCCGTTACCGGTTCAAGCACTAGATGACGCTAGAAATCCATGTTAAGAAGTCGCCATCAGGAAATGAAGGAAAGCAAGAGAAGGTTTTGCTCTAGAAATCTGACCAAATGATTAATTAAAGCCTAAGCCTTCCCTCGGGACTCGACAAACAAATAAAACTAACAACTAGCCTCGGCAGTCGTAACAAGGATTTGGAGCTTCTGGAACTATGCTGATAATATCATTATCAACAACCAAGATATTTGTACAAATGCACAAATTGAATTTAGATTGGGCATGAGGGCCAGAGCATTTCAGCGGCGTGAAATGATTCGATGGTGTGAATAGGGCCGGACTGCAGGAGAGGTCATTATTAATGCATTAAAATCTGCAGAAATCAATAGAAATTGAGCAAAGGGTGCTTAATATGAAGGGTCGGCCCTTGATCACTGTGTGCTTTTTATCTGAGGCCACTTTTCATTTTGGCGGAGCTGCTAAAACAAGCACTAAATGACCACATGATAGATTAAAGTCTATTATAAACAGATAGTTAAAGGTAGTACAGTCGGATTGGATGAGCCACACTCATCGCTGTTGCAAAATAGCTGACGCAAACAAACCCGCATGTCCATTCAGCTCTATATTAAAGCCTGCAGCTCTTCATGTGTCTTGAGGAAAGAGTGCTGGTGCTTTACTAAGTCATCAGATGCAATGTTTTCAGCTGCTGGGCCAGAAAACAGGTGAGGAAATCCCAAACTGGCAATCAGCAAACAACCACATAGCAACGCCCTGCCAATCTCCCATAATAACCTATTTCCATGTTGACAACTTTTGCACTGACAAACACCATTTGAAAAAATGTAACAATCCTTTACTAATCTTTTACATTCAAAAATCAAGTTCACAGATCAGTTCACTGATACTCTTTAAAAATGTAGATTTATAAGAACTGTTAATCCAAAAAAAAAAAATTTTTGACAAATTAAAAATGATAATTTTAATGACATATGTTTTTGTAATAAAATAAAAAATAATAATGTATCACATTATATATAGACAAACAAACAAATAACATTATATACGGCAATAAATAAATAATTTTAATGAGAAATTAAAAATGATAATTTTTGTTACATTTAAATTAATTACAATTTATCACATATATTTTTCAATAAATAATGACAAATTAAAATAATAATTTGTCACATTATACATTTTTGTAATAAATAAATAGATGAAATAATAAATATGACAAATTAAAAAGTATAATATTGTAATCATCTATTAATTTTAATGAGAAATTAAAAATGATAATTTTAGTTATGTAAAATGCATTATAAAATGTCTATTTTTTTCTACACATATTTTAAAGGGGTCACCAAAATTCTTGTAAGTTTCAGTCTAGTCACTGGCTTTGTTTTCAAGTACGCAACTCTAAGGCTAGAAGGGATACGGATGGCGCTACATGGCATTCGCTGTTCTTCAAACAGTGTTGCATTACTGCAGGCGCCCCCTTCTGGATTGGGGGTGAATTGCCTGTATTCGTTGTAAGGCCTCATGCACCAAACCGAGATGTCCGTACTGTGACAGTAATAGAGTGTAAGGTTGTGGGAAACACTGTTTGTGGTTAGTTTAAAAACAGCTTGTATTGAAGGCAGTCTGCTAAAACGACAGCTTTTGGAATGTTCTACTCTTTGATGTCATAGCATGGATAAGCACCGCCTCTGCAGAAGATGATCAACACCTCCTTCTACATCACTGCCTGTTTAGCCCCGCCCCCCGATTTATGCACCATGTTTACAAGAGAGGTGAAGGTGCAAGTCTACGCAGAAACCAAACGATAAAGATGCTCTGAAGACAACAAGACACTGTGGAGAAAAAACCAACAGTATTTGCATTGCCTTCCCTCTGATCCCAACATTAGGAAAGAATGGATTAAATTTATTTTTAATAAAGATCCAGACCCCGCGGATTGATTATTTATGCGTTTCAAATCCCAGCAGCGTTCATCTGTGAGTAATGTAGGCTGTAAAACATACACAACTGTTAGCCAATCACAGCAGCGGGCGTATACTTCCGAGTCTACAATCCACCATGTCTATTCAAACAGAGCATTCTGATGAGAGGGTTAAAAACAGGTCAGATAACAGATAAATATCTTGATAACATTATAAGTGGGCCTCAGAGAACAGTATAAAATAAAAAAACAAAGGTTGTTCATGACCCCTTTAAGTCAAACACAACTAGACACCATTGACAGTACTGACAATATGATTTGAAAACTGCAGTGAAATCAGTGAATAATGACCTAAACGTTGGTCTGTTCGGTCCTCATATAAAGCCATCATATTACTTCAGGAGGCTTGGAATAACATACGAGTTATGCCATGTTTTCATTAGTCATTTTAGAGCTGGACAGTCCTAGTTCTCATTCAGGATATCCTAAAACTCTCCACATCAAGTCTGGTTGAACGATTCGCTTTAAAATCAGCTGATAGACGGACCACTGCTGCGCAGTCCCACAATCCCCTGGGCTGACCGGAGGACAGAGACGTGTACGGACACGCCAGGGCTCTCTAATTGATGTAAACAGAGTAAAGCTGAGTCAGCCTGTAAGCCTGCGTGATCGTGTGCATGTAATGAGCTCCTCTATTACTTGTGTGTGTGTGTGTTTTATTCGTCAATCCCGTGGGCAGACTGCTTGAATTAATGTCAGCTTTTACTCGCCCTCTATTTTTACGTTTGCTAATGAGACATGAGACTGGAGAAATGTAATTAGAATATCCAAATCAATTAGAGCACGTTATTCCTACTGAATCAAAGCTCAATACAGACTTTCAGAATTTTATAACTCGTGTTGTACATAAACGCCAGCACTCCTCCTGTGATATTTCCATTAATGGGTGTAGTGCTTAAAACGTTACGACCACCCCTATTATCTTTACAGCAGCTGTTTTAATTCAAAAATGTATTACGTATTCATGAACAAGAAGAGCTTGTCTAAATCGGATCTGAAAGGCCGCCGCAACAAAACTGTGACTGGCCACTTTACCTGTTGGTTAAAATGTCTTGTTCTGTCTAGTGTTATTTTACTTTACATTAAACTAAATTTAAGTTTATCCCCCCCTCAAAAATACAACCATTATGTATTATCACCAATTCAAAGTGACCTGTTCAAAGTTATGAATGCATGAATGAATAAAAAAAAAAAAGACAAATTAAAAAGTTACATTTGTATAAAACCTTTTTGTTTACTAAAAAGTTTTTTGTACACAAATTAAATCATTAATTAAACAGCTTATCCAAAAATTTGAAGTGGTATTACAATTATTTATGCATGGACATAGCCTAACCATGTAATGAATAAAATCTTGAATTTTGACCAAAAAGCTTCATAATTTAATATATTCTGAGTCTTCTGACGCCACTGTATAGGCTATGATGAACAGACAAAACTGAAGATTTTCAGTGAATACCGTCTTAAATTTCAGTCTGTTTGAAATGCATCCAAAAACACAACAGAACAACATGATGGTGAATAAATTCAGCCAGATTTTTCATTTCTGAGTGAACTATTCCTTTATAAGACTCGTCCGGGCTTTAATTTGCTGCTGAACATCGTCACCTTTGGGAACGTGATAATTTGAGACAGTTACAGTATCTTAAAAAATCTCATAACACATACGTAAAAGTTTCATTAATAACACATTACAGGAGTCAAGTGTCACACCTGCACTTCACATATTTTAAAATACAATACAAATAGGCTAAATACAAAGGTGTCTGAAGTGAGCGGATTTTCTTGATTTTCTTGGTGGTCGGAGTTGGGTGGTTGATGAGTTTAAAGCAAGTAATCTTAGCAACACGTACCGATGCACTAGAAACCAGCAATGTAGCAACCATCCACAAGCACACACATTTCCTTCATAAAATATACTGTGAAACAAACCTCTCTCATCTGTGATAGAATATGATTTAATGCCAATATAAACAGACGATTGTGTAATTGTTCTTATCCTTAAGTAAAGACTGACTGCTTCCCTAACTTAATTAAACAGGCCCTGTGGGAAAGAGACAGCAGGTACTGTGTGTGCTTCGTCTCTTCTGTTGCTTTTACCTGTTTAGGTATCATTTAACTTGTCTTGAAGCTGCTATTTTAATTTCATATTAAAAAAAGTTGCTTAAATGTAGCAAGCTATTTTTTTTTTACCATATAGCTCGCAGACTAACTAGTTACTTTCTCTAAACGAATCATATAGCTTTGGCCCAACAGTGCTGACATTAAAACAAGAGAAAACAAGTCTCAGATGTCAGGGTGAATGCAGGTCAATCAGGATACAAAGGTATTTCATTTAATGCTTATTTTTGTTTCCGTTTACATAGTGATAAGAAGATTATAAGCCAATTAAAATTTCATATTTTAAAACGACGGTAATGATGAATGATCAGAAAGTAATACAGTTTACAAACACAGCAAACATGCATTTTAAAATTAAAAATAAGTACATGTTTCACTTAACAATTTTAGCTCTGTTTTTGATACTTAAGTTAAAATTTGAAAGAAGAAAGGGATGACAAGTGAGTGATAGTACATTTGATTACAAAAATGTTTTATAAAAATATAGAGCATAATGTAACAAAAAAAGTAAAAAGAAAAAAAAATTAAATTAGTTTAAATTCATATTTTGTATTATTTTGTTTAATTTCACTTTACACTAATATATAGGCGACAGTCCACAATGACTGAATACATTTTTTTTGGATAAACTTTTTTTGTTTAATTAAATTATGTAAACATATACAAAAATTTTATATAATACAAAAATGTATGACAAAAATATAACAAAATATTTATTTACAATGAAATAAGTTAACTACATGGAAATAAATTAAGTTAAATTAAGAAATAAATTTAAATTAAAATAACAAAAATAATAAATAAAAACAAGAATGACAAAAGCATGTACAACAAAGCATTAAAATCATGACAATGTTGATTGATTTTATCTTGCCATCAAAATCATTGCAAATATAATATGAAAATTTTGTCTTACAATCATCCACAGACACTATATTATATTATATATTTAACTATTTGGACTAAAGTACTGTTTAATTATGACTGTATTGATATGAAACATGATGTCTGGAAGAAGAGGTGAATGCATCTGATCAAGCATTACACACAGTTACTCTCTTGCATCATAAACTTGGCATTTTTGTGCCCTTGAAGTGCATTGTGGGAAGGGACGCTAGTCGAAAAGGTCATTCCAAATGAAAGTGAGAATGAGAGAAAAAGAGGTTTCGACTGGCTGAGCTGAGCTCTTTCTTACCTGAATCTGTGGCCGTCGTTCTGCAGCTTCAGGGAAGTTTTAGTCTCTTCTCCAGTGAACTCTGCAGATCCTCTTCAGCCTGTAGCTGCTCGACTCAGTGACGTCTGCACTGACTGACTTCATGATAATCAACTGGTGCTGATCTTTAGTTCGACATTTGTTGCTAAAACGCTGGGTTTAAGAAGGTCAGGTTTCAAAACAGGAAAATAACTGGACAATATGTTTTCAAAATAAAACTACAAATTATTTAGTCTATAAGCTCACAAAAAAAAAATCATATTCTGTTTTTAGCAATATTTCATTAATTACATTATGTTTATTGCTTTTGGGACAATTAATTCAGACTTTCTTATATATATGAAGCACCATGAAAGTCTAAATTAATTGCCCCAAGGGGATTAATAAAGCTCTAAACTAAACTAAACTAAACTAAACTAAACCATTCTTAACTTAGACACTGTATTGAATAATACAGTGAAATAATAATAATAATTCAGCTACTGCATTGAATAATACTGTATCTTTTATATTTGTACATATACAATTTTTTATTATCTCTGTCTTGTCCTGTCGCTGTCTTTCTGTCGCACTGTGGAGCTTCTGTCACCAAAACAAATTCCTCGTATGTGCAAACATACCTGGCAATAAAGCTAATTCTGATTCTGAATAAATACTTGGGTTATGTTTGTTTTCTTCTAAAAGAGACGTAAAGTAAGCAGATCTAGCAGTTTTTAAGGCTTTCTTGTAGGAGAGAGTATTTTCCCTCCAAGCAATACGAAATACGTCTAATTTAGTTTTTCTCCAGCTGTGCTTCATTTTCCAGGCTGCTCTCTTTAGGGCCCGAGTGTGCTCATTATACCGTTATAACACAATATAATTCATATAATTATGCATATAGGAAGTTAAGCAAAGTAAAAAATATATAAAATATTATTTTCTAAACTACATAATATACATGTTTATGATGATTATATGCCTAAAGTGAGGCTATTGTCCTGTGAGATCTGATGAAGCTCCGTAAGCGTGTATTTTTGCTGAAGTACAGTAGTCTCTGTGTGTTTGCTGACACATCTACAGCATTACTGATGGTCCCATCACAAAGCAGCACTGCTCGCTGATACATTACCGCTATTTGTGCTAAGATACCTAAAGAAGACTTTGGCTATGTGGAAGTCATCCTTCCATTTAGACAGTTTTGCCTCCTGCAGTATTTGTGCTGGATGACAACCTAGATAGCATGCATTAGCAGAGAGAAGAGCTCAGAGGAGTTTCTGAGAAAGGTTATCATCAAACACCATTTGTTCAGATACGCCACTGTACTGATAACTGCCAGAGAGAGTGTGTGCAATTGCTTCTCCAAGTTCCTCAAGAAAGGTCTCGGGAGGCCAACGCTTTCCTCAGTCCTCAAGGAAGAATTTTGCTAAGAAGTTATTATGAAAGATTTGCAGCCTGTGATCAAAATGTAAGACATGTCTGAAAACGGTTTAAAGCCCCGATTTGGGTCATTGTATTTTTTTTCTTCTTGCAATTAAATAATTAAGATTAAGTAATTTCATTTAAAATAATATAAATGCAATTTAAAATGTAATTTAATTTGATTAAATGTAAAAAAATATATAGTTAAGGACAGAGAGTTAGGGCTAATTTAAAATGTAATTGAATTCTATTAAATTAATAAATGGTAATAATTATTTAAAACAATAAATAAATAAAAATAAACTAACTATTAAAAACAAACAAACAATAAATAAATAACTAGAGTAGATGGTTGGGGCGAGTTGCAATTGGTTTTGAAATTTTATTTTAAAAATAACAGACAAACAAACAAATTTAATTTTAATAAAAAAAAAAACTAGACTAGATAGTTGGGGCTACTGTTATTTAATCTAAACAAAAAACAAGCAAACAAACAAACAAACTATAATCTATAATGTAGTCAAGGCTAGATAATTGGGGCTAGTTGTGATTTTTTTATTTTATTTAATTATATTAATTTTAAAATATAAAAAACCCACATTAAATAAAATCTATAATGTACTCATGGCTAGATATGGGGGTAGTTGCAATTTCATTTAGTCTATCTAAATAAATAAATAGTAACGGCTAGTTGCAATTTAATTATAAATATATTTTATCAATATATACATATGTATACATACAAATGTAAAATTTAGATAAAAATGGAATACAATTCATTCACTTTTTTGTACTATTTTACAGTTAATTTCCACCATGACGAATAAAAAGAAATTCAAATGTTGTCACATGTCACAATTTACATTTATCAAATCTTCCATTTCCTAAACAGACGGAAAATCAACGGTATCTTTTTGCAACTTCTTTTTCAAAAGCACACCAATTCATCCCGTTTGTGGAAATTGTCAGTACTGCTTACTGCTCATTATTAACAGATTCTGAAGAGCTTGATTTAATATGCTTTGACTCTTCTCTTCTCTGTCCTGACCACACCTCATCATTCATTTAACACTTTCACTGTTCATCCTCGCCTGTAGCTCTTAAATTCACTGATGTCTACAGTGAGAGCTAGATGAGAGACTGTATCATTTATGCTCCATTGTGTTAACGCTTCATCCCGACAATGAAGCCATAGATGATAATCAATTGGTATTCATCCTTAGTCGCTGCTGCACAAATGTTGGTCTAGAGGCACTTGAGCAGGACAGTCACATTCACCAGCCAAAATATTCAGCTCTCACACATTAAAATCACATCAGTCTTTGAGAGATGAAAGCATGAGAAAATCTTACTATTGAGAGAAAACATTAGCATTAGCATGCCAAATCAACCTCTGATGTGAAAGTGCAAGTAGCAAGCTTTTTTTTATAATTTTTTTTATTTTAACATCAAATGAACTGTGATTTTAATAAATATGGTTCAATAAAAAGTTCTGATATTTATTAATCCACTTTCATGTAAAAAAAGTTAAACTTATAAACCAGATCAGTCTGTTTTGTAAACAAATAATTTAAACCGAATCACTGAGTTTAACTCGAGAACCATGCAGTTAAAGTCTGATTTGTGAACAAATCTATTAGAGCGAATCCTTGAGTCAGTGAGTTGAACTCGGGAACCGGATCAATCTGATTTGTAAACAAATAATTTAGACCGAATCACTGAGTTAGTGAATTGAATGCAAGAATCTGATCAGTCTATTTTGTGAATAAATCTTTTAGACCAAATCGTTGAGTCAGTGAGTTGAACTCGAGAACCGGATCAGGGCTGCGTTTCCCAAAAGCATCATAAGCCTAAATTGATCGTAGCTCCATTGGTTTCAATGGGTCCTTAATTACTTAAGCTTACAATGCTTTTGGGAAACGCAGCCCAGTCCGTTTTGTGAACAAATCTTTTAGAACAAATCAAACTCTGCGTCCCAATGTGCATACTATCCATCCTATCTACCCTAAATAGTATTGCAAATTATAAATAATGCACATTTTAGTATATATGTGTTATAAACAGACGTAGTCCAAAAGGTTTTCAGCTGTACGGTGTGTGTTTATTTACACGGAACTCTGTTTTTAAAGGTTCATCTGGTTTAAAGACACCTGACAACAGGTCAAACTATGACGATGGAACTTCTTTGCGATTTCATATGACAGATGATGGATGTTTTCAGACAGCCTCCTGCCCTCAGGATTGCGTTATCATCTTGGCAAGGTCAGGAATCGTACAGTTATAACACGACCACAGGTTGACATATTAAAAATGATGAAACCATGGGAAATGGTTAAACCATGGAAAAATTCCAAGGCCAACTTTTGATTGTCTGATAACTTCTTCATATCTTGTGTGTGAGAACCTACACACACAAGAATAGTTATTAGACTAGAAACCAACCATCCACTGGGTGTCATCACCCTAGGGTCTGACGTCGACGGTTCCAGACTCGATGACGACGATGCTGTGGGAGATCACATAAGTAGCTTCAGCTTCCTGTTTTTATTTCTGGAAAATATTTGAAATATTTCTGCACTAATGCGAATAACGTTAGGTGAAAATAACTTACAACCCTCCAGCTGATCTACCACATCCCGTAGCAAACTGGACAACGAATTACTACTTGCTGTCATTTTCGTTGAAAACTCTCATCTCTATCGCTTAGTTGGCCTGACGATTCGACGCGTGAGCTCTCAACCAATGATGCACTGAAGCTACACAAGGACCACCTTCCTCATTTCCATGTTACACACAGAAAAGTACAAATAAACGAATAAATAAATAAATCTAAAAATAAATGCATGTGGGAATAAATCATTCTAAAAAAAATGAATGCATAAAT
The DNA here is from genome assembly GCF_936440315.1 of Barbus barbus. NCBI lineage: Eukaryota > Metazoa > Chordata > Actinopteri > Cypriniformes > Cyprinidae > Barbus > Barbus barbus. The sequence continues at coordinate 33,486,959 of NC_136736.1, read as the reverse complement.
ATATAAATCTAAAAATAAATGTATAAATAATATAAAAATACATTAAAAAAGAATTGGTGAAAAAATTTAAGTTAAAAATGTATAAAAGCAGAAAATAAATTAAGGGGGGGAAATGAATTTTATTACAAATTAATCATTTATTTTATCAAGTCGTTTATTCATTTATTTATTTTCCTATTATCACATTTATTTATCTATTTATTCATTAATATATTTATTTATTCATATTTAATTTATGCAGGTTTGGTCCTCCATAAATAATTCTGTATCTTTCAAAAATGTGTTCAATTCAAGTGTGTATCTCTAGTCATAAAGGTTGCACTTCAGAGTATGTGTTAATATGACATTTAAAATGCAAATGATAAAAAACTGAATACATTTGGTGCTGACATAAAGATATTCACCTGCAGGCCTGTGAGTGAAAAGCACTGGAAAAATGTTCATGATAATTAGTACAAGAAAGAATTAGTGCCACACCATTTGAAGCACAAAACAGCATGTCAGGGAATTCTTCATCATTCATTAGTTTGAGTAATTGCAAACAGCTTTCAGATAACACAGACTAAACCAAAGTCACTTATCAGAGCAAATGTTATTGCACTCTCTGGTCACGGGCAGAATGATTTTACCGTTCGCTCTGTATTACAGGAGACGAGCAGAAGTTGAAAGCGTGGCCTAATCCATACGGCAAAAATCATCTGCTTTATTCATAGCACTGTGAGAAATTCACACCGCGTCTGGTGCGAGGAAAGTGCGGTAGAGACTTAAATCACGCTAAATGATTGAAAGCCTCTAACAGCGATGCTGCGTTTCTGAAGCTTAAGTCAATCAATAAGTAAAAAACGGGGAAAAGACAAAGTCGAGAAATTTATCGCTCTCATGCAGCATGCAGAACTTCTTAAGAATCTCTTACGAGCTGATAGTTGAAGACTGAAATAGAAAATAGTGCTTGTGGCTAATTAGATGTAATTAGCTTCAGTTAGTCCAGATGATTCATATCCACCTGTCAGGAACCTCAGCTTGAGAAAACACTCAATTACATCTGTCTTCTACCCCTTCAGGGGGCAATGATCCAGTAATTACAGAGGTACAGCTCTGTAATATCTAAAGGTGAGATACTGTATATTCAAAGCAATATTTACATTCATATTAAATCAACAGACAATAAAGTACGCCGATGGAGGTACAGTGATGCTAGCAGATAGTTATACCATGGTAATCTGGTATATACAGTAGTATTAAATGATTACCATATTCATGTACCATGGTATTTGCATAACAATATACATTATTTTAAGAATACCATGTTTTACAGTGCATCCGGAAAGTATTCACAGTGCTTCACAGTGTTTTCCTAATTTTGTTATGTTACAGCCTTATTCCAAAATGGATTAAATCAAGGGCGTAGGTTTGCTTTGGACATCGGTGGGGACATAGACCCAACTTTCTTCAAAATATATTCCTTTGTGTTCGGCAGAACAAAGAAATTCATACAGGTTTGGAACTACTTGAGGGTGAGTAAATGATGACAGAATTTTAATTTGGGGGTGAACTATCCCTTTAATCACACATCACTTTATTTTCATATTATTGAATTGGACCCAGGATGATTCTGAAAGAATAGGCGACTCTGCTGTTGCTGTAGTAAAGAAACGCGCGCCCATCTGATCGACAGATAAACTGCACGCTCTTATTTCAGTGTTGTTTTTTATTTTGTGGATATTTCAGCCAACAGTTTGTTTTGTACATTCAGTTGAACAACATTAATTTAAAGTAAGATTGTCCGCGGCGACTCAGGACGCATGTTCCAAATCCTGCTGCACCACAGATACCCCTTTTCCACCAAGGCAGTTCCAGTGCTGGTTCAGAGCCAGAGCCTAGTTTCAAACCGGTTCTTTGTTTTTAGACACTCAAAGCACCAGCTCCGAACCAGGAAAAGCGGTTCGTAAGGAGCACCAAAACATTGCTGGGCTAGAAGGAAGAACCGCTTGCGTCAGGAGCTGGGGGCCTGTTGAAATAGCAGCTAAACGCTAACACGTTTGATTCGCCGTGTTTGGATGCTGATGTAGGTTCGCAAAGCCATGAACATCAATAGCAACGCAACGTCCGCCATTGCTGATAGTTTGTTTAGGCTTGTCTGGGATAGATCGGCGCTGTGCGGACCGTTCGGTGCGAAGCATATTGGGGTGCTGCTTTAGTGTGTTGTGTGCCGATCGATCGATCTGCGTGGCGCTGATGCATCTCGAACAAGCCTGTTGTGCCGCGCTAGTGAACCGAAACATGAAACGTATTCAGTGACGTAAGACCTGGCTCTGTATTGGCTCTCTAGCCTGTGGAAAAGCAATCGGTTCTTAAAGCGCTCGCCAGTCGAACCAACTAAGAACCGGCTATAGCACTGGCTCTGAACTAGCACCTGGAACTGCTTTGGTGGAAAAGGGGTAAGAGTGTCACTTACATAGTTTAAAAAAAAAATCACATTATATTTATCCCAAATTCTTATTGATGTTCATGACTTTATCCTAGGCTGAAAGATGTTGTGTATCTTTCCGCACAACGTTTATCTTTCTGTCCGTATGCTTTATATAGGGAGCTAATGATAGCTATAGATAGCGCTTTCTCTTTCCGTTTGCTCTGTTTTGTCAAAGAAACACCACTTCAAACTCATCGATGGAACTTAGTTAATTCCTGAAGTGGGCTTTTGTATGAATTGTTTTAGACTGCTGTCTTGAATTGGGTGCAATACCTGCGAGTTCTAAACACGGCTGCGCTTCTCGTATGGTGTGTGACTACAGTCTGCATGTATTAAATGCACGTCCTTGAGAGCGCGCAGATTTCTAACGTATTTTCCTTAACTTGTTAGGTAATATCAATGATTTGACATTTCAGATGCGTCTGAAATGACAAAAACATATACATATATTTAATTATTTAATCAAAATATTGCTAGGGACAGTTTGGTAGTGGCTGGATATTGGAAGGGACACGTCCCTAGCGTCCCCCCCTAATTCTACGCCCCTGGATTAAATTCATTATTTTCCTCAAAATTCGACAAACAATACCCCATAATGACAATGTGAAAGAAGTTTGTTTGAAATCTTTGCAAATTTATTAAAAATAAAAAGCGAAGGAAAAAAATTACATGTACATAAATATTCATAGCCTTTGCCATGACTCTCAAAATTGAGCTCAGGTGCACCATGTTGCCACTGATCATCCTTGAGATGTTTCTACAACATGATTGGAGTCCACCTGTGGTAAATTCAGTTGATTGAACATGATTTGGAAAGGCACACACCTGTCTATAAGGTCCCAGTGCATGTCAGAGCACAAACCAAGTCATGAAGACTAGGAATTGTCCAAGGAATTGTCTGTAGACCTCCAAGACAGAATTGTATTGAGGCACAGATCTGGTGAAGGGTACAGAAAATATTCTGCAGCATTGAAGGGTCACAGAAGCATGTGGTCTCTGTTATCCTTAATGGAAGAAGTTTGAAACAACCAGGAGTCTTCCTAGAGTTGGCCTCCTGGCCAAACTGAGCAATTGATGAAGAAGGGCTTTGGTTAGACTGGTGACCAATAATCTGATGGTCACTCTAGTTGAGCTCCATGATCATATGTGGAGATGGGAGAAACCTACAGAAGGACAAACATCACTGCAACACTCCACCGATCTGGGCTTTATGGCAGTGTGGCCAAACTCAATCCTATCCTCAGTAAAGACACATGAAAACACACTTGGAATTTGCAAAAAAAAAAAAACGTGCTTTGAGGAAACCAGCTCTGCTCATCACCTGCAGAGTACCATCCCAAAAGTAAAGTGTGCTGGTAGCAGCCTCATGCTGTGGGACTGTTTTTCAGCGGCAGGGACTGAGAGACTCATCAGAATAGAAGAAAAGCTCAGTGCACCAAAATATAGAGATATAAATGAAAACCCATTCCAGAGCATTCAGAACCTCAGACTGGGCAGAAGGTTCATCTTCCAACAGAACAGTGACCCTAAGCACACAGCAAGAGTGGCTTATAGACAACTCTATGAATGTCCTTGAGTGGCCCAGCCTGGGATTGAACCCAATCAAATATTTCTAAAGAAACCTGAAAATGTGCGTCTGCCCCATCCAACCTGACAGAGCTTGAGAGGTGAAGAGGCGAGGAGATGAATGTCAGATAATTTCCAAATGTGCAAAGCTTGTCGCATCATACACAAAAACATTTTAGGCTGTAATTGTTGCCAAAGGTGCTTCAACAAAGTATTGAGCACAGGCTGTGAATACTTATGTAGGCTATGTGATTTAAAAAAAAAAATTATTTTTATAAATTTGCTAAGATTTCAAACATTTCGTAAACAGGTATGCGGCGAAGTATAGTATCAAAACTGTTTCATGTGTTATGTATTTCGGCAGAATTAACTGTTTGTTATTTATTTAATGAAGTATGAGTGACCCCTGCTGGTGTTATGTTGCATCTTTCATCTTTAATTTTGAGATCCCGCCCTTCCCCCCTCTAATAAACACTTGTTGTTGTGTGCACGCACCTGTGTGGACGTCTACAGTTTCTCAAGTGAGGAGGGAATATTACTGTATTTACTGGTTTTCTGTTTCAGATATGATTCTTTATGTCCATATGTCCATCAGTTTACACTGAAAGAAGTTTACTAATGACGCTTGCAAACTCGCATTGTGCCGCGAATCGGTCTGTTTTAAAACTAAACGATGGAAAACAGACGTTCTCCATCTTTCTCAGATGTCTGTGATTGTGATCCTTGAGTGTGATACTTCAATAACTTCCAGGAATGCTAGTATAGTCATGTTAGTGGGAGACCAACCTGCCAACCAATTAAACCACCAGACGGGTTCCTCTGGGAACCCACTTAAACCTGCAGAAACCCTTAGGTTGGTGAATGCTGTCCTTCCGCTAAAAAAATAGTTCTTGACAGCAGCAGTAAACGGCAAGAGAATGTTTTGAACATGCCTCATCTTAAATAAAAACAGAGAATAGGAGGTCATTATCATCCGCTGTGTCATTTTATTGTTTTAACACTATATACAGTATGATATTTTCTCACACACATACATCTGCTTATCTCTCAGCATGAGGAAACTCGGTCAGCAGAGTCTGGCGTGATTCAGATTGACTGAACTGTTTTCATCCCGAAGCAAGCAATAAAAGAACCGCATCACTACTGTTAAAACGCAATCGTATATAAAGCCATCGTAATACCAACATTTTCTGCCTCGGGGGAAGCGAACTTGACTGGATTAGATGAGGCGCCTCACCTGCGGCAGCACGAGTGGGTTAAGACTCAGTTAGCGCAACTGATCCCGGTGAGATCTCTGATTCTCTCAGTGCCACTATACTATCCTCCCCTGCCTTCTACCGGGACCGACGGTGTAAGATGGGGGAATAAACGGCTCAGACCGGCATTGAGTGGATAAATGATTGAACTAGCAGACAACTTGAGAGGAGATTATCAAATGCAATGAGCTTCCTGGGTGCCGTTACATACGGTATACGGCTCTGTGCATGCACGAGGAAATTGCTATCGGTCTGTGAAGGAGGGAGAGAGGGGGGGGGGGGGGGGGGGGGGTCTTAGCTGGAAATAATGAATGGCTTTGCTAGCGTTGGATGCATGGGAGGAATTCTACAGGTGCTAATGCATAGATATGATTTACAATTCAGCAGATATGATAGCAGTGTCACTGTGAAAGGCTGCAAACTTTTAAGCAAAGGCTGTCTAAATATATCATCCACAAATTGATTAGTTAATCTCAGAAGTTTTCAAAAGAGTTTCACGTGTAATAGACTGCAACAGTCAAAATTGCATTTGTTTTCTCCATTGGGAAATTTATTTTTAATGATATAACCCTTCAAAGGGGTCATTGGATGCAAAATTCACTTTACATTTTGTTTGAACATAAATGTGTGTTGGAAGTGTGTGTACACATCCACCCTATAATCCGCCCAGTGTTTTTTTTTTTTTTTTTTTTTAATCCCGGTTTAAAATCCCCTTTCTCAAATCAGGCTGTTCTGAGAGTCCTGTAAGAATGACTTACAGGCCGCTCCCACAATAGTTGATTGACAAAGCCGTCTTACCTTAGACCTGCCCTGAGTGAGCTGGGAGCTGTCCGCCTCCAGTGCAGGGAAATACAAGATGTCTCCGATTAAGCGGTCGAGGTGTTTTATAGTTGGATGTAATAATGAATATAGCAGTCGTCATTTACTCCTGACATCTGAGCCGCAGAAGACACAGAGGATTAACATTACTTTCATTTTGAAGGAAATGCGCCGATCCTTGATCTGCCTAAATGCATCTATATTCGCGCGATTCATTCGTGATCCAGCTTCATCTACAGAAAAAGTGAGTGTAACTTTTTTTTTATGAATCTTTGCAAATCGACTTTACTAATAATGTGCTAGTTAGCAAGTTTCACGGCTAAATGCAGCTAAAGTTTACAGTCTGCTCATCACCCCATGGAAGAGAGGTGGGGTGACACCCCAAAGTCAGCCGAGCTCATTAGCATTTAAAGGTCCCATATTGTCAAAACTGAAATTTCCTGGCTTTTTTCATTATAACAGAGATCTAGGGGCTATGTAACTACCACATAAGTTTCAAAAGAGTCAGTCCACCGTAAAGTGCACACAGCCTGCATAAAGTAGCTGTTTTTTCACGAGCCGCTGTGACTTCCGTAAAAATGTGACGTCCGAACAACTCAGTCACCGCCTTCAGTCACCATCCCGTGCACCGCCTTCCGTCCTTTTGCCAAAACCACAGACAGCATCGCGTCCATGCCATTGCTGAGCAACAACAACACAGAAACATGTCGAAAAGGTTCACTTTAATGGCCGAAACCAGATCGGCCGACCTGTAACGTTACTCTCTTCACTCAAAGGATGGACGATCAGACAGGCCTGTTACTATGAGGTGGATCACAGCTAACATGTATAGTAAAGACAAACTCACTGTCTATTTAGTCAAGATGAAGATGTAAATACATTTCAATTTCAGCAGGCAACTATTTTTACTGCTACAATATTATTCCAGCCACAATTAATCACAGCAATGTATACAATTACAAATGATTATATATAAATCGTCAGTTTGTTGTTTTACACGCATGCACACAGACATTATTTCATACACAACATAGTGAGATGCAAGAAATCTTAAGACTCGCCCATAACAACAAAAGACAATACTTTATTGAACCTTTTCTGATAAGAAGTGTGCGCTGCAAATGCGAGCGTTTATGATGATGGTTTCTGTCCAGTTCGCTCGTTTTATTGCGTTTAACCACAGCTGTCGTCGGTTTTTGTCTGGCAGTGGCAGCAGGTATGCGATCAAATTTCTAATTTGAGTCTGTGTGGGATATCAGAGACCGAATCAGACAAAGTTAAGATTCGATCAGAACATAAACAACCTTTAAAGGAACATGCAAGGAAACTATGAACAGAGCTGATTTTGACAAGGTAAAAAGGGTGTTTTTTACACTACCATTGATAAATTTGAACCAAAGTATGTTATAAACGTTTCATTAAGACCCTAAAGAATCATATCAACTTGTGGAAATTGGGCATCCCATGACCCCTTTAAAGATCTGTTTTGAGCTCAGAGGTTGTTAATCGATGGTAGGCTATATGCTTTTGTTGAAGCCATCTGTTCATATTAATTCAATTAATTTTTGCATGATTCACAAAGTTAAATAAGGTTCAGTTAATGAGGTGTTTATGGCTGTTTTCACACAGTTCCATTGCTTTCAACCACTAAAGTTTGTGTTCTTTGAAAAATCAATATCAGTCGTATACTGATATATATAATCAGTATACGACTGATATTGATTCTTCAATGAACACAAACTTTAGTGGTGGTTTATATATATATATATATAAACACTTTTTCACACAGGGCCCTTCAACACTTCAACACTTTTTCACACAGGGCCCTTCAATAAAACCCTTCATTTAAAAACTGCATGTTGTGTTTACTTGTGTTATCTTTGATTAATATTTAAATTTGTTTGATGATCTGAAACATTAAAGTGTGACAAAAGCCCTATTCGCACGGGATTAGTATTACCTGGTGACCTCCAGTCATTTGTAATAATTGCAGAGGTTGTCTGTGATCTTAATCCCGTGCAAATGCACCACACGAAATTAAGATGTGGGGGAGTAATTTCAAAATCACACATGGTCCCCAGATGATACTAATCCCGTGCGAATAGGGCTAAAAATAGGGCAATAGGGCAAAAAAAATCAGGAAGGGGGCTAACACTTTTTCACACCACTGTGTATATATATATATATATATATATACACACACACACACACACACACATGCACTAACACACTCCACAAAGTGTTAAAGTACACTTACTGTACTAACGACTCCTTATTAATAACTCATGAAAGCATCAGTTTTCTCATCATATGAAGCATATATGAACATTACATCTCACTTTTTATAATTAACTACAGCACAGCCCACATGAGTTGTCACTTCTTCTTTTCTTTTTTTTCTTTTTTACATGATGTTAAACATGTTTAATATATCTGAACAGCAAATCTGACACTAAAGCTTCTCTTAAAGTCTCCCTGAACTCAACTATTGCCAACAAAGCCAAGCATTGGTTCAGTTCCCAGGAAACATGAACTGATCACATACTTCATTGTGTTGTAAATGGCTTTGGATAAAAGCATTTGGCAATTCATGAAATGCACTAAAACAAAATTTCACTATAAAACCTCATTTATTTTGAGGCTCAGACTCGCATTTAGTTGTTAAAATCACACACACACAAAAAAAGCGCCAAACATGCAAAACTTAGTCCAAACCAGATCCGTGTTTGATCTGAAGTTTCTCTACCCTCGAGCGGGTTATGTCCGTAAGGTCCCCTCTTTTACACCACAGCCTGTCGTACTCCAGGCCTTTATTCCTCCTCCTTTGAGGGAGCCAGACCAGAAGAAGCTTAATTGTATGTGTCCAGTGATACGCTTACGTCCACAGAGCTGCCCTGTGGAGAAAGACGGACCAATTGCTGGTTTGCTATGGGCCCTCTAAGCAGACCCGCCTCTAAGCAGACCCTCAGTCAGTGGATCGTGGATGCCATTTGCATTGCCTACGAGTCTTCTGATCTCCCCTCACCTCTGGGGGTCAAGGCTCACTCTATTCGAAGTGTGGCGGCCTCCAAGGCCTTCTTAGCAGGTGTTCCTATGCAGGACATCTGCAACGCTGCGGGATGGTCCACGCCCCTAACTTTCGTCAGGTTCTATGACCTAGATATGCGAGCCACACCTGGCTCTTCTGTTCTCTCGCCTTAGTTGTGCTCCATCCACACTAGGCAGGGATTTGTCAGTCGGGCGGCGTGGGCACTTCGTTCCCATAGCGTTTCGACGCAGCTCGAGTTCCTGAAGGGGAACGTCCCAGGTTACGTATGCAACCATGGTTCCCCGAAGGGAACGAGACGCTGCGTCTCGGGGGGCCACACTTCCGGCATCCCTACGAGCGGTTGCTTCCCTCCTAGAAGCTTTTATGCTTCCTGGTCGATTACGTCACACACCCGAACCATGGTTACATACGTAACCTGGGACCTTTTTCATCATTTGGCCACATCATGTAAAGTGCACAATATTGTCAGAACACACAATTTCCTCTCATTTTTCCTCATATAGCAGACTGTGCGAGTCAGTGTGTTTTAAATATGCACTGATTTACATACATTTTGAGAACAAATCTTTGAAAGCTATGTCAGGTTCAAAAAAAATTTTTGCACAGCGGATTTTGTATATCTCTTTTTATCACTCTATAAATCAGAAAATACTGAAATAAATAAATCACTAATTTTAAGGAATAAAATGTTTTATAGAATCAGACAAATTATATATGAACATACTCAGTAAAAACCTTCAGAATATGGACAGGAAAATCCCAAACAAAGTTTGGTATGTATAAGTGCTGCTGAACAGTGGAAGAAAGCAAACAAACAAACAAACAAAACAACTAATCTTCAGAAAACAACTTTTAAAGATACTTATTGTAGTTGAAATCTACAGATGCAAATAGATAAAGTGCAATAAAAGCAACACTTAGAAGTGTATTTCATATTTTTTCTTTCCACTAGTTTGAAACAACACTTTATAAAAAGCCAAAGAGCCAAAAATATCAAAACTGACAAATGCATGAAAAAACACTATATGCATTCATTGCAAGGTTTGAACCAGCAACCTTTTACCCCCGAACTTCAACCACTATGAAATGCCACTCTATTACTCTTAGGAAGACTTCTATAGAACAAAATAAATCAAGCGTGCCGGACCTGAAGGACATAACATTTTTACAAAGAGAAATGTCTTTAGAATCATCTTTTGCTTTGAGGATTGGCAAAACATATGATTACCACAACAGCTCTTGAATCACTGCAGTTGTGTGCGTTCATGCCATACACAAACCATCAAATGAGCTCTTAATTGCCCGTTGTCCGTCAGCAGAGACCACTGAAGCGAATGCAAGAAAGTCCCTCCACTCCAAACCAAACTACAAATAGTTCTGATAAACCTGAATGTATTTAAAGAGACAAGATAATGAATCGTTCTTTACCTGCATTTCACAGCACTTCAATCACTGTCACACACGCTCAGCGTGAAGGTATTAATATAGACCTGGGAAAGTTCTCCAACAGAGCACAGGCTGTCGTCCTATTCAGCCGAGGCAAATCTCAATTAAATTAGCCTGAATAGATGCACGCCGCCATAAAAAAACAACAATTCAGTACCCGTCCTTTATTTAAAGGAATATGTTGGCGGTGTCGTTCCGGACTGGATTCCTCGAGGTGCCACGTTTGCACGGAGCTTGAGGGAATTTCACCACCCAAATGTAATCAACCAGAAGCACATTTAATTTCCCTCTACACAAGTGAATTAAGGCAGAGACGTGTACGCACAAAGAGGGATATGATAATGGAGAAAATGGGCGAAAAATTAACTGAGGAAAAGTTTTAATGAGATGACTGTCCGAATAATTTGTTTAATAAACTGTTATCAGAACGTATGGTCCGATACCGTAAAATTACAAGAGAATTACGGCTGCAGACCTTCTTTCAACAATTTCATAAAGTTTACAACTTCATAAAATGGTATAACAAGCAAGGACTTTAAAAAGGTTAATTTTTCAGTTTGCCACTGGAAAGCACTTAAAAGTTGTAAAATAATCAGTCCGCTGCACTGAAACATTATTAAAGAGCCGAAGGCTTGTATCGAGAGATTTTGCTTCTTATTGTACAGCATTTTGAGTTTGGTTTAAGTTCTGACTTTTATGTCAGAATATAAAAATAAGTGAAGTTTAGTCATGATTGACAGTGCTCATAGCTTCATTTGGGAAGCATGTCACTCTAAGTGTTTGAAGACTGACGTTTTTGACCTAAAATCCCTGATCTGTGACAATTTTCTCATGTGGCAAAACATTTTAACAACTTATTAATGAGAGCTGAGTTTCTCAAAAGCATTGTAAGATTTTAAGTAGATCGTAGAAATGCTTGTGGGAAGTTCATTATCAGGGTTTCTGCAAGTTTTATGAAGCTAAATTTAAGACTTTTTAATTACCTTTTCAAGACCAAGTAAAGATTTTTTTTTAAAACAAGTTTCATGCACCAGCACCACTGAAAGATATTTGTAAGTTTTAAGGATAAACTCACTTAATTTTGTCCAATTTCTCAAAAATAATTTCACATCTTAATTTCGTATCTCTAGTAAATGTACAGTATCTTGATTTGTTTAGACATTTGTATTGGAAAACAACAACAATAAAAACAACAACAGACTGACAAAGCTATTCCTTTTTCTATTGCAATGCATGCAACACTTAAAGCAATTAATTTATGAATTTAGGACTTTCTGCTCTGATTCAAGACTTATAAGGCCTTTATAAGACCCACAGAAACCCTGATTATTGTCAGTGGTTCTCAACTGGCTTCAGAACCCATATTTAGCACATCACACACACGATGTACCCTGGACCCTAAAGCACATAAATTGCATACTTTTGTCTAGTGTTAAAATGCTTTTTATTTTCAGCTTAAATTGAAGAATCAAATTTAAGCAAGATATTCATAACCAGATATATTTAACAGCAACATTGTTTCAACCAATGGCATGAGTAAAATCAAACACTGAAATGAATAAATTATACATTTGCAAAAATATGCAAATATATTAGCAAGTCTTGTGCTGAACATAACCAGTGACAGTTATAATTTCTAAATAGCTCTTGAATTTCAATGATTCTAGCAATGTGTTCACACTCACTGCAATTAAATATTATGTTTCTTTTATTTGAGCATTAACAGTTTTGGTTTATCTTTTTTAAGGACATCTTTTCTTTTTTTGAGGACACGCCATGTTTTTCCAAGAATTTAACTAATCGAAATCATTTAACCAACTTCATTTTTTTATGTTGTACAAGATTCAACTCTTGCGATCATACTTAAAACTGTAAGTATGCGCCTTTAAATTGTTTAAAAAACTCTGAAGTAGATGGAAATGTATTATAGTGTAGAGCGGTTTTACATCTTTGTTAATGTCAGTAATTAAAAATAGAATTGCTTTATAATGCATTAACTAATATTAACAGATACAACTTTTGGTTTTAAAATGTTAAATGTTGAAATCAACATTAAGATTAATAAACACAGTATTGTTAATTGTTAGTTCATGACATCTAATAAAACTAATTGAAAAGTCTCAACATAATTATTTCTTTCTCTGCCCTATACGATGCACAATTTCATATCACAGTTGTCCTCAACATTTTTGGGTCGTGACTCACCATTTAACTCACTACTCTACCATATACTGTATATAGTTATGAATAATTCACAACGGTGAAAAAAAAAAAAAAAATCCTTCCAGACGGCACATACACCTTCTTTCTCTTGCTCAGAGATGTAGACGTCCACATGCTGTTGAATATTGTGCATTATCTTTTTCTTCAGCACTGAATCAGATTTTTTCAAAGAGCTCCTCGTTTCTTTAGTTCAAAAGCCCATCTGTGAGGGTACAAAACACCACGTCAGATAATTAATCTGACAAGCTGTAGAATAAACGAAACAGCAGCTCAGTCAACGAACGTACAGGAACTGTTGGTTTTCGAACAATCAAACATGTCCGTGTGAACATATGCTGGAGAGACGGGAATCAGACTTATTAGACAGATCAGGAAACAGCACAAACATGCAAACGGACAAAACCATCTGCAATTTGATGAAAACGGTGACAGAAACAGGAGGCCCGTGACGTACTGCAGGCTAATGAAAATGTATGTCTCATCACAGGACTTCCCCAGCGCTCGGCCCTGTATCTAATGGCACTGTCAAGGCGAAACAGGAAAAACACAAGACGGGAGATCAGGGTTCGGACGGCCAAGACAAATGACAGAGGTTAGGAGTTACACGGAGCATCTTTCATCGCGTCCTTCCCAGCATCCCAGCAATTGGTGAAAGAAAGCAGAGATGAGAAAGAGGAGAAAAATTGAAGGTACTGTAGGGCGCTCATGCTACGTATGCATTAGAAAGGAAAGCAATATGCACTTTTACATTTGATGAATGACTCTGCTGGGATATCTAATCCTCTTCCTCCATCACCTCTCTGGAAAAAAAAGATTAGCGCAGACTTATTTTACAATTCAACTCCCTTAGTCAACATCTATTTTATCCATGCAAACGAGATAGGAATTAAAAGTACATTCGCTGAAATATTGCACTATTGGATTTGTAATGAAATGATATTCATTCAAGTTTGCCAGACAGTGAGCTGCTGCAAAGATACACTGACTTTTATATTCAATGGCATGAAAAGGCCTCAATTTAATTCCGCTTCTCATCCCGGCAGCTAATAGAAAGCCGGGTTTTAGTGTAAAAACATGGGTAGCAGTGCTGGCGAAGCTGCTCTTAACTACAGCTTACTCAAAAAGTAGTTAAACTCCAGTTAATTTACTCATTTAAAACAGGTGTTAGTCGCACGACAAGGTGCTAGCAAAAAGAAACACGAGGAAAAACATTTTGTCACACAGTAAATAACCTTGTTACTGGAAAGGTAACACTATTTTTAAGTGCTAAGGTAATGTGATGCTACAGAAAATATGGTTAAACAAGTTCACTGTGAAAACAAATTTAATGGTACATAAAAGATTGTAAAAAGGCTTGTTGTACGGTGAAAAACTAATACATCTAACAGAATATTTCATGCAATTTTACAGTACAATACTGTTTAATTTAGATTTTTTTAGTGAAATATTCATCTTAAAATAACCGTTATTATTCATCGTTATTATTCAATTCATCTTATAAAAATCGTCTTATAAAAACGTCTTATATATATAATACTGACTGCACATAAAGCTCCATTAATTTTTAGTCCATTCAATTACTGGTCTTTATTGTATAGCATAAAATATAATGTTTTATGGCGCTACATTATCAATGGTAATGAGTGGTTAAACCCGTTCTATTCGAGCTGCTCACAGTCTAAGCCACAGCATCATGGAGGGGTGAATCTGGAGCCAAGGATGTCTACATTACCCACTGACTCTGATCCCACGGCTCAATACCGGATTACAGGAAAGAGGACAGTGAGGTCATCTGCAATTACTCAAATGAAGCTCTGCAAACGACACTACATTAAAGCCTCTGAAACAATCCAATTACGTCAAGGCTTGAAGACTTTGTTAACAATTAAAGTGTCATACATTATAGGGATTTGAGATGCAAAGGTTGCCAGTTTGACTTGGGATGAGTGTCAAAATATTACCACATATTTGACCAAACTGTTTATGAAGAGCTTATAAAGAACCTTTGCGGTAATAATGTTACACAATGGATTTTTAAATGATTAGCTCAAATCCAGCCAATCGTAACACAAGAACATGCATATACAATTAGCTGTTTAAAGGAATAGTTCATCCAAAAATGAAAATTGGCTGAAAATGTACCCTCATGATATTGTTTCTACATCAGGTTTGGAGAAATTTAGCTTTAGATCATTTACTCACCAATGGATCCTTTGCTGTGAATGGTTGTCGTCACAATATGAGTCGAAACAGCTGATAAAATTTGTAATAAGACAAAAGTACAAATTTATCATTAAGAAATTTTTAATTTCAAAGCATTGTTTCCGGCTATCTTTCTGCCGTGAAAAATCATCTGCTCTGAATCAGGAGAGAAATCTGCACAGATCAAGAAAACAAAACAGTCCAAAACAGCTTTAAAAACCATTGCTTTGACTCACTCCATGTCGTTACTGCCCACTTAAAATCTTAAATGGCAACATGCTTTACTTCACTGAACTGCGATCAAAATGTCATACATTAGTGAGTTACAAGCGAGTCTAAATTGTTGCATGTGACGTGATATTAATAAGGTAATATCTTAAAGTTGTCAGAAAAATCATGTTTTTAACCATGTTTTCAATCTTGTTTTCCCTGCCGGGCATAAATAATGGTGGATTGTGCAGTTAGCGAGGCTGAACGTTAAGGCAGGTAATACGTTTCAGAGGCAGTCCTCTTCTCATGGGTCGCATTAGCCAGAATCGGCTGACACAAATCAATACCAAGACAGATGCTTCACCAGTTTCATATTTTCATTTTAAGCAATCTCTTATTAATTTGTGTTCATATAAAAGCCATTTTTCTAGACAAGGGTGAAACTATAGATTCTGCCGGAGGCAATCAAATGCTCATCAGGTTCTTTCTCATATGTTGATGGGAAGTTTTTCAGAAGATGACATGAGACTATAACCTCAGGCTCTTGGCTTGAATCTGAGAGAGATATTTTTTGGGTTGTAGTACAATGTTTTTTTGTGCACTGGACAAATTGAATTCTGGTCTGCTCTGCTAAAATGGAAAGTCACAAGACGCATTTTGAAGACGGGATGCCATGTTGATCTATTCACATCATCAATCAGCCTGGCACACATTTTACAGAGGAAACTACTTGGCTGTGCAAAACTTGCTGCCATGATGCCAGGGGGTTGAAGGTGTTGCTATGCTGTTGCTAGGGTGTTCTGAGTGGTTGCTAGGTACCGTCACAAGTTAAGCCCATTTCCACCAAATAAGAAAAAAAAACATGCTATGGTTAGTCATACTTATGACATAAAATGTCACAATTATGAGATTAAAGTGTCAAAATTATGATCTAAAAAGTCTGGTAATTATGAGATAAAATCAAAATGTCAAAATTATGAGCTAAAAAGTGAAGAAATACAAAATCATAATTACTGTATGAGAAGTTGACATACAAGTCATAATTATGATAAAGTCATAATTAGTAACAATTAGATGAAAATTTTAAAATTATGAGATAAAGTAACAATTCTAAGGTAAAAGTCATAATTATGACATAGTAATTCTGAGACATAAGTCATAATTATAATAGGTTAATTTAAGAGGCAAAAAGTCATAATCATGACATAAAAACAGTGTATGAGACATATATATATACACACACACACATTTTAATTATAATTTATTTTAATTAATATTTGAGAAATTTGAAACAATTTGAAAATTAATTAAAAAATAAATGTGTGAAATAAACATACTTTAGATGACAACTGCTTTATAATGTAATCACATTACAGTATTTTTCACATATAAATAAATATTTAAAAATATAGAAATAAAAAGGTAGTAAACACTGTAACCAACAGGGCACTCAGTAATCTGGGAAATTTGTGCATTGGGAATCTTTGTTTTTTTTTTCAACTAAAGCCAAGGTAACACTCATTTAATATATAGCACACAGTGAAAAGACATGAATATGATATATGGGCAAATAATGCACAGCATAGTTTGAAATCAGGAGTTTTAAGTTGTGATTGCAGGATAAAAACAAATATTCCTCATCGATGTTATCACCGAAGGCCAAGCAAAAGGAGTCTGTGTGCGCTTTGTTGCTGAGGTACTTAAGTTGACACTTTCTAAACAATGAGAAGGCAGTGCATGATTGAAGACCGGACGGATAACAAAGGCAAACAAGAACGCCGGCCACCCGTTTCGCTTTGTGAGGCAGCAATCAGCGGTGACATACAGTGACTACATTCAGCTACGAACACGCCACACTTTGTCATATCCACTCAAAATGAAATAAAACAGCAGGACGGTTCAATGCAACAGTTTAGCCACACAGAGAGACAAAAAGACAGTTTGCTGTGAACGCATTATGTTTAGAAACCAATGCATGACTTTTCTATTTACATCTGTTACTTTCAATGCTCAATTAAAATCTTTAATTTTTTTCCCTAAATTGGTTAAAATGTCCTGTAGGTATTTTTTTTTTTATTTTGTTCTAACATAATGTGCACTTTCGTAAAAATGAAATATTCAGAAACACAATCTCTTGGAGCTTTGGTGGTCTTTGTGGTGTGTCTACATGTCATGTCTTCCTGTAGGAAAAAAAAGAAGAAAGCTCTTTAATAACTCATGAATGGAGACATGCGCTAAAGTCTTTTGCTTCTCAGATGTTTCTCTTCAGAGAAAGACCACGGTAATCTCCTTCAGAGATCTTAACATCTAAGATTACAGTATGCCTAAATTTCGCAATATAAAGTGAGAGATCTCAATATGAACTCTATCATTTTAGCTAACTATTGACTCACATGTGTTTTTATTTTATTCCACTAAGGAATTTGAGAAACATTTGAAAAGAGTTTTAAATTCTCCCTTGGTACACTGTAAAAATGATGAAAATGAAACAAAGACTATTGGATTACTTTTTATTTCAGTCTCTCTACTTCAGAATTTCTTGTTTAATTCAAGGCATTACTTGAAGATGCTTTGTAATTATTTACAAGATTTACTATAGGAAGTACTGTTTCTGCAGTATTTTTGTCACTGTAGTTTATTGAAAATGTGGAATACATTTTTAGCTAGTAACACTTTACAATTTTTAATCAATGTTAGTTAATGCATTAACCAGCGTTAACAAATAGAGCCAAACGGAAAGTGTTACCGATTAACTATACTATAAAAAAAAATTAAATTATTATTATTTTGAAGTTGTAAAGGAAATAATCATTATTGAAATACAGTTTTTCTACTTCAAAATGTCATGTTTAATTCCGTGTTGCCTGCTCTTGCCTTGTAATTGTCAAATTTATGAAGAATTTCTGAGTAAAAATTATTAAAAACTTAAAAATTTTAAAAACTATTTTGATTACTTTTTAAAATTAAGTTTTAGTCTTTATTTTTAGTTATTTATTTATTTATTTCCACAAAGTAATTTGAGTGCTTCAGCTTAAAATGATTTTGATTATATACATTTTTATCCAATAATTGTTTTTTTTTGTTTTTTTATTTCAGCTTTCAATAAGCAAAAATGTTTTTAATAGTTTTAATTATACAATAACCCTGTTCAGTACAATAGTAAAGTATATACACTCACCTAAAGGATTATTAGGAACACCTGTTCAATTTCTCATTAATGCAATTATCTAATCAACCAATCACATGGCAGTTGCTTCAATGCATTTAGGGGTGTGGTCCTGGTCAAGACAATCTCCTGAACTCCAAACTGAATGTCAGAATGGGAAAGAAAGGTGATTTAAGCAATTCTGAGCGTGGCATGGTTGTTGGTGCCAGACGGGCTGGTCTGAGTATTTCACAATCTGCTCAGTTACTGGGATTTTCACGCACAACCATTTCTAGGGTTTACAAAGAATGGTGTGAAAAGGGAAAAACATCCAGTATGCGGCAGTCCTGTGACAGTACATAGTACTTTTGGGATTATAAGATTTGACTAGTTTTAAGCATCATGTCAGTGGAAGAACAGATATAGCACTTTTTTATGAATTCTTTTAAACAGATATTTTGTTGTTTTTGTATTTCCGTACATTAAACAGAACTAAAAAGTGCAAAGTCATGCATTTCAAGATATATTTCACATATCATATCGCATATCATATTTTTAGGTTGCATCGCTCAGTATAAACTATAAGTGGTGGTTTGAAAAAGTGATGTTCACTTTGCATGTCGGTCAGATGGTCTCTTCCTGTCTAAGTGGGCATTTATTGACCAGAATATCTGCAGAGTGCATGAGATTTGCGGCAGTCAAAAGTCTGGCGATGCGAGACTATCAAATATTAGGCATTTGTAATGCGAATACAGAGGAGAGAATGTAAAAATAACATGCATTAGCCTCTGTGGTTTCGGACTGGATGGGCATTTGGAGGTCTCCCTCGGGTCTCTGCATCTGTGTGAATGAGCCCGCAGCGCCTGCCGCTCTCTGTTTGGACCTTGGCCTTTGAAGAGCACTTCTGTTTGTTTACTCGGAGGACTCAAATTTCCCATGATGCTTGGTCAGATTTCCATCAGGAGCTCGCTGGAGGTCAGAGCCGAGGCCTGACCTTGGGTCCAGTTTGTTCACAAAGCCTCCACAGAATTCGCTATCGGCTGAGGAAATCTGATCCTGGATCAGCGATCTTTATAATGGCACGCGGAGCTGCAGCCGTGGACTAAAACATCATCTCAGATCATTTGGGATTGTATTTACATCAGTGCTGTTTGCGGATCTGTGCTGCTTTTTAGTGTATATTGACTAAATTTAATATCGATTATGCGATCTGATAACAAACTCATGCAGCATCCTTACCAGAGGAAGTCCCAGGACAGCGTTACTGTATGATACTTCACATGATAATGCAAAACACAACGACACAGATGGTACGGGGAAGGATTTTACCCATCAGACTGTTTCTTCATCTCCTAGAGAAATGATATCATCTAAAGCACCATCACAAATCATTTTAATCATCCACCAAGTAAAGAAAGTACAATAGTTTTACCATAGTTCTGATATGAACATGAAAATCATTCAGTACCAGTTTAGAATTATTTATATAATATTACAGTTATTATTATTATTTTAGTTTGATGTTCAGTAATTGTTTTTAGTATGTGCTTTGTTTTATACAAATATTTTAGATACTTAGATTTTACATTTCAGTGTTATTTAAATACTATTACATTTTAAATATGTTTTTCAATTAGCTTTTATTTGTACATTTCCAGTTTTTATTTAAATTTGTATTTAATCTGTGCTTTTGTCATTTTTATTAGATTTTAGATTTCAGTTTTAGTTTGTATTTATTAAAAGCTACCTACTCCAACTTAATAACTTGATTTTTAATTTTCATCAATTGATTTTTATATTTATTTTTATTTTTACTTTAATACTTCAATTAATTGCCAATGCAACATTTGTTCAGTTTAAGTTTTTCATATACTATTTACTTTTTATTTTTATTTTATGCCATAATAATCAGTAAAATAGTACTGATAGACATGTACAGTTCTACATTAACATAACTCTATTCTTTAAAGTACCTCACACTGCTGTGTAAATATGGTACATCAATATGGAAATCATTTATAAAAATATCGTGGCATTAACATGTTTTTTCAACATGGTGTCACAGTAATATAACTGTGGTAAATGGCTATAGTTACTTCTGGGTTATATGATTTGACCAATTTATAGCTCTTAATGGAAGAACAAAAAAAGCTTTGATTTGAGATGGCACTTTTTAGAAAAGAGTGAGTAATATTGCCTGAAGATTGTAATGATACTTGAACTTGATTATTTAAAACGTGCAGTAACCATCAACCTGTGTGTCTTATTTTATACCACTGACATCATTATTGCTTTACAAAACAAATGCATGAAAATATAAAAAATACTGCCTGTATGCTCTCAACTACTGCATGCACTTTGCATGCCAGTATTAAATACTTTATATTAAGAAAAGCATGACAATATGAAGAAAGTCATAATCTGCACCGTCAGTAAAGTCAAGGAAAGGTCTCTCTCACAATAATCGTGCAAGTAAAAGTGGTTTAGGATTACAGTGAGACAAATGTACACTCTTCAGTCCAATTTGTGTTCAGTTGTCTGTTTTTTCTGTCTTCCGTCTTTGCTGTTGTCATGGATTTTTGCTGATAAATGAGTATGAATGCATGCATTTTGGATTTGTTGTCTGTAAATAAATAAATAACAACAATTAATGAAATAATTAATATATAAAAAAACATTGTCATTATACTATTATTTAATAAAAATAATATTAATAAAAAATAAATAAAATAATTATAATTAATAATAATAATACTATTATTAATATAATAATACTATAATTATTATAATTTATTTAATAATAATAATAAAGCATGCTATGTTTTTTACTGATATTAAAATATATGTGCATCAAATATTTGTGTATATTCAACATTATAAAACAGTACAAGAATTAAATTTTTTGTCAAATTATTATTTTTATTTTTTATTATTTAAATTATGTCTGTATATGAACATATATGTGCATGTTTCAAATATTTGCTTATATGAAAAAGATAAGATTTGAAATCATCTTTTTCTCAACAGATTAGTTGTATGAATGACTAATTCATTCAGTTTGAATGAAAAAACAAACACAGTAATTTTTGCCTCGTGTAAGCATTTAAACAGCCGGTCCCTGTTGTACAGAGAGCTTGTAAAGGCCTGGCCATCAGAAGGACCTTGGATCTCGCCCTGGATGAAGAATGAAACTTTATGCTTTGATGATAAAGCTTTCCAATACCCAGAGCAAACGTTTGTCGGGAAAAAGCCATGACAGCGAGCTATTACTAGCAGAAGACATCAGGATGTCACCTGACTTCTCGCCCGTGTTTGCTTCAAAATCCCTTTGAGGATGACTAGCGGGGACCTGCTTGACGTGTGTGTAAGATGAGACAAGACTGGATCCCAGAGAACCAGGATTAACAAGAGAGACTCTGCCCATGATTGATTCTGATGACAGTCAGAATCTCTGTCTGTCTATTAACAATAATAATAATAATAATAATATAATAATAATAATAATAATCATGGAAAGAAATATGTTCAATTATATTTTTGATTACATTTAAATCCTATTATTCATATATTAAAATGATAAATATCATATATTTTCAATATAATAAAATTATAATATCATATATCATGCAGTAATAAACATATTATGTCTTGCATACTACTACTACTACTAAATCGTGTGTTTTATGGTTTTCACTTATATTAATATATATGTATGGCATATTTAACATTTTAAAATATTACAATCAAATTTAAATTTAATTTTGTCATTTTAATTTTTTATATATTGATTGTTGTCATATCATTATTATTATTTCTCTATATAAAGATATAAATGTTTCAAATATTTGTTTGTGACATGATTTGCATGCAAAAAGATGCATAAAATAAGATTATAAGATTTTGAAAATATATGCAAAAATATGTTGTCTTTGCCAGTGAAAAACCATAAAAACAGACCGATATATGTAAGTTATGTTCATATATGTATTTTACATTGATTTTGGTAAAGGAAACATTATAATATTTTTAATTTTGCAGTATTTTAGCCTTTAAAAGCAACTCCAGTGAGCATATTCTGTACCTGAATCAAGTTGGTTTGCTAATGAATGTTTGTTACAGAATGTAGTGTCAGTGGTTAAATAAACACTTCATATCGAAGTCTTCCTGTTTTTAGTTATCTTGTTTTTTCAACTTCTACAACTGCTTCTACATCTATGCGTGACACTACCGTCATCAAGGACTCCAAAAAGTCTTATGTTCACTAAATTGGACAAACATTTGGCGGCGGCGGCACGTTCTGCTTGGAAAACGTTGGTGCAATATGCGCTCAGCAATACCAACAATCTGCAAATATTTCATCTTTACTCTGTCTGGGTCTAAATCCTCCTTGTTTACCTCCACAGTTCAATGGACTGGCTTAAGTGTGATTTTACCCCTGATTTTTCCGCCGGCTTACTGTTTTATCTCATCGAGAGGCAAAAAGCGGACCTACCGCATCAGATCTACTTTCCGCAAGTCGCTTCGCAAACAGGCCCGGGCTTCACAGCAGGGCCACAAATCCTCCCTAATCCAAATTAGCCCCTCCAAGTCAAATAAAACAGTCTGTCACGCACCGTCTCGCTCGCCCCTCTCTCCTCTTTATGGTAGCGGCAGATGGCACTGGGAGGACGGACCTAAAAAGAGCAATATATTAAACAGAAAACAAAATGACTCTCTCTTGTTTGCCTGATATACATACAGACACATAAAACTCAATCTACACTGATTTACATTCAAATCTGGATATGCTTTCTTAGATTATGTCAGCGGTAACTAAGCAATACTTCATGCAAAAGTGGGAATCCAAATCAAATGTCCGACAGTAAAGTCTGACATGTCGAGGGTTAAAGTGTTGTTAATGAGGTTGAATGCTATTGGGTTAATTTACTTTAATCAAAGTCATTCTACATGCTCTGTGGAGGTGTATTAATTAATGCATCATTCATTTCTATACAATTCACTGATCTGCACCCATTGATGATTTATCCATCAGGCATCATCATATACTTTCTGAAGGAAATAGGTGGTGTGCGCTCATACAAAACCTGTCGTATATGTTTTTTAGCACATTTCTGTGATATTCTGGTCTGTAGATAGGATTTTTGAACCCTTTTTAACCCTTGATGTTAGCGGTTTGTTCAAATCATTAACAGTAACTATGAGCGATCATAAGTTATACCTGACTTGGCAAACATCTCTAATGATAAATAAAACGATCCCTCGGTACTAATGCATTTAAATGTCTATGAGCAGTCGCAATTTGTAAAATGTCAAAGATGCACATCGTATAAACAATATTTAGAGCCTCATTACCTTGAAAATGGCAAAAGCATCAATTTCACTTCTACAATAACTCAGGTTTGGATGTTTTCCTCTTCAGGCTGAATTATTTTTCTGTTTCACTTAAAATTTTAGTTAGTTTTAGAAGTTATGTTGTGATTTGTATGTTTTGTTTATTTTTTTAAATCAATTTAATTGCGCCCAGTGTTATTTTCATATCACTGCTAAATTATTATAGGTTTTGAATTAGATTTTATATTTACACTGAAAAAAAACAATTATTTATTGAATTTACTAAATTTTTTAAGGTAAGTGGTTGCCATTAATTTATTTTAGCTACATTTTAATAACCAAATTTAGTTGACTAATAAATTGATTGCAACCACTTACCTTAATTTTTTTTTTTTTTTGTAAATTCAGTGAATCATTCTTTAGGTTGTTTTTCAATTTAATTTTAATTAGTTTTAGTAATTTATTTTATGTTTTGTTTAATGTTAAATTTATTTCAGTTGTGGCCAATGCTATTTTAGTATAATTGATAAACATACTATTATAGGTTTTAAATTATATATATATATATTTTACATTTAGTTTTCACTTTAATTTGAGTTAGTTTTAGTCATTTATTTTATGTTTTGGTTAATGTTCAACTCAATTCAATTTAGCCCAATGTTATTTTGTTACTACTGATATATTATTATAGGTTGTGAACTAGAATAAATTTTTGTATGTTCTGTCAAATTATTTTTAGTTAGTTCGCATAATTTTGTTATGTGTTTTGTATGTTTTGCTTAGTTTTGATTCAATTCAGTTGTGCCCAATGATATTTTACTATCACTGATATACTAGGATAAAATTATGTTCTGTTTTCACTACAATTTTAGTAATTTATTGTGTTTTTGTTGAATTTTTTTGTTTAATTTTAAATTAAACTCAATTGTGCAATTATTATTTTAGTATCAATGATTTACTATTATAGGATTTGCATTATTAGATTATGTTATGTAGTAATCTTTTTTTAGTAATTTTTATTAATTTTTAAAATAAAATATGTCTATATAGTTGGTATTACTTCTATTTATATTTATTTTTAAAAATGTATTTTAATTTGATACATTTTAATTTGATTTGGCCTATTTTAGTACATTGTCTTGCCTTGGCAACTGTAGTTGAAAAAAATATGTTCAATTTATTTATTTATTTTTATAGCAGTTTATTTGACTTTACACCATTTTTTATGGCTTTAATTAACTATATTAATCATGATTGTGCCCAAAACAATCTGTGATTAAAGAGCGACTTAAATAAAGAGTCTGTGAATGTGATGATTTCAAGCCAGATTTGCAGGGGAACACTTATTACGCTTTAAAGCCTGAGGCCTGTTAACACATCTCATGTAAGTATTTTGCTCATTAGAGGTAACACTGTTCATACCTGTATGAGCGTCGCATATAGCTTCGGCGTTCATTTTCATTTTCACGCATGCAAAAAAAATCAGCTGAAAACATTGTGAAAAAGCAGACATTTCCCATTGGAAATGAATTGGATGGCATGTGATTAGAGTGGTTAAAAATAAAAGTGCTTGGAGATTAAGGCAATTTTGTTTCTTTGCAACAACAAGAGTCCTTTTTGATTGTGCATGTTGACTTTGGTCACTCTGAATAAAAGAGGCAGTTGCTAAAAGAAGCTCAATAATTCCTGCAATCTGAACTATATTTTCAGTTGCTCTATTTTTGAACAGCATTTTGCAGTGAGACAGCAAGTTTTGTGGGGCAAACAAACAGCACAAACCTTGACGTCTTTGTGTTGTCAAAAGCACACATAACCTTACCTTTGTTGTCACTGGGAATTCTCAGCTGCCCTACATTTGGCATTGTTGACATTGCTGAACATTTCATGTATGGTCCGACTCCTGTTGAGAGCACCTCTCACATAAATAGTTCAAACTATTCCCCGTCTGAGTCAAACCCCACAGCGTCACATATCTCGAGCAAAGCCATCCGTTTGGACCTTCGCTTGTCAGTTTCAATGAAAGTCTCCATCTTTTACAGACGTAAATGGAGGTTGTGTGCAGCGCTCAGCCTCCAGCAACACTTCACCGTCTGCTGGACAATTCTGCTGTTATCTAGTCACTTTTGGAAGAGCTGCATGCATCCTGTAGGAAAAACAACAAATGAGATTCTGAATCGTTTCTCCTAGACAGAGATGAGATTAAACAGAGCAAATGGAGGCTTTTGCTTAATTCTTCTGCTCATAGATTTTCAAAACACATAAAACATGAGATTTGAAATCGAACAAATTATTCTAAGATTAAATGGTTTTACAAATGAGATTCTGAATTGTTTGCAGACAGCAATGAGTTTTTGGTTAATTCTGTCGTGCCCAGTGATATTTTAGTATCACTAATATACTGTCATAGAATCTGAATTAGTTTTTAATTTTGATATCTTCAGTTTTCACTTTAATGAAGAAACCTGTTGTGTTTTAATTATTTACTGATTAAATATGTCTATATAGTTGTTACTAATTTTTATTTACAGTATTATTTTATTTAGTTTTAGTTATTTTAGTACATTAAGAAATGTTGCCTTGGAAACTAGCTGAAGTGGTTTGATTTTTTAATATATTTTATTTTAAGTAATTTTTTTTTTTAATAATTATAATTACAATATCTAAGATCAAATAATTTTATGATTTTATCATCTAGACGGAAGTGAGATTAAGCTGAGAAAAATGTTTTGCTGACTTTTCTGCTTAAAAATTATTACAAAGACTCCAGTAAGCCTCAATCTGCAATAAAACAGATACATTTGAAATCAAACAAATTATTTAAAAAATCAAATGATTTTGTATGATTTTGGCATTTACAAATGAGATTTTGAGACTTTTGCTTATTTGTTCTGCTTATATTTCAAAACATATAAAACATGACATTTGAACTCCAACAAATTCTTCTAAAATCAAATGATTTAGATTTGGTAATTTACAAAATGAGATTCTGAATTCTTACTCCTAGAAAGCAATGAGATTAAAGCAAAAGGAAACTTTTAAGTCTTATATTTATTCAATAAGACTCCAGTAAGTCTCATAATGTGCTCAGTCTGAAATAATGATAATACTAATAATAATAAATTTAATTTGTATAGCGCCTTTCCCAAGTTCAAGGACACTTCACAATGACAAAAACAATATAAGCAATCAGAACATACATAGATGGACAGTAGATATTTGCCACGTCCAGGACATGCAGTTGCAGTTACAAACCATAGACAGTCAGACAGTACAGAGAGTCAAATACAGCAAAAAACCCCCACAAGATTACACTTTAAACTCAATAAATTCTTAATTAATTTTTATAGGATTTGATCATTTACAACTGAGATTCTGAATTGTTTCCAAACAACGAGATTAAATGGAACAAATGGAGACTTTTGCTTAAATATTTTCACTAAGACCCCAGTGAGTCTCAAACAATAAAACATGAGATTTCAGATTGAACTCAAGGAAATTCTTCCAAGATCAAACTATTTTATCATTCAATTATTACTGAGGAGAAACATTTGAGATAAAGGTAATACAAAAAACGTAAAAAAAAAAGAAAATAAAAAGATTTCGCAAACTTCTGAACAACAATTCTTTGTAACCTGTCCATCAAAATAGCATCAAAATACAAATTATAGATCTTTAGTATCTATTGATAACGCATTTCTCATAAAGGACACGGCGGAAAATCGGATGGAGCAAGCGGCACAGCACTGATTTTGATGGATGACTTCTAATTTAACAGGAAAGGTCACAAGCCACACAACCTGACGTTGAAGAATCAGTGCTCATTTCATGTTTTTGTTCAATTATTACTTAAATATCTTGTATAGTTTCACATGGGACTTTTTTCACATGAAGGAGACGTCACAAGCTCATGTTTACGACAGTGATCTGCACCTATATAGAATTAATTTGTTTCAATGAGATTCAAAGTGGCATCAGAGACAGCTGGCGATGCATTGAAGTTAAGCGGAGTTTAACTGCATGCAAATGCACTTGTGTTGCTAGAAGCATTTACAGTCACTTGCATAAAGTTTTATCTGTGAAAAATATTCCTAATGTTATGTCAGATTTCTAGTCTCAATGCATTTGTTTACGGCAAAGGCATGTATATCTCTGGACATCTTCCTCTGTGGAAAGGTAGCAGATGTGTTTGCCAGTCCTCTTGAAGGTCTGAAACATCAAGGTGCCTGAGGGATGCAAAACGCACACAAGCTATCCAGAAAATAAAAGATTATTGGACAAGACAACATAGTCAAAAAGAAAGAGTTTCTCTATAGGACAGGATTGGATATCTGGGACAGGCTGCCCCAGAACAGGCACCACAAATGTCAAGTTGTGTTTGTTTGAGGCACAAAACAAGCACAAACTACCTTTGTTGACTATCGCTGGGAATTCTGCCAGTGCAAACTACCTTTCCGAGAGAACTCGACATTAGCCTGTTGAGGACAAAGGAGGAAACTCTAGCAAAAACTCAGTGAAGCATGAGCACAGCTATTGCATCACCCACAAACCAACTCTACATCCTCGGATGCCTCTTTCAGAGCTTTGTCCATTTCTCATGTGGAGTCAGGCCACCCGCTCTCGCAGATAAGCGCTCCCGACCGTCTCCTGCCAGGGGAGATTGCACACGTTTGCAACGTGAGCGTGATTTCCATAAAGCGTCCAAACTCAATCATCCCCCTTTGTGACGTCTGTCAGGCTCCGATGCGCTCACCTGTCAACTTCTGTCACAGCAATAGTCAATGACTTGTAGAAGAGGGAAAGAATGTAAAAGCACAGGAATTGAATAAAGACACCATTGGAAGTGGAACTTTCGAGATGTGCTTCACTATCGCAGTTATATGTCATTCCGGTGCACAAATGAAGAATGACGCCGTTCGTATTGTGACTACACCATTTTCCACCTTTACGAGTGTGTTGTTAAAAGTGATTCATATTGTAAACAATAACAGAATGACAATATATTCCTGACAACATGCCAGTGTGTTATGTAATAACACTGTGGAAATAACATGTTGGGTCATGGAGGCCCTATTTTCCTTCCATTTGAACATCCGTATGAATCCCTGAATTTGAATTGCACTCAACCCAGACACTTGAAGCGCATGTAGCAGCTTCTCTCCGTGGCACCCACCAGGATGATGCAACGGCAGACAACGTCACGGTGATGTCTTCAGCACGCTCTGGCGATCCGGTGGGACAGAAATCAGTTACGCAATCGACTGGACTCAAATCAGCAGCTGGAAGACAGAGAGGGATGTTATAAAGAAACTGTGACGTTTGTGTGCTGTATGACTAACTACTGATATAATTAACACACACAGCAGTGAACACACACACACACTGTGAACACACACCCAGGAAGCAGTTGGGGGTTCGGTGCCTTGCTCAAGGGCACCTCAGTCGTGGTATTGAGGGTGGAGAGAGCGCTGGACATTCACTCCCTCCACCTACAATCCCTGCCGGCCTGAGATTCGAACCTGCAACCTTTGCATTACGAGTCTGACTCTCTATCCATTAGGCCATGACAGACAGACAGACAGACAGACAGACAGACAGACAGACAGACAGACAGACAGACAGACAGACAGACAGACAGACAGACAGACAGACAGACAGACAGACAGACAGACAGACAGACAGACAGACAGACAGACAGACAGACAGACAGACAGACAGACAGACAGACAGACAGTTATGTGACAGTGGGTGTGGATGAAATGCATAGATTTACATTATTTACATTTTCTCAAAGCAAATCTCATTAATTTGAATCTATCGGATTTGTAGAAGCCGGTTTGGGATTTTGTTCCTCGGAAAAACAATCTGAATTGAGATGAGTGAATAAAATCAATGTGGATCACTTACACCACGGTGACAAAAGATGCCACAGAGCTAAATCTTAATTAGCAGAAATAATGAGACCAATACAGAATCCAATCCAATTAGAAGAGAAAAGTCTCTTGAAGCAAAGCCTCTCCGCGGGACGATAAACACAACGGAACAACATTACGCTCCACAGAGAAAACAAAAGGAACAATACGAGGACTTCAGCATCGCCGTCTATATTCCTGATAATGCTCAAACACATTGGCAATTAAAAGACAAAAGCACTTCAACCCAATAATTGAAGGTTGCGTGAGAGAGCAAACAGAGGCTGATTTGTCAAAGCATGCTGACGTTTCATAGCATGAATAAACAACAGCGCTGTTAAGGTACTGTATATCTTTATGCTGCTCAGTCAACAGATCTTATAACGACATGCTGACTAGAAAAATGATAATGATGTGCAGTCATAAACAGCAGAGGTCATTTATCCTGCTGGGAGAAAATAACCAGCTTAAACCGGCACATGTTGGTTAAACTGGTTCTAAGTACTTGTTAGTACTGGTCAGGCGGGGAGAGGTCGAGTCGAGCTTAAACCATTTAGGATTACCAAAACATCTTTGGCTAATGTAAGCAGTTTTTTTATGCTTTATTTAATTTTTTTTTATCAGGGTCAAGACAATTGTAAGCAATTTTGTCACTCATATCATAAATTAACACAAAATAAACATAAATCATTGCTTACTTGATGTGCATTCACGATAATGAAGTATATATCCTTCTCTGACCTTTTTTTATTGATGCTTTTTGTAGATAAAATTTCTCTGATATTCATAGACTGTTTCAAAACCTATAAACTGCTCACCTAGGCAGCATTTTAGGTCATCAACATGCGATGTCTAGTTATCAACACTGGAAAAAATAACTTAACAACAATAATAAAATAAAATAAAAAATAAAATTTGTACATAACACATCAACTTATGTTAATTTACACAACCTAAAATGTTAAAAATTGCTTTTGTATAGGTAGAAATTAAAATGTGCCCAGATTTATAACTGTTTTTGGTTACATTTTATTTTAAGGTGTCATTGTAACAAACATTTAAGTACTGAGTAATATTAATTAACTACGTGTACTTACTACAGTATATGTTTAGGGTTAAGATTAGGGTTTGTCTTAGGGTTACTTGCATGTAGTTATGCATAATTAATTGTTATTATAATAGTAAGTACATGTAACGTGTAACAAGGACACCTTAAAATAAAGTGTTACAATGTTTTTTCATTATTTAATTTTTATTTTTTCAATATCATTGTTCATGATACCTATAATTAATACATGTTAACAATTTAAGATTATTGTAAAGTGTTATAAAAAAACTTACATAATATATCACACAATTTACACAACTAGAAACGCAAACATTTGTAAAGATAAAAATTTAAATTTCTAATTCTGTTATCTTTTAGCAAAAATAAATAAAATAATTAATTCAAAAAATAAAGTGAGTTAGCATACATTAAATTACATAACTTTAAATGTAAAAAAAAAATGCACCTTTATAAGTAGAAATAAAAATGTACTGATTTTAATAAATGATGTAAAACATAATTTTAATTGTTAGTTCATAATGCCTACAGCATTAACTGAAGTTAATCAATAGCAACAATAAAATAAAATAAAATAAAGTGATATTACTTCTGGATCATCATCATATTGTTAATGGAATGCTGAGCTGCTCGGCGTTTTGTAATTATAGATGCATGTTTCTCTGAAGTTCATAAACTTTGTTCCAAAACTACCTAGGCAGCATTTTAAGTCATCCCAGGCACACTACTGGTCCAGTTTACTGTTATATTTCCAATTTAATATGAATATACAGTCCCTAGTTTGCATGTAAAACAAGAATGCATTTGTGATTAGCTCGCAAAAAGAAATCAGAAATTGGTTTATGACAGGGCTGCAATGTTAAAATCAATGCAAATCTCACTGTTAGCATGCAACATGCTTAACTCAAACTAACTCTATTAGACAATACCATGCATTATACAGTAACATGTCAATAAAGTGTGCAACAACGGCGTTGACATGGTGTTGTACTTCATATGCCACAGAAAAAGCAAACAGTTATTTGACAAAGGCCTGGTCCGTTTTGTTCTCTTTCACAGGTTTTTGAACATTTTATGTAGCAGTACTGGGTTTAAATTAGACGTGTCCATAAATACACAGGATAAAATATTCAATTCTCACAGATACAGCTGTGAAAGTTCACACTTGAAGAACAGCTGTGTTATAACACACTATAATACACAATAGCTGCTAAAATAGTGTTTTCACAGATGCAGCACAAATTTATGATGAGAATGTCTCACTTTGAATGAGATGTGCTTCTTAATTGAAAAGCTTTATCAGTACAGTGAGGCCTTATGTAAATGTTCAGAAGAGTTTCACTTAACTTGATCAAGATGAAAAGATATCTGATGGAAAATTGTATTGCTCAAATGTTTTCTCCATTCGTAGAATATACAGAAATGATTTTGTCTCAGATGTTTCTCCTGTGGTTTATAATAAAAATAAATTTGGAGGATAACATTTGATCTTGGGAGAATCTGATGAGAAATATTCATTTCAAGATCTCTGATTTTTGATTGCATGATCTTAGACAATCTGAGCACAGTTTGAGACATTGTTGAGATCGTTTATTAATTGTTCTTTAATAAGATCTTTTTTGCAGGAGAAACATTCGCAGCAGAAGACTTCAGAAAAAGTCTCCATTTCCTCTCCTTGATGTATAGAAGACACACCTCTTTTATTGGAGCGTTTTACAAGAAAATACTATTTCTGTCTTTTTACCTCAAAATTTCACATTTAATTCAACGTGTAACTTATTGTGGTTATTTCTGAAATTCACTTGCAGTGAAAATAGTT
The DNA here is from genome assembly GCF_936440315.1 of Barbus barbus. Lineage (NCBI taxonomy): Eukaryota > Metazoa > Chordata > Actinopteri > Cypriniformes > Cyprinidae > Barbus > Barbus barbus. The sequence goes on along the minus strand of NC_136736.1, from coordinate 33,454,448 downwards.
TTTTTTTTTTTAAAGTGAGATCTCATATGTGATATATATATCATTTATATATTACTATAGTTTTTAATATTTTAAGTTACATTTTAATTTGATATTTTAATTTTGTCTGATTTTATAAATTTGTGAATAATTTGATCATTTCATCATATATTTTGTTTGTTTATTTATTTATTCAGTAAATAACTTATTTTACTTAAATTCAATAATAAAATAAAATATTGTTTCTTCATAATACATGAAGAAATATTATTTTATACAACTTGAAATGTAAAAATTAATTTGTATATTGAAATTAATCCAAATGACTAAATGCCATAAAAGTTCATGATACCTGATACATGAACTTATATTGAAAAACAAGAAGCTTATTTTAAACTGTTAGCAAATATAAAAACAAAAATAAAATTAAATATTTCGGTTTTTGTTCTAGGTAAGTTTTTTCAATTAATTAATTAATTATTATTATTATTATTTTTTATTTTTTTATTTTTTTGTGTGTGCTTTAACATATTTCGGTTAGTTACCAAAACAACATTTATTTATATATATATATATATTTTTTTTTTTTTATATATATATATAGTTTCAGTTTCAGTTCATTTTAACCCTGCATGCGACTTTTTGAGTCCAGGGATGAAATAAATGGACATCTAAGTCTATGAGTTGACATTTTAAGTATAATTTACTCACATATTTACGACGGGTTACAGCAGATCGCTCAGGTTTGTCCTTGGTTACCTGAAGGCTTCTCTGAACGGTGCACTTCTGAGCTAAAATTAACTCTGCCTATAAAAGCAATGGTCTGTAAAAACTCAAGTAAACAAAGGTCAGATAAATTAGAGATCAGGACTGGCAGCGGTGCGTGTAAAGACGTGCAGGATAGAAAGCAGAAGTTGCTCAGGTTATTCTGGGATACGGGATGCCATATGTTGGACACTGGGAATACATGAACTCACTGGCACTCAAGATTGCAATGCAGTACTAGTGTACTAAAATAGTAAGTGTCAAACAGTGTGAAAATAGTATGTAAAATTCAGTATGCAATGATAATCCGCCACATTGACACCTGCATGGTTAAATTAATGTGTTGTGTCTAATTATCAGCATGGAAATAAAAATAGATTGTTTGACATTTTAATCCAATATGTGTAAAATGTTTTGATAGTCTGATTAAAATGATTAAAAGTGACTGAATTATAAAAAAATATATATATTAAAAAAATTTAATAAAACTATTTTTTAAATATATTTTTCATTTTTTAGTTCATGATACCTAATGCAACTAATGTTTAAAAAATTAAGCTTATTGTAAATTGTTATTTTTTTTTTCATAACACATCAAATAATATTTACACAACTTGAAATAAAAAAATTAATTTGTATATGTAGAAAATTAAATTAATCTACTTAATGCTTAATAAAAGTTTAATTTTTAGTCAATAATACCTAATGGATTATCTATATATACAAATACGCTTATTGTAATTGCTTAACAATGTAGGAACTGAAATTATTCTAGAGTAATAAATACTGTAAAAGTTATTTTTTTCATTGTTAGTTCATAATACCTAATGCAGTATCTAATGTCGAAAACAAAATAAGCTTATTATATTTTTCTGAACAATCTGTGCTTGTAGAAAGGCAGACATTGGACAAATATATAAGGCGTTTTTAGAGTGGTCTGTCAGTTATTATTTATATAAAAACACAGGATCACTAAAAGATGAACAAAATGCAACAATATTGAGACGATGCACAATCCAGGCACAAAAAAAATTAAATAAAATAATCTTACGACATCTCATACAAATATGAGTCCATATACAGTCAGTTTGACAGGTAGCTTTTGCATCCGACATCCATCACTAAAGCCTCCTGGTAGATCCTGTTTACAATCTTGAATAAAATAACAACAACACAATGATAAGGCTTGAAATAATATACAAGGTTGACAGCTGGACAAGCAGGGGGCAGCGTGCAATTTCAAAAGAGTTTGCTGCTGAATATTGTTTTGATCGGGACGGTGATTAGTTTATGTTGGGAAAGTTGTCCTTGTCTAATATTCCACATGAAAGGTTAAAAACACATATTAAACAGCAACTGTGCTGTGACGATTACTTTGACAAGCACGCAGCAGTATAGACTGCATAATTTATAAGAAAGTGACAAGACGTTGTTTAGAAAGTTTTTACATGAAAGGCTCCAAAAGTTGTTGCTGTTATCTTCCTAATTCCCCCAATCCTCGTCATGCATTACAATATGTTTGTGTCAGTCTACATGGCGGCTGAGGAAAGTAGAGGAAAAACAGGACAAGAAACTTCTGACATTACTGAGAAAGTCAAATGTGTGGTTGCATCTAATGCAAGTCTCATACATACATATACTTATTTGATGATCTGATCATATTGACATTTTTTAATTTTCATTGAGGATTTCTTTTTAAAATCTTTTAAGCATTTTATCGATTTAAGCATGGTTTGAAACACTATTCTTCTGAAAATCAAACACGATCTGAAATGTTTTGCAATTTGTGCTCCATTTCAAGAAATAGTTCACCAAAAAATGAACATTTGCTGAAAATGTCCTCACCCTCAGGCCATCCAAGATGTGGATGAATTTGTTTTTTCATCAGGTTTGGAGAAATGTGTCATTCCATCAGTGTCTCACTACTGGATGCTCTGCAGTGAATGGGTGCCGTCAGAATGAGAGTCCAAACAGCTGATAAAAACATCACAATAATCCACACCACTCCAGTCCATCAGTTAACATCTGGAGAAGACAAAAGCTGAAACAAATCCATCATTAAGACAATTTTCACTTCAAACCATTGCTTCTGGTTAAAATATGAGTCCATAATCCATAATAACACTTCCTCCAGTGTTAAGTCTGATTTGAATCAGGAGAGAAATCTGCCCAATCAAGCACTGTTTACAAACCTAAACAGCTCTAAACAAATATGTGGCTGGATTTTGGTGTGAGAAACAACAGGAGATTGAGTTTTTCACTGAAAGACTGGACACTATTTTTAGTTGGAAGCAACGGTTTGAAGCTAAAAACATCTAATAATGGATTTGTTTCTTACACACATGAAACTTTTGTCTTCTCTAGATGTTAACGGATGGATTGGAGTGGATTACTTGTGGATTATTGTGATGTTTTTATCAGCTGTTTGAGCTCTCATTCTGACGGCACCCATTCACTGCAGAGGATTGGTAGGCAAGTGATGGAATGCTACATTTCTTCAAATCTGCTGAAGAAACAAACTCATCTACATCTTGGATGGCAAACAATTGAGACATTAAGGAGATCTTGACGGGTTGCACTGTCAGACGAGCATGTTTCGAGTGTTTCCAGGTGAGGCGTGTAACAGAAACTACAAAGAACACATCATTTAGTCAACGACTCGGTGGTTTACTAACAAGTAGCGAAGACGTCCTGTTGATACGCATCGTTAAATCATCACTCAACGACAGAAGAAAAGCTGAAAGCTACAATGCTGATCTCTCTAATGTTTCATCTGAGTGTCACTTACAGAAGCGACGACGTCTCCGCACTGATGTGATGCTGAGGGGAGCGATGTGTCTTTCAGCACATTAAAAGAGCAGGATGAAATGAAGCCATGCCGCGCTGTCATATATGAGTAACGGTCCTATAACACCCCGTGGGCTTGACTTTAGTAGACGGAGCGCCAGTGATTTGTTCACAGAATATCACGACATGGATAGTTTCTCATTCATGATCGTTAAAAATTCTTTGTTTGTATTATTTTATAAGGCAGCTGTCAAATAAATCATTAATCCAGACTATTTCAAGCGGCCTTAAAAGAGCTGTAAAGTTAGCTGTGTTAAAAGTTAAATATAACAAGACATGATTAATCTCAAAAGGTAAAATATTCACTTTCAAGCATCATTAGTGCACTAAAATGTTCACTCTATAGACATTTTTCTGCCTTAGTACAGGCTTTTTATGAAAATGTAAAACAAAAATATTAACAACCCCAAACATTTGAAATACAAAGTATATACTAGATAAATAAATGTTGCATTTTGGAGAAAAAAATAATGTTATAACCATAGACAGACAGACAGATAGATAGATAGTGGTAAGTATGAATTTATAAATGTAAATCATGAAAATATGATTTATATTTGATATATTTATAAAACTATAAATCTGTATAAATCCGAAAACTATAAATCTGAATATATAGTTTTAAGTCTACATATTGAAGTCAAAAATATAGTTTATGAATGTAAATTGTGAATATAGTAATTCTGACTATATGCTTTTAAATTGAAATGTATATTCATAATTTCAGCTTATCAAACTAACTAAAGCAGTCAGATGTCAAAAGTTGTAATGACAAAAATAAGTATGCAAAATGTACCATATAATTTAGCATTAGAATAAAACAATGTCTGTGGAATCATTTATTTATGCAAAAATTGGCTGAGCATTGAATAAATAGTTGTAATTTGGCTCAGAGGAATACAAGAATCATGTGTTTGCATGGTTTTTCTGTTGACTAAGGAATAAAACAAAACTTCTTCACTTTGGTTGTAAAAGCAAAGATGTTATGAAATGCATCATTTTGTAAAACAGCCACAGTTTTTCAGTAATCAGCACCTCATTTAGAAACAATCATTGGATTTTGTTTAGCAAATACTGTATGATACAGGGCTTTTCAACCCAACACATACAATCTTTAACATTATAGTACAGTGATTAACAAGAAAAACAGCACGCCATGTGACCTCTTCTTCAGGGCATCAGACTCCACGAGTGCATGCATTAGGTGTCCCGTTAGTCTAGCATGGAGAAACATTGCCTGACCACCTCTAACCCAACGACAGTCTGACTTTGCACCTCTGGACTGACCTTGCTTTCAGCACAGACTCTCCCTCAGCGCCTGACCTTTCACTTCATCCTTCATGTGCCTCCCGCTCAACATCTCAACTAAACCCACTTTCTACACTTTCACATTTATGGCATCTTATAAATGTTAGACAAGGTTTCATGTGTCAAAAACATTGTAATTGAGTTTTGCATGAAAAAAAAAAAAGATTGATTGAATCATTCTGATTCATTTATAAGAACAGACTCAAGATACAAGCTCTGCAACTGCAGTATAGATAATTAATTTGCTTAATTTAATATTCGGAAAGAAATTAATATTTTTATTCAGCAAGGATGCATTAAATTGATCAAAAGTGACAGTAAAGGGATTTATAACGTAAAGCAGCACAACTGTTTTCAACATTGATAATAATCAGAAATGTTTCTTGAGCAGTAAATCAGTATATTAGAATGATTTCTGAAGATCATGTGACACTGAAGACTGGAGTAATGATGCTGAAAATACAGATTTGATCACAGGAATAAATTATATTTTACTATATATTTACAACAGCTATTTTAAATTGTAATAATATTTCACAATATTACTCTTTTTACAGCATTGTTGATCAAATGAATTCAGACTTGGTTAGTATAAAATACTTTTTCCAAAAACATGAAAAAATCCTACTGATCCCAAACTTTTGAACGGTAATGTATATATACTCGATAACTAAATGAAGAGTTCATTTGCAAAAAAATTTCAGAAATCATGTTTTTTTTTTTTACTGCGCATTCCAAGCAATATCAATGAAACTGCATTTGGGTTGTTTTGACTAAGTAAAAATAACTTAAATACAGGTAATTTACAAAATTAAAGTTTGTTGAAAGTATGTTTTTTTTTACATATTAAAAGCAGAGGTATAAAGAGTACCTGAAAACCATACTTGAGTAAAAGTACAGATACCTTGCAGTGAAAATTACTCCACTACAAGTTACAAGTCACCAATTCCAAAACAACTTGAGTAAAAGTCTTAGAGTTTAACAGTACTTAAGTGTTTTATATATACTAAATATAGGCTCAAAGATGCACTAGTCAAAGAGACATGCCAGTCAAAAACTGTAACGTTGTGGAAAAGCTGGGGAAAACAGGCAGAGGCAAGGATCTATGTGCAGGCATTTCATGGAAAACTAGAACAAATAATAAACCAAAACCAATGGGAACAAAGAACAGAATGACGGGCAAACAGACAACCGTTACATTCAATAACTCACAAACAAGAAAGAGGTGATTTACGAGCAGAGCAATCACATTTATTTTCTAAAACCAAAATAAAACCGAACACCTCAAAATTGCAAATAAATAAATAAAATAAAATTTACATTTAACAAGTCAAAGTCTTCTTGCACTGGATGTGCTGGTTTCGGCCTCATTGCCAGCTGCAGTCATATAAAACACCTGTGATTCACAACTACGGAGCTCACATTCAGGTAAAGTAGCCTTGTTGACAAGTTTGGGTGAGTAAGGGCAAAACACACAAGATATAGTACTTTCAGTGCCCTGTAGTTGGCGACATCACATCTTTTGTAGCAGAAATAAACTGCTGCAGAAAAGCTAGGTGCCATGCAAAATGTAATGTGAAACTGCAACATTCATTACAAATGTAGTGGAGTAAAGAGTACAGATACTCATTCAAACATGTAGTGAAGTAGAGAGTAAAAGTTGCTTATATCCTTGATACTCAGTACAACTACAAGTACACAAAAAGAGACTCAGGTACTGTAATTAGTTACATTGACTCCAATACTTTACACCTCTGATTAAAAGTTTGTTTTATAGCAAAAGCAGATAACTCCAACCGTCGTTTTTTGGCAAAAGCAGATAACTCCGCATTTCATGTTTTAGAGTTTAATAAAACACTTGTTTAATCTTTGTAATCTCCTCAGATGACAATGTAGATGCCTGACAAATGTTGTAGTTGTGATCATAGATTTATGGATGTGATACACAGCTTTTCCCTCACCATTGTAACGCGCTGCTTTTGCAAGGCTCCGGGAAAACATTTCAGTTTTATTTTTCAGAAGATATCACAGGTTCATTGTCGAAATGATCCATCCTCAATCACTTTTAGTCTGCTTTGACGAAACTCCTCTCAGCTAGCACGTCTTTTCAAAGTGAAAGTTGCCTTGTCACCTGACCTGAATACAGCGTGCTGATTCGCTAAAATGGACTTATCGGCTTCTGTTCAAAAACAACAAGGGCGCTTGTCGGCCTTCTGCAGTAAAATGTGAACTCACAATGCCTTGAAAGTGGACAATACCGGTGTTGTGCCCATTTTCGACCCCCTGCCAAATTATTACCCCTCTCGTTGAAATCGCTATCTAACCCCACCCCTAATCCTAACCCCTCCCCCACACCTAACCCTTACACCTACTAATACTAGGGGGGTAATAATCTGGCAGGGGTCAGAATTGGGTATAACACCGGCTTTTTAGACAAAACATGTTTAGGGTTCAGATTGCGCTATATGTGGAGAATAATGCACGGCAATCAACAAGCTCTTTTTTTTTTTAAGGGGTGTTTATCGGTTTTTGCAAATTAACTCTTCAAATGTTATATTAGAATAAAAATAAATTATATAATATACATAATACAAAAATGTATATATTCTAACAAATAAATAATAAATAATACACTATATACTACATATTTAAATGTCATTAATATTCCCCGATATTTCCAGGGTTTCAATTTCAACTCTACAGTATTACGTCTAAAGAGAGATGGGATAGAGCAAGAAACATCCAATTTTCCATATTATGACCCCTTTAAAACGATAACAATAAAAAAACAGGTTACTTACATTCAGTTTGATGACTAAGTTACACAAAATTACACTTTTAGTTACAAAAACCTCTCAAACCTCAAACGTTATCCCATTCAACACCAAAATTGCCATCAACACAACTAACGCCACTAGAAATGTTCACAGATTGTTCCTTATTATAAGAAACCACCTCACTGCTTAGTATGCAGCAGTTCTGGCCGAAGTGTTCTCCGTCACATCCCTCATGAATGTTATTCGTAATGAAGTCGATGGACTTCAAAGCAGGCGTTTGATACCACTCGTCTGTATGACCACGAAACCAGCTCATTAGCAGCGGCTTTGATAAGAATCAAGCAAGTTATTATAGAGTTAACCTCGTAACCCAACAATGAAATATGCTGTACCTCGATGGAAGTGGAAACACTGTTATGAATCGCACCTTTCCCGCAGTTAGGAAACGTGATTCATTTTCCAGTATTAAAGAGATGCCCACGGCAGAACACATGCTGTTAGAGATAAGAAGATGCTTGATCAAATAGATCTGTCCAATGAAAGAGCATCTATTTTCAGTGAAGTGTTTCCTAATAACGCTAATAACCATTCCTTTTCTTCAGCAGGAAATCTTTTGATAAGTGTGATTACATGTGAACTGCATGAATACAATCTGAACAATGGACTGGTGCTAAAACATTGATTTTTTTTTTTTTTTGTAATCAAATGCAATTTTGAAGACAATATGAGTGCTTGCTCGTTCAAAACTCAATGCCACAATTCTGGTGTTTTGTAGGTGTATTTTAGAGCATTGAAACAGTTGCTAGGGAGTTGTGTGTGGTTGCAAGGTGGTCTCTAGATATGGCTCAAGTCCCACTATCAATGCAAGTCTGTGGGATTTGCCTGTATTATCATCACACTTATGATCACTTAGGCAATATCACATCTTTAACAACTTTAACAAACTGCACAGTTTGAGGCAGTTGTTTTTGTCATTAACTACAACCAATCTAAAGCTATTAAAAACATTTAGGATAAATGAAATAAATGTTAAATGTTATAATATTTTTTTTTTAAGCTAATTTCCAAGGCAACGTTTCTAATTTCCATTTAGTTCTGAAGTTCTAAAACTAATAAAATGCTTTATTACTAAATCTTGAACTAAAATGATAAGGAAAGCAGAAAATAAGGTAAACATAAAAACTAATTCAAAATAATAAATACAATAATAGTATATAATTACTACTAAAATAACTCTAGTTTAAAGGAATAGTTCACCCAAAAATTCTAATGTGCTGAAAATGTACTGATCCTCATGTAAGATGTGGATGAGATTTGGAGAAATGTAGCATTGCATCACTTGCTCACCAATGGATGCTCTGCAGTGAATGGGTGCCGTCAGAATGAGAGTCCAAACAGCTGATAAAAACATCACAATAATCTACTAAATAATAAAAACATTTAATAATTTAAAGTAATCCACACCACTCCACTCCATCAGTTAGTCTTGAGAAGAGAAAAGCTGTGTGTTTGTAAGAAACAAATCCATCAAGATATATATTTTTTATAACATCATCGCTAAAACACGAGTCCATAATCATAATTAAACTTCCCCTCCAGTGAAAAAGCCATCTGATCTGAATCAGGAGTGAAATCTGCACAGATCAAGCACCGTTTACAAGTCAAAACAGTCTAAAACAGCTCCAAACAAATATGTGGGTGGATTTTGACGTGAGAAAACAGGAGATGGACTTTTTTCACTGTATGAAGCATTATTATGGATTATGGACCCGTATTTTAGCCAGAAGCAATGGGCTGACTTAATTATGGACTTAATAGCTTTTCACTTCACAAGATATAGACTGAAGGACTGGAGTGGTGTTGATTATTTGTGGATTAGTGTGATGTTTTTATCAGCTGGTTAGACTCATTCTGACGGCACCCATTCACTGCAGAGTATCCATTGGTGAGAAATGGTGATGGAATGATACATTCCTCCACATCTGTCCCCAGATTGCCTAAAGTTAAATTTTCAGTAAGTTAAAATGTGTGGGTGAACTATTCTTTTATGGTACAATACATGTCTGTAGCATGTCAAATCTGTAATAAAATATTGATGCTCACCACACAAACACCTATTATAAAATTCCTACACATAATTTAGCTCAAATTTAAATGATAACGATCAAAACAGCTCCCACTAATTGTCAAAAATGTTACATAAACATAAACTCTAAGAGGCATGTATTCTGTGTGAAGGCATTTGAGGTCTTTGACTCTTAAGTCAAACAAAACTTCTACGGTAAAGTCTCTAACTAGCAAACATAATTATATAATACAAATCAATATTACATCATACACTTATGTTCAGCTAGTCAACACAGCTTCACCTATTAAATTATTTGATTTCGCCTGTAGTGCTTTGTCTGAACATTTTAGGGCATGCTTTCAAGTGTGCACTAAAAACATAAAGAAAGCAGCATTCCTTGTATTTCACCATAGAAATCTGTATCTGATGCAACCTGAGAAACAGCAGGGCTATTCCTGAGGCCCGGACTGAAGGGAAAACCCAAGACAATAAGGGCTTTCAAGTGTTGTCAGATACTGTTCTTACTTCGCCTCTGCTGGCAAGCACGGCTTCCTCACTGTCAGCGTCTGACCTTCTCTTAGCGCGGCCCATCAGGCAAAGAGCGGAAAGAGTAGCAGATGGTTCTGGAAGGTCCCTCAGGGACATCTTCATATACTGTATATGAAGCTATTAAAACCAGTGGGCTGAGGAGGAGAGGATTGTTTTTGAAATGATATAGCTCATTTATTTTGTTTGTGTAGCTGTCTGGCAAATGCTAATGAGCAAGCGCTAACTAATAATAAACAGTAGCTGTTTATTTGAAGGGAACTCTTGCTGCATTTGAGTGAGGACTGAAAACCAAAGTATGGTGCTGATCGAAAACCAAATTTACAATGCAGATTCACATCTTTTTTCTTTTTTTTTCACATCTTTTTTTTCATGCATCCCATCTGATGGTATTACAGTAATTTAATTTGTGCAATAAAATACAATTTTCATACGCTTAAATCAAGGATTCACAAACTTTTTTGTCAGATGAACCCATCTGATCTAAAATATTTACTGCAAGTATCCACTGAGGTTTTGTTAATATTTCAATAAATTAACAACACATTCTTAGTTTACAGTTGTCAGATGTTGGCTAATTTTCACATAACATGCAGGTAAACAAATAAAATATATATATTTGAAAATATTATTTACTGAATTATTATTTATTTAATTTCAGTTGTTTTTATTTTTTTTATTTATTTATTTGACTTGTTTTGTGAACTATATTAAGTGTACATAGAGCTGTTACAAATCCACAAACCCCATGCAATTAACTTTATAGGGAATTTGAACAGACTCACTGTTTCACGACTGATCACTGAGTCGGCCAGCGATTCACTGAACGAGCATCAACTCTGCACTGGATATTAAAATCCAAAATATAGTGAAAACACTATTAAATAGCACAGTTTAAGACATTAACTTGTAAGCACAAAACACAAGATACTTCTCTTTTAAATATAAATAAGGCTTTATTTGATAAATCTAAGACATGTAAACTAATCTAACACATGAACACACACAATCATGAAAGCATGATTTTTCAAACTCATACATACTAAACACGAATATGAATCCTTAAAGTCGTTCAATAGTTATTAAAAAGGCATACATAATATGTGATTAAAACATGATAGACCAATGTGTGGGTTACATACATAATATGGAGATATGCATAGAAATTATTAGTTGCTCATAAGTCCTTTTAAGAAGATTTTTGGTGCATATGGAAAGGTCTCTGTGAAGTTCTGTGTAGGACATCTGTGAACAAAGGAATTTCAGTCTGGTCTGTGTCTTCTATGTGGGCGAAAAGTCAATCCAAGGAAACTCGTGATTTCTATCGTAGAACACATGTGACGGCCATCTCTTTGACCATCAGTCTTGATTACTTGCCCCAAATTTGACAGTCTCCTTCCTGAGTTGGAATTATCAAAAAGTGTTCCTTTTGTTTTAATGTTGCAAGCTGCTCACTGGCAGAGTTGGTTGGTTCGCTTGCTTCAGACGAGCTGGCGCTAAGGATCTGATTTCTGACGTTGTCCTGTTTTCTTGGGGCCTCTCTGGAATTTCGGCTCCTCATGTTTCGATGTTCTGATCAAATCTTAAATTTGTCTGATTCATTCTGATCCTACAAATGTTAAGTTTTGAAATGTTGTTGTATGCATTTGTCATTTTTATTTAATTTCTTTATTTTTAAAATGTGTATAGGTAGTATTTATAAAGTTTTGGATCTGTTTTTAGTTGTTTTAATACTACAATTGATTGCTTCTGTTGTCCTCATTTGTAAGTCGCTTTGGATAAAAGCGTCTGCTAAATGACTAAATAATAATAAGAAGAACTTATATAATAACTTTAAAATTAAATAACTAATTTTTGATAAAAAAAAAATATCCATCCTGTGCAAAGATATGTTTTTCAGAAGCCCAAATCAGGGATTCCCCAAATTAAGTTAGAGATTTTAAGTTAATATTTCAATAGCTTAATAACATTCTCATGTTCACGGTTCTCTGATATTGGTAAATGGTCACATGACATGCAAGTAAACAAATTAAATATTGTGTGATTTTTTAGTAAGTGTTTTTTTTTTATTGATTATTTTTCCCCCCACATTTTTTGTTATTTAAATTATATGCACAGGCAATTTTTACAAAAAAAAAACAAAAAAACAAACCTGACCTTAAAAAACAAACCTGACCTTAAAAAAGTAATGTAAAATAGTTTGGATTATAGCAAACATTCAAAATAATAAAATAACGACTCTTGATTGCAATTTTGTCTGCTATTCTCTCCTGTCTGGCAGATCTTTTTTTAACCTCATTGTGAATGGGTCCATATAGGAATCCATAGTTTCTATTAATATCAAAATACAAATACTCATGCTTGGTGTGAACAGACCTTTAGACCAGCATGCAAACTGGTTTCTGTTGGTTAAGCTAATGGACCAGCCCAGCCTTACTCATCTTGGCCAGGTACAGGAAACACTCAATAATACTCATCTAGGATCTGGAGTCTAGAGCTAAAATAGCAGAAAAGGGCTACCATATGATGTACTTTTCTACTGATTAACAAAAGCGTCACGATGAATGAAGTTGGAAAGGGCTTTCGAGAGGAGTGAAAAGTGCCTACAGCCAAAACAACCACGCAAGGCAAACAGAAATTGCGCTCCGTTTTTAAAAGTGTTTATTGCCATTCTCTCAAATGCATGATGTGCCTATGCATTAGTCAGTAAGGAAGACATTGCTCTAATAATTTCCCAGAAAAAAAGCTTGCGGAATGGAAAACGAACGGTTACGTTCATTAGCAATGACAGAACGCAGCCTCGTGCCGTTTCTTTGGGAATGCTGATTTTTAAAACATAATCACCCCATTCATTTACACCGCAGACACGTTTCAGTGCCTGATCAAGTATTCCGAGCCGGTCATGGTTTGTAGGGAAATTCAAAGGGCATTAGCTCAAAGTGACTGCATCCAGAAAGCAAAACAAAGGGGGCAGCATATTTATCCCAGTGGTATTCCAGGCTGTGTTGTCCCAGACACAGTGAAGTTGCCAGCTGTGAAGAAGCCATCTGTTCTCCTCTCCTTCATTTTAATTAGCAGCGGTTCTTTCCTTTATCAGCGCACGCCTGACTTTCTCTCCAGAGTCTCGAAACGCAGGATTATGACAAACAGGTCATGTGATCCATTGAGGCCTCCATACAAACACGGATTAATATTTCAACGCTCTTAATTGTGTCGTCAATGGAAATGGAAAGGACACGCTCACCTTTTGTCCTAATTTGTATTAATGATGTTTATGCCGTTTGATGCATGTGTGGAGTGCAACAACTATATTGATTTAAATGATCTGTGGCTCCATATTGCGATGTACTTGTGATGATCTCCTTTTGAAGGTTGCAGAGCAAAAATGCCATCTGTAGAACAGTTCAGATCAAGAAAGTCTTGTTCAGGTCCAACTGGTGGGTTAAATCCTAAAAATGGGTGATGGGTCTGTTCTGATTGCTTACAGTAAGAAAAAAAGCCAAAAAATACAGATGAACAATGCAAGTGTATGTTTCTTTGCATATAAGCTCCTATCAAATGTATAAATGTAGAATGTAGTTAAGAAACTGGCATACTAAACACGTTTTTATTTCAGGTCTGTGCAACCTCCTTTAACATTAAAATTATGCGGGTCAACCTGACCCAGAAACATCATAATCATAATAGAAATTTTGCCTGCACATTACGTCCTGTCACTTTGCAGCCATATTTATTACCCAAAATGAAAAAGTGGTTAAATTTCAAGAAAAACTCGCTGAACTTCATTTTGATGACGTCAAAGGCCAATCAAACTCTGTAGTACAGCAAAAAATATTTGTGTTTGCCAGGCATTTATCCTGAATTAACATTTTCCACTAAGCTTGTCGCAGTGCCATAGCTGCAAAAATATGTTCAACTATCAGAAATGATGCAGGATATAAAATATCACATATTTTTACACATACATTTTCATACTTTCAAGACATTGATATTTTTTATCTGTATTTTGAATTGACTGGACATTTGCCGACCCCAGTGCCATTTTTTAAATTAGATATAATATGAAGACTGCGAACTAATGACAATCTTTATGAAACTCGATGGCCAAAAAAACATTACGATATTATCATAATTTTATATCTCCAGCAAAATCATTGCAAATGTTCCGTCTATCAAGGATTAAAGGATTTTATCTTAATTTGCGAGTAACTTGCAGCGCACTGCCATGTTTGAACATCAGGTGGTCTGGTTTGGTCTGAAGTGTGTGGTACATCATGCTGAGATTAAGAGAGCTCTTAGAGGCCCTTAACAAAGATTGCCTATGAATCTGGGAAGGGATTTGTTTCCAGGTCATTTTGTAGTCAGTCCATTCAACTTCAGATTTCCAACCACGGACAATTTAGCCAGGCCATCCCACCAAATTTAGCCAGAAAGCTGAAAATAGCAAATAGCACTTTTCTTTGTTTTTTGTTTATCCTCTCCATACAACAGCATAGAAGAGAGGAGCTCAAATAAGGTCAAAAACACTTAAAAAATATCCATTACCAGAATGGAATCACAACTTGCACAATATTATTTAATAAATGCATCCAATCAATGCATGAGCTCATCCATTAAACCTTTACTAACTGACCGAAATGATGCATGCATTTTAGACTTTATCCCACAATGCAATGTGCTCAATTTGACATGCTATGCCATTTATGCATCTAAATAAACAAACAAATAAATAAATAACTGCCATATAATAATAATAACAATAATAATAATAAACTGAAAAATAACCACATCTTTCTGAGATAAATCGAAGAGACTCACTGAATTACATATGCATTTTGCATACCTGTTTTACTAAACATAACGGGCAGAATCCCATTTCAAATAGGAAGCAGTGTTGCATTCCGAACATAACCAAGGTCTCGAAGAACCTCAGGATAATGTAAAAGGAATTTATAAGCAAGTCTTGCCTCAGTTAATGTCAAATTGCATGAATTAACCATCTAAAAAAGACTTCATAACTTTGCCCAAGATACAAGGTCAGACTCGAGGAATATAGATGCACACTGGAGTGTGTCAAACAACATTTAAGATCAGATCAAGACTCAATGTGCTCTGAATGTATAAAGCAAAGAAATGAGTTTGACTATAATGGCGCATCATATTTAACTGGAGCATGCAATGCAACCAAGTCCCCAAACAAGCTCCTAAAAGGCCATACTGAGGAGTAATAGCTTAAAGCATTCAAAAACAAATCCTAATTCATTTAGTTCTTGCACATAAAGGGATTGGGATTTGAGAAAAAAAATCTGTATATACTGAACATTGGTACATAGGTGTCAAACCCATTCCATTGTCAGAGAGTCACCACAGTCACCGAAGTCTCCACTAACGACACTCACCAGATCCCAGTCCCCTGATTTCTGATCACCGCCACCTGTCAGCACTAATCAACAGCACTATATCTCCTCCCGTTCACTCACTAGGCGCGCTTCCATTACAGATTTGCGCAAAACTTTGGAGATATTTTATAAATTTGATGGGATTTTGGCTATATTTAATCGAAGGAGGCATGTCATGTATCTTTACAAAAGCAGTGCTGAGAGCTGCTTCAGAAACGCGACGCGCCTCACATGAACACTAGAGCGGCTGAGATCAACTCCGGTGGCCGTATCAGAGCCACACTGCGCCGCAGATGTGTGCAGTGTAAATTGTCTAAGCATGAATGGCAGGCAAAGCTCCTTATACTTGAGAGTGGCCACGTATTAAGGGATTCTTGGAGGTTATAGTACATAGAAGACTGATCATATGCCATTTTACTAACACCATGTGACCTGTAATTGCGAAAAAAACGATTCCATTGCAGTTTTGCGAATTATTCCTTTTTCGCATTGCCTGAAAAACCAGCTCATGCGAGCAAAAAAACTTTTTTGCGATATATGGGCATTTTTGCGAAATTGGCGCGTTTCCATTAGACGTATTTTCAATTCGCAATTTCAATTTGAGCAATTTGAAGGGTAATGGAAACGCGCCTAATGTCTGGTCTCAAACTTTCCATGTTGTCTAACCCGACCCACTTACCTTTTGTCTACTTACCAGTTGCTCCAGTGTTGCACTTACCTCTGTGTCCTGTGTCTATCTGCTGACATCCATACTCTCATCCACTTCAAATCATAATTTTCTAATAGATTAGACTAACAGATCAGATCAAATGATTTGACTAATATAAAAGTAGAGACCAAAAGCATATATAGAGCCAAGAATATTACTGAGATTTGATGGTGGACTCTTTTCATATGAAACAACAACAACTTATCAATCAAAACATGCTAAAAAACTGTTAAAACACTTAGGGTAACACTTTAGAATACTGATCCTTTGTTAATGAATAACTACACAGGAACAATTTATCTTTTATCCAAAGTGTTATCTTTTAACCATTTATCTATCAAAATGATTGAAGTAAAAGATCAAATATATATCATGCAAATCATGCTTTGTGAATTTGAACTATTAAACATGTTTAACTGTCTTAATGTCAGAAACTCTTTTATTGCTTCTGTATGCTCCTGCATATTAGTCTTAGTTGTGTTCCACTTTCTGTGTGTACCTGATAATAAATAGTGAAATAGCAGCCAGCATCTCTCTCCCATGGATGCTATTTGAGTCCTGCTGATCTGGGCTCCTGAATGCTCACACGGCCCACCAAGTTGCAGCTTATCAGTGCCGCAGGATTCAGGTCTGGGAGTCTGCGGCCCCTCGCTGGCCTTCCCATCTTTCCAGCCTCTGTGTGAAGTCCCACAGACAGCATGACAAATACGGCCTGTCAGTCAAGAACTACTCTGCTAACATAACAAATAAGAGAAGATGCCGAGGGTGCATCATCAAATGAGTGCTGTGAATTCTTTTTTTTTTGGTTGCAATAAATAATGCATCCCATAACACCCAACATTTATTCGTCCAGGTTTGTTGATGTGAAATATACTTAGGGTACATCAGCAGGTAAATGTATTAAGTTGTTTGTTGTGACCATGTAGCTATGTCAATTTTTTTCTTACTATAAATTAAATAAATAAATTGGTCACACTTTATTTTAAGGTCCAATTCTTGCCATTAACAAACCATTAACTAGGACTTTTGCCTCAATAAACTCCTAATTTGCTGCTTATTAATAAGTAGTAAGGTAGTTTAGGTATTGGGATTAGGGATATAGAATATTGAATTTAGAATTTGTGCTTTATAAGCACTAATAAACAGCCAATATGTTAACAATATACTTGCTAAGCAACTAGTTAATGGTAAGAACTGGCCCCGATACTAAAGTATTACCAATAAGTTTTATTAAAAAATTCAAACAATAAATGCCGTTTTACGCGCTCTTTCATATTTGGCGCTCTTTTTTGAGTGACGGTTAACTGTAGCCGCCTCAGATCAAAGGCAGCTCCTCAACCGATCATCTCTTCCTCTTCATTAAAGCATAAATAACGAAAAAAAAGAACATCAGAAGGTATGTTAAAAGATGCACTACATCTTTCGGAAAATATATAGGACTAACTCTAATGTAATCGCTCAGTCAGAGTTTAAACTGCAGAATACGTCAAGAAAACATGTGCATGTACCTCAGAAAAGCCAATGTTCAAAGCTTGTTAACTAGAAAAAGTAGCTACTTCAGAAAAAGCTCAATGTAACATATGTACTGTATTTTCTGTCCTCATTGTGGGATTTTATAGTTACGGAGTTACTCCAGTAGGAGGCGACAAGTGACTGAGAGGTTCATTGGTCAGTCATTGACTGATTCATTCAACTGATTTGTTCGAACTTAATGATGCATTCAGCAACGAAAATATTTACTGGTATTACAAGCGAGTCATTAAATCATTTATTCAACCAATTCGTTCAAAATACTTTCAGGAAAGAAGCACTTGACTTGCTAAACCTATGAAAAAAACTTAAAAGTATCCAAAATAATGTTTTTAATTCTAAAACAACATCAACAACATAGTTAAAATTGTTGCATACTATAGTTTGAAATGTTGCATATTTTCACATATTATTTTTATCAGTAGTATTCCACTTTTAGTAATAATACTGAAATTATGACATCTTGAAATGAAACTATTTTTTTTGTCAGTCTTATCATTATTAGTATTGAAGGAATGACATGAAACTTTGACAAATTCAGACAAGTAGTAAAATAAATAAATAAATAAAACCTATAAATAACCCCCCCCCCACACTTATATAATGCCAAAGAAGAGCTGATGACAGACATATTAAGAAGTGTTGCATACACAAAGATGTGCAATATAGTCTTAATGAAAAGTTCCTAAAACTGAAACTGGAAAGGTCTTTTCAGATGACATTTTTTTGGGCAGCAGAATATCCATTTCAGTGTCATTTCAATAAGCCGAGTTGATACAGTGTCATAGTCAAAGATGAGAAATATGCATAAACGTACACTCACTGCTGTGGTGGAAGGAATACCAGAATGGGAATGAAGTGGATGATGTATAGCCCGTGTCACGTCTCAAAAGGTGATGATAATTACATTTCCCACCAAGCATTTATCATTGAACTTTAGTGGGAAACGATTTAGAGAGATAAAAAATCAGACACTTTAGAAAGTAAGTGCATTGTGTGTTAAATATCAGTGGTAAAATCCCAGTTCAAGCTATTATTTTATAAGCAATTCTTGCCTGTCTAAATTTAGTTTGTATGGTAATTGAAACATTTCTGCATATTGAGGCCTATTGACACCAAGAACAATTTTTTTTCTCAAACAAGACTTTTACAACATTGAATTCCTGCTAGACTGTGAAGACTAGATGTGCAGTTGGTTTAATCAGTTAAGGTTAGGATGTAGGGTTAATGTGTCGATCATTCAGCTGTCAAATTGTGACAAATTTCCAGTGGATTTCCAGTGGAGTCATCACAGCAGTCAAGTATCAAGGCCTGTCGGCCTCATGCACTCTGTCACGAACGGGACTAGAGACACGGAGGAGTTGGATCAGTACAAGGTTTATTGGAATGTAACAGGGAGAGATACTGTGTCCAGGAGCAGGGCTGGATCCAGGAGGGAAGGACGGTGGTGCAGGTAGGTGGGTCCTTGGAGCGGTGGAGATCGTCAGAGTACTGCAGGTGAGTAAACACAAGGTTAGGGGTCTGGTTTAGGTTTGGTTGTGAATGGTAGACCGGACGAGGATGGAGTGCTGGCAGCGAGTAGATATAGTGCTGGTGATTAGGCGGTGACAGGTGCAGGGAATCAGAACTCAGGTGACTGTGATTCTCTGACACACTCAAATGAAAGGCTTTGTTTTCATTTACGACCTTTTACACAAACATCACCAATGTTCTCCAGAGTGTCATGTGATGAAACCCATGAAAGGGCAAGGCTTGTTTAAATGGCATTTTGATGGCATTTGTTTGCCTTCTTTAACCTTTTGTTCAGTTTCATTTTTATACTTTGATTAAATTTCATCTTGGCTTGACCTTTGACCCTACTCAAACCTCTGCTGATAACGACCATCACTGTTATTGTAAATATGGGAAACCTGCTTAAATAGACACATTTACTCACACTGAAAAGTACACGTAAAACAAATATCCTAAAAATATGTCTCTACTTTCACATACAGTGATTAATCTAAGGCTACATTGGTGTCTACATAGGCAACATCACAGGCACTGTTATAAAAATATGACTCCTAGCAAATAAAGTTAATCTTTCAGTATTATTGGAGCGACAACTACTAAAAGGTCCTTCTAAACTTGTATCATTATGATGTTTAAAATACTATTGTTAAAACACACACACACACACACACACACACACACACACACACAGAGACACACACACTGAATGCAGGTGACAGTTTTGAGTCATTGGTTTGCTGGGTGTTTTTAAGTGTTGTTTTAGAAGTTAGCAGGTTGTTACAGTGAGTGCTTCTGAAAAACAAGTGGTTGCTAATTTTCCACAGTTTGCATGATTGATGGCATTGTGTCTTAACAATCATTTGTAGTTTTGCAAAACTCTTATGTCTTAAATGATGATGTTTATTACATCTGGATGAAGAGAAAACTCAAAAAACGTACTTTCTGCCAATTTCTTTGGCGTTGTCTTCAAAACAGAATGCTGCAGCATAATAAGCTTTTACTTTTCTGCAGAATAAACTACAACATGTGGCAAATGTCTGGCTTGCGAGACTGTTAAGATCTGAATCTGTTTATTAGTAAAAAAAAAAAAGCGTGCATGCATGGAAATTTGTGACAAACTTAAACTGATTGTCACTGATTTTACTTTATATTATACCTGTTTACCTGTATGTCATGTGACCATGTGAATAATACCTAATCATGTAATCAATAAAAAAGTAAGATAATTTAAAAATGTAATATAATCTAATTACAAGTACTTAATTTTTGGAATCTGATATCATAATTACACTACATATACTATGCATATATACTGTATGTTCTAAATAAATGTAATTTATATAATTTGATAGTTAAAGATAATTCACAGAATTTATACCACCTTGATTAGCTTCGATTGTAGTTAACTACTTCACTGTTTCAAAGCATCTTCACTAACACTATGTTTTGGACCAGAGCCAGTGTCTAATTGAAGTCTAATTGCGTGTATATATACATCTGACTTCAGAGTTAATCAGTCTTTATCCCTGTGTCCAGCAGTGAATTTAAACATAAGAGGAGCCCACCCGCCTTTGAATTTAGCAACTTATTACATACAGATTAAACTAATACGTGGTTAACTTTCAGAAGAGAATCCTCAGAGAATAACGCAATCCATTTTACATTTTTGATTTGAAGTTTTGATGTAGGCCGTGGGGACTTAAGAACTGTCTGAGTTGGGAAGAAACATCAGTCTCGCTGAAATAAGAAGCACCATTGAGAATATAATATTGTGAAACACTGTATTAATATTACTGTTGCTATTTACTGTTAGGGACATGAACATATCCCTAACAAAGTATTATACTCCAGAGTGTGACTCTGAAGTTTAATAATAATAAAAACTTGACACTTTTGAGTTTGGTTAGTAATCAAGCACCAGTGTTTACCATAGACTTAGACTCCCAAACAGCAGACGGGCTTATTGAAAATGCTAATTCATTCGCTTTTGGAATGGTAGAAATACAGCGGTCTCCCGGTAATGACGGTATACAAAGCAGCACTGCGCTCAAGCTAATTTATCAAGCATAATAGGAAAAATGAAATGAAAATGACATCTAAACTTTTCTGAAGACAGTCGGTTCCCTTCAAAAATACATTCATATTATAAACACCTGCGCCACGTTTTGACATTACTCGTTTACTTCATTTACTCAACGAAGTCAAAGCCTTTTGGAAAATCTATTTGTGGCAGTCAGTGTTGACACAAATAAATCAATGTATGGGAAACACTGAAGCACCTAGCAACTATACAGATCAAGTATTTAACCAAATAACATGCACCCTAACAACTGCAAAGGAACATCTTAGCAACACCCTAGTGACAAAAACAACAACAAAATGTAAAATTTCCCTAGAAACCTCATAGCAACAGTCAAAGATAGTGAACAGTTTTTTTTTTTAATTCACATTTTTATTAAACAAATTGAGTTTTGAGTAACATGCTGAAAACTACCTAGATACCACATCAACATCCTAGCCACTGCAAAGCAAAGTTCTAACACTTTGCAAATGCATAGTAACACCTTAACAACCACTGTCACAGCAACATCTAAGGTTGCCCTAGCAACCACAAAGCAACATGCTAAAAACATCCAGAATGCCCTAGTAACTGCATAGCAACACCCTAGCGACCGCCACCACCACTACCACAACAGCAACAACATCTAAGATTGCCTAGCAACTTAGATTAAAGAAACCACCTATCAGCCACATAGCAACTACCAATAACATCCTAGCAACTGCAAAGCATTGTGCTAAAACAGTTAGAAAATCTTAGCAACTGAATAGCAACACCCCAGCAACAACCAGTATCATCCTAGCACATGCAGTGTCCTAACACTTAGAACATTTTAGCATTTGCATAGCAACACCCTTGTAACCACCCGACCACAACAACGTCCTAATATTTCCCTAGCAACCTCAGAGCAACATGCCAAAACCAATTCAGAATGTCCTAGCAACTGCATAGCAATGCCCTATCAAACACACAGTTGTCCTAGAACAATGTTCGAGAGTTTTTGGTAAAAAGTGCTTTTTAATAATTTATTAAACATTTTAGATGAATAATAAAGACAAGCGCCATATGTTATGCATTTATAGTAGCCTAGCCTGTGGCAGCGATTTAATGTTAACTGTTTAACAGTGGTTTAAACATTGTGAATTAAATTAAAACTTTATATTAAAGATTTCAAATTGTCATAGTCTGAGTGTAATTGCAAATATGATGCAATGAACTGCAGCTCATACCTGTTCATCAGAAACAGTCATGATCGTGGCACGTGGGCCGTGATGAACAATAAAACACAATTAGAGACCACGTGTGGGCTCCCTTGCGATTTGCAGCTAATTGAGACTAATTAAAAATTACCAAAGCTCTTAAGCTGCAACTTTGCCACTTGCTGCATACAATAAGACTTTCTTTATTGGTCTGTATTGTGGGAAGAGATAAATATGTGCTAAGGAAGCTAACAACTGCCTCCACAGTGTTCTGAAGCACGGTTACTATAGCGGTGCAATTCTATATTTCAGAATTTTGCTTTGAGGTTAAAAGTTCAGCGCCTCATTCCTTATGTTGTGAACAGAAAACAATAAACTAAATCATACGTTTTATGAAAGCGCAGGCGGAAAGTATTTGCACGCTTTTATATAGATGATCGCAGAAAAGTTTCTGACATTGTGTTGAGATATTTGTGATCAAACCACCCACTGGCGACATTCTTCATTTACCACTTCAGCCCTGCCGCGGATGATGTTTTACTCCCCTCCTGCATCTACCTCTAGCCTGAAGGGCTGCTGAGCTTTGGGGAATCCAGAGCAGGTCAGGAGTTCATATGTGGGCTAGAGTAAAGATCTGATGGAGTAAACAAACATTCCCCTATGAACCGCACTGAAAGAAATTGTAAATGCGCTTGTTCTGAAAACACACTCTTTCCGAATGAACAACAGAATGAGATAAATGACACTATGTCATCATAAAACGCATTACATGCAGTCACATGCTATACTCATCTCAAACTATGTCCTGAAAGTTAAAAACTTCTTAACGATTGATTCGATTTTGGCTTCACAAGATGTTAACTGATGAGGATTTGTGGATTATTGTGATGTTTTTTATCAGCTGTTTGGACTCTCATTCTGACGGCACCCATTCACTGCAGAGGATCCATTGATGAGCAAGTGATGCAATGCTAAATTTCTCCAAATCTGATGAAGAAACAAACTCATCTACATCTTGAATAGCCTGAGGGTAGGTAAAATGTCAGTAAATGTTTATTTCTGGGTGAGCTACAGTGTATCTTTAAGTTGGCATCTTCTTATAGCTCAAATATTTTGTATTCTGCGCCGAGATTCACTGTCCTGCAGAACCCTGATGGTGCACAGCACCTCTGGCATTTTAAAGTGCTAATGCCTGTAACACGGCCCAGCGCAGCTCAGTGGATGACCCAGTGGAGAAAATGGGGTTCTGAGACAATAATTAACTCAAGATACGTGTAAGAGAGAACAAGACTCCCTATGAAATACCCAGAGTTCTTACTGCAGCCCTGCTGTGTAATCATATGGCACTGGAAACAGGAGAACAGAAACTAACTTCACTGATTCTGCTTTTGGATACCTTGTGGAAGTAGTAATTCACTCCAAAATAACTGTGTAGTCATCTTTTCCTCACCCTCATGTTTTTTTTTCTTTCTTACATGTGATATTGTAAAATCAACCATACAGTAACAACAAATGGCAATGTCCACTGCTGCTGTCAAAAAACCTGAACCTGAATTGTACAAATATCCTAAAAGCATGCTAAACTGACCCACTAATGCAGTAACCATTCCTTTTTTTGTAATAGAAATGTGTAAAAAGCTAAATAATTCAATCGAACTGTTCACTCATTGTTTGTAAATTGCGTTAGTCAGGCTTGATGCAAGTCTCACATGCAATAATAGGCACAAGAAGCACTTTGTATTGAATGAATCATACTGAATCCAGATGATTTAAGCCGCTTATAGCTATACTTTGGGGTTTGAGTTTTATGAAGATTAATAACCATTTACATGTAAATGTGATCCTTCTCCTCAAGTAAATTCAATTTAATGAATATAAAGTTTGTAATAGCTCTCAACTGCTCACTCCCGATAATCATTTTATAATTTTTGGCCTATATTTGAAGGAAATATTAAATATTGTTATGTTATTTTTAGGGCTGTCAATTGATTACAATATTTTAATCGCATGATTGCCATGAGTTAACTCGTGATTAATCGCAACTTATTCGCACATTTTTATCTGTTCTAAATGTACCATAAATTAATACTTTTTTAAAATAAGTTTTTGATACTCTTATCAACATGGGCATGGTCAAATATGGATGCTTTATGCAATATGTGTTTATTATTAGTGAAACCATAGTCAACATAGAGCATGAAGACTAGACATGTTTCAAAGGTCATAGATATTTTTCAAAGAACTTGTTCATGTCTATTAGACACATGAAAAAAAAAAAAACTACATAGAAATTCCAGGTTCTCATTACTTCTCTTTCTTTGCAGAATTGCAGACGAGGAATTTACTTACACAAGCCTGTTTACATTTTCACATGACAGGGCAGCTCACTTCTTCTGAACATAAAAATGTACATTATTTATTATTATTACATTTGTTCGCCTCTCTGTGCCCACATAGCCCACTGTATTCTGATGCAGCTAAATTCTCAATAAAACTGTTTTCATTTATATATTTGACTGTTTCTGTTGCCAGACAACCAAATTAATATGAAATAGTGACTGAAACGCAACCCGTTAAGACTTTAAGACGTTAATCTGCACAAAAATCCTGATTTATAATCAAGCCGTCGTCTGATAAAATCAAATAGGTTATACATAAGATAAAGACAATAGCTGTGCTGTGATTTCGGCTATACTTGCATGTAAAATTAGAGAAGCAACATTATGGGCCCTATTTTTTAGCAATCTAAGCGCATGGTGCAAAAAAAAAACTTTTCCGAATTCACTTTTGCTAGTATAACGATGGGAAAAACGGTCGGTGCTCCCGGCGCGTGGTCTAAAAGGGTTGTCCGTATTCTCTTAATGAGTAATGGGTGTGTTTTTGGGCATAACGTGCAATAAACCAATCAGAGACTCCTTTCCCATTCCCTTTAAGGGCCAGTTGCACTTGCGCCATGGCGGATTCGTAATAGCGTAATTTCCAGGCGCACGGACTGAACGTGTCTGCAGAGAGCAAACGGATCTGCTTGAGCGCGAGCAAATAGGTAGCCTCATTCTGATAAAAGCAATGACTATCCATTATGACATGTATGACATTTTTATATTTATGTAGCCTACACAATAATATTCTTTTATACTGTAATCCTTTAATTTTTAATATTTGGCATGTTTGTGTGCTGCTGTGCGTCCCTGTTGTGGACCCACCCAGAGGCGCATTTTCTACTAACGCTCTCTTTAAATAACAACAAAAATACTGCGCCATTGACTGTAGACTTTAGACCAGGTTTGAGTCGCAGCCTGTTTTCAATTCCTCAAAATAGCAACGCGCGAACATTGTGCCTGAACGCATCTCGTTTTCAGACCAGCACACCCATGGGCGCACAAATGGGTGCAAATTCATTTTTTATTTAAAAAACACGGCACAGGATGGGAAAATAAGAACTGCGTTGTGCTGAAACTAAACAAAAGTCTCTAAAGGAGGCTGAAAAGTTGCTAAATCTAGCGACACAATGTGCATCTCCATTTCTCCAACTACGGTTAGGCCACGGGTGAACATGCTGCGTTAATCGTGCGTTAAAAAAATTGGTGCTGTTAAAATTAATTTGCGTTAACAGCCCTAGTTATTTTAGTATCATTAATGTATAGTGTTATTATCTCTATAAAAGTTATAAAATAGTAAGCTATAGTTTGAAATAGTTTTTATTTGTTTACCCGTTTCATTTTCATATTAATTCTTGCAGTTTTTTAAATGTTTATATATTTTTTGTTATTCATTATTATTTAAATTTTAGTAGCTTTAAGTTAAAGTTTTTATTTCCTTTAATGAAAATGTTTTAAAATAGATTTAGTCAACTATAGTAATCTGAATCTAATATAGAAAAAACACTTTATTTTCTTATGCATCTGGTGTGAAACAGGCCTTAAAAGTTATTTTAGATCACATCATGATAAACAAAGATATCACAACAAGAATAAGTATAAATCTTCTAATCACAAAATCATTGTGCAGACAGGGTGAGTTGTTTTATAACATTTTTATTCAACCGTTCATACATTCTCAACAATCTTGCGTTAATGGGAAGTTTGTTTTGATATGATTCATGGCTTGATCAAGTTGTTTGAATATGATATGAAGGCTGTGACACTCTTAATATTTGGTTCACGCTGTCATTTTGGTCATTCAACCTGTTCACGCTCTCAATGAGGTTACACTGAACTTACTCATTAGACATGTAAAGCGAATCATTTTTCTGCATTTGTGATTATCTATGAATCTAATTTGAACAAACAGACGTGTTGATGGTTGAGGGTGCCTATTAATATTCATGACAGATCTCAGCAATACTGGGAAAAACAGACTGTCAAATCATGAAATATTTAGCAGTTCTCAGCTTCGAGTAAGGAGACCTGGACTTCAGAACAAACATTGTCAGATCTGATTTTATGGGTCTAACCCTGAGGCTGTGATGTGGGTGAGCAGAGCTCATTTGCATTTAAAGCGCATGCAAGAAAGCAGCATGCGTTCGACAGAGCTGTTTTTGACGGGGACAAATGGTGTTGTTTTACACTACCATTGAGAAATTTTAACCAAACTATGTTACAGACTTTTCATTAAGACTCTAAAGAATCATGTCAGCTTATGGAAAACGGGCATCCGATGACCCCTTTAAAAAAAGACAAAGCAAGCTCTTTCACAAATGGCCTCCACTGTGTATAATAATTTTAGCCAAGTGTTTGGGGAAAAAATAAAACATTATTTTGAAGCAGTTTTTCATTTAAATTGTTCATTTTCAATTTAATTTTAATTAGTTTTAGTAATTTTGTTGTATTTTTCTCTTTTTAATTATAAAATTATTTTATTTCAGTTAATGTATTTTTTTAGTATTTAGCATTATTTTTTTTTATTTTTTAATAGCTGTAGTTTTAGTTTCAGTTTGTTATCTATAATAATCATGATACCTACTGCCTATAGAGGAGCATCATAACTGAAATGGAACTAAAAAGTGAGCGAATTGGGACACTCTCCATTTGCCATTGAAAATGAAACCTCAGAAGGGACTGACATAGTTGTTTACTTAGGTAGGAACGCCAAAAAAACAAACAAACAAACAAATAACTCGACTCATAGTTGATTACATCAGTCTAAGCTAAGATACTCAAAGCATAAACACACAACTATTGTGAAAAATAATACAATTTTACTTAAATTATATACATACCTTTTGGTATTAAATAAAATAAGCTTATCGAAATATTCAGCGTTTGTTCTCGTGTCCGACATTAAGTTTTGCACGTTTGGAGTTGCATCCTCTGGAAAAGTCACTTGTAATATTGCTGTCAAATCTGGCTAGAAGGTTGCATCTTAAAATAGAGCACAACGTTGATGTCAGCCTTTTAGTTTTGGAACTATTTTGATCTCATATCATTTGTAAGACATCTTATAATATCATCCAAACTGCAAAAAAAGTTTTATTTTTTGACTTCAGACTCTCACCGAACACGCGAATGATTAAACCCAGACGTGGCTGATTACCAATCAAATAGGATTCAAGCAAACACAATCTTTTGACCCCACGTTTTGGCAGCACATCTTTAAATTTTTAATCAAGCAAAACTCAACAACTTTGTTTACTGCCAAGTCAGCCGGAATCAACATAATTATCAACCAGAACTGCATTAGCCGATATGAGATGTCTTCAAAAATAACAGCCGTTCTATAAGAAAAGTGCCTCGCAAACACACCGATCTTTCCAGGTTCTGTTGGGCGCATTAGAAAGCAATGCTGCCGGAAGAGCATGTTAAAGACGGCTGGCAGACGGCCTAGTTTCACAGCCGCCCGCTCCCACTCCGACCCTGACAGTCAAGCCTCAGTGAGTTACATGACATTAGGGCACCGCAAGGAGAAAAACAAGCTGCCTACAGAGTGTTGCCGCCACTTTTGAGGACACACACAAGGGGAATTCTAGGAAGGGAAGAAATGTTTGACACGAAGCTCCTTTGGGAGAATAATTGTAGAAAGTTGTTGTAATGCTGCTGGAATACCGTATTAATTTTGGGGGAACAATTTAAGGAATACAAAACAAGAATCACAGTAACTTTGTCTTACAGACAGTCTGTTCTTTCATAAAATGATCTGCGTAGGAGGGTTTTCCGATTTGCATAATATTCAAATTCAATGGCTTTTGCTAAAAATAAGACAGAAGACATCTTTGACTTTTGATGAAAGCTATGTAAATGCGTTTACTGATTTATTTCCTATAATCAGACTCAAATTGAATGACCTAGAACATTTTTGTTAAAAGACATACTGTAATGCATACTACAAAAACATACTATTTACCATTACATTATGATCCTTGTGATGCTTAATTTTAGTTTTCTGAAGACTTTAAAGGAACAGAGAGACAGTGTAAAATAGTCAAACTAAATTAGTATTTTTTTTTTTGGTGCAAAAACACACACACACACAAATATTTAAATAAATAAATGTATAACATAAATGCATAAATAATAAAAAAATTAATTACACTTAGGCAAAATAAATAAATAATAAAGAATGGCAACAAGAAAATAAAAAGAAAAAAATATGTATAATAATAATAAAAAAATCATATTTAGGCACCACACACACACACACACACACACACACACACGCACGCACACACGCACGCACACACGCACACACACAGCACAAACAAACAAACAAACAAATACAAATAAATAAATAAAACATAATTCTATAAATACAAAATATAAATGTATAAATCAATAAAAATTTATTAATATTTAGGCACCATAAATAAATAAAGACATATTATAAATAAACAAATACATTTATAGAAGAACTAAAAAAAAATTATATTATAAGCATTATGTAAGTTTTTTTAAGAAACAAATCAAATTTGTTCAAACCTTTTTTTAGCCATATTAAGATCTGAATTGAATTGTGCTAATGCCAAAAGAAACAACAAAACAAAAAAACAAAAACAGACAAGAAACAACTAATTTGAATCAATCTCTAAATGTGCCCTATTGTCTTTGAGTATACTTATCTAGCAATTGCCTAGTAGCTCTCTAGTAACATCCCTAGTAACATCCCTAAACACTAGCAATACTGTATAGCAAACACCCACAGCACCCTAGCAAGTGCAAAGCAATGCCCTAGCAGCATAAATTGAAATATTGTCTATTTAACAGTGTCATTGGGTTTACAACTATACATTATGCTTTATATGGCTGTTTTTAAAGTGTAGTACTCCACAAATCCATTTTCATCCCGATTAAATAATCAACATAAGACCAATAGCTTTGGTTTAAAGCAGCTTTACTGGTCAGCAGGTGTACTTGTCTTTCCATAAGCTAACTTCTCACCCAGCCTGTCTTCATCTTCCTCTGGCACCTGCTGATTTAATGTGTTGTCACAATCTCAGACTCAATTTCTTAGACTCACTTCAGCACTGAAGCAGACACATGGAGAATCTGGGACACGTTAATGTATGGAGGAGATGCCAGTCCTCTGGCTAATGACAGGAAAAAAAACTCAAACGACCTCCAAGGTGGCACCGCAGTCATTATTAGCTGGCAAGAAAGTGATGAAAGCCCTGGGAGGTGTGACATTGCCTCCTCTTTTATCTGGAAGAGCATGATAAAGGAGGAAACAATCGAGAACTCAACTCACCTCTGCAGGGAGACAAAATAAAGAGGGCCGCGAGGGTCCATCATGTAGAACTGCGCATAGATTGTAAAAAAGACAGTTTGTTGAACAGTAAGTTGATTAATGAAGTACGTGCCCGCATTGTTCACATGTGGCCTGAATGTGTATCATGATGAGCATTACATGACGTCTCTGTTACCTCAAGTCAGATCTTTTAATCACACTACATGCTTAAAGCACACTTGTCTTAATTATTTGGTGGAAAACAGAGTTTGAATTCACCCGAAGACCTTGTATTGATTTCTTTGCAAAAATGCAAAAATTAAATAAACCGATAAATATAAATTAAAAAATATAATAAAACAAATCATATCTAGGCAAAAAAGTAAATCAAATTTAATAAATAAAAATACAAATAAATTTCTATACACTTACTGAAGAAAAAAATATAAAAAATAAAATCATATTCAGTTGCTGAATTCTGACACAGGTGCCATTATTTATAAGTAAGTAAGTAAATATATAAATAACTAAATAAATGTATATGTGACCCTGGACCACAAAACCAGTCTTAAGTCGCTGGGGTATATTTGTAGTAATAGCCAAAAATACATTGTATGGGTCAAAATTATCCATTTTCCTTTTATGCCAAAAATCATTAGGATATTAAGTAAAAATGCCCCATGAAGATATTTTGTAAATTTCCTACTGTAAATATATAAAAATGTAATTTTTGATTAGTAATATGCATTGCTAAGAACTTAATTTGGACAATTTTAAAGGTGATTTTCTCAATATCTAGATTTTTTTGCACCCTCAGATTACAGATTTTCAAATAGTTGTATCTCGTGCCAAATATTGTCCTATCATAACAAACCATACATTAATGGAAAGCTTATTTATTCAGCTTTCAGATGATGTGTGAATCTCATTTTCGAAAAAAAATTACCCTTATGACTGTTTTTTTGGTCCAGGGTCACATATGTTCATTTAGAGAAAAAATTAAATTAATTAGTAAGGAAGTCAGTAAAACAAATACAATTCATATACATTTATACAATAAATATATAATAAAAATGAATTCAGATTCATAATTCAAATAAACAAATAAATAAATTTCATATTCATTTATATCATGAAAAATAATTAAAAGTCAGACATAAAAACGTCATATTTAGGCACCATTATCAATGTAACGTAATACAAACTTAATATTAATATGTAATTTAAAGTAAATAGTTTAATTTAGCTCAAAGGGAATCATTTATGATTTCAAAATATAGTGAAAACACTCCAAAATACCAACATCCAAAATGTAGTGAAAACACTATTAAACAGCACAGTAACAAGATCGGCAGATTAAGACATGAACTTGTAAGCACAAAACACAAGATACTTCTCTTTTCAATATAAATAAGATTTTATTTGATAAACCTAAGACATGTAAACTAATCTAACACATGAGCACAAGTATTCACACATTCACACGTTGCAGAAAGACAAAGTGAGGAAAGGAAGAGTTTAAGAGAATGAAAATGTGAAATCCCAAGTTTATAGCAATATGTGCTATTGCATAGACCTGAACAACCATCAATCACTTATTTAACCCTCGCTTTGAGTTTCTCAATGAGGCTAAAATTTATATTAACTGCACCGATTCAGTTAGAACCTGGAGGTATTTGCTTGCTTTGCTAAGGGAATCCCTTTTGTCATCCTCCTTGCAGGAAAGGGGTTCCCCCGAAGTTGCTGATTGGTTGAGAGTTCAGTAGTTGTTGAAGTGACGTCTTGGGAAGCCGATGGAGTTGTGGCTGGTAGAAGTTTTGAGGCGGTCACAGACTCGAGCTGAACTCGGAGACGAGGCGTGGCGGCAAAACTTAACTGAGTACACAAAACTTGCAACAGAAAAGAAAAGAAATTAAAGTAAAGAATAAAGGGATGTAAAGAGACTAGGTTGGTTTTCTTCTCATTGTGGTAGCAGCTGGCACGTGGGCCAGAGCACGCTCAAAGAGCAGCGTCAAAACGCTGTGGCAAAAGAGAAGCAAATGGAGAAGGGTGACTAAGAGAGAGTTTGATGGTGTCCTTAGTTTTTAAACTCGGCTTTCAGACCGTCCCATCTGGACGTCTTGACCAATTAGATACTGTCCTTGCTCGGGGTGTTGTTCTGTTCCTGTTACCGAATCAATAAATCAACATGTTATCTGTTCAGTCAGAGATCTGAACTTTACAGGCTCTTGCAAAGTATACTTTTGAACATGATTTCTATAACAAGACTATGATACATTTGACAAAGAATTGATTGGGAGAAACATTTAAAGCATGATTTTTCAAGCTCATACATACCAAACACGCATATGAATCCTTCAGCTATTCAATAATGATTAAAAAGACATACATAATATTTGATTAAAACATGATAGTCTAATATATTGGTTACAAACATAATATGGGGTTCTGCATAGAAATGTCCTTTTAGGATGATTTTATGTGTATATGAAAAAGAAAGTCTTTGTGTAGTTCTATGGAGAACGAAGGCATGTTCTTTAGACAAAGGAATTTCGGTTTGGTCTGTCTTCTATGTGGCGGAGAAGTCAGTCTAAGGAAGCCTGTGACTTCCAGCGTAGAACCCATGTGATAGCCATCTCTTTGACCATCAGTCTTGATTACTTGCCCCAAATTTGACAGTCTCCTTCCTGAATTGGAATTATCAATAAGTGTTCTTTTGTCTCAAGGTTGTAAGCTGTTCTGTGAAAGAGGCTTGCTGGTTAGTTTGCTTGCTTCAGACTAGTTGGAGCTAGGAATCTTATTTACGACGTTGTCCTGTTTTCTTGGGCCTCTCTGGAATTCCAGCTCCTCATGTTTCAATATTCTGATTGCATCTTAAATTTGTCTGATTCAGTCTCTGATATTCTACATCAGTCAATCAATTAATATTTAGGCACCATAAACTAAATATTTAGAACTATGGCCCAAGTTTAAGATAAGAAACATAGATTAGATCAAATTTGTCCAAACCTAAATTTTGACAATTTTTTTTCCAATTCAATATTTGAGATGAATTGTTATAAAGGCAAAAATGAATTAATTTTAGCTAACTGATCTCTATATGACTGTGAACCAATCTATTCAGATAAGCCATTGATGGTGTTCTTTTAAAGACGCATTTCATTCACGTACCATCTTGATATTGCAGCAGCTGCTTGTCTTCGCTCCTTCCAGAGATTATTGGCCCCCGCTGCACATTTCCCATTAGAAAGCAAGTGATCAAAGATGGAAATATGTGCAATTACAGCAGGCACAATAATTGAAGACGAATGCTGATGTTCTGCGGGGATTTCACAGGGAAATTGCTCTGGCAATCGGCACAGATGTTTTAATCAGAGTGCATTGGCCCATGAAACCCAACATGTCTTACACAGACAATCAAAAGGGTTTTTCCTGTCATAGATGGAGCGCATTATTGGAATTATTGTTCCGTTGGAGGTAGTTATTATTTTCATTTTGCCCATTAAGAATGATTAAGGCACAGGGTGTTGTTAAAGCCGGTTTTGAATTTATAGCAAGTCAGAACAAGACAAAAGTGGCAGATTATTCAAATAAAATCAAAGTGTTTTCATCACGGTTAAGAGGTGTTAGGCAAAACATAAAATAGGGTGTAACATGCAGCCTCAAGTGACTCATTGTGTTCAAACAGTGGCGGCACGGCAGTGTGATAAAAGATATAAATGTTCAACAAATGCTTTTCTTAATCACAAACAATTCCTCTGAGAAATAAAATACATCATTAGCTGAACTGTAGACCATTTAGGGCTGCCAAGCAACACAACGCACAATTCAGCAGATGTGAGGTGTGCATATCTACATCCCAACAGCTCTGACCATGGCTTATACAACCATACATTTAAAAAAACCGAAATTAATATTTTTTTAAATTAAATACATTTATATTGTTACAAAAGGTTCTTTTGAACTCTATTCATCTGTGAATCCTGAAAAATCAAATATATTACTGTTTCAACAAAAATATTCAGCAGCACAACTGTATTCAACATTGATAATAATCAGAAATGTTTCTTGAGCAGTAAATCAGTATATTAGAATGATTTCTGAAGGATCACGTGACACTGAAGATTGGAGTAATGATGCTGAAAATTTAGCTTTGATCACAGCAATAAATTTTACTGTATATTTGACTAAAGGGGTTATGAGCTGCCTTTTTATTGTTTTGTTTTTTTATTTTGTACTGTTTTCTGAGATCCACTTATAATGTTATCAGTATTTTACATCAAACACATCATAATTTAGAAGTAATAAGCTGTTTTCTGTTCTGTTTTTAACCCCTCTCTGTTTGAATTGGCATGGAGGATTGTACATTTGAAGTAAGTGCCCACTGCAATTGGCTAACAGTTGTGTATGTTTTACAGCCTACATTCCTCATAGATAAATGCTGCTACATGTCAAGCGAACTGTAAGAAGCGTCAAAGCAATAGTGATCATGTAATAGAAAACAGTTACTCTTTTTGTGACATTTCTGTCAGATCCAATATAGTCGGCACAACATCGTCTTTTAGGATGCTTTCACACTTGGTTCGCTTGCCTGGTCCGAACATACAAAGCATACAGTTAAAGTAAAAATCAGTTCAGCTGAACTGTGCACATGTATTTTAGACACTTCACATTTTGTTTCTTTCATGCAATAAACGCATGTCCACTGCTGAGCTGTGGGCTATGACTAATTTCATGGACAATGCAGACAAAATTACAATTTAAAATCAATCAGAGCTACAAAAATGTATCAAATTTTTTTTTTTTTTTTTTACAAATAAAGCTTCATATTATGAGAAGGCTACTTTCTACAACGTTTATATCCTGCAGCCATGGCAAAATTAGATTCCTCCAACCTAAAAAAAAAAAACAGGAATCGAAAACAACAGTGAGAAATCGATTTTTCTCAGAACCAGGAATCAGAATTAATTCAAAAAATTAATGAATTTATAAAGTGGTTTGTCCAGACCACTCATCTGTAACACACACAAGTTTTAGAATATTTTTTTTTCTTTTTCTTTTTTACAGTTTTTATGCGGTGTGGTGAGTTTGGTGGTGATGGTGGGGTATGGTGAATGAGATGTTCCTGGTTCCTGGAGGTAGGGTTGTGGATGAGGTTCCAGAGAAGGGGCGGGGGGATTGGAGTTGAGGGCTTTCACAGCCTGGGGGGAAAAGCTGTTGAGGAGTCTTGCTGTTACATGTCGGGTTTTCTGTTTTCCCCTGTGACTGTTCCATGTCGGGTTTTCTGTTTTCCCCTTTGACCTAGTTCAGTTTGATTAGTCATTGTGTTCACCTGTCCTCCCCAATTATCTGCCCCTTTATACGTTCCTGTGTTTGTTAGTCTGACCGTCGGTTATTAGTTCATTTATAGATGTGTGTGCTGTTCCTTCTATGTATCTGCTCCTGGATTATATATTAAAAGGAAAGTTTAATTGTCTTTGCTCGTCATGCGCTCCTTGCTCCGCACAGCATCCGTGACACTTGCAGAGCAGGCTCTGATGCTCCGGTACATCTTCCTGATGGCAAGAGCTGGAAGATATGGTGAGAGGGATGGGTGGGGACCTTCACGTTATTGGTAGCTTTACTGGAGCATCCTGCAAGGAAAATGTCTGTCAAAATGCGGTCTGTTTCTTCATTAAAAATCTCTTTCCTAACGTTAGGATCAGAAGGAAGGCAACACAAACAAAAACTGTTTTTCCAAGGCACTGCACAGCATCTTGTTGTCTTCAGAGCCAACTTTATCGTTTGGCTTCTGCATAGACCTCTGTGTTCACCTCTCTCGTCAACACTACATGTGTGAATTGGTGGGCGGGGCTAAACAGACAACGATGTCGATCTTCTTCTGTGGAGGCGGTTCTTATCCACACTATGGCATCATAGAGTAGAACATTTCAAAAGCTGTTGTTTTGGCAGACTCCCTTCAATATATGCTGTTTTTAGACTAACCACAAAGTTTTGAGTTCTGAAACTTACGGGATGTTTTTATAATACAATGACCTCTTATATGTCAAAAGATCAAGTGAATTTTGGTTTCTCAGTTCAGTTTTCAAAGTCGAGACTGATGACAGATTTCGACACAGCTCTGAAAGTAACTGTCTGGTTATTGAAGAAGTCTGCTTGAGTGAAGACATCCAAGAAGAGCGAAATCGCAAAACCAACCGGAGCAGCAATGGTATATAATTAAACACTCCATTTCAGCTGACTTCTATTTTTAATTAGTAGTGTTTGCTAAGTCAAGCATCACTACTACTATTGCTCAAACTAAGGATTAGTGATTTGAAAAAACCTCCAACACCGAGTATTACATTTTTGGGGTCAATTTGTCTTGCACCGTTTGTGCTACAGACATGAATGATTCCTCGAATCATGCTGAAGCAATACACCACAGGAGGTCATGCAATACAGGGATTTTACCACCATTAAATTGAAGGATATTCAGATCCAATTTGAGCTGAAGCAACAGAAACTTAAACTAATATGCGACCGTCTGACTGGAAGTGTTAAATTTCAATTTCCAAAATATGCAAAAATTAATAAAAAAAATATTTTAAGCACCTGCTTAGTTAGGAGTAAAGTCAGGGAACACATCTTTAAAACACATGGCCTCCCACAACTTATTGCTTTTTATTAAGCTAGGATGCATGAAATTAATCAAAAATGTAGACATTAATCAACAGTAGACATTTATAATGTTACAAAATATTTATATTTCAAATAAATGCTGTTCTTTTGAACTTTCTATTTATTAAAGAATACTGCAATGAAATGTCAGGTTTTCTACAAAAAAAAATTTCAACATTGATAATATTGATTGAGCAGCAAATCAGCATAATAGAATAATTTCTGAAAGATCATGTGACACCAAAACTCGAGTAATGATGGTGAAAATTCAGCTTTTAGGAATAAATTACATTTTACAACATATTGACACAGAAAACATTTCCGCCACTGAATAAAAATATAAAAAAAAAGTTTATTGCGACATTTTATCTCACAATTCTGACTTTTTTCACAGAATTGTGAGATCCAGTTTTGAGTGGGGAAAAAAAACTGATATGTTCTCAGAATTGCGAGTCTATATTTCAGAATTCTGAGAAAAAAAGTCAGAATTGTGACACAGTTCTGACTTTATTTCTCAGAATTGTGAGTTTATATCTCAGAATTATGACTTTTTAACTCGCAATTGCGAGTTTGTATCACGCAATTATGAGGAAAAAAAGTCAGAATTGTGAGTTAAAAAGTCGCAATTAACTTTATATTTTTTTATTCAGTGGCGGAAACGGGCTTCCATAGAAAACAGCTATTTTAAATTGTAATATTTCACAATATTTCTGTTTTCACTGTATTTCTAATAAAATAATTGCGGCACTGATGACTTCTTTCAAAAACAAAAATTCTTACTGACTCAAATCTTTTGAACAATCAATTTAAGATTTTTTTTTTTGGCTAAGTATAAAAAATATTTTAAAAAGACAATAATATTCAATAATTTTGGACAGTTATTATTAATAATTATCTGCATGCACAATTTATCTGCTACATAATACAATGCACTGCTATTGTTTTCATCAGAAAAATGTAAAAATCCAGAGATTTCACTCACTTTATTATGGATGCAACAACACAACATGCAAAGCCGTGTTTAATAGCTACTACAAAAAGTCAAGTATAATAAATGCGTTAGGTTAAGCTGGGGCTCTTAATTTTAATAATGGACAAGCAGTTCCTTATCTCCACAACACCTTGAGTATATTACGACCATGTCATTCTGGCACATCTCCCAGAAGTGTCCTGGTTTGACAGATACTTAATTTATGGACATACTTTATAATATTCACATCTAAGCCTCAAATAAGAACCAGTTCATTCAGCCTTGTAGACCACTGTCTGTTCATTTTTCAATATAAAACTAATGATAGATCAGTTAGAGTTTCTCTGCACATCTGCAAATCAATAGAGGCACTGACATTCTAACGATTTAAGGAATAGTTTTGAGTTTAATAAACCTTACAAGATTTAAGACACACACCTGGAATGGAAAATGAAATGATAACATGACGCCACTCGAAATGTAACATGCATATAGTGAGGTCACGTGACAACAATGAAGCATACTACATTTGAAGTGTTCATCACTGCATAATGCATAGTGTACGATGAGCTAAGGGCGCATTTGATTCTTCTCTAAACCATATGGGACAAAAACTTACCGCAGCACTTTCCTAAACCTCCTTGTTTCACTATGCACATGGAAATTTGGGTTTTATAATGTTATAGATTTTAGATATAGCAAATGAGAATTGATAAATGTATCAATTTTATTTTAGACAAAGATATTACATTGTAGACGTGATTTTACTCATCTAATGAAATAAAGTGTCATATTTAATATTTCTACTTTAAAGAGACAAATCATTATGGGATATCAGAATCAGATCAGTCTGTAGGAAATACCAGTTTACATGTCCAAACATTCATGTTGCTATTAATTGTAATAATCCAGTGAGATTTTTGTCTGACAGCAGCCAGTGCTCCACACAGAGATCTGATCTGACCATCATCCAGTCTGTCTGGAATCACATGAAACACAACAAACTGAGACAGACTAAATCCAGAAGAAATGTGGCAACGTCTCCAAGATGCTTCAAGAAACCGATCTGCAAAGCTAGCGCAAAAAAGGATAGTTAAAAGGGATAGTTCACCAAAAATGTTGGTACAGTATCAGTTAATGGTAGCCATTGACTTCAACAGTATGGATGTCAAAGGCTACCAGCAACTATTTGGTTACCAACAGTCTTCAGAATATTGTATTTCGTCTTAAACAGCAGAAAAAAATGCATACATGTTTGGAACAACTTTAGGGTGAGTAAATGATGACAGAATTTTCATTTTTGGGTGAACTGTCCTTTTAATGTCAGCCTGTAGCCCCGTTGTACCCAAAAAAGTCAGTATTCTATTCCGGACGTCGCCACAAATACCTGCGACACCTTTGGCAGTGCTGCAACACTCAACAGCTCCACTGGGCTGAGTGTTGACATCAGCTGAACCAGGGTCAATCCATGATGGACTCGTCCCTGTCACACTGTCCCGCTCAGACGGAAGTGGACTAATCACCGGAGCAGGGCTCAGGGCTTTGAGAGGAGAACAGTGGGAATTCACTAAAGCCCTATTTGGCTAAGACTAAATCTGTGGCTCTCCATCACTGCTGTCAGACAGCCTGGAGGATGCCCGTGTGACTAACCGCTCTCTGTGCACACCTGGAGCAATGCCGATCGGCCTCATGGCCACGAGCGAGAAACGCTGACAAATGATCGCTGCATTTTCTTTTGAACGGGAACACTAGGTGGAACGGAGTTATACATCTTCACATCAAACACCCTACTGTAACAGCATTGCTGTTTTACTCTTGCAAGGTTAGAATAAAGAAGAAGAAAACAACTGGAACCTGAAGGGAAAGCATTGAACAGCGTGGTGGCACAGTATTATGATTAACACAATATTATTTATAAAATACAGAGTGGTCATATAATTTGCATTTATTCATTTTTAAAATTAATATTTGTTTTTATGAAAAAAGTGTTTATACTGCACAAATAAACAAACAAATACATAAACATTTATAGAGGATTATATGTCTACCAAACTAATTTAAATTATAAGAACTACTGCCAGTTTTTA
Source organism: Barbus barbus (assembly GCF_936440315.1). Classification (NCBI taxonomy): domain Eukaryota; kingdom Metazoa; phylum Chordata; class Actinopteri; order Cypriniformes; family Cyprinidae; genus Barbus; species Barbus barbus. The sequence continues at coordinate 33,414,377 of NC_136736.1, read as the reverse complement.
AGATCTACAGTTTTGAAGATGATGAGACACATACATTATAAACAAAACAATGTCCAAACTTCTCCAAAATGTCCAAAAGCTGACAGATTTTTTATTTTTTAATATATATATATATATATATATATATATATATATATATATATATATATATATATATATATAAAAAATTATTGTATAAATCTTATAATAAAAAGTGCATATATATAATTTATGATTTTTTAAAACTGGGTTACTAAGGTTTGGGGGATAAGATAATAAAATTATATTATTTAAGTTTGTACATAAAAAACAAACAGTACTATAGGCAGAAATGTCAGGATTTATTGGTTATAAGTTTACAAAGACAAGGTTATCGTATATAACACTCTAATCTATATCAGTGCAGTGACTTGCCCCATAGACTTCCATTGCAAATGCGTTATTATAAAAGACCAATTTAGTGTGCCATGTATGCAAGTCCAAGATATTTTCTTTGATAATCAACAGCATGCCACAGATGCACATTAACACTGCTTTGAGGACAAATAGGAGCAATTGGCTCATAACAATTTAAATTACAATGTCCCTGGAAAGTCTTGTTTCATTTCTAGAAAGAGCGATGTAATTAATTCATACAATGTACACAAGAAAAATATTAAACTTGATTCAAGTTGCTTTCTTGAAAGCATGTCTCACATTTTAATAATTATATCATGAATTATGAAGCGTTGAAGGGCTGAAGTGGTGAAGCATTCATAAACGAGCACTTCAGATGACTAGTGAACACAACAGGTGCGTGGTTTGCATTCACTGCTCTTCAAACTAAGCGCTTAAAAGACATATCTGTTACAAACTGATTGCATTTGAAAAAACAGTTTGCAGTGTTGCATTAGAAATGAGTTCTTTGCACTCCTGTTCCGTTCCACTTATTTCTATCTTTACACAGCGGGAAGTCATATAATGGCATACTGATAGTACAAATGAGGTTGAGAGGAAGACTGTGAATCTCTGGAGGATGGCAGTTTAGTATAAACAGCGGTTATTTTACTGATGCTGGGCTTCACAGACACTATCATGAACTTATGGCCTTAAAGGGCACCTATTATACCCCTTTTTACAAGATGTAATATTGGCCTTGAGTGTCCCCAGAATGTGCCCCCAGTTTCAGCCCAAAATACCCCACAGATCATTTATTATACCAGCTGGAAAACCGGCGTTTAGCCGTACATATGGGAAGTCAAATGCACTGAATGTGGGACGAAACAGCGCGGTGTTACAGAGCTTGTGCCGCGCTGACCTGTCATCGGCGCAGATCAATGGACTGAGCTGCATGACCGTGCTGCCGAACGATTGATGTACAAACACAAATACGGTTAAAACGCTAAGCACTATAACGACATGACATTCACAAAGGAGTCTGGTGTAATACATGTATTTATGTAGATTTTGAGGTGCATTACCTGGAAAAATTAAAGTAATCTACAGCGTCCTGAGCAGCTCAGATGTTGGGAGAAAATTAAGACTCTTATATTCAGTCTTGCATCCAAACACACAGGATTGCTTGCGAGACATTGTTGATGTTACAGCTGCTCTAGCGTGGAGAAAATGAAGGACAGTGTAACTGCTGAGGGCGGAAACTATGTGACCTGGCAATTGTTCACTAATTGTGAACAATTGCAAACTGTAACCTAAAAACCATAACATCTGAATTAAATTATTTTATTTAAGTAAATATTATTCAACATCATGCATAAATGCACAAATACATTGACTTATTTTTATGATTAAATCAGGTGGAAACAGCTATTTTAAGACCACTTTTTACACTGTTACAGGGTTTCTGCAGGATATTTAAGACCGTTTTTAAGACCTCCACAAATACAATTAATACCATATGAGCGGGGTAGGGCAATGTCTATAGTACCATATTCAACTATAAAATGACTGTAAAAAGCATAATTTACAATTCAGATACATGTTTTCACAAAAACAAAAAGTTTTATAAAATGATAAACTTTACATTTCAGCCTTTAAACCATTTTTAAGAAAATGGATAAGTCAAAATAATTAATTATTATATTGATTTAAACAATGATTATCAATAAATTATTATATAAATTAAATAACATTAATTAGGGGTGTGCAATATTGACAAATTATATCTTGATATTATCTGGGATTTTATCAAGAACGATAATTAGACGATATTTTGCTGAGTGTGTTATTGTGCTGGTATCTTAAAGATTACTGTGGACAGCGGACTCCTGAATTTTGATTGATTATCTTCATATTATGTGTGGCCAGTTCACAGCAGTGATAGAAATACATTTTTTTCCAATAAGTTGTATGGGCATTTTTACCTTTAAACCATTTTCTTCTAAAAGTGTGCATCATCATTTCAAATTCAAATTCTTGCATTTGGGCTATTACCAAGCAAAGTAAATCAGTATCTACAAAATGTATCTTTGCATTGCATCTGAAGTGGCATTTAGGCAAGGCAAGGCAAGGCAAGTTTATTTATATAGCACATTTCATACACAGTGGTAATTCAAAGTGCTTTACATAAAAGAAAGTGAAATAGACATTAAAATCAATAAAAACATGGAAATAAGAATAATAAAAACAAGGAATTTTAAAATGATATAGATTTAGATGCTTTTACACACTGCAGCTCAGAGGGACATAGAATGCTAACCTGCAGTTACAAAAGCATAAATAATATTTTGATATTTGAAACATAAAATGTTGAAAACTGATGTTTGAAATTATAAAAAAAAAAAAATGAAGATACTTTAAATGTGAAATTAAAACCGCCAGTAGGTGGCAGCAAGTCAGTGTTAATAAGTGAGTCATTGCGATTGAACCGAATCAATTAAACGGTTGATTCAGGAACGAAACACCTCATGTTGCTCAGGCGCAAAACAGCGCTGTGGCTGTCTTTGGAATTATTTTAGTTGGAGAAATAGAGCAAAAGCAGGAAATATGGTGTCTAAAATGTAAGTCTCTTAATATTAACTTCTTGTTTATTGAACTGTTGCATAAAATCAATGTCACATTTGTAATCATGCTGACTTTTGGAGAAATCTTGCTGTGATATTAACTAAATGAAATGATATAAATATAGGCTATACATTTTCGGCCCCATATCTTAAATTATGTGATCATTCTAAATGCATTAATAGACTGAATTGTGCAGTGAAAGAAGGCACTCGGACGCACACTAGTTTAACCTGTTAACTGATCCATTCTCTGCCAGCAGGTGTAGCGTTTGGCAGAAATACAACGTTTTCCCAGTAAAGGCAGTACACAAAGCAGCACAGCACTGGACTTTGAACTTACAGCGCTCATGTTTATTTAAGGAAATCATAACCTTTTGAAGTGTAATCATCACATTCAGTCATATCTCAATTCTGGTGTTTCCTTCTCTAAATTTAAGACCTCTTGAAATCATAATTAAGACATTCTTATACAATTTAAGACTTTTCAGAATTTTTAAGGCCTTAAATTTGATACAACTAAATTTAAGACTTTTTAAGACCCTGCGGAAACCCTGACTGTATGCTGTTGGTTGTTCTGAATGTTTTCTATTTTCTATTGTGTCATGATGATTCTATGCAGTATTATGAATGGTTTCTAGGTCATTTTATTTTCTTAGCGTGAAGAGAGCACATCCTTAAGTCTCAATGATGTTCTGATGCCAAAATATGTGCGTGAACAATGTTTTCTTTGCTGTTTTCTTTGCTCGACTTGCAGTCATGACCGGTGGCGAGTTTGGTAATCATTTGAGCTAATGCATGCATTAATAACGCCGCATCTATGGACACTCTTGTGTCCCACCCAATCCTCGCTTTTCCCCGGCACTTTGGAGACAGTAATTGAGGAAGGCGCCTGGCCACGCTGCCTCCAGATCGCATTTCCTCCATTAGCCACACTGATGAAGCTTTTTTTTTTCTTCATTGCCTAAATGAAGGAGAGCATTTCCATACCACGAACCCAATGTCCTGTGGTGCGCTGTTTCAGACCGGCTTTCCTAATGGGAGACTATCAGGGTACTAACTTACCTTCAGCAATCTGCATTCAGAACGGTGACTTGGCAATTTGCTCGCTGCTCACTCATGCTAATGAGCGCTCTGAAGAGACACGGGCGAATGGGGAAATTCAGTTCCCACAGCTTCCAGTGGTGTTGAATATGAATGCCGAGCCAAAGGTGGTGTCTTTGAAGAACAGGCTGTTGGCTCAAAGGCTGAGAATACTTGGCGAAAAGGGTGAAGTTGTTGTGTTTGCGTGTTATTTGGTCTGACAGGGTGAAGGACCAGTCCAGTTCACCGTGAAAAATAGCCTTAATCATTTTTCTCTTGTTTTACAGTGAAAGCATTCTTACAAATTATGTTTATTTACAAATTTTTATTTATTTATTTTTTTGTTATTTTTTTACAATTCATTTTATAAAATTTTGTGAAGTTTGTGCTCAAAACAGAGAAAAAGATTTGCCCATGTGAAAATAATAATAAATACAGTACTTTATCTGAAAACAAGTATTGTTACAAAGTATCTTTTTATAGCATTTTTTATCTTAAAAAAATGTTTTCAAGTAATTTATCTGTTTTTATGCATGTTTAAATAATTTTACAGGAACGCAAGAAAAAAAAATATTGTTTTTAAAATATTGTCATAACCATGTGCAAGTCTATTTCTACCGTGCAATGGGGTAAAAAAAAGTAATTGCGACAGTTTATAACTCACAATTCTGACGTTTTTAGGGGCCAAGCACCGAAGGTGCGTAGGCACCTATTGACACCGTTGGCGTTATTAGGGGCCAAGCATCAAAGGTGGTGCCTAGGCACCTATTGAAACTGTTGGCGTTATTAGGGGCCAAGCACTGAAGGTGCGTAGGCACCTATTGTAATCGTTAGCGTTCTTATTCTTCTTCTTCCGTTTCTTCAGCCGGAAAATGAATGGCAGCCCATAGAACCGATTGCGGGAAAGTTGTAAAATTTGGCACACTGATAGATGATATTGTCAATAGTAACCACAGCAAATTTGGAGTCTCTAACTCAAACTCTCTAGCGCCACCACTTGTCCAAACATTCAATTTTGAAATGCTAATAACTTTTGAACCGGAAGCCACAAAATGAAAATAATTTTTTCCTCTGAATCCTTGGCTCAAGCCAAGTCGAATGAAGTCCAAAATTAAAAAATCGTAAGGTTTACTTTTTTCGCTATCTTCAATTGTTTGAAAAACCTACTTTGTCGAACTCGTCCTAGACGATTCGTCCGATTCTCACCAAAATTGGCGACCTGCATTGTTTGGGAACTGTACAACCTAGTGGTCAGGAGATATGAAAAATGCATATTTTTGCTCATAACTTGTGAATGGTTTGGCCAAAAATCATAAAAATCTCTTTAGATTCAGTGCATCATGCCGAGTCCAACCATATTAAATTTTCCCATGTCAGCCATTTTGACATGAACGCATTAACGTATCATTACGAAACTTGGTATGGGTCATCAGCACGATGCCCTGAGAAGTTTCGAAACAGCGCTACTTAGTGGTCAAATCAAATATTCAAATGCTTATAACTTTGGGTGGGGTTGACTTATTTTCACAGGAGTCTGATCTTTTCAGATCAGACTCCTGAATCGTTGTTGAGTCCAGCGATACCGAATTTGGCAGATTTGGCCTTATGGTTTGTGCTACGTTGCATTGTAGCCCTTAAAAACATTTGCCAATATCTTAGAAACCGTTACTCCGATCGACACAAAATCACTATAGGAAGTTCAGAAACTTAGCGTCCTGGTTGAAATTCAATGCCCAATTGCCAAAATTTTGATAGTAAGTGGCACAAAAATGCAAACAAAGTCAATAGTCAGTCATTTTTCATCTACTTACATACAAATATGTCTATAACTCCGAAACAAAATGAGATATTTTCACCAGATTTGACACACACATGTATGGGCACACTCTAAGCACACATTAAAAAATTGGTGGGATTGTGCCTCTTGGTGGCGCTATAATTGAACAAAACATGAAATTGCCATTGACTATAATGGGGTATTATGATTAAAAATGCTATATTTTACGAATGTGCCATGGAGACCATGACCTGAATGTACTCAAAGTTTTGAAACAGTGCCACCTTGTGGTCAGAAGTCATAATGAAATTTCAAATAAATGCTTATATCTTTCTGTGCATTTTGCCTATTGTAATGAGACTGGTATTAATAGATTCCTTGGGTCATGCTGATAACAGTGATACCAATGTTGCCATAGTCAGCCAAACTTCCTCTCTGCTCTTTTAATTTTCTTTAAAAACCTACTTTTTCGAACTCCTCCTAGACCATTGGTCCGATTTTCACCAAAATCGAATCATATCATCTTCAGACCATGCTGACACAAAGTTATGGATTTCATGTTGATAGACAAAACTGTTTTCCACATACCACAACAACAAATTTGAGGCATGATGCCAAAATGACACTTGATGCCATATCTCTGCAATGCTTTGGCATACTGACACCAAACTTTGTGTGTGCCATTGTCACCTCACACAGAACACACCACATCGATTTGATAACGGTGCCACCTATTGGTCAAAAGTTAAAAGTCATTCAATCCTATTACTGCTAGTTTTAAATGATTTTTCACTCATTTGGACTGCAATAATCTTAAATGGCTTCAATTACATATGTCTGCAGTTGTTCTGATGCTCCGTACTATGCTTAGCTCCTAATTTTGCCGTTGATGTGCTTGGCCCCGTCATTGCTGCTTGCAGCTATATTTCTCTATTTTCTTCTTCTTGCAATTCTGTTTTTCCCCCACCCTGGAATGAAAAAAAAAAAAAAAAAGAAAAAGGGATTTTGACTTTTTATCTCACCATTGTGAGTTTATATCTTACAATTTGGACTTTTCTTCTCAGGATTGCAAGAAAAAAAAAATTAAAAAAAATTTGAGATTAAAAAGTCAGAATTACTTTCTTATTTTTTCTCTCTCTCTTTTTTTTTATCCCATGGCAGAACCAATTCTCATTTACTTTGTTGTGTCTGTGTGCTTTGTGTTTTTAATGATTTTGTTTTTTTAATGTAAACTTGTATTAGTCTTATTTTTATTGCTTGTTCAGTATCTCTAAATGAGCACTGTGTTATTGATATGGTGTTTACAGTTAAAAACAAATAATGTTCTAGAAATAAATATTTTAAATAAATAATATATTTTAATATTACATATATTTTGTATAATAAATAAGCTTTCCATTGATGTATGGTTTGTTATGATATGATAATATTTAGCTGAGATACAACTATTTGAAATCTGGAATCTGAGGATGCAAAAAAAAATCAAAATACCGAGAAAATCGCCTTTAAAGTTGTCCAAATGAAGTTCTTAGCTATGCATATTACTGATCAAAACTTAAGTTTTGAGACATTTATGGTAGGAAATTTACAAAATATCTTCATGGAACATGATCTTTACTTAATATCCTAATGATTTTTGGCATAAAAAAAAATGGATAATTTTGACCCATACAGTGTATTTTTGGCTATTGCTACAAATATACCCCAACGACTTAAGACTGCTTTTGTGCTCCAGGGTCACAATTTTAAAAATGTAACTTCAGTCCCCCTTATTTTCAGCAATACAATATCATCACAATTCATTATAATCATTAGCCTGTCAATATGGTTATAACTACTATTTTTTCTTTATTGTAGAATTAAGCTATTTCCTGTAAAAGTGTGAGACTTCTGATTAGCCATTATAGGTAATTAATTAGTAAAATAATAAAATGCAATAAAAGCTAAAGCTCTTTGCGCTACAAACAAGCGTGTTTAGGATAATGATAATAAATTAATATGATAACAAATACAGGTTTGCAGTATCAAGTAGCATTACGGACTCTATTTATACAGGTGAAATAACTGGGATAATGGCACAGACCTTTATAGTTAACTCTAAATAGTGACTTAGTACAAAGTATTTGAAAATCTAGAATATTACACAGAAACAGGGACTTAAACTCCACCATCACAATCTATTCATCCACAAACGGTCACTTTTGTTAAAGAAAATATTTGACATCTCAGTTATTTTTCTCATGCAGTCACAGAGGGCACATATCCCAGAATGCACCAGTGCAGAAGTTAAAGTTACGGGACTCTCAACGGTATTCATTACCGTGGCCTGCCGTAGGGACATGCTTCCCATGTGCTCAGCCATCTGCAAATTCCCACGGCTACTTGATGACAGAAGTCTCAAAAATCCTCACAATATTAGCACACAATCCCACACGGATTTCCACTTTCATTGCTTTTCACTGGTTGTCGTAGTTGAATTAGACTTCTTTTGCTCAATAATTGTGCTCTCCTTCCCTATTAATATATAATATTACCACCCCAAATCAGCCAACACAATTATCTCAATCCATGCAAACAGTGTTCGCTATCGCAGTAGTGCAGTAGTCCAGTTTGCATTCAGACACTGGCTGAGAACAGAGAAAGACTGTTTAATCAAGTAATGAATACAGAAGCATTACCACCTCCAGTGTGTAACCACCTCCACAACCACACCTGAAAACATCGTTGAGATGTTATATGTTATATGTCATGTTTCCCTCAACTCACAATGTGATATGGTTCACCATACTGATCTCACACGTTTTTAAGAAAATTAGACTTTATAAATGAAAATATGTATTTTTTTACTATTTCTCAGACAAAATACTGCACATTTCTTTGTGAAATTGAAATACGTCAAATAGCAAAATCCAAATTTTAATCAAACAAATAAATACAAATAATTTATAAAAAAATATATATTTTCATATAAACAAACTTTGCATGTGCTCGTTATGTTTAAAATCAGATATAACCACTGTGCTTTTAATTGTGCTCCAATCAAAGATGCTGCATACATGCAGCATAAGCAGTTTTTGATCTAAATTAGATTGTATCATTTTCGAAATTTGAAGCAAAAACGGAATGGTCTGATTTTAGCTTTGGGAAACTATGCTACATAAAACATACCTGCACGAAACAAAAACAAACACTGTTCTGAAGACAGTCAGGTCAAGTCACACCAGAGTTGTTCAGCTGGCATTAGTACTTTCTGCAGACCAGTCAAGCTCTTACACTGTTTTTTGAGTTCTCTCAACTTATTTTTGTAGGAGATTCTCAACTTTTTGTTGAGAAAGTTGAGAAAACTCAAAAATCTGCTGAGGCTGGTTGCCTTAAAATTTTAAGTTGGCTCAACTTTTTTTATTTTTTTTTAGTGTCCACACTGACTGAATCAATCATTTCTTTTTGAGCCTTGCCTTATACATTGAGGCATTGTCATGTTAGAATAGAAAAGGGTTCCATCCAAACTGTTGCTATAAAATTAGAAGCACACAATTACATAGAATATGATTGTACTCGTGGAAATTACTAAAGTAGTCAAACCTGTTCAATAGAAGGGGGTGTCCCAATAGATTTGTCCATATAGTGTACATTCATATGAACTCCCACCCTAACTGTATCGTGATTTAACATCTCAACCAACTTCAATCATCACATATTTGCATCGAATTTCAATCGGCTCAGGGAGCATCGTTACATGGTTCTGTCCTGAAAATGCATATATGTTGAACAAATTTCCTATGCACCTCATTCCAGGCCTTCCGTTGCTAATTCCAAAATGTAATTTCAGAGCTAATTATGGACATCACGTGTGCAAATGAATATTATACACTCTTAATTGTTGAACTATTTAAAAAACATTTATAAACACTTTACAAAAAGGATTTAGACACTCATAAATATACAAATGTCATTGCATTTGAAAACAAAATATCAAAGTTTAAAGAAAGAAAACATCCCTCTCTAGCTGCCTAAAAGTGCATGTCTTGCATCAGTGTTCACAAGTAAAATGGCAAAGATGCTCGACTCACTCCCGGCTGCACTGGTGAAGATGATGCTTTTGTCCGTTCAGACTGAAAGCTCATTCATCAGCGCGGATCACCTGAGCCTCCATAGCTGTACAGTCTGTGTGGTTTGTGCTCTGGCAGAGATGGATGAGTTTCGGAAAGCTGAACCTCAGCTAATTCTATGACTAATCAACGTCTCGGCCTTCACAGACCAGTGTTTTTGCACCAGCCGCAATCGCACAGTCAATAACCAGTCGCTCTAAATGAATCGCCTTCACCGCCATTGATCTGCTGTCACATTCATTTACACAAATCGCTAGTTGCGAGTATTTGCTTGTCAGCGTTCGCTAGATAGTGTTTTGCAACAAAAACTTATTGTTGGATATTTGTTAAACATCTATGTAGGCTGTACGTGGAGAGTTTGAAGCATATCCAGCTCAAATTACAAAAGTGTACGATATTTGCTTGTTTCTGAATTAATTGATTTCATGGAGCAATTATAAAAATTTGCTTTAATGGTTTCAAGGGTGGCATTCATTTACTGTGAATCAAGCCATTCTGAAACGCATGTGTGTAAATAAACACAAAGAGGCAAGCATCCTTCTGAAACCAGCCTTGAATATTTAGTTTTATTTATTTTTATTTGCTAGATGGTTTGCTGGTTAATAATGAAATTAAGATATTTAATTAAACTAAAAATTTAATTATAAATATGTAATAATATAAAAATGTAAAATTTTACATTGCTTACAATATTTATTACAATATATTCTTGTTTCATATATTTTTTATGAAACGAATAAAGATTATTTGATTTGATTTATAGATGCATTCTCCCAATTCCTGTATGTTTTTTTTTTTTTACACAGTATATCAGAAAAACTAAATATTGCAATTCACTCAGAAATTGCTTGTAAATTTCACAAATAATTACACAGAAATGGCAAGTAACACATTGAATTAAACATGAAATTGTGAAGTAGAAAAACTAAAATAGTATTTTCTGTTAAAATGTACTCGACTAATCTCTATAATAATAGTAATAACAGCAAAACCTGTAACAGTGTATTTGCAATACTTGCAAACAGATTCTGTGAACAATTATGCTGTAAAAGTTTTGCTGGTTAATCCAGAGGGACACTCTCAAGGTCTATTTTACATTTTCTACGTGATATTACGTCTTCTGACTGGTGAGTGTTTAATCATAAGCAATAATAGCAGACTCCATTATCTTAAATGATGATATGCCGCAGTTGTACATGATTAACGGCCAGTGTTGAAATAAACAAACAGAAGGCTGAGCTGTAATTTGCATGCTGTAGGTCTCGTCTCAGCATTAGCAATGAACTGTCTTTCTGAATTACACTGTGCGTTCACTCAGATCACTTGTATTTCTGAATACAAACAATCCCATCCCTCTCAGCTCTAATTGAGAACAAGCACAACGTTTTACACTCAATCTCTCTAACAAAGGCCTGCGGTGTTCAACCCATGCAATGCTTTTCTGACCGTTTTTTTTCTTAACTAAATTTTTGTTTTTAGTATCTTACATAACTGAAAATTAAACTAGAATTTTTCAAGAAAATATTTGCCTATAGTCACAACGTTCCCATTATTTTATGTTTTTGCAGTTGCTATAGAGTTCTGAGCGGTTGCTAGGACAGTTGCTAAGGTGTTCTGCACAGTGTTATTTTAGTGTAATTCATATATGTCACGATTGCAGATTGTGACAAAACAAAGAACGCTGGAGACGAGGATAAACTCTGAAACAGAGTGGGACTGAATTAATTAAATGAGAACAGGAACAGGAACAAAACCAAATATGGGCATACATGGATCAGGCTGTACAGGCTGGCGCACCAGATCCTTGTGTGGTCCCAGGGCAAGCTTCTCTCATTAAGAGCAGTTTACATCCCTGGGCATCTCAATGTGGGAGCAGACATCCTGTCGAGACAGGGGAATGGGTGCTTCACTCCGAGGTGGTGAAGCAGATCTGGAGAGTGTTTGGCCAGGGTCAGGTGGACCTCTTCGCCACTCAGGAGACAGCGCAATGTCCCCTCTGGTACTCTCTAATTCATCCAGCTCCACTGGGGCTGGATGCCATGGTACAGACGTCGCCGAGGCTTCGTCTGTACGCCTTCGATTGCTCTGCTCCCTGGAGTTCTGGAGAGAGTGCGCCGGGACAGGGTCCGGCTGCTGCTAGTAGCCCAGTTCTGGCTGGGCTGAGTGTGGTTCTCGGACCTGATTTCCCTCCTCGATGGCTCTCCATGGGAGATTCCCGTCAGGAGGGATCTCCTCTCACAGGCAGGAGGCACCCTTGTGCACCCCCGCCCGGACCTATGGAGGCTGTGGGTGTGGCCCCTGGGGAGACCATCCTCCAATCCAGAGCTCCCTCAACGAGGAAACTGTACGACCTGAAGTGGAGACTCTTCACTTTATGGTGCAGAGATTGCCAGCTCGACCCAGTTAACTGCCCGGTTGGTACAGTGCTGGAGTTCCTGCAGGTTAACCCACTCCACCTTTGTGGTGGCGATTTCGGCCTACCACGCCTCTCTTGGTGGACAGTCAGTGGGCAGACACCCCCTAGTTACACGTTTCCTCTGTGGTGCACTGAGGCTAAGGCCCCCAGTACGGTCCCGGAGGAGATCTTGGATCACCATCTCACCCTGAAGACTGTGTTTCTTCTGGCGATTTCTTCTCTAAAGAGAGTGGGGGATCTGCAGGCCCTGTCAGTGGCCCCTACTCACTTGGACTTAGCGCCCGGCATGGCCAAAGCCTTTTTGTACGCTCGTGCAGGGTACATCCCCAAAGTTCCTTCCGTCATGCCACAGCCTGTCGTACTGCAGGCCTTCAATCCTCCTCCCTTTCGGGAGCCTGACCAGCAAAGACTTAACTGTATGTGTCCAGTGCAAGCAGGTGTCCCAATACAGGACATCTGCAACGCTGCGGGATAGTCTACGCCCCTGACCTTTGTCAGGTTCTACGGCCTGGACATGCGGGCCACTCCAGGCTCTTCCGTCCTCTTGCCCTAGATGTGTTCCGCTTGGATACACACTGGGCAGGGATTGGTAAAAAAAAAAGTGTTTTTTCTGTGTGTTTGCTAATATGCTTGATAAATAAATTGCTAAAGCTCAAAGCCCTTTTGCCCTTGAACCCCTGTTCAACCGCATGGACTGTAAACTTTGACAAACAGCATGAATAACATCTCTAGAGAACAATCGACTCTTTCTTTATGCCGATATGCCTCATGGGTTCTTGCCACCAATAAAAGGCTCCGTCAGCGTTGCTCACCAGTGCAGGGAAATGCCAGTATGAACGAGGGCTTTTAACCATATGGATGCATGTTAAGGAAGCCCTCAGAAGACCTCGACCTGGCCACTCGCTGCTATTTTCCGTGCACAAGCTTTCCATGCCAAAAAAAAAACGAACAACAGCTTCACTTCCAATCTCCAAAGTCCACTGGCACTTTCCACAAATAGGCTTCAAAATAGGCCAAAATGAACAATACCTGCTCTTTTTCTTTTCCCACAAATGACCAGTGAAAGGAAGTGCTTTACCCTTAGAAAATGTGTCAGTCAGGAGTTTTTTTTTTTTTTTTAAAGGATCTGCAGTCTAGCTAACCCTTTAACCAGCAAGATTTTTTTTTATTTTATTTAGTTTTATTTTATAGCATTAAACATTAAATAAATATTTATATATAATTTAAAATGTTTATTTAATGAATGAATGAATGAACGAATTCCACAATATATAGTGATTCACTATGTATTATTTTTAATGTATAATATGTATATTTATTATTAAATATTTAATAATATTGAATGCTAAATTCTTAAACATATACAGTAAATAAACAATTAAATATTTTTAATGTATTATTTATGAAATATATTTTATATAATTCTTTTGGTCATTTTTATATACTGTGTCCGGAATGAGATACATTTTTATGAAAGATTAAAATGTACTTGTGGCCAACATTTGCTTTTGTACTGGTCTGACTGGTTTTAATCTTCAGTATATACACAAAATAATTTTAAATATTTGATCTAATGTTTAACAATATTTTTTAAGGTTTTAATAATGGTGTTTTTTATGTATTATATATGTTATATTTTAATGAAAGATTAAAATGTACTATTGACCCAGTGCTTTTCCTAGTGCTTAAATGTTTTTATATTTTATATATTTACATATTTATTTTTTTATTTTTTATTTAATATTTTAATTATATATATATATATATATATATATATATATATATATATATAAACGTGCTCAGGTGAATGAATTCAACATAGGAAAGTAAACAATGTTCTTTTGATATCACATTGATTTTAACACTCACTCAGACACTTTTAGCAGTTTTGGTCAAATCGCCCTGAACATTAATTAAAGGTCACAATGCACTTGCAAGTCTTTGCTGTGCATATCGTGGTGTGGTAATTCATTGGATCGGGAGGTTTCGGTGAGCCCGCGGCCACTGTCGCCGATGATGCATACTGGTCATTAAAACAGAGCCACCTTTTGGAAAGCTTTATGTCTCCATTAAGGGAAGTGTGGAGTTCTTTTATGTGGTGTGGACAGGCTGTAAAGCACAGAAAACACACACTGTAGTCTGCTTACAAAGACCTGGTGAGAGCCGAGAGGACCGTAACTCTCTCGCAGTGATGGAAAAAGATCCTTTTATTTCTTGGAATAATGCTAATTTTAGATGTGTCCTTTTGTGCTGTTTCTGAGGTTTTGAGTGCACCCAGATGAGACCTTTACGACTCGGATGTTCCTTCTTCATACGTCACGACACTTAATAGAGGTTCATTTTATTTAAACTTTATCTCAGATCCTTAGATGAGGTAAAAATAGACACAAATGGGAGTAGTCTCTTTTCATACAGTAACATTATAGAGATATAAAACGAATGTGGATCAGCTCAGATCATTTGATTTTGATGTTCATTTCGAGATCTGTGACTTGATTGCAGACTTTGGTATTCTGGCAAATCTGATCACAGTTTGAAACATTGTTAAGATCTTTTTCTCAGGTTTCAAATTCATTGCCGTTTATGAAACACAATTGAGATATTTAGATTTTTCTTTTTACTCCAGGGTAGTTTCTTTCTTTCAAGCATATAATTTAAGATAGAAATGATGTTCCTCCTGAAAGATTGGCAGAATTCATTTTTAAAATGATTCCTTCTCTGAGTGCCTGCTTCTCGGATGGTCACTTGTAATTTCTGTCAAATGCCAGTCAGGAAAGCTTGGGTTGTGGATTGGTGGTAAACAGATGTCATTTCAGGGCTCTGCTCTACAGCCAATTTCATTCGGGCAATTTTTTCTTCCAGACTGTGTAGTCAATTTGCATGCACACACTTAAAGCATACAGTTAAATGAATGTCATTCATGTTGCAGTCGCCTGTGAAATACTAAAAATCCCCTCTGTCGACATGCAGCACAGTTCATTTGAAAAGGCTCGAAAGGATCAAAGCAATAAAGCAATAAACAATGTGACCTTTTTCTTGTTTTCATCATAACTAAGCAAATCATGTATGATTTACATCTCTCTCTCTCTCTCTCTCTCTCTCTCTCTCTCTATATATATAGATAGTAAAACTTCTGAGTTTTAATGTTTTTGAAACAACACTGCACTTATGTGATAAAAAATACAGCAAGACAAAACCCCAGTAATCTTTACAATTTAAAAGAACTGGTTTCTATGTGAATATGTGTTAAAAAGTAATTTATTCCTGTGATCAAAGCTGTATTTCCAGCATCATTACTCCAGTCTTCAGTGTCACATGATCCTTCAGAAATCATTCTAATATACTGATTTGCTGCTCAAGAAACATTTCTGATTATTATCAATGTTGAAAACTGTTGTGCTGCTTTATGATTTGTGGAAATCTTGATACATTTTTGATGATTCTTTGATGCATTGAAAGTTCAAAAGAACAGCATTTATTTGAAATAGAAATCTTTTGTAACATTATACATGTTTTTCCTGTAATTTTGATCAATTTGATGCATCCTTGATGAATAAAAGTCTTAATTTATATTGTAAAATTATAATATAAAACAATGATTTTTAAATGGAATGATTTCTGAAGGATCATCATCATCATAATTTTTCACAATATCACTGTCTTCAGTTTTTGGTCAAATTAATTTAGACTTGGTGAGCCAAAACTTAAATTAATGAAATAATTTGTAATTTGCAAGGTCATGTTTAAGACATTTTTAGAACCAAAACCATATTTGTTGTTCAGTTTGAAAGTACAGTATTAATTTTAATATTGATGGGAATGCATCCTCATTTCGGTTTATCTCCTGTGCCCAAGGTGCATTAGAAATATTCCAGCACAAATGGCAGAATTTCCACTGAATGAACAAAGTACAGTCTTATAAGGTGCTCCTTTAATGAACACGGATGTTGAAAAGAACTGATTTGAGATTAGCATTCAGTCTGGGTCCATGTTATTAAGTGTCCACATGAACTCGACTGTTTTTTAGTCCCCGGTGACATGTTATTTTCTGCTTGACTTGGGCTCATCAACAGAAGCATAACACTCCTTTTTCATTTAATGTCTCAGACTAATTTATTATGTCTTAATATGATGAGAAATATTCATTACTTTCATCTTTGCCTGAAATTTCTTAATTTTCCATGCATGCGACCCGTGTTTCATAGACCATCTTTTGTATTTGTAACAATCAAACATTTGGATCATTGCTTTTTCTGCACTAAAAATATGCAAACGAAAGCCTGTTACTTAGTGAGGAGTCATTTGCTATTGCAGAGTGTGAAACAAAATTAGACAGACAGACATCATATTTCATGCACCTTTGCTCCTCTGGTGAATTTAGCTTATTTAGATGTTTTTACTGGAAAACAAGACAATACTGATGGGATTTTTGTAGTCTGCAGCTTTGGTTTCTGCACAGAGCTCATGCTGTAATGCGATAAAACCTTGCGTTGTTAGTGTGGTGTCATAATTTGACAGGAGTGCAGAAATTAGCAGAAAAAGGTCTCCTCTCACTCCTATTTTTGTCCACACAGAGGATCAGAGCAGTCAAAACAAGACGGCCTCCTCTGCTGCAGCTTGTCTGTTAAATTAGCACAAATTTTTCTAAAGGTCATTGGGTGAAATGTCCAAGCCTCTAACAGATCCCAACAGGCAATGCATTTAACAGTGAATATGCATGAAAAGACCTGCTTAAAGGAATAGTTCAGCCAAAAATCATTTCCTTTCCCTCATGTTTAAACGGCGCTGTTCTATAAAATGAAAGTATACAGTGACTAGTGGCCATCAGCTTTCTGATAGCTTTGCAGATGCGTTTAAGTCATTCGCGGACAGTCTTTGCCTCTATTTCAGTTTTCAAATCTTATTCAGATACAGTGCATGAAGTCACATTTTGTGGATTGCAGATTTATTTTTTTTTGCATTGAAAAACTGCATGCAAAAGTAGCACAACTGTTTCGTAAATTCACTTCACTGATTTCTTGTATTACATTTTATTTACTTTTTCTCTCATTTGTAGACATAAAAAAAAAAAAAGTTTCTATGTTATATATGCTTTTTTTGTGTGTGTTTTTGGGCTTGTTGCCTAACCATAATGTTTAATCGTAACATTTGCATCCATGCATTTGGCATACGCTTTTATCCAAAGCAACTTGCATCACATTCAGGGTTCATATTTGATCAGTTCTTGCTTCCCCTGGATGGACCCATGACCTTGTTGTTTCTATAGAGCTGTTTTTCAGTGCATTTAGTATGTTGGGTTATGTTTCTCATAGCAAATGAGGTAAGTATTTGACATGTATATGTGTTTTTGTGAAGGGAAGTGCATGAAAATATTAGTCTACTATTTGGTGCGCTGTTATATTTTCTGTAAGAAACATAGAAAATATATATTTTCTCTTTCTCATTTTGTCCAATGGTAAGGCACACGGCACTTAGGTCTGATTTAAGCTGCGGTCAACAAGAAATGTTGGCTAGACACTGAGAAAAACCACCGTTAAGGTCAGTTTTTTTTGTGTTGTTAAGGTTTTTGCATTGAAATACTGCACACACACACACACACACGAATGCTGAATTCACTCCATTGACATGAACTAACAATAAAAAATACTGTACTTTTAAAGCATTTATGTATGTTAATGTTAATCTCAACATTTAATAATACATTGTTAAAATCAAATGTTTTATTGGTTACTGTAATATTATTAAATGGACCTGAGCTAACATGAACTAACAATTAACTGTTTTATTTTAATTAACTTTAACAAAGATGAATAAATACGGTAATAAGTGCATTGCCTGTTACAGTATATTGAATGCATTTACTTCCATTAACTAATGGGACCTTGTTGTAAAGTGTTAGCAGTTTTTGCATTAAATTCTCTTACTTTTCCCCCATTTAAAAAAAAATTAACTTTTTAAAGATTCATAAGATGTTTCAGTGTTGCTTGTTTTTGCATTTTGCACTTGTTGTCTACCCAGAATTTTTAAACTTTACATTTATGCATTTGACAGATGCTTTTAACCAAAGCAACTCACATTGCATGCAGTACACACTTTATCAGTTCTTATTTTCCCTAGTAATGCCTTCCCGTTTCTAGTGCCATTTTTGTGCATTTTGTGTTTATGTGCATAATTACTGTAGATTTAGTTCTGTTTCTTACAGCAAATGATGACAGGTAATAGGTATTTTTGTTTATACTGTGAAGGTTTTTGCATTGAAATACTGCACAGAAAAGTGGCACAACTGTTAGTGAATTCACTCCATAGACTTATTAAATTGAGGATTTCTTTATTTTTCCCTAATTTTTATGAAATAGCTTTTTTTTTTTGAGCTTGTTGCCTACCCTTTTAAACGTTGCATTTGCATTCATGGATTTGACAGACGCTTTTATCCACAGATCTTACATCGCATTTAATGTCCCTATTTTATTTCTTGTACACAAAAGTGAAACAGCTGTTGAAGTGAATTCACTGCGTTGACTTCTTGGTAACACATTAACATGAACAACAAAAAATGCTTCTAAAGCACTTATTAATCATATAGTTAATGTTATTTTTTAACATTTACTAATACATTATTAAAATGTACAACTTGCATCGCATCCAATGTAGACAGTTTATCCGTTCCTGTTTTCCCTAGAAATCCAACCTGTTTCTATTGTAGTTGTTCAGTGCATGGCTTATGTGCATAATTAGTCTTTTTTTGTTTTGTTTCTAATAGCAAATGATGGCAGTTATATTGCATTTCTATACCTGTATATTTTGTGAGTTGTGAAGGGACATGCATAAAAGTATTGCTTTGTATTTCGGACTTGAATGTTTTAACCCTGAATGTTTAAACTTTACATTCACATTCATGCATTTTCATTTACAGACGCTTTTATCCAAAGCAACTCACATTGCATTCAAGATTCAGATTTGTATTAGTTTTGTTCTCCTTGGAAATCAAACCTACGACCTTGATGTTGTATTTCTGGATATGTTTCTCATAGCAAACAAAGGCAGTTATGTTTGTTGAAGTTTGTGTGTTTTGAAAAGAAATGTATGAAAATGTTAGTCTACTATTTGGTGCACTAGGTCTCCAATACAGAGTTGTTTTTTTCTGTGAGAAACATGGACCAGATATCTTTTTTTAAGTCACAGAGGAGGGCCCTTAGGTCTGATTTAAGGTGCTGTCGACAAGAAATTTTGGCTAGACGCTGATAAAAACCAATGCTAAGGTCATTTTTGTTTATACTGTGAAGGTCTGTTTGAAAATGACTTCCAGCCATAGACAACACTGAATAAAGGAGGCTGGGAATATGTGATCGCTTTCATCTCACAGACTCCTCTGATGTTCTTCCATGTGGAATGGTGCACATGGAAACTGAAAATCTCACTTCGGATAGGTTTCATCTGCAGATCCGAGTGTGTTTGGAAACATTGCACTATGTTTCGACTGACACCTCCTACAAGCAGAGCTCCTGTAACACCTCAGAAACACAGACGATTGTCCTGAGACGACACATGCTGCTCTTACACATGCATCACTTAAAGGCTTCGCTTACATGGAAGGAAATTACAACGGCCACAAATGATCAGTGGCACAGCTGGCAGACCCATCTGCTGGATGGCTTTGGGTGATCTCATTGATGTCGCTGGAATATCATGGGAATTCAAATCCATGTTTTCCCTGTTATGTGTCACAGGAAACGGCCGATGGGAACATGGGATCCTGAAACAAACAACTGTAGGGAATATGTGGACTTTGCGTGAACTTTGATTTGTCAATACAGTTTGAGGCAGTGTTGAGATATCTTCTGATTTTCTAGAGCATAAATATTGAGGGGCTGCTGGACATCGAGAAGACGTAAGTCTTCATCTGATCGCATTTCTGTCAAGGAGAAACAGATATTAAAGATGTGTGATTCTTCTCTCTTATGGGCTGACTTGCTTTCAGCATTTGGCCTTCAGTGTGTAAAATACAAAATTCAAAAAGCTCATAGCAATGCTGAAAAGTTCAGAATGGCATAATACTCATGCTGTATTTGCAGTATTCAGTTTTCTTTTTTTGGGCTAAAATGGTGGATTTTGCTTCAGTAGTCACATTTGTGAAAGATCAAGTTGAATGCATTGCATATATTATATTATATTATATTATATTATATTATATTATATTATATTATATTATATTATATTATATTATATTATATTATATTATATTATATATCCAATATTCTTTCTTGGCATAAATTAAGTGGGGTGGTGATGGCGCAGTGGATAAGACACATGCCTTTGGTGTGAGAGACCCGGGTTCGAATCCACTGTGAGACACCAATGTGTTCCTGAGCAAGACACTTAACCCCTAGTTGCTCCAGAGGCGTGCGACCTGACATGTATAGCAATTGTAAGTCGCTTTGGATAAAAGCATCAGCTAAATGAATAAATGTAAATGTAAACAAGTAATGGCAAGGAAATTAAATAAACAATATAACAATAATAAATAACAATAAAATATAATAAAAGACCATAAGTAAAGTTAACACAGCATTAGTGTTCTTAGAAGCTCTAAACTAGTGATTCTGTGCATTGGAGCTCTAACATAACTTGCTCTGTAAAAAAGCTCTAACACATGAAAATCTGTCTTCTGCATTGCAAATAACATTTCATTTCATGAGAAAGAAACATCTTTCATGTACTATATACATGTATGCAATATAATTTACAATGCGCAGTATGTACATTTTCTGTGTGCATCAAATAACCACATGATGAATGAAGAAAAATTCAACATGAATTTGAGCATCTCTTTCTTGACTTGCCAACTATTACTATATTTTACACTAAATTAAATGCAAAACAATTTACCAGCTATTTACTAATAATGTTGGTTTATTTCTGGTCTATATTGTGAAGTCATGTGACTATGTAACAAACAAATGTTTAAAAAACTGTTAAGTGTTGCACACCGCATACTGCTTTACATACTGTTTTAGGAACTGCTACACAGTATATAGTGCACTGCACTGTATTCGTTTTTTAGTCAGCAAGTATTATTTTATTTAATGTATTAAAAATGAACTGTAGTGAGGTCAGTGTAGCATACTGTTAATAAAATGTTTAGCATAATTTACTATATACTGTTTAGAACAACAACAACAAAAATAGTAGGTCGTGTATTTTTACAAGAAAGTCTTCAAAAGTTAAGGCAGACACTGCTATATGCATTTTGAAGCCTATAGAACAATGTTATTGGTTTAAAAATACATGCTGTTGGCTTATAACCTCTGCGTTTCACATAATCATTAATATTATTGGACATTATTGTTCACAGCCAATTAACATGTGACCTCACTGCAGATGTTTCACTTCTGGGGTGAATCAAACCCATACACTTCCATCTGGTTATTGTGACCCGTGCTTGCACTTGTGGAAATTCAGTGAAATACGGATTCAGAGAACTCAGATAAACTATTTATTTCTCTATCTGTCTACACTGTATGGAGATTTTATAGAAGAAACATGAAATGACAAGGCTTCAGTTGTTGAGATTCTGCATATCCGTCATATAGCGAGTGCTCAGTGCATACAATGAGATAAAAACATCCGTTCACACAAAGCAGACATTACAAACATACATAATTAACAACACAGATTCATAATGAATGAGCTCTAGTGACTAATCTGTGCAATTATCCAAAGCTTCTCTCCAACCAACTTATCACATTTTGACACCGAATCCAACACACATGTCCATCTCCCGAGACAGAGTGCTCGATTGTCCGGCACTATCCTGTTGGCTACAGTTCATTTGCTACATATTTAATATCTCTTTACTATTTCTCAGAGATGGAGTCATTAAAAACGTGAGCATATTCATAGCCTCTAACAGAGGTGCTTAACCGTGACGGTAAATGTCTAACAATGACTCACTTTGTATGCAACACCAAACTGCGCTTTGATTTCTGAATTCTTTATCATATATTGTCCTCGCTGAACTGATGAATATGTTGGAAGGAGGGAGTTGAAATCTGGAGTTTATCTTATTGAAATCTCGCTTATGACATCATCTCAAGCTTTCAGGCCGTTTTCACTCTTCAGGTTGTGTTTGATGCAGAACCGAGTTTGTTTACTATGAGTTTTACCTTGACAGAACCAGATTAGAGGCTGGTTTCACACTTGATACGGGTTACTTTTTCAACCAAGGCTCTTTGGAAAAATGTGCTTTTGTTGACATTTCTGCAAAATTATACTACTTTGCTTCATGCACGTTTCACAGTACTTTCAAAGTGAAATGACTAGTGGGTGAAGCTAAGTGTTTTCATTTTTTCACATTGTTGTATGTATCGTGGCAGTTAAGGAAATTAAATGTCTGGTGGGCAGTGCATACAATTTTAATACTCTATCATGTTTAAAAATGACGTATCACCTACTCTAAACTTAACCCAGCTGAGAGTGTTAACACCAGCATACATGAGAAAAAATTTATTAATTTGATGAAGCAATCATGCAGTTTTAGTCTAGTTTGCTTCTACGAGTCTTTAAGCTCTTTTATCCTGTCTCGTTGACTCTTTTATCGAGACTTGAACCAGAGTTAAACTCTGTATTAGGTGCGCTACCGAGCAAGTTTACTACACCAGAAAAAGTCATACATATGGAGCCGGTTATGGATATGATGCAAACATCAAAATGTATTCGTTTATATATCAAGCACTGTGTTAAAAGCATTTGAGGTCACAACATAGTATTGGAAAAAAATGAATAAAATTCATTGTAATTTTTCTGCCACTATTGTTAATTTTAGCTGGAAAGTACAGTGCATTATTAATACTGTAGGTATGGTTTTTTGTTTTTTTTTGCAAAAATGTAGTTATGTTCCAGTTGTAATCTTGTTTCACATTGCACTTTTGAATCTGAATCGTGGTACATTTAAGTCATCATGGCGAGTACCGATGCTTGGAAGATGCCAGTTCCACTGTGTTATTGAGGATTTCCACTGTAAATGTATATGAACAGAACAACACTTGCTTCATCTGTTGCAGATGGATTGAAAGAGATGGAAAAAATGCTGCTTATTCAGAGGCAGGCAGCTAAGAGAAATGTAAAGACAGTATGTGTTTCTGGAGCATGCAAATAATGCTATGTATTTGATTTTATGTATTACTTTCATATCAGTTGAAATTGGTCAACTTTAAGCTAAAAGTAGTTCAAAACATGTCTCAGGACAGCCTCTGGTGTTCATCATGGTGCTTGCATTGATGATGCAAATGTACCACAGTTCAAAAATATAATGTGAAAAGGAGACCAAAGAGTGTTGTGGACGTGTGTTTGTGTGTTTTACACACCTCTGGGTTGCAGTAACCCATCTGTGTGCTAACCTCGTGCAATCTGAGCCGCTCTCCCAAATGTCTGAGGTTTGATCTCAAGTGAGAAGCAGGATTGATCCGAGCACAAGAGAGATCTCCAGATCATAATCGGGCTTTATCACTGCTGTGCTTTGGGTCAAACGCTTAACCTCGTATCGCTCCATAGGGACCGCCTCTCAAATTGACCCCATATAAAAGTGTCTGCTGCTAAATGTCAAATTATCTAAATCTGTCTTAGCTCAATAGCTCACAGGTGCTGCAGGCTCAGGTCAATGATTGAGGCAAAATATTTTTAGGTCATCTCAGGAGAGGGACTTCAACGTTCTTTGAGGTTGTAAATTTAAGCACAGTCTTTCAAAGTTTCACAGATACTTATAATTTAAAGTGTTTTATTGTTAATTTGAAAAGGTTACCGCTGTTTTGAGTTTCGAGAAATAAAATATATATCAAATTGAAGAGAAACTGACCTTTATTGAACTGTCAGAGAAAATCTACAAAATGTTTATTTTGCTTTTTTGTTGTTGTTGTTCAATCTTGTTATTGACTGTATTAATGATTAATTTATGCCTACTTTTTTTTTATTAGATTTTTACTTAAAAAAAAAAAAAAAAAAACATGCATTAATTATTTAACAAAATAAACTTAATTAAAGAATCAATTAAATATTTTTAAAAGGATGTATCTCAGACCAGTGGAGTTGAACAGAAAATGTAGGTACAGAAACACATTCTGCATAAAAATGTAGGCTATTTAATTAAATGCAACTTCTCCTAAAACAAAATGGTTGTATTTGTATGTATATTGGTTGTAATTATATATGACCCTGGACCACAAAACCAGTCATAAGTGTCATTTTTTCGAAATCTGAATAAATAAGATACCTGCTATTTGATAATATAAGATATCTGAAATCTGAATAAATAATATTTCCATTGATGTATGGTTTGTTATGACAGGACAATATTTGGCTGAGATACAACTATTTGAAAATCTGGAATCTGAGGGTGCAAAAAAATCTAAATATTGAGAAAATTGCCTTAAAGTTGTCTAAATGAAGCTATGCATATTACTGATCAAAAATTAAGTTTTGATATATTTACATATATGTTTTATGTTTATGATTCATATATATTTCCATCCTGTTAGTTTAATGGAATATCACTTTAAAATAACAAAAGCCACATCCATAATGACATCATCCTCAAGGAAGTGACATCATTTTGGAGGGAAATCAGAAGGACAAATATTAGTATTCATATTCATCCTGTTTGATTAAATTATTGAAATTAGTTTGATTATATATATAATATGGTTCAAAATATGAAAGTGAACTGTCAACCTGTCACTGTTCAATGATGAATATTCTGTTCATTTTCATGCTGTTGCGTCAATAAACCAGTTATAATCAGTAACGTCAAAGTAGGTCCACTTTTCTGAAGTCTAGTATAACCTTTTAAAGAAATACTTTAAATGAGGGGTTTTGCAGAACAGGAACGAAGCCAGTAACAAAATGAATGTCTGTGCAAACATGTATGCAAATATGAATAATTTAAAAGGCACTCTGAGAATCAGGATCAACGGATGGTTTTATAAAATCATCTGCACCAAACCACTTACAAACAGCGATAAACTGCAAAAAAATGAGCTAGGGAGAGTGAAACACATTCAGTCCATCCGATGACAGTGTCCTGTTTCAGAAAACAGCACAGCTTCTCTGCGTTCTGTAGTTTTACATCTGAAGAAGCAGATAAGGCTGGTTTCGCTGAGGTGCTTGAAATCTCACAGACCTTTGCTTATGTGAGTAACCTTTTCAGAGGACTTGTAATTAATAGCACTGCTTGGACTGGTGCTTTGTGAACAGACTTTTCATTATTTTTTACATCGTTTGATCTTGTAAAACTGTTTCTGTGACCCTTTGTACATTCGATGGCCCTTCAAGTGTGATTATAATACTTGTAGGTTGAAATGAAGAAACCAATAAACCAATATAAAAACAGTTATTAATATATTTAATCATATTATACTCATATTTTGCTTAAAGACAATTAAGCATTTTTAGGACCATTTGTGTGTTGACATTTTGTTGTGATGTATATTTTTTTTAAATCAATGAATTTCTTTCAAGTGTTTCATTCATTTTTTTTCATTCATCCAAAACTGTCTTATGCACCGCCGTTCAAAAGTTTGAGAATATTTCTCTCATTCTCTCTTAAATCTCTTCTGCTCATTTATTTGATCAAAAATACAGAAAAAAGTCAATATTATTACAGTTTAAAATAATGGTTTCAGTGTCATTTCTCTCGACTTCGGTGTCACATGATCCTTCAGAAATCATTCTAATATGCCAATTTATTATCAATGTTGGAAACAGTTGTGCTGATTAATATTTTTTATTTTATTTTGGAACATTTTATACTTTCATTCTTTTATTCTTTGATGGATAAAAAGTAAAAAAAGAACAACATTTATTTAAAACAGAAATGTTTTGTAACAATATGTATTTACTAGTCCTTTTTTAATCAATTTAATAGATTTATGCTGACTAAAATTAATTTCTTAAAGAAAGAAAAAAAGAAAGAAAGAAAGAAAGAAAGAAAGAAAGAAAGAAAGAAAGAAAGAAAGAAAGAAAGAAAGAAAGAAAGGAAAAAAAATACTGACTTCAAATTTTTGAACAATATTGTATTGTTACAAAATATTTATATTTTAAATAAATGCATTATTTTATTTTATTATTATTTTTTTTTTTTGTTCAGGACATTTCTTTGTGATATTAATGAGATTAAGGTCTCTGTAGTGTGCTGCAGTCTTCACGACCTAATTGTTTGACCATCATCAAAGCTTGCTAGAGAAGATTTATCTATTATGGATCAAATGAGAAAGTTCTACTCCCTGATACCCAGAATACATATGTATTGCTTGCAGTCCTTTGTTTTGTTTTTATAAATGATAGATATCACATGAAACCTGTGATGCATCACTTAATGTGCATTCTATTTCAAGGCTTTCTCTTTTATTTAGGTTTACAGTTCAGTCAGCCTTGAACATATAAGTATGTGGCGTCTGCTGCAAGAAAGAAAACGACTAATGTCTCAGTAATTGACCCGTTTAGAGGTTTGGTCCTGCTTAGTAACTGCTGTTGTGTTGAAAAGAATGAAGATCATCTTTGATCATCTTTCTGTTCACTTACATAGACAGATCTTTGAGAAATGTCATAATTATCTCCTGAGTGGCTAAAATAAGTCAAATCTCTGGTTTTGTCCATAGAAAAGCAGATGATGTAAAATGTTTTCTTTTGATGAAAAAATAGCTTTTTTAGGGGGTTGTCATCAAAGCAGTTAGAAAGCTGGGAGTCGGATGCATTTCAGAGATTGTTTTCCTTATTCTAAAAAACATTTAATAACCATCTGAACTTTTTCATGCATGTTATATTTATATTAAATTTAGACGAGATTTATAATTTTAGTGCCTGTAAATAAACAGTGATGGAAGCTGTGATTACTAAGGCATTGATTGTAGTTGGTTTTGCAGATGTGTGAATTTTCTTGAAATTGTGAAACTTCTGAAGCCATGCATTTGATAACTTTGTGATGTCAAACATCATCGGTTCTTGCTCTCATTATTGACAATACATTTGACAGAGTGAGACTCCTGTAGGGAGCATCATATTTGGTGGATAAGTGATTAAAAATGTCATTCTCTTCCCCAAATAAAGTTACATGAAATATGATTTATTTATTATTATAAATATGATTACAGAGGACTCTGAATATAGTGCATGAATCATATGAACTACTATTACGGTTTGCTTTTGGAGCTCAGCAGCCTCAGTCCTATCTTCATTTGTTTTGCAAAAAATAAGACGTGTAGCTATTGGTCATTTATCAGCTGCAGTAGTTAAACAGCATGATGAAGCGCTGCCCTCACAAGCCAAGTAATGCATTAGCACTCGACAACTATCGATTTTAAAAAACTTTTCACTTGCAAAACACCTGTGGTTCCAGATTAATGTCCGACAGCGAGCTGATGAAATATTTACTGAAAGACCTGCAGGAGGCAATCCGAGTAGATTTTGGATGAAATATCATGAGGGAAACATCTCTCTAGCTTTTTCCATATGACACAAGATCTGTCCAATGTCTGGAGTTCAGACAACAGCCGGTGATGATAAAGAGCACCAATCTGTCCAGGTCTGACCCTCTGAAGTGAGAAGAAATCACAGTTGTTTCTTGTAGACACCAGTGAAATTAATTTATAATGTGTCTGTTTTCATTTCTAAGTTTTTAGTTAGTTTGTTTTGTTGTTTTGACATTTAAAAAAAAATATTTATATTTAATTTTATTATAATTTTAAAATGTCTATTATTTTTTATTGTTTTACATTTTCAGTTTATTTAGTTTGAGTTATAGTAGTGTTTCAACTTTAAACAAATAAAAACTTAAATTTTATATATATTATTTAGATAACATTAACTGAAAAAAAACAAACAAACAAACAAACATATATACTTCTGACATGTTGCCGGTACTCAGAGTTAAATCGTCAGGGTCTGGGTGATTAGAAATGATATGGACACTATGTAGATCACACTACCCAGGCGGGATCACCTCTCATCTCGACCAATCACGTGAATGAACGCAAGCAGAGTCGGTCTACTTCATTGTGTGGTGCGCGAGAGCATGTCAGGGGAGTAGTAGAATAATAATTAATTATTGATTACTAATTGAATCAGTACTTTATAACGGAAATCATATCTTAAAATGAAAAGAAGCAGACTTTTGCAATCACATCACTTTAAACCGTAAACTCCTGGAAAGTCCAGTAAGATCAAAACAGCGCTAATGCAGAGAAAACACGGCTGATTTCATCAGCGATTACGGAGAGAATAGTGACTTGCGTCCAGATGTCAGTAAAATCATTCTTTTCAGTGTGTATTTGGCTTAAAAGCTAGAGTGTTTTATAATGAACTTTTATTTTGTTTTATAATTTCTTCCAAGATGGCCGCACATGTGTAGCAGTGTTTGTTTGTCTAAATGTTTGACCAATGTTTGCTGAGTTCGACGTTTTTTTAGACGAGATATATTATAACTTGAATCAACCAAGAAGTGGAATTTTTATATTTTTATATTTTAATGCCTCAACTTCCTGGCTAATTGCTGCCCGTTGCCTACACCATCTCACCTGCTAAGTTTTGCTGGATTTGTCTGCTGTTGCTGCCTGCCTGCGCTGACCTGGCTAATCAATTAACCCTCTCTGCATGCTGCTCTTGCTGTTTGGCCTGCATCTCCTTGCTGTTGCTGCTGCCCATGTCTCTCCGCCGCATGGTCTTCTACAGGCTTCCTGCTTGGCCTTACTGGTAATCTATGGTATGCTTATTGCTGCTTTACCTGGCTTCGACTGGTAAGACTTCTCCTTTGCCTGCACCTGTGCTTGTTTGTTGAGTCACCAAACTCTCCTCTATCATAAGCATCTGTCTGAGTCTCCCGTTGGGTTTCCTAAGATGTGGACATGCTTGTTTGCGGTTGTCTTATTGTTTGAGTCGAAAACAAATGCTGTTAAGATGTTCTAGTCTTAGAGGATGTACAGATTGTATCAGAAAGACATCAGAGATTGTGGTTGCAGACCATCAGAGCAATTAGAGACCTATTTCCAGCAGCCAATGAGTGAGCACTGGTCAAGACAGAATCTATTCATGATGGACCTTCATAAGAAAGGCATGTTCTTCTCAGTAAAGGTTTGTGTGGTTTCTAACCCATACAGCAGGAAATTGGCTGAAGATGACAGAAGTATTAGTGGCTCTGGCTTTGTCTTTATGGAGAGTCTTATCGTTGGCTCAATTATGCAGGAAATGTTATCAGCTTTCATCCAAACGCTCTTCTTGGGCTTAACCTTCCAGCAATCTGTGGTTTTCTGCAGTGCACAGATCTGATCCAGTCTGCGATTTTCTCTCATGATATTAAAGATGAAGTGTGCTTTTGTGTGTTTCATGTGTGTGTTAACATTTATCTTATCAAGTTTCATAGATGTAAGATAGAGATAGAGTAACTGTGACTCTGTGGCTCTTTCAAAACTTTGATTTTTCCCCCATGTCATATACAAACCCAGCATGTCATCTATTTACGTCAAATACCTCAAAGGAATTTCAGTTACTGTAATTGAAATCAATGTATATCTGAAGAACTGGCTGTTCAAAATCAAATCAAGACTAAATCAAGACAAGACGGTACAAAGCAGATGTTAATAATGCACAGGATCTCAGTGTTATTTTGCCATCATTAAGGGTCTATTATATACTGCTGTTTTAATCATTTGAATTAGTTTTCAATTTTATGTTAAAGGTAATCTTAGTAGTTTTAGTGGTTTATTTGGATTTAACTTTATGGTTATTAGCCTATAAAACTTAGAATAATTCTATAATTCTGTTAATGAATTAAAGTATTTGACATAAAAGTATTTTTCGTATGATAAAGAAAAAACAGGCCCTCATAAAAGTCTAATCCAGAGCACAAATGATGTTCATTTCCGGCCCTACAGCATGCATAGCATGTATATACATATATTTATGCTGCTCGTCCACGGCCCTGTCCACCTCTGACTGATCCAACCTCTACCATAAAGATAAAACCTGCAAAACTCCAAACTCAGCGTAAAGGCTCCTGACAACGTAATTGGTTGTGACAATGGCTTGTGACAGCTGATCAAACCTCAGGCTGTGATAGAAGACTAGCAGGAGAGCTGAGAAATACAGATTAGTAGAGATGGTGCTTTTGTTGAATAAAGCAGCTTCAGAGGAGCTGAATGACCTGAATGAGTAGATTGAAAGTCATGTGCTTTGTCCGTATGGGATCCAACCTTTAATTACACCTTTGTGCACCTGCTAAGTCCAGCAGCACGAGTCTATGGCCTCCATAATGAAACAAGGACCTCTATTGTGAGCCGCTCACACTCACACTGTCACACGTCTGTTTCTGTGCCTGCGCTCATGGAGGTTGTAGGTTAAAGTTTGTTTTCTTTTCAGTCTTCTAGGGAACGGACTGGCAGCCTTTAATGACCCCCGGGACCCCTCGCCTCACCTTCGACTCCCATTTATAAAGCTTTGAAATCGTCCAACACTGAATCATAATCCATTTAAAAAATGAATGAATCAAATCATGAATTATTGAATGAATGAACGAAGAAAGGAATAAATGAAAATGTAAAATATCTAAACAATTGTTTAGAACGTCTTGTAATTGTTTTAACAATGACATTTTTTTCTTTTTTTGCAGACATATAGGCTAATTAAAACATGGAAACCGTTTATTATACATTTCATTTTCATTATGGCAGTGTGTGCGTATTTACTTTTATAATAGAAAATTAAGATAATTTATTTATGAAAATGAACTACTTTTGTCACTTTATTCGTTCGTTCTTTTATTTATTTATTTACATTTTTATTCTTTCCTTTGACATTTGAACTCAGTCCCTTGCACACAAATTTAACCCGTTTGAATTAATTTCAGGGTTTCAGCTCTTTAGTGCCACTGGCTAATGCCACATCTCATGCCCTGGCATAAATCAGTAATGTCTTTCATGGATCACATGTTTCCATTGATTGGAACATGAACGCAGAGGCTTAATTTCTTGTTAATGTAGTGCCGAGGGCTGTTGTCCTGAGAGAGACAGAGAGAGGATGGTGTCCTCAGGGAGGTGTTCAGATGTTAATCATGCTGCAGCAGAAGAGATTTCATAGAGGTTTGCGGTTTGAGTCGCTGTGTCACGCTGTCAGGTGTCGTGTTAATGGGCCGATCAAAGTCACACCTTAACCACATCTACAGTAGCGCAGTCACAATACTGCAGTCAGAGCCAGACACACAATACAATTAGAATGCAAAGGTGATGCGTAGGCGAACGCCACAACGTTGCTCCAAGGTTATACAAATATTGCAACAGTATTAGCAAGACTGGCTCTGTTTCAAAAGCTTACGAGCTGCTGTCTGCTACTTTCTACCTTGTGTTGGTTGCGTTCATGTATTTTTAGGATGGCAGCATGTTATGAATCCGTGCTGGTGTCTCCCTCATTTGCTAAATCCATAGAACAGGCAACAATAAAACAAAGTGAGATAGAAATATATTAACCTCTTAAGACCTGAGAAAAAATTTTTAGGAAAAATTTAAGTTTTTCCATGTCTTTACATTGTTTAGAGCAGGGGTAGGCAACGTCGGTCCTGGAGTGCCGATGTCCTGCAGAGTTTAGCTCCAACCCTGAAAAAAACCCTCACCTGCCTGTAGCCCTAGTAGTTCTGAAGACCTTGATTAGTTTGTTCAGGTGTGTTTGATTAGGGTTGGAGCTAAACTTTACAGGACAGCGGCACTCCAGGATTGACGTTCCCTACCCCTGGTTCTTCTTCTTCCAGAAATAATGTCCTGCGCACACGCAAAAATGAGTTGGGAAAGCCATTTGATTGTATTCTAGTTAAAACGAAAGAATTGCAATGCTCAGGTAAAACGCTATAGAGCTGCTGCACAAAACACACGTGGAACGTAACATGATTGAACAAAAATTATTTTATTTTTCAAAATAAGCAGTAAATAGTACAAACTTTGCTAAAATGATTGTTTTGAACAAGTATTAACTTAGATATGATAAAAAACAACAACATTATTTTAGCTAAATTATTTGTTTCAATACCGTGAGCCTTTTACCCGTGTGTGTGTCTTCATTATGAACAGACCTGAAAACCAAAAATGGACCGAAGGGACCCACCATATTTGAGAACCCCTCGGCTGGTATGTGTCTATATCAGAGGTGTGTGAAGCTTGACAAATTGGCTTGACATGACTGCCTGTCTAGAAAAATATAGGCAATTTAGTCTTCTTTCATGGAAGAAGTTTTGTGACATTTTAAGCAGACAAATCTTATCTCATTTCTTGCCATGTCACAGTTTTGTGCAGGAGGTCTCTGTCATAATGAGAGACTGGAGGATTCAAGCTGCAGAACTCGGTGACCATCACTCGGCAGGTAATCCAAGGATCTGACAACACAGGACAGCGTGAGAGCGACTGATATAGCGCTGGAGTGATCTGCAGCTGGAGTGAATCATCCTCAATCAGCCACACACACACACACACACACAGGTTTTGCTATACTTGAGAGGACTCTCCATAGGCGTAATGGTTTTTATACTGAACAAACTGTGTGTGCTATTGCCCTACACCAACCCTACACCTAAACTTAGCCCTCACAGGAGACTTTGTGCATTTTTAGATTTTAAGATAAACTTCATTTAGTATTTTTAATAATTTATTTCCCTTGTGAGGACCGGCCAAATGTCCTCACAAAGTCAAAAATCTCAGGCTTTACTATCCTTGTGGGGACATCTGGTCCTCACAAGTATAGCTAAACACGTACACACACACACACACACACACCAAAACAGAGCGAGGATGACACAGTGAACCCATGAACTGTGACAGTCTCAGGTCCTCGATGGAGAGGATTGTTCGAATCTCCCACAGGACTTCTGCAACATACAGTAAAATCAATTCATGACTGTCGTGTAGCTACAGCTCCTGTCTGAGCTCAAGTGACAGATTCAACTTGCCCTTTAACAACTTCATTGCATTTATGGCCACCTCAGTGAAAACCTTCACTTCAAGGCAAATATCAGCGCCAAACGGTTTATAATTCATTGTTCATTTTTAATTCTTTGTTGTGCTTAATAGACAGTACAAGTATAATTCTCCTTAACAAATAATAGTCTGATGTGTTTTCTTCACTATACATTACTCACAAAATAATTAAGATGTAAGTATAAGATGTAAGTAATTAAGCTATCATTTAGCAGACACTTTTATCCACATTGACTTACAGTACACTAATAAAAGGATAACTCCATCTCAAGAAGTCCTACTTAAGGTTAAGTTTCTTGCTCAAGATACTGTAAATGACTCAAGTCAGATCCTTATGATGACTTAATTATTTTCTTACCAGCATTTTCTAAAATGTCCAGTAAAACTGTATAAATAGTAAGTATACAGTAACACTTTACTTAAAGCCTTTTTATATAATGCATTATAAAAGTAGTTTTAATGCATTAATTATGTATTGTAATGCTCCTTATAATGCTTGGTTCTTATGAATAACTGTAACCTCAGTTATAATACATTATAATACTTATCTATTCATAATTACACCTTTAGAAAGTATAATGCATTAAAACACCTGCCAATATTAAAATGCTTTTGGTTACAGTTACTTACAAAAGGATACAATGCATAACCATGCACATTATGAATACCTTTATAATGCATTATAAAGTGTCACTCAAAGCACTTATAAATCATTTGCAAACTGTTAGTTTATAGTTAATTCATAACTATAGTCTCTACATTGTTAATACATTTAATATGCTATGTACAAATAGTGAGTTCTCCCTTTATTGTTGCGATAGACAACAAAGTATTGTTGTTTGATTAGTTCATATGTGAAGATTTAGATAACGTTTTATCCTGAATTATTCTTTCTTAACAGCATGTTCACCATGCCTCGTATACAGTATTTAAACTGGTAGTAAACTATAAAAATGTGCAGGGATAGTAACTGTGTAAATACATATTGTATGTCATTGTGTCTATGCAGATGTACATTACAGTATGTAAACTACAACCAAATATCTTGATCTTTTGTACATTACAGTGACAATGAATGAAGAACTCACTATTTGTACATATTAATATATGAACTACTGTCTATTAATATGGAGACTACAATTTATGTACTATGAACGAAAAGTACTTACTGTATATTATTATAAAGTGTTACCAAATTACCTATTGAAACTATGTTTGGGTCGGATATATTAATATGTGGTACTGGGGGGAGGGGCTTATTTATGCTAGAGAGCATCTGATTGGACAAGTGAGTCTTGAGTATTTTTTGTCTCTTTCTGGAGCTTTTACCGGTTTGCAACGACATGATTTATGACAGTAACGCTTTAATATTGCAGGAAAACCAAAATCAGTGTTTTGGGGTGCTATTTATCACAACATATGTTTCTTCCCTCTGATCTAACACCACATCAGGCGAACGCTGGTGTCGTTCACAGGTCTTAGAGTGTCACCTGTGTACACCTGCATGAATGTTATCAAGTTAATTTGGTGTGAAATGTAGTAACTCTTTTGCTGTGATTAGCAGTGTAGGGTACTTGCTAAATTAGTGCTTTGTTTTACGTTTTTGATTGTAAATCTAGATTATGGAATCATGTGCATTGTTGAACAGTTTCAAATCTCAAAGAAAGAGATATATAACCAGAGATTAAAGCTTGATCAAGCTCCCTTAAGGCTGCGCTGTGAGTACCCTTACTTTCATGCTGTTTTGCTAACACAAACTCTATCTTTCTTTCTCAGAGCGTCTGGATATGTGTGGTGTCATCCTTTGATGTAATATTGAAATATGATATACTTTAAAATATGATGAAATGTTACATCTGATAGAAGTCATTTTTGGTACATTCATATTTCAAAAATTACTGGAATTACTGGTGCTAATTAAAGCTAATGTGGTTTGAGTTGGTTTAAGATGGATTAGCCACTCCAAAACTGTCAAAACACAGCAGTTAACCATCATAGACCAGTCTAAGACAGCATTTAAGCACAGTAGAGACCCAAAGAGTCAAACCTCAGGTGCACATATTACAAGATTGGGGTTGAACGAAGTCTCTTCTGCTCATTAAGGCTGCATTTATGTGATCAAAAATAGAATATAATAGTAATTTTGTGAAGTATTTTTACAATTTAAAATAACTGTGTGAAAATATTGTAAAATGTAATTTATTCCTTTGATTTTCAAACCTGTATTTTCAGCATCACTACTCCAGTCTTCAGTGTCACAATCCTTCATTATCCTTTAGAAATCATTCTAATATGCTGATTTGCTGCTTAAGAAACATTTCTGATTATTATCAATGTTGAAACCAGTTGTGCTGCTTCATCTTTAGTGGAAACTGAGATACATTTATTATTATTATTATTTTATTTTTTGATAAGTTGAATACTTTGGAGTTCAAAAAGTTCAAAAGAACAGCTTTTATTTGAAATAAAAATCATATGTAACATTGTAACTGTCTTTAATGTCACTTTTGATCAATTTAACTCAGTCTGGGAAACTCTGACCACAAAGCACAGAAATAACAGGTTATGCTAATTTCCGGGGTCGCCTGCAGAATGGATCGCTGCACCATAATTTAAATCAGCTTCCATGCAGAATAAACTGCAGTCCGCATCTGATTTTGTGCCAATGGTAAATCACTAAATTAAAGCTCTGGATGCTCTTCATTAGTGACAAAAATTACCAGTGATGCAAACGTTTGGGCTTAACAACAACATTTGAGCCCATTTCATTCCCCTCCTGTGTGTCCTGTCCTGTTTTGTATGGATGCCCATATCTCCACAGCGCTAGTATCCCGGTGTCAGCGTGTTAGTGCTAAAGTTGTGTCTTGCTATGACTTGCGTGCCGCTGATAACAGGCAGAGAGAGATGCTGAGAGTGCAACTATCCTCCGCAGGGTCAGTGTCGCCCCACCTCTAGTGCCCTTGACAGGATCCCGATACCCCACACAATGAACCTGTCAGTCTGGACCACACGCGCGGCAGAAATGAGCTTAGCTAGCATCTGTTTAAAGAGCTGATGTGGAGAGATTCTGGGAAATTTGTTTGTGCTCATATTGATGGTTTTGAGATCTGTGTAGGATCAGTGACTAGGAGAGATAATGGTGTATTCAACTTTATTCTACTGTTGTTGATACCAATAATACATTGTAAAAAAATGCATTTAAAAAGTTGCGTTTAATACCATGTGTTAGGCTACTAGCCATTTCTTCTGAATTGTTTGTAAAAGTTGCTAGCAATTTCCGGAAATTATTTAAACACCAGTTTTTCTGTTAAGTGAAATATTATGTTTTAGTTTATTTTAAAAAAGATAAGCATAAGTGTATTTAAATATTAACAAGGTAATTTCTGAAAGTAAATGTTGCTTTAAATAATAACAAGTATAATAAAGTAATTTTCCAGTAATTATTGCTAATTATACAGTTAATAAAAATAAAAAAAAATACAAATTAAAAGCTTGTTTTTCATGTATATACTGCAATAATAAATATTCAGAATTTGGAAGAAAGAACAAAAATAATCAAATGGGAAATTAGTTGAAACTTGCATAATTTCATGTTTTATAGCTCCAGTTTATTTAAAAGTTGAAAATTAATTTAAATATATAAGTAAATCTCTAGATGTCATGTTCCCGTTATGTATTTCTTAAATTAAATATTCCAAATATTTATTTTATTATAATATTTATTTATATTTTAATAAACATTTTATAAGTAATTGTTACTAATTATTATGGTTTATTTTATGAACAATATGAAAAACAATACCATTAAATGTCTGTTTCTCATGTATATAAGAGTAAACATTCAGAAAGTCAAAAGTGAATATTAATATAATAATATTAATAAATATAATTGCCATAGATTTTATTGATTGATTATTGAGTATGTCAGTTTAATATTTCTGAAATGATATATTGCTGCTGGTATTTTCAAGGAATTGTTCCTGACAACATGACTGAAAAACAACAACACCAATTAAAGGCTTATTGTTCACATGGATGAATGAATGAATGGATGAATGAATGAATAAATGAATGAATGAATGAATAAATGAATGAATGGATGAATGAATGAATAAATGAATGAATGAATGAATGAATAAATGAATGATGCATTTATATAGTGCTTTACAACTAATGTAAACATTCAAAAAATGGAAAATAGAACAAAGGCAATATTAAATTAAACATACAGTAATTGGCATAGCTTTTACTGATTGATTCTCCAGTGTATTGCATTAATATAGATTGAGTGCTGTTGGAGTTTAACTAAGAAGCAGACATAGTAAATGCTATCTAGTCGGCGGCAGTTCTTGTCTGTTTTCCATGTCAATATTTTTGTTTGATTAATATTAACGACCTAATAGTGAGCAGAAGGTCCATTAGGCTTCATTTACACTGCGCAGATTCGATATTTTGACACAAATCCAATTTTTGTTCCGCCTCACCAAGACAGGCATTTTGGCCAGGCAGAAGTGCCATTCATGTGCTGCTGCATTAACATGAGGAGCACACGCTTTTCTTAGACATACATGAGCACACAGATTATGGCTTTTAATATTCATTTAATATAACTATAATGACTCTCAGTATGTTACGGGGCGTCTCGGATCACTTGCCCAAAGAGTTTCTGTGTTATTGTTCATAGTTATACATGCCATTTGAGTAAAGTAAGTCAGCTGCTGTTGTTTTCTTCAACAATTAGGATATATTTAGATAACACTCTGGAATATTGGGCTAAAATATTTAGCAATGCAACCGGAAGCGTTCATTAATAACTATTTCTGTGACTCCACTTGATTTTAAGGAATAGTTCACCCAAACATGAAAATTTGCTGAAAATGTACTCCCCCTCAGGCCATCCACGATGTAGATGAGTTTGTTTCTTCATCAGATTTAGAGAAATGTAGCATTACATTTCTTGCTCACCAATGGATTCTCTGCAGTGAATGGGTGCCGTCAGATACAAGATGGTGCCGCGTATGGCAGCCATTGTGATTGGCTCTCCAGTTGTTTTAGTGTTTTTGTTAGTTTTTCCTGTTTTTTGTTTGTCTAACATGATCAGTTTCACCAAGGAAGAACTGCTGAACATTCGGCAGAACACACCACAAAATCTCCAACCGGTTTTCGATTATTCGGATGTTTTGCTGAACATTGTAGTCGGCGGAGCTGCAACGCTGTTTAGACGCTTTAGGAAGCGCAGACGGGGGAAGAGAGCCGGCGCGCTTGTGAAGTTCAGACAGCGTGGATTTCGAATGCCGTTGCCTAGCATCCATCTGGCTATCTCCGCTCTCTACCCAACAAAACAGACAAACTCCTTCTGCTTTCCCGGTTTAACAAGGACTTTTCAAACTCTGCTGCTGTGTGTTTCACGGAAACCCGGCTGAACGACACCATTCCAGACAGTGCCTTACATCTGCCTAATTTCCAGCTGATCAGAGCAGATCGCGGCGCGGAATCAACGGGGAAATCGCGCGGCGGCGGGACATGCTTTTACATCAATGAGAGGTGGTGTACAGATGTAACTGTGTTAAAGAAGATGTGCTGTTCAGATCTAGAAATGCTGTTCATTAACTGCAAGCCGTTCTATTCGCCGCAGGAGTTCTGCTCGTTCATTCTCGCGAGTGTCTACATTCCACCGCAAGCGCACGTGAGCACAGCTCTACAGAAACTCGCTGATATGATCACAGAGAGTCAGCAACAACACCCGGACTCTGTTTTAATCATTCTCGGGGACTTTAATAAGGCAAATCTCTCCCGCGAACTGCCAAAATACAGACAGCATGTTACATGTCCCACCAGAGAGAGTAATATACTGGACCAATGTTACACAGCGATAAAGGATGCATATCACTCTGTTCCACGAGCAGCTTTAGGACTCTCTGATCACTGTTTGGTTCATCTTATTCCAACCTACAGACAGAAACTTACACGCTCAAAACTGTGGAGATGATTGTGGACTGCAGTGGAGTCATTCAGGTTCCTGGACATCACTATTCCTCAGGACCTGAAGTGGGACATTCACACTGACTCTATTGTGAAAAAGGCCCAGCAGAGGTTGTACTTCCCACTCTCCAAGAACTGGACTTATCCAGAGTGAGCAAAAGAGCTGGTAAAATCACTCTGGACCCCTCACATCCAGCACAATCCCTCTTTGAACTGTTACTGTCTGGTCGACGCTACAGAGCTCTGAGCACCAGAACGACCAGACACAGAAACGGTTTCTTCCCTCAGGCAATCCATCTCATGAACGTTTGAACTCTTAACAATAAACATGGAACACACAACACTATCATACTTTTTTATTTTTATTTTACACACAGAACGGTGGGAATCACAGTTACAAATTACAATATATCACTCTCAGGCCCCGTTTACACTAGTGTGTTTTCGTTTTAAAATGCAAAACTTTTGCTACGTTTACGCCTATTACACTACTCCGGCGTTTTCCACCCTCGAAGGAGACTTTTGAAAATGCTGCAGACCCCGTTTTAGTTTGAAAACTCAGGGGTTGTGTTTCAGTGTAAACGGACCAAAACGTAGACTTTTGAAAATGATGGCGTGGCTGCCCACATTCTGTCTGCGTATCCTTGATGACCGTGTAAACAATAACCTCATGCTCATTGTTTTTGTCAAACTCATCGGCCTAAAAGTGAATACATTTTCAGCATGTTTTCATTTTTGTCGGAACTATTCCTTTAAAGATCAGCAGAGGCTGTTAGTATTGATTTATGTTGTTATTGACATAAATATATAGCTGGTTTCATACCAAGCACATATTCTTGGCCTTGTTTGTTTGTCCGGCCTTTCATTTAGCATCCGTGTGAAAACGATCAATTCATAAATTAGTAGGTCTGCACAGATTACAGCGATCTTCTGTCACCATAGTAACAGAGGAGAGGAGGTTCTCCATTGAAACAAGGTAAGTCGTTTTCCGATCAGTAGCTCTGTGAAACAAGGATCTCATAAATAGAACACGTCATCTTTTCTTATTTTTTTGTCTAGTCAGATATTTGGTGCTTTTGGTAGAGTTTCAAAAGAGAATGCGTTTTTTTATCAGTCTCTAATATGAGACTCTAGAATGTTTTAGTCTGATTTAAGTTTGATTTGAAAGAAGCACATTACATGATGCCATTTTTGTCACATAAAATTTTGCCAAGCAGTTACATTGATTTTGGTCTTTTCTATTTTAAGTAGATGCTAGACTTGCTGGAAACGGTTGCCCAGGGGCTTTACAAACACCCGCCGAGTGAACTAACTTGCCTTAAAGGCATTTTGGTTGAGATAAAGGTAAGTGGTTCCTTTTCTAAGTGATTAAACATTGAAGGAGAGACCCTTAAACCCCAGAAACCCCATAGCAAATGCAAAAAAATTACGGCAGATTGTATTTTTACTTTTATTCAGCAGTGAAGTCTTATATTGGTCAAAAGTGACAGTAAAGACATTTATTTACAAAAGATTTCTATTTCAAATAAATACGGTTCTTTTGAACTTTCTATTCTATTCATCAACGAACCCTGAAAAATAAACTGCATTACACTTTTCACAAACATATTCTGTTTTCATTGATAATAATCATAAATATTTCTCGAGCAAATCAGCATGTTAGAATGATTTCTGAACGAACATGTGACACTGAAGACTGGAGTAATGATGCACAAAATTCAGCTTTGATAACAAGAATAAATTACATTTTACAATATATTCACATAGAAAGCTATGGAAGCCCGTTTCCGCCACTGAATAAAAAATATAAGGTTACTGACTGTTTTTCTCAGAATTATGAGTTTATATCTCGCAATTGTGACTTAATAACATGCAATTGTGAGTTATCACACAATTCTGAGAAAAAAAGTCAGAATTGTGAGAAAAAAAATCAGAATTGCGAGATATAAGCTCGCAATTGTGAGAAAAAGCATTGCTTGTTTTTATCTCACAATTGTGACTTTATAAATCATAATTCTGAATTATAACTCGCAATTGTGAGTTTATATCACGCAATTCTGAGAAAAAAAGTCAGAATTGTGAAATAAAAAGTCGCAATGACTTTTTATTTTTTATTCAGTGGTGGAAACGGTCTTCCATAGAAAACAGATTTTTCAAATTGTAATATTTTTTTCACAATATTGTTTTTACTGTTTTTATTTTTTATCAAATAAACTCAGCCTTGGTGAACATTACATTTAAGTAAGTGAGGAAGTAAGTAAATAAATAGCTTATTTTATTTTATTTGTATAAATTTATTTTAAATATGATGCAAACTTTTGTGGACTTTGTTTAAAGTCACTGCCAAGTGCACATATTCCTAACAATGTATTATTTGCATGATGAGGATCTTAATAATCAGGACATTTTTTTAATTTTTTTATTTTTATGCAATACACCGCTTAAGTGCTTTGATTGTGCACTTGGGGCATTGCATGTTCATAAAGATGATGAAGATATTCCCATGAAGCAAAACAGGAATGGAAAATCGTTTTCTTTTTCAGCTGCTGCTGGCATCGTTTTGCACTCTCTAATATATTAGTGTTTTTCTTCTCAAGGGTATGAGAGCATCTTACCTCGGCCAAATGAACTCATGACTCACTCTTCACCACTACCCACCTTCTCTAGTATCCTCCTCTGGTTAGTACAGCAGAGATTGCTCACCAAATATCTGATCCACACCAACCCACAGCACAAAAACAACCTGAAAACACACACATTTTCTCGTCCTTTTCTGACATCTGTAATGTTTTACTCGCTGTTTTTCCTTGTTAAAAAGTTGTACCCCTAATGAATGGCAAATCTGTTTTAAATTATGGCCACTCAAATGATTAAAATAATATTTTCACATTTTTCTTGACTCATCATTTGAGACATTTCGAAACAAAATTGAGTTAAACTTACAAAATGCCTGTCGAATGATAATGTGCATACTAACCTTTGATCATTTCATACTGGCTCATGTTTCTGAAACCTCAACAATACCCGGTGCACAAGGAAATCTTAGCAAATAAAAGACACTCAGCAGCAGTGACATTTATGGCAGCAGTGACAAGGTGCAATTATCATCAGATGCATTGCATCCTACACTGACAACACTGACCTGCTGTCACGCCCCTTTCCTTGCCTACACGCTTCTGATATGAACCAATGTGGAAAACTTCAGAGTAACAGAACACTGTGAAGGCTCTGTGTAATAGAGGAGGTCTGTAATACCTGCTCTGTATTACCTCTCAAGGGCAGATGCTTGACTGCTTTTTTTTAATGGGGGGTGTTCTTTAGTAGTTATGGCACCAACTATCAGTGGCTATATACTGAAAATAACCTAAACCCTTACCTACTGAGTGCAAATTATTGTCAATTATTTTGATTGATTTTTAATTACATTTTATTTCATTTTTATTTTATTAATTATAATTATATATTTTTATATTTTTATTAAATATTACATATTTATTTTAATGTATTTTAATTTATTTTAGCTTATTTATTTTAATCATTATGTTTTATTTATTTGAATTAAGTTTATTTCAATTAATTTTAATTGTTATATTTATTCAATTAATTTTATTTGAATATTTTCTATTAATTTTATTAATTTATTTTAATTAGTTCTTTATTCATTTTAAATTTAATTTAGTTTGTATTTATTTTAAGTGGAATATTTTTATTAATGTTTATTAATTTGTATTTATTTTAATTATTTATTGATTAATTTAATTTCATTTTAATTCAGTTTGATTTAACTTGTTTATTTTAATTAAATTGTATTTTGTTTAATTGTATTTATTTTTATTTGTTTTATTTTGTAATAATTAATAATTTATTTTGAACAATTTACAATTGTTTTGTTTTTCATATTTTTATGTATTTATTTATGTGAAATTAGTGTGTGATATAGTAAGTAAGGTTACAATTGTGATACAGTATACATAGTTTTGCATGTGGATCCCAAATAATAGTATACATTGCTCCTGGTGGATTTCTGAAGTATGCATGCATGCATGCTTTTTAGGATAACGTTATCCACAACCCCTATGCTTTGCATGAACTTTCCTTGTTGTTGTATCAAGCTGGATTTCATAATGTTAGTAGCACGCTTCACTGCTGGCATACTTGCTCTCTTCAGACTTAAAAGCAGACCAACACATGCTGCACTTTCACAGTACAGTATGATAACTGGGATTCAGCCTACAGACCAAGAACTAAATAGTGTAGGTTTCCTCCGGGAGATGTTTTTGTTAGAACAGTTGCATGCAATGGCCAGTTTCTGATGTATTTCTCTCTGCTCTTGTGTGCCGTTTCTTCTAGGTAGAAGCTTTAGAGAAGCCATTAAACTCAACATTATGATGAATGCTTCCATGTGTTGGAGGCTTTTCATCATCTAACACTTTAGGACGTTGCTCCATGTTTCCCAGCCCTATGTGGCTCTCAGAGACTTTTTGCACATTATGAAATATTAGTGGGATGTCTGCAGAAGAGCCCAGAGACAGATGAGGGCTGGTTTGAGCAAGATCTGAGTCTGCATTAATGTGTGTATATATATATAATGCAGTGTACTCAGATTAAGGCTTTTATTTGTACAGAAACATATTTGTCATTTAAGCTTTTTCTTTGAGACTGTTTTCAGAGTTTCAATTATTACATACTTATATTTACTTATGTTTTTGTGCTTGACTTCTTTATCAAACACCTTTTGAAACCCATTTGACTTTGATAATGTGAAACATGATATTCAGTGCGAAAAACTGTAAGGTGGGTCTTGATTTTATTGGTCTGGAATGTATTGGATGGTGAAAAGTGTCTTTAAGTTTTAGAGTCGCTTATTGAATTTAAATGAAATATTACATGCAATGTGTATTAAGAAAGTAAATAGTAAAGTTTGATGCTGACTTTAAATGTGCACTGAACACTTTGTCCCTCACATAACCTTCACACCTCTTTGCTACGGTATAAATTTATGATGTGCTTTTAGGCATTCAGTCGGCCTGAATTTAAGTAGGAGCACAAATGAAAATGAACAGGCATATGGTGTGCCAAAACACATTTTCATAAGCTGAATTTTTTTTATTGGTTTGAATTGGGCACAGATGGTCCTAATATCTGAGTTTATGCTGGATTAATCGCCAAATACTCAAACAGGGTCAATGAGTCACATGTTGTTTAATCTTTTATATAGCAGCATTGACAAGCTGTGTTTCCCTCTTAAAGGTAAAATGTTCCTCAAAACAATTGCTGTGAAAAATATGGTGTGCAATGGTGAGCCGATTAGAAGATTGTTAATCTTAAAATCAACAATAAAACATGAACTACCATTCAAAGCCATTCAGTATGATTTTTTTAAAAATAAAT
Organism: Barbus barbus; assembly: GCF_936440315.1. Classification (NCBI taxonomy): domain Eukaryota; kingdom Metazoa; phylum Chordata; class Actinopteri; order Cypriniformes; family Cyprinidae; genus Barbus; species Barbus barbus. Next base: position 33,369,648 of record NC_136736.1, on the reverse strand, counting down.
GTATCATGGTTTCAACAAAAATATGAAGCAGCACAGTTTTCAACATTGGTAATAATCAGAAATGTTTCTTGAGCAGCAAATCTATATTAGAATGATTTCTGAAGGATCATGTGACACTGAAGACTGGAGTAATGATGCTGAAAATACAGCTTTAAAATGACATTTTAACATATATTCACATACAAAAGTTATTTTAAATTGTAAAAATATTTCACAATTTTTACTGTATTTTTGATCAAATACAGTAAATGCAGAAATGCAGCCTTGGTGAGAAGAAGAGACTTCTTTTAAAACATTAAACAATCTTACCAGCATCAGACCATAGATAGATAGATAGATAGATAGATAGATAGATAGATAGTGTGTATTTGTAGTGTAGCTATACCTGTGCCTTTGTGAAAATGTATATGCATTTTCCATGGTTTTGCTTTCATTTTAGATCACACTTTTCAGGAGAATAAGAAAGTGAAATCACAAACCCGAAATGAGTTAAATATCCCACAGAGCTCAATCGATCTCGCTCACTCGGGTCCCTGCATTCATCATTCACATGCACAGTATAGTTATGAACCCATCAGCGTGCGAGCAGGAGCCATGTTTCTGCTGGAATAATGGCACTTTCACAGATTCTCTGAGCTTTAATTAGTTATTTTAGCTTTATTTTTACACATCGCTGTGAAGGTTTATTGGCCTTTGTTATGGACACAATGCTGAACCAGACACAGATTGTGTCAGAGCAGTTTAACAGGTTCCATATTCAGAAAGGCACTGTGAGTTGAGTAGTCTGTAATGCATTTATTGAGTACACATACTGATACATATAAGGCTAGCATGGTTTTATTGCTATATGGGCCTCAAATGTGTGATGAGTTATGGCTAAGTTTAATCCTTGGGGTTAGAGGTTAAAATCATGATAGTGGCTTTAGCAAGTGCCACTAAGAATCCCCAGATAATTGCATTGTTTAACCATGTTGACCTCTTTACCAGAAACAGTCTTCCTCAAGTCCGTCTTGGCTTGTTGGAGATAATTAACTGCAGTCATCCAGCCTGCTGTGGGTTCCTGTAGTGCAGTCGAGATGGAGATGCCATCTGCAAACCTAAATATATAATGATTATTATGGAAACTCTGACATGTGTTAATATGCAGTATTAATGGAAGCTGGCATCATTTGAGGAATGTTCTGGGTTCAGCTGAATTTGTGAAATAATGATGATTATCAGAGACAATGTCTTTGTTTTTTTAGAGCAATAGTTGACTCGAAAATGAAAATTTGCTGAAAATGTAATCATGCTCAGGCCATTCAAGATGTAGCATTGCATCAATTGATCAGCAATGGATCCTCTGCAGTGAATGGGTGCCGTCAGAATGAGAGTCCAAACAGCTGATAAAAACATCACAATAATCCACGCCAATCCAGTCCATCAATTAACGTGAAAACAAATATATCCGCTTTTTTTTCTTTTGTTCAGACAGACAGCAAATCATAGATTAACTTAAGTGTCTTCTGACTTCTAATACCTCGATGCCTGTTTCATAAAACAAGTTAATCAAAGAAGACAGGTTTATTTTAGTTAGTCTGACTCATTGTCAAATGATTTGGTTTCATAAAGCAAATTTAACATAGATCAATAACTGGCCTCTTGAGTCCCTTGCTCAATTCAATTCAATTTTGGCTTCCGGAGCTCCCTGCACCGCCAGAGCCCCCAGAGCTCCCAGTTCCGCCATGGCCTCCGATCTGTCTGTTCCGCTCTGGAGGGCCTGTCCGTGTGTGTCCTGAGAGGCCTCCAGAGCGCCGACCCCCTCCTCCCCGGTGCAACTGTTATGGTGCAGTCCTCTGTCGTGTGTGTCTTGTGTTCCCGCCTCATGTTTCCATGTTTGGTTTGTTTCCTGTCCTTGTTAAGTGTGATGATTAGTTAATTCTTGTCCAGCTGTGTTTGTCTAATTATCTATGATTATCCTGTGTATTTATAGTCCTGTCTCTTCAGTTAGTTTTCGTCTAGTCTACTCGTTACTCTCCGGTGTTCCTGTCTGTGTCTACCTTGCCTTGTCTTGCCCTGCCTTGCCTTGTTTGAAGTTATTAAAGACTGTTATTTTGAGTTATATCCTCGTCTCTGTGTTCCTCGTTCATCCTTGCTGTGTGCACCGTGACAACATGTTGTCCCAAACCTGTATTAATTTCTTTCTTGAGCTGAACACAAAAGTATAATTTGGAGAATCTGGGTAACCAAACAGTTGCTGGTCCACATTGACTTTGATAGTAGGAAAAAAATACTATGGAAGTCACTGTGGACCAGCCACTGTTTGGTTTTCCACATTCTTCAAAATAGCATGTATATTCAGTAGAATAATGAAACTCATTGAGGTTTAAAACAACTTTTGACTGAGTAAATGATGGTATGAAAATAACACTATTTTTTATTTTTGGGTGAATTATTCCTTTTAATTTTAATAAAACACCAAACACAAAGAGAAAAATCACTCACTACTCTTGACTGAAAAACTTTAACACAGTTGCTTTAATAGGAATCAATCTATGTAGTGTTTTATTTTTATATTTGTTCATTCAATTTCTTGAATGCTCCTGATAAATACACCTACTGTAGCCTACCTGAAAATAAAACACTGTTTATTTTATTTATATATTGTGTGTATTTGTAATGTGTATCTTTTTTAATAACAAAGATAAAATAAGATTTTTTTCTTCACCCACTTTGGCCTATATATCCACCATCCTTTTTTATATTTTGTTACCTTAAAAGGCTTTATAATAGGGAAATTAGTTTGGCTGTAATGCTCCAACAACTTGCAAAATAGAAAAACCAACATGACAAAGAATCGTGATAAAACTGTGAATCGTGATATTTTAAAAAAATTAAAATAAAATAGTGATATGATATTTTTGCCATATTGCCCACCCCTAGCCAAGGGACCAAACCCATCACCCAGCCCAATCGCTCCACTAACTGCAGAAATGGTTGATGCAGCGTCTGTTGGTTTAAACACCTTGAATATCAGTCAGTGTCACTGCTCAATGCCAGACACAGCTCTTAACACTAAAACCAAACTGCTACAGATGCTCAAGGTTTTCTAAGCGATGTGAAATCCTGTCAATGACACCCCGCCATTCCTCACACAACATCAGTGATTACAGAAATAGATCTCTGTTTGTTTTCTTGAGTATTCATGCTTTTACAATGAATGGAAACCAAAGCTTTTAACCTTCAAATAGGACGCAATCAATTTGTAAAGTTGGTTTTGTATGGGTGGGTGTGCATTATGAACTTTATAATAAACTGTTCTTGCGGTGCTGCTAATAAACTTGGCAGGCCGTAGGTACGATTCTGGTCAGCCAGTCGTGAGTGTTTTCTTAAGCGGTTGGCTTTGAGAGAGAACGACCTCCTGCCGTAGCAGCGTGATTGTTGCACGCCAAGATGGTTTGCCAGCGAAAGTGACTAGCTATTCTTTCAGCAAGGTCAGTCAGTGTGTAGATGTAAGGCATGATAGTTTACATCATAGTTCAATGTCTCATGTAAGAGTTAAACGAGTCTAAGTTTGGAGAGCTGTTGCCACCCTTCTCTCATTCCTGTTCGTGTTCCTGAATGTGTTTTGAGGACGAGATCACATTGTAATGATTACACTGCTAAACGAGCCCGGTCTCATGAAAATGCGTATAAATAATACACCAAATAAATATATCTGTAAATATGTTTAAAGTTAGGAGTGATAATTAAGATATTTAAAAACTTTAAAGCAGATATATTTATTCAGTATAACACTATTTATTTATTTGTTTAGTAATTTTCAAAAATCCATAATAGGTGCACTTTAATTTTCATTTGTTACAATAATATTAGTGTAGTTCGTAATGTAAAGCACACTGAGGAAAAAAAGTTAACTTAAAAATGGTAACATTTAAATTAAAACTGGCTTTATTCAAGTCAAAAATATTATTTAACATCACTGAACCATCCCTATACATCAGTTTAAACCAACAAAACTACTTTTGCATTGCATATGCATTGATTCAAATAGAAATAGCTCTTTAAGGAAACAGTTTCAAGTTACTATTTTTTACAGTGAACATGTTGTATTTCATTTTAGATGTTATATTTGTTTATTTATTCATTCATTCTTCACAGTAGATGCCATCAGGGCCATTTACCCTGACATCTAATGACTCATGTGTCTTCACTCATTCCTGAGTGGCAGTGATGCTGTAAATGTTTTCTGATGTTGTGTGAATGAATAGCTGGAGCCGGATCTATGTATTCTGGGGTCTCAGAGCTCAGCTGAGTTCCCAGCAGGCCGAGCAGAGGCTGAGGTCGTCTCTGTTGACCCTGATGCACACCATCTGTGATGTGTCACTGCAGGAGCACAAAGACACGGAGCTCCGGTCAGTCATGTGATTGACTGCAATTCATAACTCATAAATGCATGTCATATAAGAATGAGTGTGTGTATGTCGCAGACTTATTATCATTAACTAAAACTAAAATCATAAAAAAACTTGACTTGAAAAAAAAATAAAATGAGTAATTTCTTTAAAAACAAACAAATAAACACTATAATCCACAAGGCAAAATCGTATAAATAAAGATGTTAAATCTGTGTTATTTTTAATGTTGAATGCAGTTGTGCTGCTTAATATTCTTGTGGGAACTGTGATGCTTTTTTTCAAATGTGATCAATTTTTGCCTTATTAAACTGTGATACATTTTCTTTGATTAATGGAAGGGTCAAAAGAACAGCATTTATTTAAAATAGAAATCTTTTGTAACATTATGAATGTTACTTTTGATCAATTTTATGCATCCTTGTTGAATAAATTTATACATTTCTTTTAAAAAAAATTACTGACCCCAAACATTTGAGTGCATACAATTAAAACACACACACACACACACACACACACACACACACACACAAAACAAAGTCAGATAAATATAGCGAAAAATGCAGGCAGCAAGTTAATAGATGTAAAATCTGTGATATTTTGAACCCTTTTTTTTGCATCTGACAAATAATTAATCTTATGTGGCAATTGCAGAGCCTTCGTCCAAATATGGATTTCCAATTTGCATAGTTCAGCCTGCTTTCTGTCCGAGAGCCGCAGATCAAACAGGTCTAAAGACAAGGACACTCCAGTGTCTCAGTATCTGCTGCTGAAGCGAGCCGGATCCATGACTGGAATTAGGAGTCCAATCGATGGTCCAATGGGGCGAAGGGGACAGGAATCTTTATTCAAATGAGTATAATTGATTGGTCACCCTTTTGATTTACATATAAATGAAAGCTTTTTATCAGTCCGTCCACCTGTTTGAACCTCATGACGAGCCGTTCCCCTGTGAGAGATGTGACGTGCTGTCGGGCTTCATTCACACATCAGAGAGCGACGACTCGCACTGCGCTTTGTATTCGGCTGGTGTCACCACATCAGAAACCAGATATTCAATGAAAACATCCGGCCGGTGAGGGGGAGGAGGAACCCACAGAGACACATAAGGTCACGTTCAATCTTTATTAATATTTTTACATATTTTGGGGCCGCTGTTAGTGAAACAACAGAACAGAGAAGCGTTCAGAAATTTGGGGTTGGTAAGCTTTTTAATGAAAGAAGTCTCTTCGGCTCACCAGGGATGGATTTATTTGATCAAAAATACAGTAAAAATGTTGAAATATTATTACAATTTAAAATAGCTGTTTTCTATGTGAATATATATTTAGTATATTTGGTTTTAGTTCTTTTAGCACTCCAGCTTACTAAACGAAAATGAGAAATGTTGTAAAACTGTTTTGTTACTGTATTTAATATTTATGAAAAAATCTGACTGCATTACTGAATTACACTAATGAAAGCCTGTTTAAGTGTCGTTGACAAACAGTGAGATATGTTCATTTCTTCAGCGCAAGCGGACAGGAATGAATGGATGTCTTAACAGGAGTGACACTGTTCTCCTCTGCGCTTTTATGCATCTCATTTAGGTTATAAAATGCATTTAATTGTCATTTCTTTATTCAATGAGGCATGGCTTACGAACAATCTGAGCTCTCTGGGAGTATTACAGGTGATTAGGTTAATCACTTTTGCTGACGGAGGAGTCATAATTACCGCACTGCTCCGGTGAAGAAGGAGAGGATTCAATGATCTTGAATCCTATAAACAACCTTGAAAAACTGTTGCAGTGAATCTGAGACACTCGTGCTTCATGACACAGAAGAAACTTTTGCTCTGTCAGAGATCAGGAGACCTGGCATTGTTTGTTACTTTTAGTTCCCGTTTTTGTTCATCTGACTTGATCACAGATGTTGGTATCTTGGTAAATCTGAACACAGATGTTGCTCATAATCATATCTGAAAACAACCAAAAGTCTCTATTTGTCATAAACACTTCAGATACTAATTTGACATCTTTTGTGATATTTTTCTTCTCTATATGTGGAACTATGATATTTTTTTCATGCTCATATTTTGTAAAAAATAAAATTACTAAAATGATATATATACTATATATATATATATATATATATATATATATGTGTGTGTGTGTGTGTGTGTGTGTGTGTCTGTGTTCTTATTTTGTACACTATTATTTATGCACAGATTATATAATATGACTTTTAATAATATATAATTTATATAAGTATATATTTTTAAATAAACAAATACTTTAATTCAGCCAGGATGCATGATCCTGGGCAAACATAACATTAAACTGACATTAAAGACATTAAAAACATTTTTTCTCTTTTTTATATATATATATATATATATATATATATATAGTCACAGTTTCTACCAAAATATTAATCAGCACAACTGTATTCAACATTAAAAATTATATTACTGATTCCTGATTACCTTGCTGCCTGTACTTTTAACTATTTATCTTTTTTCTTGTGGATGAAATATTAATAGGTGAAATGAATTGTTTACATTCAAGTCACCAGTAGCTGCTGAAGTGTGATTTACATAACCATTCCTTTATTTATTTTTTATTTTTTTCACTGCATTAGAAATATGTGCTATATCAACTGGAAACCATGAGAAGATGGGTGTGCTATATATCTTTTAAAGGGATCTTTTCCCCGAGGGGCTTGTACAATGCACATCACTGACTACTGTCAGGACTTATGGAGCAGAAATAGCCACGGCGTGCAGAGACTTATGGCATATTGTTGGTTGAAACTCATTGGGTATGCAGGATTCAGACTGCTGGCACGGATGTTTTCCTGCTATCAGACTGCTGATGAGGGTTTACGCTCACAGAGGGCACATTGACTGCCAATATGACCTTTTCTCCAGAGACCTGATGCTGATGACGGGTCCCGGCAGGCCTGGAGAGAGTTTGTGTGTTGACAACTGCATGGACTTGTAATTACGCCCTTTTTCCCTAGTTCTTTCTTCAGTTCTTTCCTAGTTTCTTTGATCAGATGTATGTTGCAGGTTGCACACATGTGTCAAGGTTATATGTTGTAAGGCCTTTCAGAGCCATGCTGGAATGATGTGGCTCTGGGATTGAATTTAAGGCAAAAATCCTTCCTGCTAGGCTTGTGGGAAGGAATGATGGTGTTAGAGAGGATAAAGCACTTAAATAGATCTAAATCAGCTTTTCTGACGGGATTCTCGTACAGCATTTCACTGGCAATGTAAAGGTCATAGGTTCAAGGGAAGGTACTTTGGATCGCTTTTTCAAAAAAGTTGAAAGTCTTGATCTGTAGAGACAAGTTCATATAATCAAGTCAAGGTTGTCCAGGTGCATTGTGCTCTTTGTTTTTCTTTCTTTCTTTCTTTCTTTGCTTGTTTGCTTGCTTATTTGCTATATGTATTGCTTTTTGTTTACTTGCTTATTTGCTTTATTAAATTAATTAATTCATTCTTATATGCTTATTTGTGTGCTTGGTTATTTATTTATGCTTATTTGCCTACGTAAGTTTATTTGGCTTATTTTCTTCATTTATTTGCTTATTTCTGTTTATTTGACATATATTTTCTTATGCAGCTGCACTCTGTTTCTAACTCTGTTTCCACTAAAATAATAAATATGATTTATATGTTGATTATTTTACAGAAGTGATATTTTTTTTTTACATACAAAAACAATTAAATAAATGCATCTATATATTTTTTTTTTTTTTTTTTTTTTTTTTAGTTAATAGGATGTTGCATTCAGAATCGGCATGAGTTTTCTGAGTCTTTCCTCTGCATTGGACTGGTTTTCCTGATGGAAATGCAGGTAACAACAGGTGCTCAAGCTTGTTAGCTAGTTCAAGCTGTGTGTTGGAACACAGTCCAGATCCCCATCGGTTTAGCCAAGGTAGTCTAGCAGCTTTATTATTTAGTCCGATTAACCAATGTGTGTCCCAGTCTGACTTCAGCTGATCATCATCCATCTATAAACTTTGACCTGGTACTGTGACTATCAGAAGCTGATTTTAGCTGTGTATTTTTGGCATGGTAAAAAAAAGTTGATAATCACAGGGGAACACAGTTAACACGTGTGTACATGTTAATTAACTCAAAGGAAGATGATGCCTCCAGATGGCACCAGATGGAGCTGATGTGGAGCTCCTGCGTTCCTGCTTGATGATATTGGACCTTCTTATTGATTTCCACTCTTAGAAACTCAGCTGGATGAGATCTGGACGCTTCATGCCGGTTGTGTCAAACTGCCTGGATAAACCGTTTCTGTCTCATTCTTTGAACATTTCTTACAAGGTTAGCCAATATATTTTGCCTTCAATGTGGATTTCAAAGCCCATTTGATACGAACAAATCTAACTCAAACCTGTTAATTGGCAGATGAAATATCCCAGTAGATATTGAAGGTATATTTGACCTGGAAATATATTTTGCTAACAATGAAAGGCTTTTTAAGCTCTACCAAAATGAAAATCTCCTTGTAACACTTTATAATAAGGTTCAATTAGTTAATGCATACAGTAGGTATCATGAACTAACAATGATCAACATGTTTCACAGCATTTATTAATCTAGGTTAATGTTAAATGTTAAACAAATACATGTAAAGAAATCCATCAATCAATTATATGTATTATTTATGTATTATTGCATGTAGAAATTCGATAGTAAAGTTTGTAAACGGTCATTGATTTTGACTTGAGAAAGCCTAGCATTAAATGGAAAGTAAATAAATAAATAAATGTTGCTATAATAAGTGTTAATACATCATCATCATCATTATTGTTATTATTATTATCATGTTAGATAGTAAGGATGTTGGCTTGAGTCTGTTCAGGAAATGTAAATGAATAAACAAATTAATGAATAAATAAATATTTATATGTAGAAACTTGATGGTAAATTTTGTAAACAAACTTTGATATTGGCTTGAGAAAGTCTTTCTTGGAAATTTATATAAATGTTAATTTATAAAGAAATATATAAACTAAATAAATGCTAATTATTAACTATGAATGAATAAATAAATGATATGTATTATAGTAAGGTATTATTAGAAAATGAACCTTTATACTGTAAATAATGCTGTAGAGGAATGTGGTAAAATGTTAATTAATTATAGTTCCTTTAAGCTTTAGATGTACAGGAGCAGACACTCTTCTCTCTCTCCTCTGTCTGACGTTTGTTGATGTTTTGGTTCGATAGTAAGTGAACAGATGCTTTCAGCGGTTGCAGTCAGAGGTAAGATATCAGGAGTGAGAATGTCAGAGATGAAAGCCTCACTAGTAAACTGACAGACTCAGTGCTCACAGACTCGTTCCAGTCATGAGTCATATGTTACCGCCGCTGCTGTTATTTTCACCTGCAGAAATCAATGTCTCTGCCTTTCTTTAGGTATGGGAGGAAAAACTTTTATATATGAGGTGTGAAGATGTGTTCTACAAATAAAAGGAAACAACAAATTATGTGTGATGATCAAGATCATAATGTTTACCCGCTGAAGTAAAACTTCAAGAGAACTTTAAGGACGGCCGCTGTAGATGTTGTGCATTATGACTGAATGTAACGGCTGGAAAAACAACATAATCTGAGAGTAATTACTTATAAATGTGCCTGGAAGAGTCATTTTCTTTAAAATTGCAGCCTTATGAACTGTATAAAACAACAGGTCAAGGTTTGTCTAGGATGAGAAATCAGATGAATCACATTCCAATATAGCTATTTCTTGTGACAAAATACTTATTTTAAATATATTCTTCCCTTTGTTTTATTTTCTGCTTTATCATAGCATAGCATAAAATGTATTTAAATATAATAGGGGAAATAGCAGATTGAAATATTTTTGCTGATTAAATGGAATATAATAAATAAAAATATCTAAATGAAAAGTATTTAAATAACTAATTTGATGCTAAATTACTAAAACCAATGCTAAATCAATCTAAAATAAAGTAAACTGTAATTATAACTATTATATAAATGTATTATAAATGTACAGTTTACATGATAGTTATTTATGGCAACATTTTATTTTAGATTTATTATTTTTTAGCAATATATATATATATATATATATATATATATATATATATATATATATATATATATATATATATATTATAGTTATATTTATAGTCAATAAGTTTTATTTTATTTTAATTTAAATTGATGCTATTTAACATTTAATTAAAAATGTATTTATATTTATAATCAGTATTTTAATTGAATTTTAGATTGCTTTCTGGCATTTCATGAAATATTATTTATATTTAGATAATATCTATTTTTATTGTAAACTTTTTTTTTTACTTGATGCTTTATAGCACTGAATTAATTAATTAATTAATTATTTCACATTTATGTATGTATGTATGCATGTATACTTATCACTATGCATTCTTGGGCTGTCCTTGTGAAGGATATTTGTGATGCTGCTCTAGAATTTGACCAAAATGATCTTTTTAGAAAGCATTATACTGACTACAGGCTTTTAGTTGAGTGTGCATTTGATGCTGTCTATTAATGGGATCGGAGCTTAAATATAGTCATATTTTAAAACATATGATTATTGTGAACTGCTCCTTGCAATTGCAGCGGTTTCACACAATTTTAGTGGCTTTTTGAAGGCACTTTTATGGCTTTGAATTTTTATAGAGTTATTGACTTTAGGTCCTCATCTGGTGCCTGTGTAGAAATGGAGGAACATATTGTTCTTAGAGTGCCTTTTTAGGACCTTTCAGATAAAACACACCTTTTGTAGCTCATTGTCCTGCGCCAATTATTTAGGCCATAATTACACGTGTTGTCTGTCTCTATGTGATTGCCTGCTGGCATTAGGTCTCATATAATCCCTCATTTGGCGCATCCCGGCGGGGTGTTGACAGGGTTTGTGCCTCGCTGGCATTCGCCTGGAACCAGATTACACAACCAACAACAGGTCATGCACTTCATTAGCATGATATAGTCTGGAAGTAAACCGCTGGGTGACATCAGCTTCACAAAGCTACTAAATACCACCACGTTTATTCCACATCTGTTCAAAAGGGCGACATTTCAGTGGCACCAAATGAGTCCTCATCAACCATTTTGTCTAGTTCTTAGAGAAAAGTCCCATTTTTAAACTTAATTTTAATTGTAATTTTTTTTATTATTATTTTTTAAATTATTTCATTTAAGGCTGTCTTTTAATAGTTGGCTTTGTGAGGTTAATTAAATCAAACGAGTCAACACTGATGGAAAGCAGACGTTACTTTAGTATTTTATTACTGAGTTAGTATTTTTCATTAGTATTTTTAGTTTACATTATAATATTTTTTATAAACAAAGATTTTAATTATTTGTAAATTATTTGTAAAAATTATTATTATTATTTTTGGGTCCAACTAAAGTGGTTTGAGTTCTTATTAGTAGCGATGGTTTCTTGTTGGTTATAGACTGCAGATTTGTAAACCCATTCATTGGGTGTTTTGAGGACGTTGCATGAAAGCAGGCTGAATGGGAACAAGACATGACCACATTTGAACCAGCAGGCCTGCATTATTGTATTTAGATGATGTAAAGCACCATTCTGAATAGAAACACATCGAACTGTAATCAACTGCAATGCAACTGCAACTACAATGCAAACCAGCAACGGTTTGAGGGTTTCTGTCTGCTGTCACTTTCAATTTGTACACTGCACGCTGGTCTTTCTAATTGCTCCTCAACGCTGCTCACAGGTATGTCTTGTTAAATCATATTTAACACAAAAGGCTGGAGGACTACATTTCCTCTGGCCATCTAACCCTAAACTCTCACTTTGTAATGTAATCTACTAATTTAGCGGAAACATCACAGAGCAGTTGGATGAAAATATGGCACTAATTGTTTGTTTTAAAGCTTATTTCCTACTGACAAAGAGCATAAAATGGTTTTGGATGGAGTGAAAGTGCATTTGAGATGGGATAATGTCTTTAATGGTAATGATTACTTGCGCTGAGTGCTACATATTAAATATTTGATGAGATGCTGTATATTTGATAGAATATCTCCAAACTCTGAGCACCACAATTGAGATTCCTGTGTGTAGATTTGGGATATTTGTAATGCATTGGTCTTTCCAGACAGACAGTCTGAGGGCAAAACCACAAACCGAGTGAGGAGTGACCTTGGGCTGTGCATGAGGTAAAGTACGATTTAAAACTAAATTTAAATTGTTCTTCACTGGAAATGCATTTCCTCCATTATAGTTTCAGATCACAGTCAACAGCATATTCTAACTTGGCATGTCATGTTTATGAAATAAGATTGAACCCATCACCCTTTTGTTGACGTCAAACCTGGTGAGATGTTCCAAGTTTGTAAATGTGCATGCATAAATAAGACTTGAAAGATTTGAGTGAATAATAGTTTAATATCAATCTGTTCCTCAGACAAATATATTATATGACTTCAAAAGAACGTCTCTTCTGCTCACCAAGGATGCATTTATTTGATCAAAAATACAGTCAAAGTTATGAAATATTTTACAATTGAAAATATATGTTTTCTATGTAAATACATGCAGGAAATGTAATTTATTCCCAGTGTCACATGTAATTTCAGTAATTTATGCTGAATTTTCAGCATCATTTCACCAGTCTTCAGTGTCACATGGTCCTTCAGAAATCATTTTAACATACTGATTTGGTGCTCAAGAAACATTTCTGATTATTGTCAATGTTGAATATTTGTCTGGAAACCGTGATACATTTTATTTTTCAGGATTATTTGATGATTCCAAATATTGGTTTGCGAAACAGTTTCACACAGATAACAGTCTTGCCTGAGGATAATGACTGAAAGGAATTGTTGCTGAAAATGTCCTCACCCTCAGGCCATCCAAGATGTAGATGAGTTTGTTTCTTCATCAGATTTGGAGAAATGAAGCATTGCATCACTGTCTCAGCAATGGATCCTCTGCAGTGAATGGGTGCCGTCAGAATGAGAGTCCAAACAGCTGATAAAAACATCACAATAATCCACACCACTCCAGTCCATCAGTTAACATCAAGCTGTGTGTTTATAGGGCTTTTATATGTTTGCATGTGTTTGGGTACAGAAATTAATCATCAAATGTAAAATGACTTTGCAAAATTCTTTACTGTTTAAATTAAATATAGATTAATCATTGCTAATGCGAGAAGGGTCTGGCTGCAGACTTGCACCTGCACTCTCAGACATTATTTTGTTCTATTTATTGATTATTTTTTGTTTGAATTTCTCAACATTTTACAACAGTAGCTAGGTGGTGAACACAAGAAAAAAGAAACTAAATTACAATGTCACTTGCAATCGTTGCTACGTCGCGACGTCACTTGCGTTGCCATAATGAATAGGGTCCTGCAAGTCATCTGTAAAAGAAAAGACACGCAAATCCATGGCTACAGAACAGCAGAATATGAAAGCATTGCACAAAGTTTCTCGTTAAGCATTTTCCTCCTGTAGAAAACCATAAACACTTAATATGGCTTAATCTATTAAAATACATTAAGTGCGATTAAAAGATAAAATTTGATGTATAGTTATCATTAAATGTACTACAAGGCAAGCAGACGGCCATGAACACAATACGCAAACTTTCACTTGTCCTCCCATACCGCAAAACGCTTATTGTGGCATAATGGACTAAATTTAATATAATAATAATAATAAAAAGGGACTTAAGGGTATTCTGTAGTCTTTGACGAAGATGATAAAGACAATTCATTAGCCTATAAGTCTTGTTGACACAAAGATACAGACCAGCAGATATGAACGTGCATTATGAAATGCATTGTAATATTAAAAGGACGCAATGCATTAAATTGCACTTTAAACGTTTTCTTCCATAGAAAATCATTTTAAATACAACACAAAATATAGCTTATGGACAAAGACAATGTGTAGACCGTTTATTCTATTTTGGAATTTTTTTTTATAAATAACGTGAAACTTTGCATGTTGCGTTTGTTCTGAGTTCACCTGCCTCTACATTAGTTATGCATATTTTAATAATGATGAGGAGCATATTGAGTTTGCACTTTATCATCTTACTCCATTATGCTACATTATCCAATGTTTTGCGTTATATGAGGAAAATACTATATACATATTCATTATATTAATAAACTGTATATTGAATTTGATATTCTAATGGATTAAGCCATATTAAGTGTTTATGGTTTTCTGTGGGAGGAAAACGCTTAACGAGAAACTTTGCGCATTGCGTTCATATTCTGCTGTTCTGTAGCCATGGATTTATGGGTCTTGTCTTTTCTCCTACAGATGACTTTCAGGACCCTGTTCATTATTGTACTAAATTAGTTTTAATCGTTTAAGCACCACAGCATCTTGTCTCCATTGGCAACGCAAGTGACGTCGCAGGTAGCGGAGAGTGCAAGTGACATTGTAATTTAGTTTCTTTTTTCTTGTCTTCACCACCTGGCTATTGTTGTAAAATGTTGAGAGATTCAAACAAAAAAATAATAAATAAATAGAACTAAATAAAAAAATTTAAAAGACTGCAAGTGACGTAACCTGCGGAAGCGCAAGTGTCTGAGAGTGCAAGTGTATGAGAGTGAGAGGGTCTGAGAGTGCAAGTGTCTGAGAGTCCAAGTGTCTGGCAATGCAAGTGTCTGAGAGTGCAAGTGTCTGAGAGTGCAAGTGTCTGAGAGTGCAAATGTATGAGAGTGAGAGGGTCTGAGAGTGCAAGTGTCTGAGAGTCCAAGTGTCTGGCAATGCAAGTGTCTGAGAGTGCAAGTGTCTGAGAGTGCAAATGTATGCGAGTGCAAGTCTGAGAGTGCAAGTGAATGAGAGTGCAAGTGTCTGAGAGTGCAAGTGTCTGAGAGCAAGTGTCTGAGAGTGCAAATGTATGCGAGTGCAAGTCTGAGAGTGCAAGTGAATGAGAGTGCAAGTGTCTGAGAGTGCAAGTGTCTGAGAGTGCAAATGTAAGCGAGTGCAAGTCTGAGAGTGCAAGTGAATGAGAGTGCAAGTGTATGAGAGTGCAAGTGTCTGAGAGTGCAAGTGTATGGGAGTGCAAGTGTCTGAGAGTGCAAGTGTATGAGAGTGCAAGTGTCTGAGAGTACAAGTGTCTGAGAGTGCAAGTGTCTGAGAGTGCAAGTGTCTGGCAATGCAAGTGTATGAGAGTGCAAGTGTATGGGAGTGCAAGTGTATGAGAGTGCAAGTGTTTGAGAGTGCAAGTGTATGAGAGTGCAAGTGTCTGAGAGTACAAGTGTCTGAGAGTGCAAGTGTCTGAGAGTGCAAGTGTCTGGCAATGCAAGTGAATGAGAGTGCAAGTGTCTGAGAGTGCAAGTGTCTGGCAATGCAAGTGAATGAGAGTGCAAGTGTATGAGAGTGCAAGTGTCTGAGAGTGCAAGTGTATGGGAGTGCAAGTGTCTGAGAGTGCAAGTGTATGAGAGTGCAAGTGTCTGAGAGTGCAAGTGTCTGAGAGTGCAAGTGTATGAGAGTGCAAGTGTCTGAGAGTGCAAGTGTCTGAGAGTGCAAGTGTCTGAGAGTGCAAGTGTATGAGAGTGCAAGTGTCTGAGAGTGCAAGTGTCTGAGAGTGCAAGTGTCTGCGAGTGCAAGTGTCTGAGAGTGCAAGTGTCTGGCAATGCAAGTGTCTGAGAGTGCAAGTGTCTGGCAATGCAAGTGTCTGAGAGTGCAAGTTTCTGAGAGTGCAAGTGTCTGAGAGTGCAAATGTATGCGAGTGCAAGTCTGAGAGTGCAAGTGAATGAGAGTGCAAGTGTCTGAGAGCAAGTGTCTGAGAGTGCAAATGTATGCGAGTGCAAGTCTGAGAGTGCAAGTGTCTGAGAGTGCAAGTGTCTGAGAGTGCAAATGTAAGCGAGTGCAAGTCTGAGAGTGCAAGTGAATGAGAGTGCAAGTGTATGAGAGTGCAAGTGTATGAGAGTGCAAGTGTATGAGAGTGCAAGTGTCTGAGAGTGCAAGTGTATGGGAGTGCAAGTGTCTGAGAGTGCAAGTGTATGAGAGTGCAAGTGTCTGAGAGTACAAGTGTCTGAGAGTGCAAGTGTATGAGAGTACAAGTGTCTGAGAGTGCAAGTGTATGAGAGTGCAAGTGTCTGAGAGTACAAGTGTCTGAGAGTGCAAGTCTGAGAGTGCAAGTGCAAGTCTGCAGCCAGACGCTATTGGGCTAATGCTGAAGCTACAAAATCTGTTCAGTCAAGAGCAGTGAGTGATTTTTCGTTATTTTTTGGATTAACAGTAAGGACACCGACAGCAGCTGGTAAATTAGGTGCAGTCACTTTAAGAGACAATGCATGGCTCAAATATAACGATACAAATCTTGGTTTTATAGTGCATTTTGTGGAAAAACACATGCAGGTTTGAGTAAATTATGAATAGAAATGACAGCATGCAGGTTTGAGTAAATTATGAAAGACTTGCAATTTTTGGGCATCTATTTCTTTAAAGTCTCCAGCTGTTTTCATTAAGCCATCCAGTGGGATTCATTTTTGTGACTCATTTTGTGTTTCTGTGAAGGCAGTATGTGGACGAACAATGTCTTGCTGCAGGCCTCATTAAAACAGCTCAGCTTGTTGCCTTTAATTGTAGACATTGTCCTTGTTCTGTGCCCTACACACTTAAATAATTATAATGATCATAAGAAAAAGAATAAGACGATGACATAGATTTTTCCCTGGATAATTAGGTTCATCTCCTCTGGCAGTCTCTCTGTTGAATCTGAGAGTTTTAGGTTAAATAATGAATGTTAAATCAAGTATGCAACCTTCAGTTCTCGTACAGTATGAGCTGGATTTCACTCACTCTGTTTCTACATACTGCAGACGCCCTCCAGAGAAACATAAACAGTAATGATCTTGTTATCATTTCCTCCCTCGTTGTTTGACCGTAAAGGACGAATGTATGTGTGTTGTGTTGCGTGTGATGTGAACGGAGACAGCGGTGCTCTTCTTACAAAGAGCAAATTAACAGCCATGAAGCCGAACAATCTCACTGTTGCCATTGGAAACCGGCCACTTTATGAACTTGCGTCTGAGAATAAAACCACTTTGCCATGTTCACACTCATGAGAAATCAATAAATTGTGGAGGAACTTCTTCTTAGCAAGGGTACGGCCAAATCAAATCATGCAAAGTTAACTTTGTAGGAAGTCACAGCAAGTTTAAGATTCATTCCAGCCACATTTTCAGAAACTGAATCAAGAATGAAGTTATAGGTTGTTTTAAGGCAAGACACTAAATGCAAAAACATGTTTTTTTTTGTTGTTGTTGTTTTTTTGTCATGCACTGATCCGTTTTGAGATTTTGCCAGTTTGTCATTGTCAAGAATAAACAAATTATTATTGTTTAATTAGCTCATATGTAAAGAGTTACAGTGTATAATGCAATGCTAACTATAAATAGTTCTCTCTTTATATTAGGTCATGGAAAATGGGAAAATGTAATTTTATATATAAATATGAATGTATCAACTACGGTTCATAAGCTATGAATTAGCTATAAACTAATAGTTTGCACATGATTTTATTAGTGTGTAGTTATTATAAAGTGTTACATAGGGGATTTTGTGACTCATATATATATATATATATATATATATATATATCCTGTTTTCACAGAAAGTGTTGTTGTGTTTTGAACTTTTTAAATATGTCTATATACTGTAGTTTTTATTAATTTATGTTTATTAGTTTTAGCTTACTTAGTTTTAGGTATTTAAAGTAAACGGAAATGAGAAATATCTCCATTAATGTTTGGATTATTTCAAAGTTTTATTTGACAGTTTTGGTTTTGTTTAACTATAATAACAATAATATTTTGACATTTCACTGCTATTTAAATGAACTGTATTATATTTAGGATTACCTGTTTACCTGTGATAGCAGAGCTCGATTTTCCCTCAAAACATGGCATTCAAAAACCTTTTCTCTTATTATCACTGTGGTGATTCTCCTAATGAAGTGTTTTTTTTTTTTTTTTTTTCCCCACAGTGCTTTAATGAACAGAAAGTATGAAGAACAGCATTTGTTTAATTTAATTTAATGCACCTTTGGCAAATAAAAGAAGCAATTACTTTTAAAAAACAAAACAAGTCCCGATGAGTTTAATACTTTAGCTCTTTCAAAACAAATTGTAGCTCAATCAATAGCATGAGAATTGGTGAAATTAGGACAGTTTATAATTATTTTTGGATCTGGATTACACAATCGCTTGCCGTTGCTTCCCAGCCAATAACACGATACAAAGACGTCAAGGAGAGGAGCTTTATTAATTAACAGCCTGTCTCTAGAGGTAATTACATGGCCTGCTCCTCCCAATCTTCTAGTGTAATAAAGTCTGAAGGTGATCGCTCAAACAACAGCTCAAAATCTCAAGTACTATTAGGGGTCTTGTAATAGCAACACAGGGACAATGAAGACCGTCGGGACTAGAGATCATCGAAAGTACAAGAAAAGAGCGAAAACATTTCAATTAGGATGAAATGAGGAACTAATGAATCAAGACTTTATGAAAAGCTCTTGAACATTTGTAGAGGTCGTTCGCTCGCTGTTGACCGAAGCATCCTATGATCCAACACTAATTTTAAAAAGCGTCTCCTGTTAGAAATCCCATTTGGCCTCGTAATCATGGCGGATATTCGGGATGTGCCCTAAACCGGGAGCAAACAGACGGAGAAGATGAAGGGCTTGTTTAAGTAATGCTCCAGTGCTTTAGAGCTTCCCAGAAATCGTCCTGTTGTGTCTTCAGGAGAATAATAATGGTCCATATTTAAGATGTTCCTGCCTCAGTAAATCATCTAACGAGAGGATTCGGTGAGATGACGAGGCAGAATTGCAGGCCTAAGACAATAGGTGATTGACTTCCCCTCAGTTTCCAGGGTTGATGGCAACTCTTCAGGGATTTTTTTTGCATGCTAATGGTGCACAAGGACTGGAGCTGAATCGCTTATTTTGTCTGTATTTTGTTGCATTAGCATTAAAAATCGTCCTGTTTTCTCAGGAAGTGAAAAGTCACTGGAAAATGCATTAATTTGTAATTATGACTTCCAAACCTGAAGTGACTTTAATGCTACATTATGATCTAGTCTGCAGTTGCTAGTGAAGCAAACCTTGGTCTGCATGTTCAGAAACAAGATCTTTCTACATATTTGGTCACCGTAGATGGTTGGTAATGAAACATTAAAAGGAACACACTTCACTGTGTAAAGCACTTCTGTAATCAACTTCAGTGAAAGTAATAAGAGTAAGAAGGCCATCCAGACAAAACAGCAGACCTCACAGAGTGCCATTAACTCTATCGAATCCTCTCTATTATTATTAATAATAATAATAATAATGTTATGTAATATTAATTATATATTATTATATTATATTATAATATAAATTTATTATAATATATAGTTTTAATTATTTGTCTATATTTGCATTTAGTACCTACCTTGTTTAAATTATTTAATACATTTTTGGCAATAATATTTTAATATAATATTTTATTATTATTAATTTATAGCCAAAACTTTTTACTCTGAGATATGTTTTAGTCTCACAGTATAGGGACTTAATTAATTAATTAATTCATTCATTCTAGCAGCTGTTTGGTTAGTGGGTCTTCTGAAACTGATCTGTGCAGTATGTCTCATATCAACATGGTTAAAACATTTCAGAGCACAAAGTAGCTTGACTTGAGATTGCATCACTCCAGGTTTTACACCTTAAACACTCTTGTCTGTTTAGATTTCAGGTCTACTTATTTGGGATTTTGCTATTTAATTCTATCGATTTCTTAGAGTTTACAGCAAAACACAGTGCAGGGGGTTATAAATTCCTGCTGCATTAAAAGTTAAAGAGTGAAGTCAGTCGGTTATCCTGTTAGTATTCGCTAAAGCACTGCACATCAGCAGAATCAAAGATGGAGCGTTTCAGGGAAATTTATTATGCCACAGCAATAATCAGTCCTCTGTTTTTGCTTATGAAAACTAAAGTATGTACAGTGATATATGTAATTAAGTACAGATTCATATAGAGCCTTATTTCCTTAAAGGGTTACTCCACCCCAAAATGAACATTTTGTCATTAATCACTCACCCCCATGTCGTTCCAAACCCGTAAAAGCTTTGTTCGTCTTCGAAACACAATTTAAGATGTGATTTAAGATGTGATTTCTGATCACAATTAAAGTTCAAAGAAATGCCTCAAAGTTCATATTGAGATCTCCGACGTTCAATAGCAGACTCTGGTATCTTGGCAAATTTAAGCTTGAGACATGTGAGATCACTTTTTTAAGGCAGAAATCAGCAACAGTCTCCATTTGAGATGCAATGGAAATATTTTGCACATCCTAGTCTTACAGCACAGCTGAATGTGGCCCAGATTTATTGTTTTTTTGGATGAGATCGTGAATAGCAGAAAACAAATTACAGTACATCTGACATTTTCAATGCTTGCATACTTTAATATGGCAAAATAATATGAACAATATTATGCAGTCTTCCTTGACATTCAGTATAATTCATGCTGGTTTTACCCTTGGTATGCATCATAAAATAATTTATTGAAACAACAGTTTAATTTACAACAAGGCAAAACAAAACTGAATTTAGTACATACATTGCATGCAAATGTTACAATTTAAAATACATGTAGATTCATCTGAATATAAACACAGAATAATAACATGGAACCGTGCTATTTTACTATCATTGCGATACTGTTCTAGCTTTTATTAATATTTTGAATCCATTTTTTCTGTTTTTATTTTACACATTTTAGTAATTTGCTGGGGTAAGTTTGGTGTTTTAGGGTGTTTTACACGCGCAGCATTGTCTGTTTGACTAGTGTCTGAAATGAGTCAACAACCTCACAATTAAAAATCTAGGGACTGGACTCATGATATAATGTATCGTATGTCTCCTCACATGACTCAGGATCAGTCTTTAATCAATCAGAGCTGTACTGAAGTAGGTTGAGTCTCTCCTCAGGGACCAGTGAATCTGAAGGGACTGAAGGGTCATGCTCTGTTCAAGGCCATCACTATTTCACATGTATGTATAGTTTTATATAGACAGTTTCCAGTGCCCTTGGCCTGCATTGATATTTTGGATGAGCATCTTTAGCTTCAGTGAGGCACAGATGAGGGCCGATGCATCTGTCAGATAAACACTGGAAGGGCGAGATGTTCAGCTGGGCATCTGACACAGTTTCTCAGTCTCTTTTGATTTCATTGCATGTATTATCCTTTTTTTTCTTCCTCCATGGCAAGTGATATATTTAGAGTCATATTTGTTTTGATATGTCTTAAGATAAGACAAATGACTGTGGAGCATGGATAATCAGATATATTTGGAAGAAATAGAAAAACCGCAATGCTAGACAACATTTGTAACTTTTCTTTCTGTGATGTGACATGTTTCCAAGTTCAGAATGATATTTAGTGTGATATAATATCTCTACTGGTTTGGATCAAAAAAGTGCTTTCACTGAGCCAAACCTAAATGCAAGTTTGCCAAAACAATCCCAAATAGCTGCTGATTTAGCTATTAGTTTCAGTGCCCACATGGCGTAGGTGACAGAAAAGAGAAGTCATTTCAGAGGCATAAAGTTAGTAATGAAGACAAAACTTTATTTTTCTTTAGAAACATTACTCAATTTTGAAATTAATTCTGTTTAAAAATTTGAGGTCAGTAAGGTTTTTTTTTTTTTTAAAGAAATTAGTATTGTACATGCATTATATTATATTAATATGCATTATATTGATTAAAAGTGACAATAAATGCATTTATTATGTTACAGAATATTTCTGTTTCAAGTAAATGCTGTTCTTTTATACTTCTATTCATCAAACATGGCTCGAAATTAACTTTTTATTTACTTGGTAGCACTGGTGCTAAAACTTAGCTGAATATTAAGGAGCACTGCAACTGCCAATCGAGCGGAACGGCCGGCAGCATCACGATGATTAAAAGCTTCAACAATCGAACCTGATCCTGAATTCTTTGCCACACACATTCCTGGCATTTCTTATTAGGGATGCACCAATCTTTCATGGCCAATTCTGACTGTTGATGTTTTACAAGCAGATGATCTGATTCCGATAGCCGATTTAAAAAATAATAATAATAACATTTTAAGCAAGAGACAAGACAGAATGAAAATATGAGTTAAGAATGTAAAGATGTATTTTGAATTGGTTATGTAACATTGGATAGAACGATGGACTGGTCACTGCATCAGTTCACAGCAGGCACATCCTGTAACTTACGAATGTTTTACAGTGTAATTAAAACAGGTCGCAAAACAACAATTATTTGCACTCGCACAAATGCTAAAAATGTGCAAAATGCAAAAGTATGCATGAATGCAAAACATATTTTGAGGTCGCACAGATTAAATTTTGGAAGCATATGCAACCAAAATGTTACAATTTTGAGCCCTGTTAAATATTCATGAAAAATAAAATGTATCACAATTTCCACAAAAATATGAAGCATCACAACTTTTTTCAGTATTGATAATATTCATAAATGTTTAATGAGCAACATATTAGAATGATTTATGAAGGATCATGTGATACTGAAGTAATGATGCTGAAAATTCAGCTTTGATCACAGGAATAAATAAGTTTCTATATTTATATATATTCACATAGGAAACAGCTATTTAAAATTGTCATAATATTTCAAATTTTTTTACCCAACTGCAAACTTTTGCACCAAAATGTGTGACTTTTTCAGCACAAAATAAGAAAACCTGAAGAAAAAGCCACAAAAGTAATCTTTGCTTTTGCTGTCCACGTGAAATTTGGTGGTTTAAAGTAACATTTCACTGTTTTTTTTTTAAACCAAATTAACAACGCTGTTAAGAGACTTCTTTCAGAAACTTAAAAAAAAAAAAAAAAAAAAATCTTGAAATATGCAGCCTTAAGGTAACATTTTCGATTTTAGTAGACAGCTATGGCTTTGAAATTAATGGCAGAATTCATTTTTGGGTGAAGTGTCTCTCTTTTTTCAGTAGGGTGAGTTTTGATTGTTGACTTTGAATGAACATGTACATGAGTTGTGTTGTAATTAAATCGGACAGCCTGTAGTAATTGGTGCATTGCATGCATTATCAGCAGAGCCCTACGGTTTGTTGTGGTGTCTAATAATTCATTTGTATGACTTCAGAAGTAGACTGTATTAAAGTTGAAAGTGCCTCCATTTGTGTATGTGCTAATTTGCAGATCTCTCACACGTGGACGCAGCACAAGTGTTAATTTAGTTTCAGTGGAATATATGGGGACGGCATCTGCAGAGCAGTGTGGGACCGCATAAGAGATGAGCTCAACCTAACGGCCCACATGCTGCCGAATGGAAGGATCTGCGCTGGGCTTTTAAATAAAGAAGATGCCTTTAATTGGCTGGCATTGATCCGCAGCTCTTTGTGGTCAGGGGAGATGAGATGGATGCTATCTGCGGCTGTGGGAGTGAGGAATCACTATGCTGGCATTACAGATTCCCGAAGTTTGTTTAAAGTTGTGGGAGGACTTCTGAAGAGTAATTGCGAGGATGCCGCAACTCTATAATTAAAAATACATTTAAACCTATATAATGTAATTTATAAAATATGATCAAATTCTAAAACTACCGGTTCTTTGACCTTTCAAGTTGCATAAGATAATATCTTGTAAGTTCACACCATTGGCAAAGTTATAATTATTTTTGTATTTTTTTACTCATGCAGCTTGCTAAATCTTTTTTTTTTTTGTTTATAAAAAAAGAAAAACACTAGCTTGTGTAGCTGCCCTGTCATAAATAAAGCATATACTGCATACGTTGCTGTGCGTGAAGCTCTAAAAGCCTTTGTCACTCCAGATAAGAAGCGGCTCGCTCTCCTCTGTGAGTTTATGATCTCTTTCAAAGATGCTGCTGGAAATTAATTGAGGAGGGAGTGTTCGGAGGACTCTGGAGACACACCAACTTCTTCAGCAAGGAAATTCTTGCAAAGAAGCAAAGCCGGTATAGTCTCTAACATCTCTGCTTTGAAACTCTTTTGCTTCAAATATGAGAGGTGGGGGACTGCAGTTGCATGACTTGACTCGGGTTGAAAATTTAAGGACTTGTGACTTGCTTGACTAAATAAAAAAATAAAATAAAAAAACCTTTGACTTCAGATCCAAATGACTCAAGACTTGACTTGACTTGAATTGCATGACTCGACAATGACTTCATAACAACTTTAAATATGTCTGTGTGGTTGCATGACCCTCCACAAGCACAGAAAAAAAAGAAGATGATCGTTCTTTTGGATATAAACACTTCAAAACTGACCATATTGATAAAAAAAGATTTGCTGCACGCACAGTTTTCAAAGCTAGGATATGACATATTCACCACAACCTTGAAATACTATCTCCACATCAAAGGGAGAGGTTATAGTTATTGTTATAATTGATTTTATTATTATCTAAAGAGAATGATGTGCAAACCAGCATGCATGATTATATTTGTTTTCAAATGTAGCTTAAGGCTGTCAGTAAATTAAAGTGAATATTATCAATTAATCTCACATTTTGTAGTTAACATGGTCAAACTTTAAGTTATTCACTATATTAGTGAAGTTTCTCTTGAAGCAGGGTCAGAAATGATCAGGGAAAATATATTATTGCTCTTCTGTTGTTTTGATTGCTTCTAACATGAATGGTTCTTTGACCTTTTACATTTATTTATTTATTTACTATTTACTTTATTTAATATTCTATTTCACTGTTTTACTTAACACCAAGCATATAACCAAAAAAAACAAGCTTGTATATTATAAATAATAAAAAAATGTATAAAGATAGTAAAACAAATGGTCAAACTTTCTTTTAAGGTCCGGTTCTCACTATTAATTAACCATTAACTATGGCTTTTGCTTCAATAGACTCTTAATTACTGCTCATTAATAAGATGGGTAAGTTTAGGTATTGGGTAGGATTAAGGATGTGTAATATGGTCATGCAAAATTATCCATTAATATGTTCTTTATAAGTACCAATAAACAGCCAATAATCTATTTATATTCATGACAATAAGCAACTAGTTAATAGTGAGAATTAGTCCCACTACTAAAGTGTTACCCAACATGATGCACAAATGCTAATCCTAAAATAGCTTTCATTTTCTTCATTGCAAAATACACATTTATAATATTTAAAGCATTGGCAGTGCATGTCCCTTGATTTTGGGTTAAATGTCACTTGGAGATTCACACTTGAGTTGCTGTATGGATTATTGGAGATGGCGTTACACTATACACTAGGTTGATTGCGTCAGTATATAGCCTTTAGGTCTTTCTTGAAGCCCTCCTGGGTTCTTTGACTCGTCATATAGACGGTTTACTAAGGAACCGTAGAACTTTAAAATGATTTGCCTTGTGCATCAGACTCTGAAATGCTGTTTGGAAGCATCTGTTGGCTGCACATCTACTGTTTTACAAACTGGCCCTCTGAGAATTAACAACCCGTGACTTATGATGTCTAAAACACACTGCAAAGAAGATTAAAACTCTGACCTTGTGCATTATGTCTTGGGCAGCATCAGCATCTCATTTTCAGCTTCAGCTCTGTTTGTCCTCATTTGGATTAGGTGGATATAAAACATGGTCCCGCATTTACCCTTATATTATTGAAGTCCTTGAGGTTATTAATAAAAGAAAAATCAATAAACACAGACTCTGAGTGCTGACCCAATCTTATTCCTGATATATACTATGTTTACCTGCTATATAAAATATATTGACAAAGGAGAGCTGTGTGTAAGCGTCTGACGCTGGTCAAGGAGATGGAATGGAGAGATCTCAACCTCTGAATCTTCAACACTTTGTAGAGAAAAAGTTTCAAGCAACTTCAAAGCTTTTTCCAAATGATATCTGGTTGTATTGGAGCATGTTTGTTCCAAAGGCTGTCTGTTTGTTATTGGAGCATGCTTGTTCCGAGGTGTCTGGTTGTATTGGAGCATGCTTGTTTCGAGCTCTCTGGTTGAATTGGAGCATGCTTGTTATAAGCATGGATGCAGTTCTTGCCCAGAATGGAACCATACTGCCAATCCAAACTGTATGCGAATTGTCAATCATCTTTGACGAAAGTGGTCCTGACATAAAAAGTCACAATTACCTTTTTTTCTTTTAATCCCATGGCAAAAACTGGCTTAAAGTCAGAGAACTCAATATGAACTCACACATTTCTCATCAAATCCTACAGATGCTGTAGTTCGTCAACAATGGTTAAAATTTATGTTTGATTATGTTCCTGACAATTACAATCGTAACTCAGCTCTCTGTGCTGCGCATTTTACGGAAGACAGCTTCCAGAATCTACACGAGTTCAATGCCGGATTCAACCAGAAACTATTACTAAAACATGGAGCAGTTCCAACTTTAAAACCAGTGGCAGCAGTTGTTGGGCCACAACCTGTAAGTAAGATTTAATCATTTTAAATGTATTTGCATGTGTAATTTCAGACTATATATTTTAGTTTTATCAAGGACGTAAACAAATGCCAACGCTGGCTTTAGTAGCCAGTTAGTTATGCTATTTTGTGTGTCTATGACAAACGCTCACAAACATTTTGGACCCGAATTTGTAATTATGTACTAATTTTGTAAATGTATTTTCCATGTATACTTTATGATGTAATTTTTCATGTAATTACTCAGTCATGTATTCAGTTATATTACAGTTTAACCGTATCTCAAAAGCTAACAAACAGCAGTAGCATTTTCAAGTAACAGAGTATCGAAATTCTTTGAGAGAATAATAATAAAAAAAAAAAATGTACCATTCAGAAACGTTTTGTAAGAGCCATGTTTGCGGAAGTTCTGCTTTCTGGGTCTGATTCTGGCTCAAACTGATACGGCAATATAGACACCATTATTTACATTTGACCGGAGCACATGCAAATGTCGCCCGTAAAGGTAATGGGCGTGAAGTTTCCGGACAATGTGCAGTACGCAGTTTAGCCAATCACAACACACCAGCCCAACTAACCAATCAGAGCCCATTGCCTGTTTCTGAGGGAGTGGTTTCATAGAATCAGGAAGTCAACCAGTCGTTCAAATGACAGCGGAGAAAGCGGCTTACAATAAAGGTGAAATTTATGAAAAATAAGGCGTTTTTTTAACAAACGAAACACAAAGACATGTTATATTGCACCCCATAAACACAATCAAGCAAAGAAAAAAGGCAGTAAACCACCCCTTTAATTTTTTTGTCTGTATTTTTATTTATCTTTGGGAATTTTAGGATAAGTGGACACACTTTCTCTTGAATTGTATATTGTACCTGTTGAAGTGTAAGTCCTGTAACAAACTCTACACAGTACATCAACAAATGCTTCCAACTACACTATGCTGATTCCAGGCATTTTTGTGCACCTGTTTGACTGTCATTTTGACCTTTGGATTACGAGTCCGACTCGCTAACCATTAGGCCATGACTTCCCAATATTTTTGACAATAACTCTGCAGAAAAGTCTCATGAAGTCATTTGCTGGTGTTTTGTTGCATGTTTATTGATTTGCATCTAAATCAGGTGTTATAATGAGCTGGTTTTTGATAGTCCTCAGCATTTTGTTGTACGTGTAAACACTCTTTAATTATCGACAACATGCATTTATGTTGAACTCAAGTCACCTGAAAACAAAACCTTTGCTTTAACCTTCGACCTTTAGCAGCATAACAATTACACTGAGCAAACATAGTTATTTTACTAAGAATATCCAGGTAATGGTGCTTCATTGAAGCACTGGCCCTGCATTGATCATGCAAATAATTTTTTGGCCATGCACTAAAATTTTCCCTCCTGATCCTCATACAAAGATATAAATCATCCAGGCCGTAGGCACAGTAAGATGGATATGGTAATATAACAGCTCAAAGCACAAGCAGATTCTAACATTTGTTGAGGCAGACAGTTTTTGCATTAATGACCTGGACTGAGCTCTATTCTGGTCTCAGCGTCAGACGGCTCACCCACAGATCGCGCACTGACCGTCTGATGCATACGCCGCACCGAAATAGCAGGAGATTTCTCAAAACTGAGAGCACTTATCTGATTGGCTTCATGCGATTTCTGGATGAAGAGGTTTTGATCAGTTTTGTGAGGTTTGTGGTCTTGGAAACTCTTTGCATTTACATTTACATTTATTCATTTAGCTGACGCTTTTATCCAAAGCGACTTACAATTGCTATATATGTCAGAAGTCGCACGCCTCTGGAGCAACTAGGGGTTAAGTGTCTTGCTCAGGGACACATTGGTGTCTCACAGTGGATTCAAACCCGGGTCTCTCACACCAAAGGCATGTGTCTTATCCACTGCGCCATCACCACCCCCAATATCTTTGAGAGATATTTTGTAGAAACTTTGGATCAGGGTTATTACAGTTAACTACAACTAAGACCATAAAAAATAAATAAATGAATGAATGAAGGAAGGAAAGAAGGAATAAATAAATAAATAAATGTAAAACTAATATAAATGAATGAATGAATGAATGAATAAAAATAATAAAAGTAATTTCTAAATAAATTTTATTTCAGCTTTTTGCCAAGGCACGTTTAACTTTAACTAGATGTAGTAAAATTACTAAAACTGAAATAAAAACTAATAAAACCATATAGTGTTATTTATAAAAAAGCAAAACAAACCAAATCAAACACACACACACACACACACACACACACACACACACAGGCCAAAATACTAGAACTTTGAAAAACATAAAAATGAATTCTAAATATAGATAAAAACTACAATCGTATTTTAATTATGTTAACATAACACTGCTTTGGATCCATTGAGATTGATTATCTTTGTGACATTTATGAATTATTGATTACGTTTATTTTTATTTAAACTAGTTGCTTAGGAATGTTTCTTCATTCAAAATTTCACAATTACTAACTAATTGTTTTTTTTTATTTTAAATGAAAATGGAAAAATAAATAAATATATAAAAATTAATTAATAAATAACTGCAATAGTATTTGAATGATCTTAAAATAACTGGATGCATTGGGATTAATTATCTTTGTTGCATTTGTTGTGAATGCATGAGCAAATGTGAACAAGCTAAATGAATAAAATCTACAATATTAATAATAATAATAACACTTATATGTACTTACTATAGTATACTTATTATTTCTATACAATTCTATACTAAAATGCTTTTGCATTAAGATTAATTATCTTTGTGGCATTTGTTATGAATTATTATTATTATTATTTATTTATTTATTTATTTCAACTAGTTGCCTAGTAGGCAGCATTCATTCATAAATAAATTAATATATATCATAAGTGTATGACAATACTAAAAAATGTTTTGGATGCATTGAGATGAACTGTTTTTTTTTTGTGGATTTTTTTATGAATGCATGAGGAAATGTGAGATGAGCATTATGAATCCACTAAAAATAAAAGTAAAGTTTGGCAAGACAAACTTTATTGTTGGTCTGCTGGATAAATAGTTTCAAAGCTTGAAGTTTAGACATAAATGACTTTGTAAAAACAATAATGTTTTGTTTTATTTGCAGCATGAGGTGATTGTCTTTTGCTATCAGTGCAAATGCAAATATTTGAAAACATTTCAAGATGAAATGATTGATTTGCAGTTGTTAAAGCTTTCCTTACTTTATAAAGGCTAAAGTGCTAAAAACATGTGGAGTGGTGAAATGTGTGTCATGTAGCTGGATGCTGTGAGGCTGTTTGTCTGATTTGTGAGATGAGGATGTGGTTGAATGTTAACATAAAGCTGCTCACTGTTGTGTAGAGTTTGATGTGATCTCATAAACGGGATAAATGTCGCCTGTGTCTCCCATTATGCAGCTAAATGGCAAGAGCAGTCATTAAGAAATGACACAGAGAAATGGAGTTCATTTCCATTATTGCTTATCCTTCCGCCGATTTTACACAAGGCCTGAACTTCATTTTCAGGTATTTTCACATATCAGCATTTATTCAGATCTGTGAGAAGAAGTCAGGACTAACTCGCTCATATGCTAAAAACAACACTTCTTTTGAGTGTTGCGTTATTTTTTGTGTTAAATTATGCCAAAACAATTTGCATCATCACCATCTCATATCTAGAGGCATCAGTGAGTCTCACGCGTCTCATTCGCAAAACAGCACTAATGTAACTTAACTTTCCTCTTCCTTCTGCTGAGTGAGAAAAAGATACATTTACAATTTTCGAGACTCAATTCTGAAAAACAAAATGTTTGGGACCACACTAAATACAATTAAGTATATTTATTTTTCACTAGGGTTATTATTATTATTTTTATTATTGATATTTTAAAAGTTGTTTTGAGAGTTATACTGTAGCTAACTATATATTTTAGAAAGTTAGCTATATATTGACAGTTTCATAATTATTCAAAATTATATATATATTCATTAATTCATTAATTTGTACATTTATTCATTTATACATTTATTTATTTGAGATTTTATGGCCTTGAAATGTTTGAAGATAGAACCCAGTCCGATAGCAATATGTTTATTTATATTTCTATCAACATTTTGATACATATCACAAATAAATAAATAAATACATAAATGAATACATAGTTTTTGGGGGTTTTTTTATTTGCAAGGCAAATTCTAAAAATATAAAAGTAATTTAGGCTTTTTCTTTGAGCACAGTAATTGACTCATCAGTGTTATCATGGATGATAATGTGCTGTTTCTAGTTATGCATCTTTACGTTGCAGATTCACCATTTGCGGCTGAACACAAATACCGTGTTGCCGAGTGAGGAGGTGATACTGCTGTGGGAGTCGAGTGAGGAGAGGATTGAGGTTCCAGCAGATAGATCAATGTGCTGATGTGGGATCAGCGGCCCGTCACACGTCCTGTGTGTCTCTGAACACTCTTGTCTGGAGCTTCAGTGCTGCGATCAATAGCAGTTCACTTCAGTCCAGGCTCACGCACGTGTGTGATGAGAGATCATGCATCATGCTGCCGTTCTGCTGGGAGAGACGGAAGCTCTGATACCGCAGTAAAACTTCATGATGGACACAACATGAGTTTGCTGTCTGAGTTTATTGTAGCTGTTGGACAAACTTAATTCATCCACACTGGCATAAATTCAGACATGACATATATAATATAGTAGATATGAACTGGAAAACTGATCTGCATTCTCAGGACAAGAGTATTTTCCAGAAATGGCAAATTAGAACAAGTTGTTTGCTGTGTTGTAAATGTTAAAAATATATAAAATTTAGTGTGTTTTTATGTTTGATATTCATCTTTGAATTTAATCAATATTTATATATTCACAGTTAGATGAATTATATTTTTTGTGTTATATTTTTGATGCTTAATCCATATTTTATCTAATAAAATTAAAATTTTGATGCACATATAAACAACATAAACATCGGGTATGAAATATAAATTAAATATTTGTAGAGAACTTCTAAACATATACATAGCTAACTACATAGTTTATTTTTTAACAGTAAGCTATATGTTAATTATTAATTTAATGTAATTATTTATTAATTAAATTATTTAATTTAATTGACTAAATATCCATTATTGCTTAAAAGTAATTTTAGTAGTAATTAAAGTTCATACTTCTTATATTACTCAAATAAGTGAAAATAATTTCCTAAAACTTGGCTCCAATCCAAAAAATGTAATTGGATGAGCTTCCTTCAGCGTTGTATTGAATAACCTATTTTAATATGTGTTTTTGCTCTTTGAACACAGTCATACAAATCCAGGGTTTCCCAGATATCTAAAGAATCCTTCAAATGTGTAAGTTTTCTCATTGCTCCCTCTCTGTTCCTCAAGCACACACACACACACACACACACACACACACTGCTGCTGTCTTCACAAAAGTCTGTCTTTTCCCTTGTGTAGAACACAGACAGCGACACAACACCTGCCACAAACCTCCAATCTCTGCTTTTATTCCAGTCAACATGTGCTCCTTGATGAAACTTTCCTTAAACTTCATGAGAAGGATGAAGCTGTGCTAAAAATAGACAGGGGAAACGACCTTATTATCAGCGATTGTTCCTGGTGTTCAAGGTAAAAACTTTCTCCTGCATGTGTTGCTTTAGAGAAGTGTCAGTTCACTCGCACCCATTAGTCGAGCAGCCTGCGGTTGATTGACTGTAACACCTTATCATTTTAGTCAAAACTGATGGTTCATAGAGAGAAGCGCTCGTGTTTCTTGAGAGAACTGAATCTTGGGAATATTGTAGACCCGCATGAGCTGCAGATATAATCAGACTCCTAGAGTCACTAATGCACAGAAAACACCTGCTTTGTTTGTAGTTATTGTCGTCAAAGATTGTGTGTCCAATCTCATCTGTCATTTAAGATAATCAAATTAGACAGATGCTAACGAAAAGAGATTGTGTGATATGCCATCATTCTTAAAAACCATGAACAAAATTACACAAGGTCATATGGTCAAACAACAACACAAAACATGGAAATTGTTTAATTATTTTAATGTACTTTTTGCTTATTACACAGGTGTTAAAGGGATAGTTCACCCAAAAACGTCTCTGTTACGCATGTAACCCTCGTTCCCCGAAGAAGGGAACGGAGACGTTGCGTCGAGTGACCGACGAATTGGGATCTGGCTTAGAGAGACCAATACACTTTGAGTGTAACTAAACGAGCCAATGCACATTGGCATGCGATTATTGCATCCAGCTGCCGCTGATCACAGCGTGAGTATAAGTAGGCAGCAGGTGCAGCGCATATTCAGGTTTTTGCTGAGGAGGATGGAACATCGCTGTTTTTGCTCAGCCATGGAACAGCAGCCGTGGCGACGGGACGTGACGTCTCCGTTCCCTCCTTCAGGGAATGAGGGTTACATACGTAACCGAGACGTTCCCTTTCAGTCAGTCACTCCGAGTTACGTCGGTTGACCGACGAATTGGGATCCCTACCAAAGGGCCACGGATACTGCCCCTTCCAGTGTCCTGTGGAAGCCTCCTGAGCCCC
Organism: Barbus barbus; assembly: GCF_936440315.1. Lineage (NCBI taxonomy): Eukaryota > Metazoa > Chordata > Actinopteri > Cypriniformes > Cyprinidae > Barbus > Barbus barbus. The sequence goes on along the minus strand of NC_136736.1, from coordinate 33,336,257 downwards.
TACTTTTTGGGGAAGGTCAGGGCTTACCACAAGAAGACCAGCTACTGTGCTATGGCACTACCCACTCAGTAGGATTGGATAACACTGGGAAAACGTACCCGTTCCACTTGGAACAGGAACGCTGCGGAAGCCCAACCTTCCCGAAGAAGGTTCAGAAGCTCTTACGCATATGAACAACAGTGAAAGGTGCCGTCCACGACCCAGTGAGCTCATCATGCACCTTCGCGAAGAAAGGTACCGGGGTGGGGCCCTGAGAACCAGCACGAGCTACCCCGAGAAACCAATCGTCCAACCTTAAGGGTTCGGGACGCGGTGGAGGTTTCCGCTCGAGCCCTTTCGGCGGCCAGGGCAAGCATAGCCACCATTTCCGGATCCGAATCCGGCATCGCTGGCCACGGTGCCGAATCATCATCTCCAGAAAGGTCTGGCTCACCCTCCGATGCAGCGATCAACATCTGTTCACCGGCAGAAGCACCAAAGGATACAAGTGGTACCCCACCATCCCGAAACGCATGGGTGGAAAGGCATCTTTAAAAAGACACATCTTTAAAAAGACGTTCCACCAGCGAAAGTCTTTTAGAATTCGTTCTTTCAGAATTCGCTCTTTTAGTGTGCTGAACACAAACAGGGGGTAGTGCAGCCTGATGTGTGCAATCCACTCGACATGGAAGAACCACCGCCGCTGAAGCGCTGTACCACCAGCACGAGAGCTTCCTTGAGAGCGTTGACTCGCAGGCACTCATAGCAGAGATCAGGAGCGGAACGATAAGACCGCTCGGCTCGGAAGGTAAAAGCTGAATATGCACTGCACCTGCTGCCTACTTATACTCACGCTGTGATCAGCGGCAGCTGGATGCAATAATCGCATGCCAATGTGCATTGGCTCGTTTAGTTACACTCGTAGTGGATTGGTCTCTCTAAGTGAGATCCCAATTCGTCGGTCACCCGACGTGACTCGGAGTGACCGACTGAAAGGCAAATTAAAATTCTGTCATTAATTACTCACCCTCGTGTCATGTCAAATAAAAAGTTAAAAATAAATGAAAATGTATATTTCGTGGAAAATCAACACTAGATACATTTACTAAAACCAAACAACCAACCAAACAAACAAACAAATAAATAAATAAAGTGAACTAACAAATGAACAAATAAGTACATAAATCATTTCTGAAAAGATTTAGTATCTCATTTAATGAATCCTGGATTTTAGTGGGAAAGAAGTCCTTTTTGCAGTGTACAGTACTACAGACTTCATCTCTTCACTATTCATTTACCAATACAATACAATATTATATAACATATCTGTGTATGCTAATTAACATTCATGAGTTTAGCTGTCACAACAAGAAAATTCATTGAAAAAAAATAATAAACAGTGCTATTTTTAATGAAACATTTCATTGTGAAAACCCCATAATAATACTTGGAAAATTCAGTATAATGAATCCTAACGCATTTAATAGCAGTCACCTATAAAGTTGTTCACCTATAAAGATCCCTGACAGCACTGCATCAGAAGCCAGTGAATATATACTTTCATTTCATATGGTGCTGCTGCCCAATAAATCGTACTGAGCTTTATTAATAATTTGCTGTGGCAGCTGGGGTTACAGCGACAAGATAATCGTTTCTCCATAATAGTAACTTTATTTTTATCTGAAGCATATGTGCATTAGGCAAAAGCTTCCAGCTGTATGATTTCATCATGATTGACTGGTTGTAAGTTTGAAATAGTAGGACTTGGGCTGTTTGTATTGCTTCTTGAGATGGTTTGTTGCAGGTCAAACTAACTTGATTATTTCCAGGTCAAGCTCAGGTCCACCAGCAGATACTGAACTATTTAAATCACCTAGGATCAGGTAAAGATGATTTTTACCACTTACAAATCAGCATAAAATGTCAATTGCATGGCATTTTATAATTGCATTATAATGTGAATCATCTAATGTCTTGAAATGTAAGCAGAATAAATTTATTCAAAAAACAGCATTGCACGTAATTGTCAGAGATATTATCTGTAATATGAGTGTATTTTGTATTTTTTTTCTTATTGAACATTTTCTTAAATTAATGAATGAAAGAATTAATTAGTTGTTTCTTAAGTAATTTTGAGAAATATATCCTAGATTTTTATATATTTTATTATATATTTTTTAAAATATATTTATATGTGTTTATATTTATTGACTATACCAGCAAAAGATTATGTGAAATTATAGAGTAAGAATTAGTAAACCATTGACAAAAATAAATTAATGAAAAGGTAATGTCAACCAAACCGGACAGTCGTTTCAGAAGCAGAACAAGTTATTGCATTTAGTTAAGAGATTATGGAAAACATATATTTTCTCCTTGAATTAACTGATTTGTTGTCAATAAGAGCAGGAACGTGCATTAAGAAAGTCCAAACTTTGATTTCATGTTGACTTTAAGCTGGTTTTAGCAGGATTTACTCGACTCAGGCATCAGTGTTGCTGTCCATCATATGGCACTTACTGTAAGTTGAGGTCTTGGATGGATAAAGCTGTTCCTAGATCAGCATTAAAGCCTCTGCTGCTAAGAGCTCAATGCCTCAAAGCTATTATCATCGGCTCATTCCAAATTGGCAGCCGAGGTGTTGCTAGAGGCCGGTCAAGGTCAGCTGAACATGTTGACACATAATGTTTTAAATGAAGAGGCGGTTTAGATGGATTAGTTCAGAATCATAAATGGTTGGGGGGGCGAAAAAATGATAAATAGACGGAAGCCAGAGGGGCCAAACCTGCAGATTTCTGTGCTACACCCTGGTATTAGAGCCTGTCTGGATGGGCTCCAGGGAAGAGAGGTTAAGTCCCCCAGTCTTGCTTATGTCAAAGAGCTGGAATTCATCCAGCCGGTTCATCGACAGATGGAGAGAGAGAGAGAGAGAGTGAGAGAGAGATGGGTTTGTAAGCAGGGATTGTTTCAGAACAAGGATTTTTACATAAAGCACTGTGATAGAGATGTTCTTCTTTGATGAAGTCAAATATGCAGCATCAGTACAGACAACATTTAAGTACAGTATAGTACAGTTTCATTTAAGTGTCAGCTATGTGTCAGAAGTTTCTCTGAAATCAAAGCCATTGTTGACATACAGTAGAGTCTCATGAAACCTGCCAAGAGCATCCGGATTATAATGTTACACATATATATATATATATATATATATATATACAGGGGCGGACTGGCCATAGGGAGCACCGGGAGAATGTACTAACGTGATTATTTCAGAATTCGCCATTCAATAATAAAACTTTAATAAATCATGAGTCGGTTAGTCTTGACTGGCAACGCAGTTCGCCTCACGCACACTCCGCCAGAAGAATGCGAGACTCGAGAATGGAGTGGAAGCGTCCAGGTGGAGTAGAGAGGATAAACTGTCCTGTTCGAGTTCAGGTCAGTTACATCTGTAAACAGACTATTGTAGTTTTGTCTTTTACTTAGTTAAACATTAAACTGCTAGCAAATGTTAGCAGTAGCAGTAAATTACTGAAAAATTACCAAAAGGACGCAATTACTATAGTAAAGAGTAGGAATAGCAGACAAATATTCACATCGTTTTATAACAGGTTTGGAGGGAGCTAAGGCAGACAACAACACAACCCTTACGAAAATTAACCTGGTTTTACTAAAAATAAAACCAAAAACCTTGGTTGCTATAGTTAAATTACACTCTTAAAAATAAAGACGCTTCATTCATGATGCCAGAAGAACCTTTTTGTCCACATGTTTCCATAAAGAACCTTTAACATCTGAAGAACCTTTCTGTTTCACAAAAGCTTCTTTGTGGCTAAAGAAGGTTCTTCAGATTATAAAAAGGTAATAAAAAGATAGCTCTTTAAAGAACCTTTGACTGAATGGTTCTTTGTGGCATCACTGTGAAGAACATTTTAGCACCTATATTTTTAAGAGTGTAACCACAAATTAACAATAGGTTTGCTACACTATGTTTCACCATGGTATTTGTAGTAAAACTTTGGTTATACAAATGGTAATCAAGCCGCCAAAAAAACATAGTTACTATACTTTTTTTTCCATAGGCCTAATAACATCATGGTTAATTTTACTTAGGCCAAAACATGACCCATAATGCAAAAATATGTTCAGTGTTAAGATTTTTCTGTAAGATATATTCAAGATGTAGCTATTAGTGTATTAATTTTGACATTTAGGCAAGATAAAACAATACTATGTATAATATGCATACTATGTGCAAACAAATTACAATGAGGTGGTTGTTTTGCAACAAGGTGGAGATGTGTTTATGAAAAAGTGACAGGTACAAGAAAATTTGTAAAAAAAATTTAAACACATGAGGGACAGAGAGATGTCAGGGAAAATTAAGAGACTAAAAAGGAAAATGGAAGTTCAAGAGATAACATTTAATTATTTTTGCATGGCCCCAGCCTAGGGATTTAAACTTTTTTCTAAATTTGTTGTGGATGTATGAGAGGGCCTGGATGAGTGTGGTCCTTTGTCCAACTGCCACAAGAGGTCGCCTCTCCATCATATTGGCTCTCACACCACACAGACTGTCATATATTACCCTGGACTGCATTTCCCAGCATTCATTGCACACAAGTACACACAGCTGTCTCAATCACACGCTCACACCTGAGAACCATCTCACAATCACACACCCTTTATAAACCATGGACTTCTTTTCACAGATTGCTGTGTATTGTTCTGCGTATAGCACTCTCCAAGTGTTAGCTGCCTTACCGAGCCATTCTGTGTTCTCTAAGGGTGCTTTCACACCTGCCTCATTTAGTTCGGTTGAATCGCACTAGAGTTTGTTTTTCCTCTTGGTGCGGTTCGTTTGGGCAGGTGAGAAAGCAGCAATCACACTCGGGTGCGCACCAAAAGTGGACCAAACAAGCATACCGAGACCTCCTTGAAGAGGTGGTCTCGGCACGCTTTCAAACGAACCCTGGAGCGGTTTGTTTTAGGTGAGAAAGCAATCCGACCCAACGAACCAAGCGCTATCATAATTCATAACGGGAAATATGTTATTTAAAAAGCAGCAGTCAGTGTCTTTTGTGTCTAGCAGTCAAGCGCTTTGAGTACCCAGAAAAGCGCTATATAAATGTAACAAATTGTTTTGTGAATGCAAGTGAGAATTTGTGAGAAACACTAAAAGATTTTAAAAATCTTATAAGATCCTCAAAATGTGAGAGACCACAAACATGAGGACAAAAAATCCTAGATTTAACCGTTTTGTTCCTATAGTGTTCCTATAGTGCCTTTGTCACATCGCAGCACACCACACACCAACAGATTTTCAACCAGAGTCCCGACTGTGAACACGGGAAATCTTGCAAAATCTCTGGAGACTTGAGAATAAACTATATATATATTTTTTAATTGCAATTTTAGAACAAAGAACATACAAGGGCAATAACATATAAATTACATCAAATACAATAATAAACAAATAAATAAAAGAAAAAAAGAAATGCAATAAGAAAATTACATTTCCTTAAACAAGTATAAATAATTACAAATTATTCAAAGAATAGATTTAAGGCTTTAAAGTCCCAGTCTTTGGTAATGGCAGGAAGAAATTGTGATGATAGTGTCCAAATCAGCTCACTTTCTGATTGGATATTGTTTCGTTTCACATGATAATCTGCAGATCGCACGTATGTCCTCGGGGTTCCCCCCACACATCAGGATTTCTGATTGTAAATATTCAACATATTGAATATTTACGATTCGCGATCGGGGCGCCTCCAACGTTCTTCCGAGCAGATTCAGTCCCTCTTAACACATGTCACACCACAGGAAAATCTGATAAGATAATCTTTAGATCCACCAAGATAATCGGGACATTACTTAGAATTGTCGGAAGGGGAGAAATCGGCCCAAAATCAGCCCGATTATCTTGTGGTGTATACCCAGCATAAGACATCTGAGTTGTCATTTGAATGAAACTGGGTCTTCTAAGCTGAGCACCTTTGAGCTATAAAATGATCCTCTGGGAGTTTCTCCATTGGTCTCTCTGAGAAACATCTCGCTGACATATGAAATGTGCATTTCACTCCATGTGGCAGTACCCAGCGCTTTGCAATTTACTTTTCACCTGATCAAATACAAGACCTCGATCAATCCCTAGACAGATCGTTCCATTTCTGACATCCTGTAGTCTTTTGCTTTTCTCAGAGGTGTGAGTCTGTGTAGAAGGACTTCATCAATACCGGAGTCTCACGCTGCGTCTCTCCCACTGCTCTTAAGTGCTCGCATTTGCCTACTGTTGTGCTTTCACACACAAGTTTGTGCCTCCGACATCTCAGCAGACTGATTACGGCAGACTCACCCAGGACGAGCTGCTCACGTTCAGCATGGGGCTCGATGTTTTTGTCTGAACCGAGAGAACAAACAGATCTGAGTGTAGTCAGTGAAGGGTAACAGAGACCAACTGCATTGACAGGTGAGGACGTTTTGATGAGAATCACATTCATAGTCCATGCAGAGTGATAACTGAAGAAAATATCAGTGTTTGTTCCTGAAAAGAAGTGTATATTCATTTCAGTGATAGAAAATATTTAATTTTTCCATTATTGTATACCACTAATTTTACTAGTATTTGCTGAGGTGTTGTTAGTGGTTGTTAGGCAGTTATTAAGGTATTCTTGTTGGTTGCTAGGATATAGAATGTTGCTAAAATGTTGCTAGGGTCTTCTGAGGTGGTTGCTAGAGTACTGATAGGTGGTTGCTTGGGCATTTCTAACCGGTATCTAGGTGGTTGCTATGACATAGGCAGTTATAAGTGTTTGTTGTGATTGCTAGGCAGTTCCTATGGGGTTCTGGGTGGTTACTAGAGTGTTGCTAGGGTCTTCTGGGTGATTTGTACAGTGTTCTGGGTGGTTGCAAGGGTGTTTAGCCAGTTGCTAAGGCTAAACACCCTAAACACCCACTCATGCTTTTATGAGTGGTAGCTAGGTGGTTGCTAGTTAAAAGTGTTTGTTGTGGTTGCCAGGCAGGTGCCAAAAAGTGCCCTTACCAAAAAGTAGTATCCTTCAAGTTTATTTTATCAAGTATACTTAAGAAAATTTCAAGTATATTTTTAAGTATATTTTATGTAGTGAGTTACAAATATACCACTAGCACACTGATATTTGGTGGTGATGGCGCAGTGGATAAGACACATGCCTTTGGTGTGAGAGACCCGGGTTCGAATCCACTGTGAGACACCAATGTGTCCCTGAGCAAGACACTTAACCCCTAGTTGCTCCAGCGGCGTGCAACCTCTGACGTATATAGCAATTGTAAGTCGCTTTGGATAAAAGCGTCAGCTAAATGAATGAATGAATGGATGAATTTGATTAGTGTACTATTTCAATACTCCTTGGGACTAAATTGGTCCAGTTTCTAGTATATAAATGTATACTTTTCAGTATACTTTAAGTATAACAGTTGTAAACTTTGAGTACACAACTAGTTTACGTCAATGTTCTTAGCTTGGGCTGCAACTACAGTAAAAGTGAACTTATAGATATATTGATAGTTTTCTAATGAAATACTTGTAGTAGCAATTTTAGCACACTTTGAAGTATATTTAGACTTTTTCTAATTATAAGTCAAGTATACTTAAATGTCATTTTAAGTATATTTCTGAGAAGTACCTAAAGCCCATTTCTGAGAAGTACATAAAAAGTACACTAAAAGTATACTTTGCTATTTATAGTTTAAAGAAGTATACTAATAGCATACTTGAATAAACTTTCATAAGGGATGGGGTTCTGGGTGGTTACTAGGGCATTGCTATGGTCTTCTGACTGATTTTTACAATGTTCTAGATGGTTGCTAGAGCATTTATAAGTTATCTACATTGCAACTGCCTAACAACAGACCCTAAGGTGTACTGGGTGGTTGTTGCTAAGGTTTTATGAGTGGTAGCTTCGTGGCTGCTAGTTATTAGAGTTTGTTGTGGTTGCTAGGCAGTTGTTATGGGGTTCTGGGTGGTTACTAGGGTGTTGCTAGGGTCATCTGAGTTATTTTTACAGTGCTCTAGGTGGTTGCTAGAGTACTGATAAGTGGTCTACATAGATTGTGTTGCTAGACCATGGCTAAAGTGTTCTGGGTGGCTGCTAGGGTGTTTCTAACCAGTTACTAAGGTTTTGTAAGTGGTGGAAAGGTTGTTGCTAGGACATAGGAGGTAAAAAGTGGTTGTAGTGGTTGCTAGGCAGTTGCTGAGGGGTTCTGGGTGGTTACCAAGGTTTTGCTAGGGTCTTCTGAGTGATTTTTACAATGTTCTAGGTGGTTGCTAGACTATGGATGAACAGTCTACAAAGGCTCTGTTGCTAGGCATTTGCTAAGGTGTTGTGGGAGGCTGCTAGGATGTTTCTAACCGGTTGCTTAGGTTGTTGATGGACACAAGGTTAAATGTTCTTAGTGGTGGCTAGGCAGTTACTAGGGCATAGCTAGGTGGTTGCAAGGGTCTTCTGATTGATTTTACAATGTTCTGGCTGGTTGCTATAGTATTGATAGGTAGTACTCGCCTACAATGCATAGGCTTATGTTGCTATGTGGTTGCTAAGGTGTCTTGACATTGTTAATCTGTTTCCAGGGTTTTTTTTGAGTGGATGTTGAGCTGTTTTGTATGGTTGCAATGGGGTTGCTAAAGTGTGCTAAGTGGTTGCTAGTATAGGGCCTTTGGAATCTGTGCTAGGATTACTAGGTTGTGGAACAGATTATGTAAGTAAAAGTGTGTGTGTGTAGTATAACACCGTTTGTCTAAGGCTATTCTGAAGTTGCATTACAAATGGACTAAAATATAACTAAAATGTCCGTATTTGCTTTCGAAACGCAGGGAATCCGAGCACACAAGAGCGTCTCCGGCTGTATGCTGTGTGTATTAAACCCAGTCCAATATATCCCACTGATCCACATTTGAGCTCAAACAGTCATGCTCGTGAAACGCTTCCATTCATTTTCTCCTCCTGACGTGTGATTGGCTACAGTGGTTTGATGGACAGGTCACTAGAAAATTACCCCAGTGAGAGAGCAGAGAAGCCGCTAGAACAAAAGGTGATGTCTGGGTCATCTTGATTGTAGTGGGACAGCTGTTCATCAAATCACGCTGATTTATCAGCACACGGCCTCTCCTGAGTGACTGAGGTGGAGCACTGAGCTGTTAAGCCCTCATTCAACTTAAAATAATACAATAACATTGCTAAAATGGCTTCTGATAGATAGATAGATAGATAGATAGATAGATAGATAGATAGATAGATAGATAGATAGATAGATAGATAGATAGATAGATAGATAGATAGATAGATAGATAGATAGATAGATAGATAGATAGATAGATAGATAGATAGTTTTTCTAAGCAGTTGCTATTTTTTATTGAACCCTAGGGCATTGTTATGCAGTTGCTAGGGTGTTGCTATTTGGTTACTAAGAGTTTTAATAGGTTGAGAGCTGTTTGGTTACTAAAGCCTGGAATACACTGCACAATTTTTGCCCCGATTTTCCACCGATTTCCAGTCTAGAGAAGTTGACGCTAGTTGCTGAAAGTCAGAGCCAGTCTGCAGATTTGAGTTGACAGATTCCAAAGAAAATCACGTAGTGTATAATGGTCACAGACTCCAATTTTTTTATATTATGACTCTGATTCCACCCAGTAGGAGGATATCAAACATGTCTGATATTTTCAGCTGATTTTTGAACAAATATTGTTTTTATTTGTCAGTGGTCTCCTAGCAACAAGGCACACGTTTCTGTGTGAGTTTGATGTGATCGGAACGACTTCAAACTCTGCTAATGTGTCATCCTCAGGCGTGTAGTGTATTCCAGCCTTAAGTGTTTTTTACAACCATTATCCGTTGTAAAAAGTTATTCAGGGTGGATTGTTGATGCTAAATTGCTCTGAGGGCCTGTTTGTAATTTTGTAGCTTGTTGCTAGGTGTTTTCTAGGGCATTTGGAGTGGTTTCCAGGGTCACTCAAGACACAGTTTATAATAATCATATTTAGATAATTGCACAGCAGTGTAGGTTACACAGAAAACACCATACAATATTGGAACCATGGTTAGACTTTGTAGATTTTTGGTCCATCTAAAAGTAAAAAAATAATAATAATAATTCTGCTCATTGATATGTTGTTTATTTGCTAATATGTGCATCAGATGAAACGATGACTGTAGTTCTGCATAGCCATCCAGGCTCATTCAAGATCGAGAAAGTGCTCTCCAGTTTCTGTGTGCAACATGGATCACAAAACATGGTATCTTCCAACAAATACTGCACTGTGGTTACATAAAAAACAGCTACGTTGATCAAGTCGGTGTAGCTACCAAACAATTGCGTGTAACAACCTCTCAAGGCTTCAGCTGAAAGTTTCTAATGCATAACATGTCTCAATACCTGTACTGGCCATGAACCTCTGCAGATAAATCAAGAGTGCTTCTAAAAGCCTGATCCTCTTTTTGATTCATTATCTCTTCCATTATATACATTATCTCTTCCATTATATACCAGATTCAGCCCTGGCATGGCTTTGACTCTGACGCCTCTACAAGATGAAGGAGACTCACTGTACTTTGGGTTCATCCATTCAGTTCTTTTCTTTACAAGCGGTCCTCTTTTGCTGTATTAGTTTTAGTATGACAGGCCTCAGTAAGGGAGTTTCTTTACTCGCTGGTGAAATTTCTGAGATCTTCACTCTCATTTCTACATTTCTCTGAGAGAAAGAGACAGGACTAGAGAATAGAGTCAGAGGATAGAGACCTGGATACACAAAAAGACAAATCGAGACCTCATTTCAAGTGAAGTCTTATTGGAGAGGTCATGAACAAGCTTTGCTTCAAATGACGTAGTGTGAGTACTGAGAGTTTACTGTAAGACGCTTCATGAACGGTGTCCTTTCCTTTTCACTGTTTCTCTTGTACTGGGAACAGACTGAACCCTGATATTATATGATTTGTGTTCAATGGAAATTGAATCTGCTCATTGTTCAATTGATTCAAGAGTTTCAATAGCTTCCCATGTGGGCAAGACAGGAAATCATGGAAGATGGATGTCAGAATGAACATGTCAATGTGATACATAATGATTACCTATGACATATTAAATAAAAGTATTCAACAAGAAAAGAGAAATGTCAGACTTTATCCAGCAGGAAATAACTGGATGGTGAAAGGTGTTTTATTTTTATTAAATAAATTATGTAGATCTTCTAACTGTTTGAAATACAATCAGGAAGATGTATTAACCCTCTAGGGTCTGAGGGGTTTTTTGCAATTTGTGCTCCAAACTAGTTCACCCAAACATTATTAGAAAATTTACTCACTGTCAAGCCATCCAAGATGTGGATGAGTTTGTTTCTTCATCAGATTTGGAGAAATGCATTCCATCACTTGCTCAGCAATGGATGCTCTGCAGTGAATGGGTGCCGTCAGAATGAGAGTCCAAACATCTGATAAAAACATCACAATAATCCACAAGTAATCCACACCACTCCAGTCCATCAGTTAATGTCTTGTAAAGTTAAAAGCTGCATGTTTATAAGAAAGAAATCCATCAAGACATTTTAAAAAGGTTGTTTCTGAATCCATAATCCATAATTACGCTTCTTCCAGTAAAAAAAAAAAAAAAAAGTCCATCTCCTGTTGTTATCGCAAATCAAAATCCACCCACACATTTGTTTTGAACTGTTTTGGACTGTTTGTAAACGGTGCTTGATCTGTGCAGATTTCTCTCCTGATTCAGACCAGACCCCCCCCTTTTTTTTTTTTTACTGAAAGAAATGTTATTATGGATTATGGATTATGTTAGCCAGAAGCAATTGTTTGAAATTAAAAATGTCTTAATGATGGATTTTTTCTTACAAACATTTAGTTTTTCTCTTCACAAGATGTTAACTGATGGCCTGGAGTGGTGTGGATTACTTGTGGATTATTGTCATGTTTATATCATCTGTTTGGACTCTCATTCTCACGGCACCCATTCACTGCAGATGATCCATTGCTGAGCAAGTGATGAAATGCTACATTTATCCAAATCTGATTAAATAAACTTTTAATTGTTTTGGCAAATTATTCCTTTAAGATAGTAAATGGAGCCAGTATGACATTAAGTCCAACTGAAGATGATTGATTAATTTAGCATCTAACAGAGTCCCTGCAAGGTTTTTATGCACAGTATCAGTCTGTTGTGATGCTGGGTCAAAGCTATGTGTTTTTTTTTTTGTCTATTCTTTACTCTGGGCCTTTGGTGCATTCATTTGCATTTCATTTATTTATTTATTTATTGTTGCATTATGACTTTGTACCAACAAAGGAAACAGATCCGACACACATGCTCAGGTTGCTGATGCTCCCGGGTGAGTAAGCGCTACCTCAGTGATCAGGAGAGACATGCTCAGCATTCACACCAGCGTGCAAACTAAAGGCCCTCTTGCACCAAATGCAGAGTCATTCATTTAAGCATTTTGAGTGCACTTCATATATAAAGATGCAGTATTTTTGTAAAAATATAATGCACTGATTAATGCATGCATGAATCAATGCATTCTGAGTTGAACAGGAGTAGTGGCACATTCATTTTCGGTATCATTATATTAGAGAAGTCTGGTTGTTTATGTTTGCATGAGTGAAAGAGAGTGTTTTGTTTTACATGCTGTGATATAATTCAGATATTTGAGTGACTCAGTTATTGATTTCATGTTGCTGCACTTGACCGCTATTCATTTTGATGAGCGTCAATCATCTACACGACTCCTCATTCTGCATCTAATGCAAAATTATTTGCAACATTGATTTAAAGGAATCCACAAATGATAAACCAGGAGCTTCTGTTGCAAAAAAAATACCAAACCTTTATTTTTTTTTTCCTCCCCCAAACAGGTAACGACGATATGAAATTGCAAATGACATCATTGTAGAGTATTACAATTGCATAAGTATGGATAAATAAATGACTAAAATCCTCAGGTGGCCACATTCAGCACAGGCTAACGAATCAGGATTCAAACTCTGTCAGTCATTGTACTGAAAAGCGATTAAGAACATTAGTTAAGCTGGAGTGACGCCACTGATTATCTGCCTCAGAGAATGAGTGCAGTGGTTTTTGTATATTCCCAACACATTAATGCATAATTTGGGGCTTTTGCCCATGAGAATGGTACCCTGATCGCTTTATGTGCTCATTTAAATATGTCTCAAATGTGGTTCAACCTGTACGCCCATCAGCAATAATTATATTATTACAGTGCCACTTTATATCATTAAAATTAGATAATGTAGAAAAAATACATTTTGGGTATGCATTTAATTGGTAACATGTTCAGTTATATGTGGTTTACTGGTATTGTAATGACATACAAAGATAATGTATTCTCACTTATGCATGTATTATTATTGTGAACATAATGCATAATATCACTGGAGTAGTAGTGCAATATGGTTGTATAAAGGTAATCACAGTGTGCCAATATACAGAGATATTGTGCAGCTACTAGTGTGATATTGCATTTATACAACAGCTTGACAGCCCGAGTGTTTAAATGCATAAAAAACAACAACAACTGAGTGTCTTTAAAAACCATCTATTTTGCAGAACTACTTCCTTCCACCATGGATTCAAATCTCAAGTTGACAGCTGAGCCCTAGCCTCCGTTACTGATTTGAAAATGCCACTTTAGAACTAGTAACGAAGGCACGTTAAGTTGCTTCATTGAAAGCATATCGTATTACTGTATTAAAAGCCTACTGTATTATGTAGAATGTAGTATTATGAGAAAGCGAGATTGACTGAGCGATCGTGATTACCTGCATCTGATACAGCATTCATTCTTCAGATCAATCTCATATTCACAATAAAACATTAGTTTGAATGTCCACTGACGAAAGCGATATCTTTGTCGAAAGTTACTATCCTTTCATCTGTTAAGGGTGATTTCCTATGACAGCGCTGCTTAGTGCAAACAGCCATCATAACAGTTTCTAGGCAATTTAGTCAAAAGTACAAAGACTGCGCTCTGATATACAGCATTAAAGTTCTATAAAATATAATGTGATGAGATTTTGCCCACAGCCAAAACTATTTGCTTTGGAACAAATTAAGACTGCTTGTTAGATTTACCCAAAATGAATTATATCTCATGTTTAACCACTATAGAGACATCAAAGCCAGCGGTAAATTCCAGAAGATCTGGCTGAGGTGAGGCTGCTCTCGACGGGTTTATGAGCATTGAACGGCCTCTAATGTCCTGGAGCTCACATCTCTGAAAACCTCGAAGCAAATTTTCAAATATACATTGTCTTTATTAACAAAATGCGTTTTTGAAATCTAAACAAGTACATTCTCGCCTAAAAAAAACCTCAGTATTAAAAAAAAAGTTTTATTTATAAAATTATAGTCGATTTGGGAGTTTGCCATGACACTTGCTGTGAGAAATACTGCAAGCGGAGTGAAACGGTTGGATCTCTGTTATCACTAGAATATCACACTCCTGGAAAAGGCTCTCAGCCAATTAGATTTGAGGATCAGAAACATTTAATTAATTCTATTAATTCATGGTATAACAAAAAAACAAAAAACAGAAGACTTATCATGGTATCTATGATGCCAAGAAATTGATTTTGACTATAATTTGGCATCTCTTCAAACATCCACAAAACGTCTGAAATGCGTGAAGAGTTCGTGACTTAAAAAGGTCAGGCTGTTTTTCAGCGGCGCTCTGCTGTAGAATATAATTGTTGCTAATGTAAACAACTAGCTCAGCATCTTAGGATCAATGTTTGCCTTGTGTGGCATTTTATAGGTGATGTGAAAATGATTAAAACGAAGACACACTGTGATGTAACATTTAGACAACACGCTACTTATTGATCCAGATCTTTACTGCTGAAGACAACAGCCAATACCGCTCACTCGTGATGAATTTCAGAGCCGTTTTGTTAACCTGCAGGTGCTCTCGAATTCAGAAAATATAAGATAATGGCTTTAGGTAGAGAAAGGTTGTGGATATTTAAAGAGAAAAGACATTTAACGAGACATACAGTGATGCTGATTACGGCAGTTGCAACACTAATACAAACATTATTTATATTGTATATACACTACCCGTCAAAAGTTTGGAATAATTCAATTTGATCATGTTTTTGAAAGAAGTCTCTTCTGCCCACCAAGGCACCATTTATTTGATAACAAATGCAGTAAAAACAATAATATTGTGAAATATTATTACAATTTAAAATAACTGTTTTCTTTTTGATTATATTATAAAATGTAATTTATTTCTGTGATCAAAGCTGTATTTCCAGCATCATTACTCCAGTCTTCAGTGTCACATGATCCTTCAGAAAGCATTCTAATATACTGATTTGATGCTCAAGAAACATTTCTGATTATTATCAATGTTGAAAACTGTTGTGCTGCGGAATGTTTTTTTTTATTTTTTTGTAGAAACGGTGCATTTATTTTATTCAGGACTATTGGATTCATAAAAATATAATATTTTGTAACATTTTAAATGTATTTACTGTCACTTGTGTTCATTTTAATGCATCTTAATGCAATCTATATGTCCTTGATAATCAGAAATGTTTCTTGAGCAGCTAATCAGCATATTAGAATGATTTATGAAGGATCATGTGTCACTGAAGACTGGAGTAATGATGCTGAAAATTCAGATTTGATCACAGTAATTTATTGCATTCTAATAACATTCACAGCTATTTAAAACTGTAAAAAATATTTTTAGTTTTTTTCTGTATTTTTGATCAAATAAATGCAGCATTGGTGAGCAGAAGAGACTTCTTTAAAAGTCAAGAGTGACAGGATTGAAACAAACTCATATCCCTTAGTATTAAAATGCAGTAGAGTCTGTAAACAGCTGCCCGTACCATAACTATTATAATTCATTATCCCAATTTTTAACTAGCCATCCCTCTTCACGGATGTTTCCATATGGCTAATGTTGGCTCATTTCTGCTCTAAAGGTCCACTTTGCCTTTGAGATATTAAGCGTCTTGCAATTTGTTTTTAGTGCGATATGAATCATAGCTTGCCATAATCACTTAACCTGCTCCCGAGATTTGAGTTTCTCCCCGCTGACAGCCATTTTCCACGTTCTTAATCATTCCTCCTCAAATCAATTTAATCTCCGGGAAACAATGTGCTCAGGCGTACACAATAGACACTTTGCTGCCAGGGCGATGAGAAATGGCCTTTATGGAGGGATAGTAAAAAAAAGCATAAGTGTTTCAACCTCTTCCGTCTTCCCTCAGGCCCTCTGATTGGATGCGGCCTTCAGGTCGGCACCGCAGGCATCATGGGTATCTTCAGGCCTGTGAATGATGTTCTGGCAGGGAAGCGATGGATTATTTTTAAGGAGAAGCTGCCTCGTGGGCATAAGCAGCTCTGACAATATTGATTTTGGGGCACGTGGACTTACCAAGAAACTCTTTTAATATTTAATTGTTGCTCTCAGCATGTACTGATGGGATTGGCTTTTGCCTTAGGTGTGCTGCAAATTAAATGAGTAAAATGCAAAGCATATTTAAATAGGCTTGTCATTTAGGGAGTTTCAACTAAAGTCAACAAGTAAACAAATGGTAGAGCAGCTCCTCCGGGGGAAAGCCGAACCAGGTCACTCGCTATTGTGAGGATTTTCGGGGAAAATAAAAGCAAATGTTTCACTGGAGAAAGTTTGAAGGAGTTGCTTGTGTTCGCCAGACGTCTGTCATGAGTGCACAGTTGACTTTTGAAAAGTGTGACCGTGAAGATGATCACATTTTGATGGTTTCTACGGAAAATGTGAGTAATATGAGTAAAAAGTTTGGAATAATTAGAATTTTATGTTTTTTAGTCTTTTATGTGCACCAAAGCTGTATTAATTTGTTAAAAATACAGTAAAAATAGTATTACAATTTAAAATGTTTTCTA
Source organism: Barbus barbus (assembly GCF_936440315.1). Taxonomy (NCBI): domain Eukaryota; kingdom Metazoa; phylum Chordata; class Actinopteri; order Cypriniformes; family Cyprinidae; genus Barbus; species Barbus barbus. The sequence continues at coordinate 33,319,339 of NC_136736.1, read as the reverse complement.
TGTGGATATATTGTAAAATGTAATTTATTTTATGTGATGAAAAGCTGAATTTTCAGTATCAGTACTCCAGCCTCAGAAATCATTCAAACATTTCTAATTTCTGACATTTCTGACTTCCATGGAATTCTGGTTTAATTTTACATCTCAACTGTGCACAAAACAGTTGTGCAGCTTCATATATTTTATATATATATTTTTTTTTTTCCGGAAACCTTCATACATTTAATTTTTAGGACTCTTTGAAGAATAGAAAGTTCAAGCATTTATTTGAAATAGAAATCTTTTGTAACATTAGAAATGTATTTATTGCCATTCTTTGATTAATGTAATATATCCTATCATAATAAAAGTATTCATTTCTTTAACAAAATTATGCATTAAATTGAGCAAAAGTGACAGTAAAGACATTTATAATGTTACAAAAGATTGATATTTCATATAAATGCTGTTCTTTTGAACTTCTTCAGAGAATCCTGAAAAATTTATCAGTTTCCAAAAATATATGAATTAAGACGCAAGGAATGTCTCCAATATTGATAATAATAAAAAATATTATTTATAATTGAAGACAATATTAACTGAGCAGCAAATCAGTATATTAGAATGCTTTCTGAAGGATCATGTGACACTGAAGACTGGAGTAATGATGCTGAAAATTCAGCTTTCATCACAGGAATAAAGTACAATTTACAAAATATTTGCATAGAAAACCGTTATTATAAATTGTAACTATATTTCACAATATTACTGTTTTTTACTGTATTTCTGATCAAATTAATGTAGCCTTGGTGAGCATAAGAGGCTTCTTTCAAAAACATTTAAAAAAAATCACAATTATTCCATGCTTTTAACTGGCAGTGGTTGTAAGTGTGTTGTTATTGAGTTGCTAAGGTTGTCCGGTTGGTCACTAAGGTGTTGCAAGATGGTTGTTATGGTGATCTGAATGGTTACCAACCCAAACTTCAATGAAACTGAGCACAGTATCAAAAGATATATTCTATAGAAAGAAAGAAGATTAAAAAGACGGAAAGTAATGAAAGCGCTTTCATTTACAAAAAGAGAAATCTGTTAGAACTCGGTTGTAGCCACAAATACGCAAAATTGACATTATTTTTTTTCCTGCCCATTAAGAGAAAGAGCAGATTCTGTGCTTCTATCTTTACTTTTTCAGTGCCTTATTATTCAATTGGTTCAGGATATAATGTGGGCGTGTATCTAATGACTACGGCTCTTTTGCATATTCATGAGGCCCTCATGAATTACTAATAATAAACATACATTTGCATAAAGCATCCATATTTGTCCATACCCATGTTGATTAGAGTATTAAAAACTTAAAAAGAGTTAATTTAAGGTACATTTAGAACAGATAAAAATGTGATTAAGTTGCGATTAATCACTAGTTAACTCATGACAATCACACGATTAATCGCGAGCAAATAATTTAATCGATTGACAGCCCTAATATATATATATGTGTGTGTGTGTGTGTATATATATATATATATATATATATATATATATATATATATATATATATATATATATATATATATAAACATTTGATGAGCGATTACTAGCTTTCAACACTAAAAAAAACCTTTAAACAGAGCAAAGCCCCTGTCGCACAGCTTGGCTAATAAGAACAGATAGGAAATATTGCTGACTTTTGCTTAGCTAGCGCTAACAAAGCCCTCAGCGGAACACACGCTCTGGAAAATCATCAGCACAGTGAGCGTCATGACCGAGGGCTGCTAATTTAATGTGATCAACTAATAAATATCTGGAGAGCGAGATATGATAGTTATTTCTTTATCTCCACGAAGCATATTTGGTTTTGACAGAAGTGAGCCGAGAAAGACACTATTTTACGTCTGGAAAGAACAGAACAACAAGACTATTAGTAGGGTTGCAACCTCATGTAAACAGTCCTGAGGCTAAAGGCAAATAAATGCACATCAAAGTGTGCTGTGTGTTTCCTCCGTGTTGCTTTATTTTATCTTTGTTCTCCAGACCGTTGCTGAAGCATCATTAGTGGCGTTTGGGAGCCGTTGCCATCGGGAAGCAGCATTTGTATGCGTCCAGCAGCTCTGGCAGAACACCGACCACCTCCTGTTGATCCGGTTATGTGATTTATTTCTTACAGGGCAAGGAGCACAAGATGCTCCGCAAGGCTTGTTTTCTTTCTTTTTTTTTTCCCTGGGCTCTTATTACTTTGCTGGAGAACAAGTGGTGACAGAGCATCATGGATGGCGTCATTTACTGTGTGGAAACCTGATGCTGTTTATTAGTTTGACTGCTTAATCTTGGGTTGAGTTAGCAAGTTTTCCAGCAGGTGCTTTCATGCACAGTTCATCTAAAGTGTTATTTTGCACAAAAATCAGCAATGCAGTAGGAAGATGCAGTAAATACACTATTTATGGGAGGAAAAGCATCCTTATTTGTGGACGTTCAAAAGTGGCTGTACATTCTGTCAAAATAAAATGTTTGCAGCAACCTGTGAGTCGCAAATATTTCACAGTATTATATTAGATATTTTTGCCAGTGATCTATTTTTATTGGATGCTGTAAAAGCATGAAATGGACTTATACTGTATTTTTGCTGTCTGCCGCCTTTGATGTCACAGCTCAGGACAGTTGCTTAGTAAATAACTTTGAAAACCTTACAATTATTGTTAAGGCTTTTACTCAAGGTACTCTTAAAAGTTCTTATAAACTAAATAGGTATACTGTAATAGGTTTTATAAAAGGAATACTTTAATAGGATTTATAAACTTAAAAAATAAAAATAAAAGGAAAGAAAGAAATATCAGGAATACGATTACGAAGTTGCATCAAAATATAACTTATTTACTTATTTACAATGTTTTAGTTTAATTTATATACAATTATAGTTTGTCATCTTTTGAATTAGATTATATATATATACTGTTTTAACTGTAATTAAAGTTATAGTAATTACAAATTTTCTTAGCTTTTTATATTACTATTATTATTATTAAAAATTACTTTTGTTATTTTTTATATTATTGTGGAAAATGTGATCTTTTTTCATTTATTTTTATGTATAGTAACAATTATGTCGCAAAATCAAGATGCTTACATGTGCTAAAATACATGAAATGCATATTTTTGAATAAAATACATAATTCTGGTAGCCAAAATTCTCAATAAATGAGTTTTACATGCTTTTAAACAACAACCATTTCAGTTCTGTGGAAATCTGTATGCTTTCTATAAAGTTGTGTGTATTTTGTGTGGGCTTGATGAGAAGTGTCCGTATAAAGTCAAAGAAAGATGAAGAAGAGAAGTGAGATGTAAATTAAACCTCATGGAGTGCAGCTTTCATTAAGAGGTTTGTTTGACTGGAGTCTTGAGCTTTAGCCGCTTCACCAGCACAGACACAGAGAGGTTAAACCCACAGCAGCGCACATTTCAAAAGTGTTTTCAGATCCTCACAAGATTGTGCACCTGGAATGGAAAAGTAAAAAGAAGACCTGACAAAATATCAGGCTATTGTGTCTGCTGGGATTTGCAGTCTTTTGACTTTTTTCACTTAGATGAATGAAACATCAAAGACAGCCATTCACAGCCGCCGTTTGCAGAGTGGACTCATTTCAGCCGGATCAAACGTACATTCTCTGACTGCTGCTCCTGAGCAGACACTGTGTGTGTGTGTGTGTGTGTGTGTGTGTGCAAACAGGAACAAGTTGGAGAAACAGTGTGAAGAAGGAAAGAAAGCACTAGTGTTCATTGAGTCTCATCGATCCAGCAGAAGTTGCTGCAGATCCCAGAACTCATGGTGGTCAAACTGCATCCTTTAACACTAAATCAACAGACTTTTTTACTACACTACCTCATGGCGAAGAACATACAATATAAACATTTGAACTATAATGTTATCAAATTATTTAAGTGAAACATTTTTACACATACACACAAAAAATGAGTAACTTTGATCAGTTTATCGTTAAAATTAATATACCTTTTGATTGAGTAAATGTTAATAAATGATGTAGAATATTGATATGAAAAGAATAATAATTGTAGTTCTTGAAACTGGTAAGTATCATTTCTTCAAGCAATGTAACAAAAATATTAAATACATTTTAAAATACCACTTTTTTGTTTTGTTTCATAAACTACATAAAAATAAAGAAATAAAAATAAAAAGGCTTTTCTCTATTATCTCAGTTGGGCTTTTTGATGTGTCGGAGCTGTGGTGCAGTGGTTTATGGATGCAGGTTTGAATCTGGCCAGCGTCATTTGGCCCGCTCTTAGCCATCAATAAAAATAAATAATTTGCACCACAAGTTGAGAAACTCAATACTGGCGCAGGATGCGAGTCGACTGATTTTATTCTAGGCCTGTGAGTTTTCTGCACGGCCACGGCCGGTCTCAGTGGAGACACGTGTTGCTGAGACAACAGGCAGAACAGAGCGCTACTTCCTGTTCACACACACACACACACACAGCACCTGCAGTCACAGGAAAACCACTGACCTTCCATGTGGTGAAACACTAGAGTAATCCATCTTCAGGATGCTGAGCGCGGCCGATGTCTTTCAGACCCTCGCTGCTGCTGCTTCGCTTCAGTACATGATGCATTATCACGAGGACGATGCACTGATGTGTGTATTCGGATCAGTCTTCAATATCTATTTCTTATTTCATTCTACATAACAATATGGATGAGCACAGTGTGTTTGAAACATTGTACTGCTCGTACTGTTTTCACAGTGGATATGCACTGAAAACAAATTCCAAGTTGTAAACAAAACAGAGATATTTGGGGTAAGTTTTACAAGAAAATACTTTTTTCAGTGTTCGTGTGTCAAAATGACATTTTTAATTGTGACCCTGGATCACAAAACCAGTCACAAGGGTCAAGTTTTTGAAATTGAGATTTATACGTCAAAGCTGAATAAATAATTAAACGAATGAATAGATAAATAACGAATGAAAGCTGAATAAATAAGCTTTCCATTGATGTATGGTTTGTTATGATAGGACAATATTTGGTTGAGATAAAACTATTTGAAAATCTGGAATCTGAGGGTGCAAAAAAAATAAAAATCTAAATATTGAGAAAATCGCCTTGAAAGTTGTCCAAATGAAGTTCTTAGCAATGCATATTACTAATCAAAAAATATGTCTTGATATGTTTATGGTAAGAATTTTACAAATGATCTTTATGGAATATGATCTTTACTTAATATCCTAATGAGTTTTGGGATTAAAAAAAAAAAAAAAAAGGATAATTTTGACCCAAACAATGTATTGTTGGCTATAGCTACTTATGACTGCTTTTGTGCTTCAGGGTCCATTTTTTTTTTTTTGCAATAAATTTACAATTTTGAATCAATATATTTTTCAGAGTTGCAAAGAAAACACAAATTGTTGTAAACTAAGGTTTACAAGAAAATAATATTTCAATCTTTCTATTTCAGGTTCAATATGTTAATTGCTGTATCTTTATAATTAAATGGGGAAATTTAGCATTGTGTGAGTGAAAATTGTTTCAAACTAAATACTACAACAACAATTTTTGTATATTATTTTTTTCACACAATTTTGCATCAATTGATTTTCAGTGTTGTAAAAAAAAAATCTTTATTGTAGTACATTTTACATGTTAATTCAATGTTTTTCTTGCCATTTCTTTGTAATTAATTATGATTTCTAAAATCGATTGTACATCAATTTATTTAATGAATTTTTAGATTTTTTTCACCTTTTTCCTCATTGGTTGTGACCCCCCCCCCCCCCCCCCCCCCCACACACACACACACAATATTGCATCAACATAATATTAGCTGTCATTTCCTTCTTGATTCGAAACTGAATTAAAAATGTAAATTTCTCATTCAGTTTATCTTTTTAGAACTGGTGCATTTACTACTGTATTTAGTATTTTTTTAGTATTTTGCCAGTTAATATTCAGTTTCATCATCTGATTGACAGCACAGTATTTTTGACATATATGGAAACCTCATATGTTGGAATATTTCAATAAATTCCAGTTCAAAATTTGTTGGGATTGAGCATTTATATGCAATAAAAAATATGCCTGCATGGTGTTTCAGGGCCATCGGTATAAAACACTCACATATGCATTGAATAAATATGAATCAGAGCTAAATAAACTGGAAAAGGTGAACTTTATGATGCCCTCAGTAGTGATGCCCATTCATGAGAGAGTGACCTGGGAAAGTCAAAGCTGCTGGTTATTACACCAGACTGTGTAGTGAGTCAGTCGAGAGATTCCTGCAGGCTCAACTACAGCTCCTGTCCTGATACTGAACTCATGCATGCAGAATATGCCGTTATATCTGTCTTTTTTTTTCTATTGAGAAAGAAATAGATCTGAGAGAGAGAGAATTAAAATGTATTTGAACTGAAACAGATTAAGGCAATTAAGACAGAAATACTTTGACCGAATAATACCCCGTAACCAGTGGAAATGGGGGGGGTCATTTAATTTTACCTTTCAAATGTATTTAATTATAAAACTCTTTATAATCTATAATAGGTTAGTTAGTTAGCAGTTAGTTTTTAATATTACATTTTTAAGGACATTTTTACATTTCTTTTAAGGAGCGCTAGTGGTTCTACTTAAAAAAAAAAAAAATATATATATATATATATAAAATATAGGAATAAACACCTTCTGGTCAATGACAGAAATGAACATTCCCATTGATATTTGACTTCTTAAAGGTTTTTTTTTTTTACCTTTGCAATACCATTTTTCTAAATGTATTAAATGTATGTCATCTTTTGTGCCAAAAAATTTAGATTTATAAACTTTTATCAAAAATTTTCATTAAACAATAAATTCAATTCAAATAATAAGATACAATCAGGAAGAATAAATTACCAGTAGAATTAAATCAGCATAAACAATTCATCTTTGCATGGCACAGAAGAGCACAAATGTGGCATTAAGAAATATTTACAGAATTTTTGACAAGACTTGACAAGGTGGCATTAACACATCTCATAATAACAATGTTATGAGATTAATGTTATATATATATATATATATATATATATAAGTTTTGACATTTTAATTATTTAAATGACTCAATTTATACTTTAAAAATGAAATTGAAACCGCCAGTAGGTGGCAGCAAATCACTGTCTTTGAATCATTGATTCAATCGATTCGTTCAAACTGCTGATTCATTTAAGAACGAATCAAGTGAATGGGTCACTGGTCACTAGATTTGTTCAAAGGCAAATATTCATTCATAAACAGCGCTGTGTCAAAGACTATAGATGTGACTGTATTTTTTAACTATATTTTTGTTGACGAAATAGAGCAAAATAGACAACAATGTTCCTAAAATGTAAGTCACTTAATATTAACTTAAAAACAAAAATGTATAAAACTGTTGTATAAATTCAATTTCACTTTTGCAAACTCTCTTGCTAGTAATTAATTATCAATTCATCGCGATCTCACAAACTTCCATTTTAATGAATGAAGCTCTCTACACTGCCACGGAGTCTATTATTTACATCATCTCTACACTTTGTTACAATGAATGAGAAAAACTGCAGTCTGCTTTGTGTGATCGATCTGTGCTGCGAGGAGCAGGACGAGCAGGGAGAGAGAAGCATTTATATTAGCTAAATAATAATAAAAAAAAATTAACACCAGTTGGAAGTGAAACAAACACCAATACAACACCCCCCCCCCCCCACACACACACACACACACATATTAAAATAACTTTTTTACCCTCTAATTTTAATTTATTTATTTACATTTGTATTTTCTATACTTATTATTTACTGTTTTCACAGTTACTTAGTTGTTTTAGTGATTTTTGCACTGCCTTGGCCATATGCATCGGTTATTGTCATGCCAATCTAGCGCACATTTTCTCATACAAAATCCATTGAATTGCATCAGAAAAGGGCAAAGCATGACGAATAGATCAGATGCTGACAGCTTGAGCTCAGAGAGTCCAGATCCAGGAACTCCGGAGACAAAACTCCATGAGCCTTCACGAATCCAGTCCATGTTTTCTCTGTTCTGATACCGACCACTGGCCTGTGCGGTTTATCTGCGAGAGAGGGAGACACATTTCTCTTTGCTTGTTTGTTTGTTTATTTGTTTATTTGTTTGTTTCTTTGTTTCTTTTCTTTCAAAAGCAACAGATTGACAAGCAATGGACAAAACTAGAAAAAGTATCCATATATATATATATATATATATTTTTTTTTATTATTATTATTATTATTTTTTTAAATATATAGTTTTGCTGTTATGTCATATTTAAATTGAAAATGAATTAAAATGAAAATAAATTAAATAAGTGCAAACACTTAAATCAATAAAAATCATTAAATCATTACATTTACATTGGAAAAATCCAGGAATACGATTTTATAGTATTGTGAATTTAATATTATTTTATTAATTTTTGTTTCAGCATCTTCTAAAGCAAAACGAATCCAGTCCGTGTTTTTCCATGTTCTCACACTCACCGCTGGGTTGTGCGGTTTGTCTGTGTTGGTGTATGTGTGTGTGAGTGAGAGAGAGAGCAGAAAGAGAGAGGGGATTGCTACTTTCTCTCCGCTGATAGAAACACACAGCAGAAGTTGAGAGCGCGCGGCTCCGGATCTGTTCTGGAGGTTTCGCTGTTCTAATCACACGCGCGTTCGTTCTGAGCGGATCCGTCGGAGAATTCTGCTATGAGCCGGATGCGACAGAAAGCCTGATTGATCATTGATGAGCGATTGAATGATTGAAACATTTGTCCACCTGCAGCTGGAGACGCCGGTGCGCTGAGCGCGTCTTGCGGGTTTTGCGCTTTTACGCATCGGCTGGATTTGCGCACAGGAGGGATGTTGAAGACACCTGTCGTGGTTTTCACTTCTTTATCGCTGCTTTTGTCGCTGTCGTTTGCTGGAGATGTAAAATCGCTCAGCTGCAGCGATGTGCGCCAGGCGTTCACGACCAAAGGCTTCAGTCTCCATAATGTGCCACATCAGGAGATACCAGGTGAGGACGAGGTTCCAACATCGTGCCACATCACAAACTCTGTCGAAAAGCGCATTTCTGCTTACATTTCAGTTAGACTCGGGCGTAGAACAGCTCGTGCTCATGCAGAAGGTTTGCCTTCAATTCCTATTGATCATTAAAGGGCTTGATCAATGCTGATTTGAGGATGATTTACATGTAATGAAAGAGAAAACCTGAGCTCAATAATTCGGGGATTTGGTGACTTGATCTTTGAAAACTTTACCACAGTTGTCTTTAGTATTAATGGATATATAGAAAGCGTGAGGTCATTTAGCCATTGCGTGCACAGAAATGCATGTTATTGAACAGATATCGAGCATAGCCTAATTTGTGTGCTTATTTGTTAAACCTACGCATTTCTGAGTATGCACGACTTGGAAAAGTTGAAAAAGTCTCAGCCTTTCACATATATACTAAAAAAAGTAAAATTTTGTTTTATTATTCAAACGGTCATTGCAAATCCATATACATAGTTCAAAATGGACAATTTTGAGGCCAAGCTACATTTGTATTCAGTTTAAAAAGTAAATATAATTTTGAGGTCAATTTATTCAACTTTTGTAAAACATTCAGCACGTTCGCATGCAGAAGTCTTGTAAAATTTATTTAAAATTAATACAGATCCAAATTAGTTAAATTGACAGAACGTGTTACTTAAAACCACAAAAGAAAGACAAACGGGTAACACATCGTCAGCCAACTTCATAGTTAATGCAAACTTTTCACCTCAAGAAAAACACAATTTTGAATCATCATCACACACACACACACACAAAAACAAACAAACAAAAAAATACAGTTGTTAGTAAATCCGTGTATTATGATGCAACTCAAACTCTTTACCCACATTGTAAGAGTTTTGCAGCTCTGCCTCCAATTAAAGCCCACTCATGCAATATCAACAGCCCCAGTAGGTGGCCCTACTCACTCAGGAGGATGAGCCCCTGTTTAGCATTGGATTTATGGAGTCCTTAATGCCATAGTGTAGCTTTAATTCATACTCCATGCTGTGGCATAGATGGGCTTTTTCCTCTTTGTTATCTGTTGTGAAGTAATCACATTTGAGGGCTTCAGCCAGTAAAAGCAGATTACTGTGGTAGGGACAAAATTCAGAAGATGAGCGAATGTTTGAAAGGATAAGATAATGCAGTCATAATGTGTTTGATCCCACAGTACAGATGCATTTGGCTTAACATGACATTTGTTGCTCATTCTGACGGCAGGCACAGCCGGATGGTGCATGGTTGTGATGATGATGTTTGATTTTTGTGAAGTCCTTTTCTAATAAACATGCACATTGATTTTGGCAAAAGTTTGGTGGTGAATAATACAGTAACGCTGGGATATTGGGAACTTAGAAGCACTGAAATGGACCTGCTGGATGTGTGTACAAGCAGTGTTTTGTGCATTTCTAAAATAAGATTATTTTGTCTATTTCCCTGTGGTCTCAGCTGTGAGCATGTTGTCTTATGGTTGTTCTCCAAGGGCTCAGTCCCCATGAGGATCTAGTGTGAATGTCTGCTGTTGATGTTGGTGCACATCTATGTACAGTATATATGTATTCCTGCTGTTGTATCAGTGAGCCATAATATAATAGCATGCAATAGTCAGTGTATGCTAGAATACATGCAGTGCAAATTCAAATCAGTTTAGTGTTGACAAAAGTGATGGCCTTAAATTCAGTAGGGTTTTCTTGTGTAAGTAACCTAAAGTTGTGGTGCTGTAAGATACTTGCTTATTCAGAGACTGCAGTAACTGTTGAACCTGAGTGTGTGTGTGTGTGTGTGTGTGTGTGTGTGTGTGTGGTGAGCACTGAGTGCTTTTAACTGTAAAACATGCATATTTTAGCATGCACTTGTATGTTGTGCTTAGATAAGTTGAAGATGTCTCGATCTTATAGACCATATCAGCTTTTATTTACAGATGATATCCATGCAAACTGCAATCACGTATAGTAAATCATTATATAAATAGCTAAAAAAAAGACAAAACTGCAAGTGCATTGTTTAAATGTAAATGTAATGCAACATTCCAAACCAACTGCATTTTGTTTGAATGAAAGTTCATGCACTTTTGTTCATGAACTGATTTCATACATGCAATAAATATCATTGAGCAATATACACTGACAAAAAATGACTCATGCTTGGACAAAACGTCCTGCTTAAACCAGTCTAAGGTGGTCTGTTGGTGCAGTAAGACGTGTCAGCTGGTCTAATTTAGATGGTTAACATAAGATTATGAACAAACATTCTTCCAGTATCATTAATAGACCGTTCGTTCAAAGTTATCCAGTCTTTAATAACTTTCTCAAAATGTTAGCACAAAAACAGTATCTATGCATCATACATTTTAGTTTAGTTGGATGTTCGTCTAATGTTTTACATTACTACTATCAGCTAGAAATCATACAAAAGATTAGCAATCTTACAAAAGTAACAGTCCCATAATATTTTGAAAATAATACATTTGAACGTTCCCTAATAATATATATATATATTTTTTTTAAATACCAAAAAAAACAACTCCATAACTTAATTGGAACGTTAGCTAAACAACCTTAGAACATATTTTTGTTAGCCAGGATTGCAGCTTATGAATATTTATATATAACTCAAAAATTTATAATTTAGAGACCAACGCATTCGATTTATTAATGTAAATATAATACAAAATACCAAAGCAAATAGTTTGAAATGAAAGACACTGTAGCTCAAGCACATTTGTTCATAGTTAAAGTGACGTTAGTGTGAACTTCATACTGTACATCCACTACAAATCACCAAAAAACCAGCTGATTCAAAACATATTGAGCCAACATTTAGGGACTTTCACACCGTGTAGTTCTAGGAACTCCGTTCTAGAAACTAGCCAGCTGGGTGGTTCCTAGAGAACTAGTCTCAGCCTCAGACTGTTGGCTAAACGGCTGATGCATATGGCATATAAAAGTGGAAACACTTCAGGAGTTTCGAAGTCATCATCGGATTGGTTGAATTATACAGGATTTCCGGGAGACGTGTGTGTCGCGTTCTTTAACGTTCCACCTGGAAACAAAGACGCCGTGATGCCAAACCCCCTCACGAAAGAAGAAAGCCGTCGTGTTTACAACTGTGACGACAAGCGCATAACAGTGTCAACTAAATGCTGGATTTTCAAAAGTTTGTGAAATATTTAAAGTTTGTGGCATAGAATCTTTAAAATACGAGAGTTTTACACACACAGTTATTATGGTGACATCGCCACGCCCCAAAACGTGGCGCTGAACGAAACGAACTGTGATTGGTTGTTTGACATGTCAGTCAAACGGCCTCATGGGCGGACCTTGGCCAATGAAAGCTGCCATGGATTCCAGACCTTCAATCGTCAGACTATACTAGAGAACCAAAGAACTAATTTCCAACTTTATTTTTTACATGGCTTTCAGACCCTACTCTGAAGAGGGGCTTCTGCACCAGAGGAACCTTTTCATAGTTATTAGAATTATTGGTAGGAGTACCCGCTTTTTATTGTGTTTTTGCTCAGGAACTTCGCACTGGAACTCTGTTTGGGGGAACTAAATTAGCTCCAACTTCATAGTAGGGTCTAAAACAGTTCTATAGTGTACGCTGATTGGCCAACTGCACACGGAACAGGGACTATGGAAATGTCCGTCCGGTGTGAAAGCCCTTTTTGTAAGCTGGTCTAATTTAGAGGGGGTTTCGGCACTTGAATGTGGTCGATCAACTAAACCAGCTTTGCTAGGCTTGGAGACTTATAAACCGTTTTCAGCTGGAAATGATATCTAAGAAAAGCAGTAGCTTATGAACTTTTGTCTGCAGAGATGATATTTGGTGTAACTGTTTTATTATGTAATGCAGTGACCATTTACGCAGTTTTTAGTGCGATGCAAATGGCCAAATGTAGTTCTGAACATAAGTTTGTGAAGCGTTCATATTATTTGGCAACTGTTTATCCAATGCTTTTCCAATCATTTCTATCATCCAGTCATTGATTGATACTGGTTTTGTATGCAGTTACGTTAACATTCAGAAATGAGCTACAGGAGTGAAATCACCCACACATGAGCATCAACCTTTAGAGTTCAAAATCTAAAGATTTATAAAACAAAAACCAACAGCATTAGTTGTACGTGACGTGCATTTACACAGATCTAGGGTAAGTTGTTGATTTCAGAGCTTGCTTAATTTGAAGCAGACACTTGTGGGAATATTATATCAAAGTTTGAGACACACAGAACAAACTAAGTGCAGAGATTCAAACAAAATAAGTTAAATCACTCCTTGCTCTACAGTATATCAATGTCACATCAGGCTCATGGGTGTGTGAGAACATTCCAAAAAACACGGATCATACAATTCCCAAATCATGAGATTAGATTTCCCAACTCCGGCCAAAACCAAACAGACAAACCCAATGAAAGTCAAAGCACAAGCATTTAAGCTACATGATGTGTTGGGAAACAGCGCTGGAAAACACACACAGACAACACACACACACAGACACACGCGCACACACACACGTACGTACTGGTAAAGTAAAGCTTTGTCCTCAGATAAATCATTCGGTTGATTAATCACACATGTCTGATTGTTGCTCCTCTCATGAGCTCATTTGGGCTCTCAACGGGCTGTTGTTTGTGTGGTGAGCGTTCAACGGGTAAATCGCTGCCTGACAACACAGAGGTCATCTGGGAAGGGTTACATAGCGTTACACCAGCTTCATCACAAACAGACATTTCAAATCAACAGGCTTTACCTAGTATTGTCTTTGTTTCTTAATTTTAATTTATATTCAGTTTTTTTAGTATTACTTTTCTACATTCTCGTTCAAAGATAAAAGAGACATTCCCATTACTTGTACTAATGTTTTTTAAAGGTTATGGAAATTGTAAGACAAAATAATGTTTATGGAACATCCCTATAACATTATTAATATCTGATATGTTCTCCTAAAGTTGAGAGGAAACATTCTTAGAACAATGTTCTTGGAATGTCCTTATGAGGTTATTTGTAAGTTCTTAGAAATGATATTTTCATAACGGTTTCAAAATGCTAAAATTGAATGTTCCTCTAACGTTCGCATAACCATGAAAAGTTCTTTAAATATATATAAAAAAAATGGGTTTTAGATGTTGAGGAACATTTATTCAAACATTTGAATAACTTCTAAAATAAGTTTATAATATGTTCAGAATTCAATGTTGTTGTTGTGTGATTGGTTTTCTTGCATTTTCATACTGAATTGTGATTGGGCGTCTTTCTTGCATTTATTTGCATACTGAATTGCTATTAGTCTTACCTTACTAATTTCTCTATCCATTTGTTTTGCATATTAATACAAATGGCAACATTTCTAACAATTTGCTCTCTTTATTTTTATTTTCTACTATCTTGAAATCATGAAACCGCTTTTGTCTGTCTTGTACAAATGCAATACAGGAATCAATCATGAAAACAGCTGGTTTTAACTACCATCAAAGACTTTAGCAGTTTTTAGCAGTTTATTTGTGCTGGTTAACTCAAAATCACCAGTTTAGTTATGACAGGTAGGGGTTTTGTTGGACTGTTGATCCCATGGTAATTATTTAGTGTCCAGGACTTCTGTAAGTCATTTGAAGAGCGGGAGAAACATGCAAAAATGGGCGAATGTGTCCAAAAACAAAGTAAAAAAGGAGCAACAATGTATTAATTTTGTGTTTGTTTGGCACAATATGAATTGTTTTTGGTCGCTAAGAAACACCACAGCTTTTAGTCTCATAAGTATCACTTTTTACTCTGGTAAACTGCGTTATAAATAATCTTTTTAGTTACAAATAATCTTTTGTGTGTGTGTGTGTGTGTTCATCAAGTTCACCACCTTTGTGGTGCTGATTCCCAAAATAGTGTTTGTTTTGCTTGAGCACGTCACATTTTATCACAAAATATGATGCATTTTGTAGCATTTTTTATTTTCCTACTATTTGCTGTACACAATGGAAAGTTTTACTGGTATTTTTGAACTCAACATGCACGATGCAGGGTTGTGTTATCAAATTAGAATTATATATTTCACTCAGTTTTCTCAAATAAAACAAGCATTTTCACACAGTTATGTAATATCTATGCCATGTTGTCATTATATTTCCAGAAAAATGTAACTATGTTGTGAAATATACACAAGTTAATGCACTCTAAAAAATGCTGTGTTAAATACAACCCAGCTCTGGGTAAAATATGGACAAACCCAGCAATAGGGTTGTTTTGACCCAGTGGTTGGGTTAAACATTTAACCCAACTGTTGGTTGAAAACAACCCAATCGCTGGGTTTGTCCATATTTTACCCAGAATTACTCGAGATATGAGATGTTGACCGAACCGCCCACGTCTACCACTGCTGCTACTTTATTAACGCTCAAGACAGTTTGACAGATACTAAATTGACTTATTTTGCTGGAGGAAGGTTCATCTGTCATATCATAGGCGTTTCTGGTATGTTCAGCACGATCTTGGACACGGCTCCGTGTTTAATATCACATCCACCTGTGTGTAGGGCAGCACTGCTGATCCCAGCTGTCTGTTCCCTTCTCTCTGATTCCCTCCTCACTTCTGTCTCTCTTTGTCTCTGCCTGTCGTCTAATCACTCTGCTTAATGAAAATCTTGGCCTCTAAATGTCAGGAGCTGGAGTGAAAGGCTTTGATCAGTGTTGCGTATGTGCTCGGCCTGTTTGTCTAGTGCCGGCGTATTGAACGACATCCATTTGCATTCATTATGAAACACAGACCTGCACAAACACAGAGCGCTTCACAAACATTGCGCCAGTTAGGAGGTGAATAGAGGTACAAAGAGAGAACTTGAAGGAAAATATGCTAATTTATGTGAGAAGAATGAATTATGCTGTCGTTCAATATGTCATCAACACCAGGTGAGGACACAGAGCGTTGCTTCAATAGAACAGAGCAATATTTTTATGATTATATATGAAAAAGAATAACATTAAACCTTGGCAAATTATAAAACATTTGTTGAAATGTAAAGATGTTAAGAAACAAAGCAATTGTGTCTTTTCTGTGATGATAAACTGAGCAACTAACATTTTATAATGTACAATCCGACTTCTGGAAATGTTGGGATGTTTTTTTTAAATTTAAATAAAATTAAAACTAAAAGACTTTCAAATCACATGAGCCAATATTTTATTCCCAATAGAATATAGAAAACACAACAAATGTTTAAACGGAGAAATTTGACACTTTTATCCACTAAATGAGCTCATTTCAAATTTGATGCCTGCTACAGGTCTCAAAAAAGTTGGCACGGGGGCAACAAAGGGCTGAAAATGCAAGAAATGTTGAAAAGATTCAGCTGGGAGAACATCTAGCAACTAATTAAGTTAAAGGATTAGTTCACTTTTTAAAAAAACTTTTGCTGATAATTTATTCACCCCCATGTCATCCAAGATGTCCATGTCTTTCTTTCTTCAGTCGAAAAGAAATTAAGGTTTTTGATGAAAACATTTCTCCATATAATGGACTTCAATGGGACCCAAACGGTTCAAGGTCAAAATGACAGTTTCAGTGCAGCTTCAAAGGGCTTTAAACGATACCAGACGACGAATAAGGGTCTTATCTAGCGAAACGATCGGTCATTTAAAAAAACTCGGTACTTCCGCCTAAGTCAACCGTGACCTTTTCAACGTAATTGCGTATTACGTGACGTCATGAACGCGCATCACAGAACAGAGCAAGGCGAGCATTTGTGCTTATAAAACTTAAACTTTTTTATTTATTTTTGAAATGACCGATCGTTTCGCTAGATAAGACCCTTATTCATCGTCTGGTATCGTTTAAAGCCCTTTGAAGCTGCACTGAAACTGTCATTTGGACCTTGAACCGTTTGGGTCCCAATGAAGTCCATTATATGGAGAAATGTTTTCATCAAAAACCTTAATTTCTTTTCGACTGAAGAAAGAAAGACATGGACATCTTGGATGACATGGGGGTGAGTAAATTATCAGCAAAAGTTTTTTTAAAAGTGAACTAATCCTTTAATTGACATCAGGTCTGTAACTCACCAGCCACTTTATTAGGTACACCTGTTCAATTGCTTGGTAACACAAATTGCTAATCAGCCAATCACATGGCAGCAACTCAATGCATTTAGGCATCTAGATGTGGTGACCGGAAGATCATTTGCATCCCCAACTGTCCCTTTAAGGTCGGCCTCCACAATTCATTATAGAAATAAGAATAAAATACAATCCAAAAACTATGTTTTCATTTGATTTCCTTTGATTTTTTCCTTCTCATCATCAGTGGTAATAGAGAAATCTAATATTAGCTCAGGGCCTGTATATGATATGGCAGAAAACTGTACTCTGGCAGTTGCTTGATGTACAGACTTCTGGGAAATCCTCCTACAAGAGCCTCCAGTGATGTTCGCAGAAAGAGAATATTATTTATAGATTAATGTGTTTCTATCAAAAGCCTGTTCATGTTGTTCACGGAGTTACAGACGTGATTATTATCACTTGTCTAAAGGTAAAAAAAATACTCACACATCTGTAAATGCCACATGCTGCTAAAACTGGCTTTGGCAATAAAGCAAATTAAAGAGTTGCCTAGTATTTATGTGTTGTAAGTTGGCTATTACTGTCACCATTACTTAATAATAAGTTGTGCTAGTATGTTGGCTAGTAATTGTTGTTTGTAAAAGTAAAAGTTTGTTGGCATTGGTATCGGTGTTGGGGTTGGTATTTTGAAATAAATATTTCTTCTGCTCACCAAGGCTGCATGTATTTGATCAAAAATACAGTAAAATTGTGAACAATTATTACAATTTAAAATAAGTTTTCTATGTGAATATCTGTTAAAAAATAATTTATTTCTGTGATCAAATTACTGATTACTCCAGTCTTCAGTGTCACATGATCCTTCAGAAATCATTCTAATATGCTGATTTGCTGCTTACGAAACATTTCTAATTATTATCAATGTTGAAAACAGTTGTGCTGCACAATATTTTTTGTGGAAACTGTGATGCATTTTATTTTTCAGGATTATTTAATGAATTTAAAGTTCAAAATAACTGCATTTATTTCAAATAGAATTATTTTGCAACATTATAAAGGTCTTTACCATCACTTTTGATCAATTTAATACATCCTTGATGAATAAAAATATTAATTTATTTTAAAATAATGCTAATGATATCAGAGTTGCTTAATGTGCAAATCAGTTTACCTTTTTCTCCAAACGTTGTAATTTTTAGGAAAAATAATGATTTCAAGCGAGCACTTGTGCATATATCTGACATTTGAGACGGTAATAAACTTAAATTCAGATTCACCGCGACAAGCATAATTGTTTTTTCTTTACGTCTCCCTAATAATCCGAGCATAAATATGCCGCAAACGAGCTGCGGCCCCGGAGGAGAGAGGCTGTAGAAAGCACTTAATTACTGCTAATTAGGAATACTAACAGGAGCGCATCAGGTGCTGTACACACGGATCCGGATTAGATGGTGGCGCTGATGTTTATCCCTTCAGAGGATGCTTCATCACACCAGAATTAATAAATTCAACATTAATAAAGCTCAAAGACATGTTTTTATTAAATGGCCAAAGCTCACCAAAAGTCAATTTACATAAGTTAATTATTTGGACAGCTTGTTTTCACCACAGAACGGCTGCATTTGATTAATAGCGTTTGGAAGGTGAGCTGCATTAAAGAGGCGAGTCGAACGGCGCCCTGGAGAGCGCTCAGATGCACAGGAAGTAATGAAGGCATTAATACTGTGGAAATTGACTGCTACAGGAAGTTGTAGCTCAGACATAAGGTGTTTGGAAGCGTGGGCGAGGTGAAAACCCGACGCTTTGTTTTCCCTGTCAGTCGTGAGATGCTGATAGCATTGCTTTCTTGCCTCGCCGTCTCCCCCGGAGCAGCAAGCAACCCAACACTACATTATTCTAGCGCTGCTTGCAGGGCTTGTAGTCACTGTCAGCATCATTTGGGACAATTGTTGTTGTTGTGGTGGTGCTGCTATATAGTTATTTTTTCTCCAGACTTTCTGGTTTTCTTCTGCATGTTTGTTTTTCAGCAGCCTGACTTTGTTAAATGGGATGTTCTTTGAAACAGCTGATGTCAAGGAAGACTTTCAGACCAAGGCGAGCATCATTATTACTAGTAGCAGCACTTAAGGGATTTAAACAAACCTTAAGGACTTATGTGCTTTTACTTTTCTTTTCTAAGGCATATGACATAGTAAGACATAAGTAACTAATTAATGTACATTTACATATTCATTTAGCAGACTCTTATATCCAAAGCGACATACAAATGAGGACAATGGATATATATATATATATATATATATATATGTATATATATGTGTATGCGAATGTTATTTTTGACTTCTTAAAAAACCTATATAAAATAAATACATAAATATTTACTTAAGCGCTTACACAGCACAGCTTGTTTTCACAAAAATTCTGAAGAAATCTATCTGTCTGTCCGTCCGTCCGACTGACCGACCGACCGACCCTGGACCACAAAACCAGTCTTAAATCGCTGGGGTATATTTGTAGCAATAGCCGAAAATACATTGTATGGGTCAAAATTATCCATTTTTCTTTTATGCCAAAAGTCATTAGGACATTAAGTAAAGATCATGTTTCAAGAAGATATTTTGTCAATTTCGTACTGTAAATATATCAAAACATAATTTTTGATCAGTAATATGCATTGCTAAGAACTTCATTTGAACAACTTCAGATTCCAGATTTTCAAATAGTTGTATCTTGGCCAAATATTGTCCTGTCATAATAAACCATACATCAATTGAAAGCATATTTATTCAGCTATCTGAAGATGTATAAATCTCAATTTAAAAAAATTGACACTGATGACTGGTTTTGTGGTCCTTCATTTTCTACAGGGTTCAGGTCAGAGGACTGGAATGGCCAGCAGAAGCTTGGTTTTGTGCTCAGTGACCCATTTTTGTGTTGTTTTTGAGGTTTGTGTTTGGATTATTGTACGGTCGGAAGATCCAAACATGGCCCATTATAAGATTTCTAACAGAGTCAGTCACTTGTTGATTTTTTATCTGTTGGTATTTGATAGAATCCATGATGCCATGTGTCTAAACAAGATGTCCAGGACCTCCAGCAGAAATATAGGCCCACAACATCACAAATACAGCAGTATATTTCATTGTACACATGGGGTACTCTTTATCCGTGTGTTCACCAAACCCATCTTGAGTGTTTGCTGCTAAAAAGCTCATTTTTTAGTTTCATCTGACCATAGAAGCCAGTCCCATTTGAAGTTCCAGTCGTGTCTGATAACTGAATATGCTGGAGATTGTTTTTGGATGAGCTAGGAGAATTTTTGAAACCCTCCCAAACAACATGTGGTGATGTAGGGGCTGTTTGACAAATTTCTTTTAAGGTTTTCTGACCCCGAGACTCAACTATTTTCTGCAATTCTCCAGCTGTGGTCCTTGGAGAGTCTTTAGCCACTCAAACTCTCCTTCTCACCGTGCATTAGGACGATATAGACACACGTCCTCTTCCAGGCAGTTTCCTAACATTTTCTGTTGCTTTGAAATTCCTAATTATTGCCCTGATGGAGGAAATGGGAATTATTTTCTTAAAGCCACTTCACTAATTTGTGAAGCTCAATTATCTTTTGCTGCACATCAGAAATATATTCTTTGGTTTTTCTCATTGTGATGGATGATTAAGGGCATTTGGGCTTTGTTTTCCCTCCTATGTATATTTCTGTGAAACAGGAAGCCATGGCTGGATAATTTCATGTTCATAATCACCCTGGAGTGCTCAAAATTGTGAATATGAATGGGAATATACTTCAGAGATATTTTACTCATAAGAATTTCTAGGGGTGCAAATAATTGTGTCCAACCTCTATTTGAGAAAACATTTATTTCATGATTTTAAAATTTGATTTCCCCCCATTTTAAATTCTTATTATCCAATGAAAGGTTAGATTTCTGTGATTTAAAAAAAAAAAAAAAAAAAAAAAAAGATCAAAAGAATGCATATTATTTTTCACAGCCTTCTTTGATCATATTTATCAAGGGTGCCGATAGTTCTGGCCATGACTGTGTGTGTATATATGTGTGTATATATATATATATATATATATATATATATATATATATATATATATATATATATATATATATATATATATATATATATATATATATATATATATATATATATATGCTTGGTATATAGTAGTAAATATAAAGTTCGGTATTTATTTTATTTGTGCAATGGGAAAATGATTTATTAATGATAAAAAGTATATAGTGTTTGTGAGTTTTTGATAAAGGCTGGTTTCATTTCTTAACACGGAGCATCACATTAATCAAACAGGTTTAAAGTGCAGCTCTGACATCTAAAGCATGTGCTACTTGGCTTTTCAATCCAGATTTGTTCAAGCTACGTTTTATAGCCACTTTGCTGCACAATCTTGCCAACTCTCATTGTGAGGAATTTATGGAAGTCTCACCTTGGCCAACCTAGGCCTCCTTTAATGATGCTGGCCTGCAGTGAATCACTTATTGTTTAATTTTTATGCAGAATTGGTTGTTTGCAGTGTTGAACTTTGAAACTGTACTTTGCCAAGCTGAAAGTTTTGTGATATTTACTAGCATTTAACTGGCACCAAAAACGAGGATCTCATTAAAAAAAAAAAAAAAAAAAAAAAGATACTAAAAATACACCCTTAATAGAGAAAGAGCCTGTTACATGACTGACTGAGAGATGCACATGCACATATGAAGAAAAACATAATTTTCTACTTGGCAGTGGGCATTAATGAGTGGGCTTGTCAAAACAAATCTAGGTCTAAAAATACATTGTATATCACACGTGATGATTATTTATAATTATATAATGCTATTATGTAATACTATGCTATTTATTTGGGTAAATTAGTTAATAATGACACAATTTTGACAATTAAAAATTTTTTCATTCATTCATACATATTCATTTATTGTGCATTAATCATTCTCTCATTTATGTTTATATATTTATTTCGATTTTTTTTTATTTAATCATTGAAACAGTATTGTAGTTTTTATTATTTTCATCTTTTATTTATTTATTAATAATGTGCTGCAAAATAATAGTATTTTTCTCATTTATGTTCATAGATTTATTCATGTGTATATCAATGATTTTGTATCACTGAGTTATTATAGTTTTTGTTATTATTTGAATCAGTTTTTATTTATATATTTTTCATTGTGATTTTAATTGTAATTACATTTTTGTAATTTGTAGTGTTTATTTTTACATTTGTCTTCATTTTTATTTCAGTTTTGTTTAGTTATTTTAGTATGTCAGGCTAAACTAAACAAGAAATGTTGCTTTTGTAACTAGCTGAAATTAATAAAGTGTTTTTTTGTTTTTTGTTATTTTATTTGATTTTATTCCAGTTGCATATTATATTGTAAATAACATTTTTATAATCGTTTTAGTTAACTATAATCCTGGTGTTTGTGTGTGTATGTGTATATATATATTTTAGGGGTGTAACGGTACCACCGTTTATTAAAAAGAAATATATAAAATAATATTTTTTCCCCTACTGTACAGAATTCATACTGAACCGTGACGTTAAAACCGAGGTACGTACCAAACCATCATATTTTTGTACCGTTAAACACCTAATAAATATTATATATATATTATTTTTATTATATAATATATAATTATTATTTTTTTTTTCATATTTCTATTGTTGTCTTTTAAATGCTTGTCATTACAGTGATCCTCATATAATTAGGTGTATTAGTTTTACATCTCATTTTTCCATGGCAAGACAAGTAAAAAGTAAAGAAGTACACACTCTCCCCGATCTATTTTATATTCTCGTCTGCTTTATCAAAAGCAATGCTACAGTTAAAAATAAGACTGGGCCTCTTAAAGACTGTGGCTGACAGTGTAGAGCGTCTGTGAAGAAATCCAGAGAAACCTGTGAGCGTTTTCAAGTCTGACAGCGATGGCTCAGAAAAACAATGGAGAGATGCAGTGAGACGGACTGACAGCGGAGCGCTGCTTCATAGCGAGATGCTCCTCTAGTGCTCCTCTGCTCGGTCAAATCAGCTGTCAGCCACTTCATTACACGCCAGTCAGTCTCTCAGTTAGGCCTGGCCTCCAAACACACCTGTGTGTATGTATGTGTGTGCTATAGAGCCAGAGAGAGACTTCATTCATTCATGATGCTGAAACACCCTCAGGTCATGGGACGCTCTTATAGGGGCTTCCAAAAGGATGTGGAAACTTCAAATGCATGAATGTCTTTAAATAATATAAAACAAAATACTTTAAAAAGTGCAATTAATTATAAAGATAGATATAGGTATTATTTCCAAGACCTAAAATCACCAGTTGATTAAATCCATGGTGAAGAAAAGTGAAGAGATCCTGTAGCATTAATGTGTTTTGTTATAAAATGCATTGACTTTAGTGTCATTAACTCGACCTTTTAAAAGTTCAGGGTCAGTGAAAGAAACTAATGCTTTTATTATGCAAGGACACTTTAAATTGATCAAAAGTAGCAGTAAATGCATTAATAATGTGAAAAAAAAAGATTTATATTTCAAATGCTGTCCTTTTGAATTTTCTATTAATCAAAATCCTGCAAAAACATGTATTTCCAGAAAAATATTCAGCAGCAAAATGGTGAGCGGAAGAGACGTCTTTCAAAAACACAAAAAAAATGTACCGACCCCACTGTTTTGAACAGTAATGCCTAATAAAAGTATTGCAGTGTGTAAAGTTGACTTAGTATATAATTTTACTGTAATTTACTATAATTTATCTATTATTTTCAATTGCAACAAAACACACAAACAAACTATTGTTTTTAATAAAAATATAAAAACATAAAAATATTGAATGAATCATGTGGCTGCATTTGAAACGAACGCACAGCATATTTGCACAGAAAACTAAAACAGGATTTTAAATCAACCATTTGCTTTCATTATTTAATGTAAAAGAAAATTACATAGAAATACAAAAAATACCGTTTATTTTTAAAAATTACAATGAATTTACGCTACAAAAAAACAACAACATAAAAAAACAACCAAAAGCTCAGTTTAATGATTTAAATCCAGTAGATCGATTCTAAAAAGACAGCCTCTTGCACTGTAAATTTTTTTTTTTTAAAGTTGTTTGAACTTAAAATGTTTAGTTTAGTCAACTAAAATATTCCAGTTGTCCCTTAAATTAACATTGAGTATCTTAAAATTTCAAGTTGACTAAACTTAAAAAATTTAAATCAGTGAGGTAACAAATTATTTTAAGATGAATCAATTTTTTTTATTTTATTTTTACAGTGATTACAGCAGTTAGCTACAGCCCCCAAATTCGGCTTTCAATGAGTGCAGATATTTGCCCCAAACACTATGAAATATTTTACTTTTGTGAAACTTTGCTTGTTTTACTCTGTTTGAGTCTGCGTGCTGCTTGATCACACACACTATTTCATAAATAGGCTTCTTATCACTGTAAAAAGTATAAGTTGACTTAACTTAAAAAAATTGAGGAACCCCATTATTAATTAATAATAATAAAACGTATAAGTTAAGTGAATTGTCAATTGTCACTTAATAATTTTAAGGCAACGGGTTTCCTCAATTTTTTGAAGTTAAGTCAGCATCACTTTTTACAGTGTGGGAGTCCTTGAAAATGGTGCTCATCTGGGGGCGTATTACAGAAAGATCCTAACTTTAAAAACTTATCTGTTTGGTAACCATGGTAACTTTCAGTTAGGACCAAAGCTATTACAGAACAGCATTTCCTAAGTGCGTTATCTTATTTTAACTACAGATAGGGAAGGGGTATTACAGAAACCTCTTAACTTGACAAAAAAAAACCCTAAAAACTGTCTTAACTTAACAACCCCACAGCTGTCCTAACTTCAAAATTATTTGAAAGCTAGCGAAGAAAAAAAAAAACGCTTACAACTGTGCTGTCCGACAATGGTATTACATTTATTAATAGTTGAAAATGAAGAACGAAGATGTTTAATGGTAGAAAGACTCTTGGAGGACCCTGAAGATGTGTTATATTTTGATGACAAAACACTTATAAGTAATTACAGACTGCCGCACAAGATATTACAGATAGCACAGGAACTGCAACCAGCATTATAGAGACCAGCAAGAGTGTCACGGAGCATTACTGGTTGTAGTGCAAGTGAATAATGCAAAAGGCGATTTTCAAATTGAAGTAGCTTTTGTCTACCTCATCAGCAGCTGGAGCAGTGTTGGTTGCTTGGTAACAGACCTGAGAGTGGATTGTCCAGCTTGATGATGCCATTTAAGATTTCCTAACTAGAGATAAGATACTATTTTGTAAGATAGGATGAGAATCCCAAATCAAGTTAAGATTTGCTTCTGAAATACGAATTTGCAAAAAATCCTAATTTAACATATCATATCTTAAATTAAGACCTAAGACAATAAACTCTCTGTAATACGCCACCAGGAGCCCAAACAGAAAAGTAGGCCTAAAGGCATTTTCAAACTGGTTAGCTAAAAGAGCTTTAATGTCATCTGAAGTTGTGTTGTTCTGTGATGCCTCTTCAGCATTGAGTAAAGCTTCAGGCCTGTATGGGAATCTATCAGAAGCATTGTGTGAAAACATTTGAATGCTTACAGTGTGATTTGCTTAAACATGCCACTTTAAACAGCAATTTTGCATATGATTTAGTGTGAGTACAGATCGAGAAACTGCATGGAATATTTGTAGATTTAAAAATGCATTTGTCACACAGAAGGGACATTTAAAGGGGTTCAATTATGCTCTTTTTACAAAGTCTTGATTTTGTTTTGGGGGTGCACTAGAACATAATCTCATGCTTGGTGGTTCGAAAATCGCATTATTTTTCACATAATTTACATTATAACAATACCTTTCTCCCCAGCCTGGCACAAACGGCTCGATTAGTTCCGGGTTTGATGAAGAACCGCCTTCCGAAAAACAAAATGTGTTGTGATTGGTTAGCTGTCCCAGTGTGTTGTGATTAGCGAACAGCTTAGACGGCGTTTCAGTACTGCCCTGCCTCAGCAAGTTCGTCAATATTGCTATATCAATTCAGATCGCGCAGAACCTTTGCACGCACGGATATTGCAAGACATATTAAAGTGTAGTCTATGGGTAAGGTTATTGTTGTTGTTTTTTGGATAGGATGTCAACAACGGCTTAAAAATAACTGCATTGACTATGTACAGATAAGTGCAACGGTAATATGTATTATGTTTATTGTTCTTTAATTCTAACATTATAACATGAATTGCAGTGAAACTGTTATACGGTTGAATTTATTTATACCATAGTCTAGGGGTGTGGAACGCTGATCCTGGAGGGCCGGTGACCCCGCAGAGTTTAGCTCCAACCCTAATCAAACACACCTGAAGCAGCTAATCAAGGTCTTCAGGATAAACTCTGCTGGAGAGTGGCCCTCCAGGATCAATGTTCTCCACCCCTGCCATAGTCCCACAGAATTATGCTATCTGTGGGGCATATATCTGCAAATTAATTCTCTGCCAGCAGGAGGCGCTGATGGAGCGGGAGAGATCGAGGTTTCCCCAGTAACGCTGTACACAAAGCAGAGCTCCGCTCACAAATGCTGCTTTATCAGACATTACATCGAAGATTAAATGAAAATGACATCCAAAATTTTCTGAAAACAGTTGGTTTCCATCAGAAAACAGTGATATAAAAACACCCGCACCGGGTTTTGATTTTGAAACGTGCAGTGCTCAACCAAACGTTCTCCCCACCTGCCAACCATTCACATTTCCGTAGGTGGGATTTATTTTTGTGATGTCACAAATACAGGAAAACAACTTTGTGGTCCAAATGAGCCGTTCGTTGTAGTTCTTGAAAAGAGATTAACAAAACAAAAAAAATATCTCCCTTTGGAGTGGACTTTGAGATTTGTAACTTTGTAGATCTTTTTATGCCCAAACATACACACTAAACACTGACTAAAATTTAAAAAGCACAATAGGACCCCTTTAAAAACATGAAAAATGTGCAAAATGATTTTCTCTTTATTATGCTGCTGTGCCTGCTCCATTTCAAACACAGCCATGTTATTCAGTATCATTACAGTTGTGTTTTATTTCCCTTCAGTGAACTGGCTTGATTTGATCAGTCAGAGAAGCTGTGTTGTGCATAAATGAATGTGTTGGATCTGTAATGATGTCAGTAAATTATATTGGGTAAATGTGACACTCAGTTTATTTGAAGCCTGATTTCTGCTCTACCTGTACATTGTGTGCATCCAAAGCCATGTGACCTCTGCATCTGCTGTTGTTGTTGAGATACTGAATACAGTATTTATAATTACATATCTTATAATGATGACTTTCAGTCTGATATCAAAATTTCAACATTTTACCATAAGGTCCTATTAGTTAATGATAGTCAAAGCATTGACTAACTAACAAAGAGTGATACATTTGTTAAGGCATTTGAATTTGTAAATAAAGATTATTGATCAATGCTTTACAAGAAAGTACTATTTTTATACTTCAAAACTTCACGTTTAATGTATGTGTTAATTGACATTTCTTTGTAGTTGTTTGTGAAAATTACTAGCAATTTCTGACTGAAAATAGACAAGTGTAGTTAACATGAAGTAACAATGAAAGTACAAGCATTTATTAATCTTCAAGTTATTAAAATCCTAATGTTATTTAATGAACCTGATATAACTGAACAATGAACATATGTATTTTTATTAACTAATGTTAACAAAGATTAAATGCTTTTTTTAGTGTAAAATGTTATCAAAAGTTACAGTATTAAAAGGAAAATTACACTTTTTGTGGCTAATTAGAATATATCTTTTTTATTATTTGTGTATTGTATTTAGCTAGTATTTATAATTAATGATATAATTTATTATCTAAATGAAATCTAATATAATGAACAATTGTAATTAATATAATTTAAGATTTCTTCTTCTCACTCTCCCTCTCTCTGGATCAGTAATTAGGAGGGGTGTCCTCGACTAAGGATTTGCATAGTCGAATCGGGATTTTCGAATCTTGCTGGTAATCGACTGATAGTCAAATCATATGTTTTGGGGCAGGGGCAAAAAAAGTCAAATCAGACACAGTCATAATTACAATCATAAATACGCTTTGTTATTTATTATCTGCACAAAATGCCCCTGAATGCACATAGTTAATCGGGGTTCTTTATCCACCATTCGAACAATCCTTCATTGTAATTTTGCATTAATTTTGCTCTTCCGTCCAGGGAGGTTAGCTATAGTGCCATGTAAACCTCTTGATGATATTGCGCACAGTGGACACAGGAACATTAAGATCTCTGGAGATGGACTTGAGATTGTCCATGTTTTTCCACTTTTTTTTTTTTTTTTTTCAAATCCACTGACAACTTTTTACACTTCTTTCTTTTCTCCATGCTCAGTGTGACACACAACACAAGGGTTGAGTCAACTTTTGTCCATTTTAACTGGTTGCAAGTGTGATTTACTATATTGCCCACACCGGTTACTTGCCCCCTGTTACTTATTGTGTCTAAATACAAATTACAGGAGCATCACATGTTTGAAAAGCAATTATTTCTTACAATTTTGACAAGGCGCCAATAAGTTTGACTTTCTTCTCAGTTTTTTTGTGTTGTTGCAGTGCAAACAAAAACAATAAGCACGTGAATACCAAAACATTAGCAATTTGAAGCATTTTCTGACAGAATTGCAAGGGTGACGATATTTTTGGCCATGACTGTAATCACCGTAGTACTACAGTGAAGCGCTTTAATTATTGCAGCGCAACTCAACCGAATGCATCCTTTACGAGATAAATAGCCTAATATATACACATGTATAAATCGGCTGAAATGTTTTGAAACCACTTGTACCCTACCTGATCAAAAAAATCCAGTATTTCACTCTCTGTCTGTGTTAGTTTGAGCCTTGTTAAAATTTTAAATCCCTGCTGTCAAAACGCTCCTCTGTTGGTCATGGATTATGAAAAGTGAAACTATAGGGGTGGTTGGATTTATTCACGCACGTTACAATATTTATTTAAAGCTTCTTTCTTTTCAGATTCTTATTTACAGCAGGGGTGTCAAACTCAGACCGGAGCCCTGCAGAGTTTCGCTCCAACCCTAATTAAACACGCCTGATCCAGCTAATTAAGTCATTCAGGCTTATTTGAAAACTAGATGGTTTGTGTGTTGGAGCAGGGTTGGAACTAAACTCTGCAGGGCTGTGGCCCTCCAGGAACTGAGTTTGACACCCTTGATTTACAGCATTATCTTAATAGGCTGTATATAACTTATTGGGAGAAAAAGGGTAGTTCTATTTGAAATCAGACATTTGCGCACACCCACATAGCCAAAATGGCATGATCATAACACCCCACGAATATTCGACTGTGAGATTGGTAGCTGAATCAGTCTTCTCCTATTGAAGCATCGAATCTTCGACTATTCGGGGTCACCCCTTATTAGATCATTACATTTTAATTAGTTTGAATTAACGTTAACTACTGTAAGACTAATAAATGGTTATCTTTTTTTAATAAATGAAAGTATTTTATTTAAAACATTTGAAATTATTGCAAATGGTGTAGATAGAATTTCACTCAGAAATTGCTAGTAATTGTGCAAATAACTGAAATTGAGCTAGAAAATTGTACATTGAAATTAACGTTAACTAAGATTAATAAATGCATGAAATCAAGGTATTTTCATTGTTATGCAATGATATCTAGGCATATCGTAGGCCATAAATCAAACCCTGTCGGCCCACCTGTTGAGTATTTTCGCAGTGATTATTATTTATTTGTCGTTCTCTCTGACGTAATTGTGTACAGTGTGTATATATTTAGGTTCACTACATGTACCAGAGGTATTAGTGCAATAAAAACAAGCGCTACTGAAGTCCGTTTTAGGTGTGCTGGAGGTACAGAGGTATCTAATTAGGCAGTGGGGGATTTCAAATGATTGCAGAATAGCTTTGTATAGCGGTGCCGGCCCAGCGGTGGAGAGGGAGTAGAAAGGGAAGATGTTCCTCAGAGACTCGCTGCTCACGAGACTTCATTAAAGCAGCTCGGGGCTGTCGTTGGCGTGTTTTTTTTCACAACAAGTGCTGTCTGCGTTTAACCAGACTGTGACGGCCACGACTGCCTGGGTTAAATACAGCTCCCTTGATGTTAAGATTACTGTTTTGTGGCTTTGTTTGTAGTTTTGAGATCCATACGCTGGTGTACTGCTAAATGTTGATGCTATTACATTGAAAAAAAGGGGTATTGGATTTACTTTCAGACAGCTTTCACTCAGACATTGCTAGTAAATTTAAAAAAAGACTAAACACATTGAATCAAATGTGAAAGTTTGAAGTCAAAAGACTGAAATAGTGTATCACTGTAAAACACAATCTTGAATGTTTTTTAATGTACTGTTTTTATTTTTCTATATATTTTTATAATACTAAAATAATAATTTATATAATTAATTGATAATTAATATTGATAATAATTAATACAAATATATAATTATAAAGTTATAAATTATTATTATTATTGATAGTTCATTATTTAATTATTTATTAATAATATTAATTCATAATTATTTATAATGAATTATTTTAATCATTTTAATTAATACATTTATTTATTTTTACTTCAGTTTTAATTTTATAATAATAATGATGATAATAATAATAATAATAATAATAATAAAACATTATTAATATAAAATATATATTTTTATTATTATTTTTAGAATTTTATTCTTTGGGTTTTAGATTTATTATTATTTTTTATTATTATTATTTTTAAATATTACTATTTGGGTTCGGTTTTAGTTTAAGCTCAGTTTTAGTTTAGTCTTGTTTTTCCAGCTAGTAATTGTAGTGCTCCTTGTTAAACTTATTTCACTTAATTGCCTATTTTCTTTCAAGTCCATCTTAGGACAGCCACCATTTAAATGTTTAAATCTTGACAACTGCTTGGTAAAATGTCATTAAATAGTGAGATTTTCATTTTCATTTTCAATTCAACCCAAAATGTCTCAGTCAAAATAACGAAGCATCATAGCGTGTTTCTCTACCTCTGACTAGAAATACTACTGAATGACAAGTCCATGCTTGATCTGTAATATTACTTTAGATCCAACATGATGTTTCACTTTTGTAGTGTGGTGAAAAAAATGAAATAAATATATATTGGCAATTGATTGTAGGGTAAGAAGTGGTTGCAGGGAAAGGGTTAAAAAAAATAAGAAGAAATTATGTTTTTGCATTTTGATGAAAGGCTATACATTTTGATGAATGGCCTGTGCAACATGCTCCATGACTGCAGCATCTCAAGACTGTTTCTAAAGCGTGCAATCGGTGCAAGTGTGTGTTCGTGTGTATGTGTGTGTGGTCTTGTTTGGTTTTTATTTCTCAAGCGGCTATGAGGCATATGCTGCTACTTCATCTCGCTGCTGGAATGAGAGCGCTTTGTTTTCATCTGATGCCATCCAACATATTGCAGCTTTAATTCCACTCTCCTCCAGAGACACGTGGAGAAACGCCGGCCCATTACTCTCTGTCATGGTGTCATATGTGAAGAAGAGATGCTTCTTATACAGTGAGACTGTGAGAAACTGAAGTCTTATTGATCTGCTCTTTCATGCCAACCAAGTTCTCACATGACGTATCCAGTTCTTCAAGATGCTTCTCCTAAAATGCCTTTAGAGAATCTTTGCAGAAGAAATAAATTTAAGAATTGTCAGGAGAAAAATCCTACATTATAATGAAAGCAACTCCATCTGAGATTCCTCTGAAATTTTCAGGAGTTACATAAGATATGTGTGTGTGTGTGTGTGTGTATACTGTATGTGTGTGTGTGTATATAAATAACTTTTTTTTTTTTTATATATAATTTTTTAATATTACAAATAATTATTAAGTGTGAGATACCTAAACTGTTTCTTAAATGTGTTTCCCATGTGTTTTACCATTTTAGTATAGGTTAAATGTTAATAATAATAATATTTAGTGGAGTTAAATGTGAAATATCTGATGACATTGTTAGGAGAAACTTCTAACAAAAAGGAGACAATACAAATATAAATAACAAATGACTATAATATAATTAGTTTTTTTTCATGGTTTATTATAGATGTGGTTAAGTGAGAATAGACACAAGCATTGTCCTCTTGAAATGGCTGTCATACTAAACTTAAATAGCCGTCATGCAGATACCATTAATATAATCTATTCAGCCTAACAAAAGGATTGTTTTAAGCCTCTCAAACAGGGTTCAAAGAAGCCCGTCTTTAGTTTCTAGAGGCTTAAACTTTCCATCACTTCTCTGCGACGGATTAAAGCCGGATGCGAGCGCGGCCGCAGTGAATTTGACTTCTGTAAGCCTCTGTAAGCATCCATGTGTGAAATACATGAAGTCAGTGGAGAGCCCTCCAGCTTCTCATAAACTCTCATATACAGCCACATCCACGCTGCTGAGGAACGAGCTTGAGCCTCAGGCAGGGGTTCGCGAGACGCCGCTGTTTTCAATCAGACGCCTGCCAGTAACAGTAATGTATAGGAGAGCAGGATTATGGCAGAAATATAATCTTTACAGACGAGAGGACTGCAGTGAGGAGCATTGTAATGGTACTTGAATTTCCATGCAGGTCATGTTGGTGGACCATCATAGCCACGGTGTTCACCATCGAAACATTACCGCTGAACGTTTAGAGCTGGGCTGTCTAAACTCGGTCCTGGAGGGCTGGTGTCCAGCAGAGTTTAGCTACAACCCTAATTAAACACACCTGAAGCTGCTAATCAAGCTCTTACTAGGCATACTAGAAACTTCCATGCAGGTGTGTTGAGGCAAGTTGGAGCTAAACTCTGCGGGACACCGATCTTCCAGGACTGAGTTTGGACAGCCCGGGTTTAGAGAATAAAGCTTCCAGATAGAAGCAAAAGGATTTCCCACATGATTTAAAGATCTGAGAAAGCACAACACTGATCCAAATGACTTATGTTGAAACGTTAACATCTGCTTGATCTTTAAAGACCCATGTATTCATCTTGATAACTAAGGAACCATTGAAGAAGCATTATTTTTAATAAAGAAACAATAGAGTCCAATGCAAATCCTGTCATCAAGCATGTTTCCTCATGTTTTTATTTATTTATTTATTTCAAATCTGTATGACTTTTTTCATGGACGATAAACTGACATTCATATTGAGAATAGTAAATGAATGGAAGCAGAACAGTGTTTATTTTAAATATTTAAAATGTATTTTATTATTATTTTGAAGATGGTTATTGTAGATAACAACTTTTTTGTTGCTTGAATTAAAACAGTCTTTAACTGAAATAAATAAAATATTAAACACCATTTAATTTCTGCTAAAAAACAATGCACACACAACTTTAACTCAAATTAATATGAAAATTTAAAATATTAATAAAACTATAATAGTAATAATATATTAAAATAACCCTGAAATTGAATTGGCATTTAAATCAATATATTTAAGTGTTTTTTATTTCTTCTAATATAATGTGCTTTTGTCATAGTATGTATGTATGTGTATGTATGTGTATATATATATGTATATGTGTATATGTATATATGTTTCCTGAAAGGAAATGTCCATAAACAGAAGATATCCTGATCAGTACCTTTTCCATATTTCATTTTTAATATTTAGTTTTTAGTTAAGAATAACTATAGAGACTGTCGAGCTCTAAAAAAGGCCAAAAATGCACATTAAAAGCCATTATAGTTGTCAGTATACTGTACCTCATGCGCTATATTGTACGTCGTCTTGCATAATATACCATAAAATCTGACATTTTATTTGCTGAAAATCCATTGTAACTCTCCCAATGCTTCACATATTTGATATGGTGAATGAATATGCATTGCATTAGATTTAATGTCATTTGAACTTGTTTATGAATGTGATTTAATAGTTTGAATATTTGTGCATGCAAAAAGCTTGCATGAGAGTAATTTCACTTATAAAATGATAAACCTCAGTCTATTTCTCACACGAAGTTGTCATTTGTTAGTTGCACAAGTTGTATGAACTACTTTTGCATTATGATTTTATGGCGCTTTTTTAATGTTTGACAGCCTCAGCTACTATCTGTTATCTATCTAAAACTATTCATGCGGTGTTAGATCAATGATGACACAAATGATGACAGAATCAGTCTGCTCCAGACACCGGCATCAAAAGCACATTGTATTCTGGCGACCGGCTCTCGTCAGACAGGGAAATGAAAGGAGGCGAGGAGCGCGGGGTCAGAGAAAGTGTTGTTTCTGCAATAAGAGCAGAGTGCAGGAGGCGTTCATTATCTGAGCTGTGCTTTAAGGGATTACGGCCTTTGATAAGCCGTCTGTGGATATTGCCGGGTCATGGATAGTCCGTGACAGATCTCAGGATGTGCTGTTCATCTGCCGGAGAGAGGCTTAATAGCGTGACGTTCATTTGATTTCAGGGACCGAGTAACAGCAAACAGCAATCAAGCTGAAAACACAAAGATGAACAGGAGGTTACAGTTTGAGAAAGTGCTTAGATTATAGCTGAGAACACATGCGGATGGCTTGTTTTATTCAGAAAGCTTTATCGTAACCAAACACGGTGTGTTTAATTGACTGACCCACATCTACAGGTGCTCAAGTGTATTGTTGAAACTAGTGTTAATGTCACAATAACAGGTTAGTGTGTTTAAATTTCACCATATTGTATACTGAACATCAGTGTAATTATAAAATACAAAACAGTCCACGGTTTTGGCCATTGAAAAGCCTTACTATTTCAAACGGCATAGTTATATGCTGCTAAAGAACATGTGGTAAAGGATAGCTGTTTCGAGATTGCACACTAACCTATAATATAGCTGTGTAGGCTAGTCAGGCTAATTCAATGAACAAAAGTGCTGTTTTTTTAAATGCTTTTACTGAAGATTACTGTAATTTTCATAGTAATCCCTGAGGATTTTTGGCTTGGCTGAGCGCTGAGTCTTTGTGGATGTTATCCTGAGTATCTATTTATTTATTTATTTACAAAAATAAAACACAACTTCCACAACATACACTACGATTTTAAAGAAATCTTTTCTGCTCATCAAGGCTGCATTGTAAAATATTTTTTTAGATTATATGACATTTTTTATAATTGTGTATATATATATATATATATATATATATATATATATATATATATATATATATATATATACAATTTTGTATGCGAGTGTGTATATGTATGTGTCTCTCTCTATCTCTCTCTCTATATATATATATATATATATATATATATATATATATATATATATATATATCTATATATCTCTATCTATGATCAAAGCTGAATTTTCAGCATCATTCCTCCAATCTTCAGAGTCACATGATCTTCAGAAATCATTCTAATATGCTGATTTGCTGCTCCAGAAACATTTCTGATTATTATCAGTGTTGAAAACAGTTGTGCTGCCCAATATTTTTGTGGCAATACATGTTTTACAGGATTTTTGATGAATAGGAAGTTCAAATGAACAGTATTGTATTTCATTATTTGAAATAGAAATCTTTTATAACATTATATAGGTCTTTGATGTCACTTTTGATCAATTGAATGTGGCCTTACTGAATAAATACAGTAGAAATTAACCCATATTTAATAGTAGTTCGCATTTAGTGTTGCATCGACACTATGACAACCTTTTAAACAGACTGTACAGTTTTTGAATGGAAATTAATAAATTAATGAATGAATAAACATTTGATTGATTGATTGCAGTATGAATTGGTATATACAATGGTCTTTGGATATCCTGAAGAGGAAAACATTGTCTTGAGAATCAATGCAACATTGTTTGGAAAGTAAATTAGCTTTCGGATTGAGAGGAATGCATTTCTTCAAACAATGCATATGTTTCTTCTTCCACAAGTTTCTTTTACCTGTGTGAATTTTGTTAGATTTATGTTCTGTAGAAGATCTGAAAGCAAGCCATTCGCTTGTTGTGAAATGTTCTTTTACATCTATTTTGTTGGAAGTTATACATTTTGGTGTTTACTATTGTTCTTTGCTCCGTTTTATTATTATTATTATTATTATTATTATTTTCAAAATGCATATTTTGAATCACTCAGCATTCTCTGGAGAACAAAAGTTTGATTATTATCTAGCTTTATTAATCTCTTCAGCCAAGCAGTTAAAAGCAATGAACATTTGAAAGCAGGAGTCAAAAACATTAGAGAAAGGACGAATATTTCAGTGGCTTCATCCTGAAGAGTTTCTTCCAGCCGGGATTGCAAAGTCGCAGTATTGTTTGAAGCACCTTTGATTTGCGGCATCTTTTCCCTTCAAGAGTTCTTTGTAGTGTCCTGTGGGGCTCGACTGTATCTAAACCCCCTGGAAAAGCACTATGGAGAAGATTTGAAGGATGTGCAAGCAATGCAGAGCAAGTTTCCAGCTCCCAAACAACACGGCAAGGTGTCAGGCACACAAATAAAGCTCCCCGCGGGATGCCTTTATTGTTGTTTACATAAGAAAATCATTACACGCTTGACGAAATTTGGCATCAGTCGTGCCCAGGGGAAGTTCATCAGGAAATATCTCTGTTGCTTAAAAACAAACAGATGACTGAAATTACCGTGGTAACGCATTCAGAGTCGCTCATGCACACAAGATCGTGTTCCTCAGCGTCTTCTGAAAGTTATTGGTGCTGTTCAGATTTGAGGAAAGCAGGAGAGGTGAAAGTTTGAGTCTAAATTAAACCCAAGGGTCAGTTCAGATGCCTGTAAGATGCTTTTTGTTCATGATCAAAGACGTTGTTAATAAGTCACCAGGAAAAGGCATCTGACTTCATGTGAAAGATATCCCAGTGTTCGATGAGGAAAAAATGCAGCATGGGACATGATGATTTTTTTTTTTTTTGGAGAGACAGACTTATTTACAGTGAATATCGTATTTAAATTTACTTTATTTTTAATGCAATTTATTAGACACATTGCAAAATCTTGTGAGTTTTAGAGCCTTAAAGACAGATGTTTTAGAAATTAGATTTTCTTCAGAAAATGCGGTTAAGTTGACGAGTTTAATTCATTTTTGTGAATCAGTTCAGAACAGAAAAGCACAGAAGTCTCTGTGTGCCAGTTTCAAGTGTTAGAAATTTACTAATCATGTGTAATCATCATAGTGAAAACTAATGTAGAAAACGTATAATTTTGAACAATTATTAATTATTTTGGTTGCATGCATTAAACACTTATAAGAATAAATTGATTATTACCGTGATTCAATTAAACAAAAAAAGACAGTGAGAAAATTAATAATTTTACTTTGCAAGTATTAGTTCTGGCAGATCACGTGACTCTCAGCTGATCACATCTAGCTATAGGAATACGACACCAATCAAGGCATCCCTACACAAGCGCTAGTCAGTATTATTCAGCAGCTTTGTTTGCTTGGAAGCAAATTACCCTCCTCTATCCCCAACTCCTCCTTTTGCCACAGTCAGGACTTGGCTTCCGATATTCCTGTTGAATCAGGCTCTCTAATATTGAGTAATGTGTTACATTTAAATGCAATTAAGTTCATTAATGATATCTGCTTGTTTCTGTTCTGTTAACCCTCGCGGGGTTATTATTGCTGCTCTCCCTGCTCATGGCTGCATGGATTGGCAGGGAGTTTTTGCCCAGAACAGAACTATACCGCCAAACCGAACTGTATGCTAAGTGTCTATCATTTGACGATAGTGGTCCTGACAGAAATATATATATATATATACACACACACACACACACACAGTATCTCACAGAAGTGAGTACACCCCTCACATTTTTGTAAATATGTTATTATATCTTTTTATGTAACAACACTGGAGAAATGACACTTTGCTACAACGTAAAGTAGTGAGTGTACAGCTTGTATAACAGTGTAAATTTGCTGTCCCCTCAAAATAACTCAACACACAGCCATTAATGTCTAAACTGCTGGCCACAAAAGTGAGTACACCCCTAAGTGAAAATGTCCAAAGTGTCAATATTTTGTGTGGTCACCATTATTTTCCAGCACTGCCTTAACCCTCTTGGGCATGGAGTTCACCAGAGCTTCACAGGTTGCTACTGGAGTCCTCTTCCAGTCCTCCATGACGACATCATGGAGCTGGTGGATGTTAGAGACCTTGCGCTCCTCCACCTTCCATTTGAGGATGTCCCACAGATGCTCAATAGGGTTTAGGTCTGGAGACATGCTTGGCCAGTCCATCACCTTTACCCTCAGCTTCTTTAGCAAGGCAGTGGTGGTCTTGGAGGTGTGTTTGGGGTCGTTATCATGTTGGAATACTGCCCTGCGGCCCAGTCTCTGCTTCAGTATGTCACAGTACATGTTGGCATTCATGGTTCCCTCAATGAACTGTAGCTCCCCAGTGCCGGCAGCACTCATGCAGCCCCAGACCATGACACTCCCACCACCATGCTTGACTGTAGGCAAGACAAACTTGTCTTTGTACTCCTCACCTGGTTGCCGCCACACACGCTTGACACTATCTGAACCAAATAAGTTTATCTTGGTCTCATCAGACCACAGTAATCCATGTCCTTTGTCTGCTTGTCTTCAGCAAACTGTTTGCGGGCTTTCTTGTGCATCATATTTAGAAGAGGCTTCCTTCTGGGATGACAGCCATGCAGACCAATTTGTATGGTCTGAGCACTGACAGGCTGACCCCCCACCCCTTCAACTTCTGCAGCAATGCTGGCAGCACTCATGCGTCTATTTCCCAAAACAACCTCTGGATATGACGCTGAGCACATACACTCAACTTTGATCGACCATGGCGAGGCCTATTCTGAGTGGAACCTGTCCTGTTAAACCGCTGTATGGTCTTGGCCACCGTGCTGCAGCTCAGTTTCAGGGTCTTGGCAATCTTCTTATAACCTACACCATCTTTATGTAGAGCAACATTATTTTTTTTTCAGATAAAGTGCTATATAAATACAACATTCATTCATTCATTCATTCATTCATTCATTCATTCATTCATTCATTCATCCTCAGAGAGTTCTTTGCCATGAGGTGCCATGTTGAACTTCCAGTGACCAGTATGAGAGAGTGAGAGCGATAACACCAAATTTAACAAACCTGCTCCCCATTCACACCTGAGACCTTGTAACACTGAGTCACATGACACCGGGGAGAGAAAATGGCTAATTGGACCCATTGTGTGTGTGTGTATATATATATATATGTGTGTGTGTGTATATATGTGTATGTATATATGTGTATGTATGTATAGTTTTTTTTTTTTTTTTTTTTTGGAGCGAGCATTTCCATGGCAGGGCGGGTGGGGGTTTTGGTTGAGGATATAGGCCTATATCAGTCCTGAAACTTTGCTCCATGTACAGGGTATGTGGCCATGGGTCCTAGCAGCACAAAAATCAAAACGTTTATGCAAATTCTGAATGGATTATATGTGACCTAGAAAGCGAGCAAAAGGGGCTTCCATAATCCCCAAAGAGATGTCGCTCACTTCACCAGCGTTTAGAGGTGAGTGAATTTGGGCTAACTTGTACGGAATGGCCAATCAGAGGTGTTCAAGAAATCAACAGACATGTCTGTGATTGGCTATACTGCTCAATGCTACAAAACAAGTTGTAAATTGAAACATTTTATGCTTTCCAGAGGGCAAACACAAATATGACCTGGAGCCTTTACCAAATCTGTTTCACCAATATCCTATTATAACAGTTTTACTGAGGGTGCTTTTTACTGTGTGTTTTGTCAGAGCGTGAGAACAGTGCCAACTGTTTGAGTCTCACAGTGAATGCCCTGACAGACAGACAGACAGATACTGTAGCTTTGCTAATTTTATATCATACAGCTTTTAAGTAACATCTGTTTTAAATGATTCATTGTGGTTAATATTGACCGCTCATATTGTACCAAAATATTAACAGTATATGAAAGCACTTAAAGTTCAAGACATTTCCGTGTGTGTGCGACACTGGTAATTTTGAAGTAGGACTACCTTGTAACTACAGCTGCTTATAATCATTCAATACACACAACATTGGTGGTTTATTTTACAATTGTA
This sequence comes from Barbus barbus, assembly GCF_936440315.1. Taxonomy (NCBI): domain Eukaryota; kingdom Metazoa; phylum Chordata; class Actinopteri; order Cypriniformes; family Cyprinidae; genus Barbus; species Barbus barbus. Next base: position 33,279,178 of record NC_136736.1, on the reverse strand, counting down.
ATTCAATTGGAAAATTACAGCTGATTCATTTTAATGTTGCATATGTATACAGAAATATGAATAGTTCTTCATAGCTGTTACTCAAGTTGTTGTTGATTAGCTATTTTTTTCTGTAGCTTTCCCAACACTTTAGTACAGCTTTGAAGTACTTAAGCTGCATTAAATACAAATTCAATGCAAATACAAAAAAAAATTAATTTGTTATTGTTCATACACATCTCTGTTCTACTTTTTTACTTAACTTCATGACAAGCTAGAACGTTTTATAATTTATATAGGCTATAGAGGTTATGAACTGCTGGTGGTGCATAAAAGGGAGCAATTCAAACTGGATGCATACAGCTTGTTATTAATAAGCATGATTTGTTAAAAAAAGCCCTATCAGCAGAGTTTTCTCAATGTTCCGTTGTTATTGATGAAGCTCTCTAAACTGCACAATGAATCTCTTATTTTTGACACTGAAGACTGGAGTAATGATGGTGAAAATTTAGCTTTGACCACAGCCATAAATTATATTTTAACATATTTTCACACAAAGCATCTATTGTAAATTGTAATAATATTTAGCTTTTTTTGACTGTATTTTGATCAAATAAATGCAGCCTTAGTGAGCATGAAAGCATAACAAACTTTTTAACAGTGCACTATGAGAGTAAACAGGATCAGTTTTAATGTCATGTTGATTTTAGACACAGCTTTTATGATTTTTTTTTTAGCAGATCAAACAACCTTTTGTAGGCTAACGTTCACCTCTGGTGAATAGGACACACATGCTGTTCTGTCCTGGAGTTCATTACAGAATCCCGCAGCCTAATAAGAATTCACAGCAGCTCCTCTCGATGTGTTACTTTAATTCAAGGTCTGTTTCAGATGGCTGTTGATGTAAAAGCTTATTTTGACAGACGCAATACCTCTTGAACTCACAACAAATTGGATAACAAGCCGCGCTGAAGCGTATCGAGGAAGTCACCGCGCTTCAAAACAAACCAGCGGCCAAAAAATAGTCTCGAACGTTTCCATTTATTTTTCATTTCTTTATTTGTTTCAATCTTTATTTTTTTTTTCAGCAAAAACACATTTGTCACAAAATGCCACAGCCATCAAAGTCTATTCACACAGTGTACTGCACCGTGCATTTGTCTGATGGAGAGACCGTCGTTGTCTTTTCCTTGAAAGTGCACTGCTCTTACAAGATATTTAGCGTAGAAAATAAAGCCCACTGTCCATGAAATAATCAAAATCTAACAGACAGTCGCCTCAGATGGAGGAGTCACACATCATTACGTCTGTGAAGTCTGCTGGGACGGAGGTGAGCCGGTGTGCTGGGAAGAGCGATGCCGGCTCGTTCCTCACGCTAATGCATAGGGAATTAAACTAATATTTAAACAATGGCACCTCTGACGAGCTCTGCTCAAGCACAAACCGATCCATTCAGGGACCCAAACACACATCTAGACCAGAAACGATAAGAATTGGAGTTTGCCTTCCGGATAACAGCTGTATTTGATCATGGAAATTATTTCTGACGGGGCTGATTTATGATGCTTTGCAAACTTAACCATAGAGATATTGTTTTAGCTGCTTAAAGAGGACATGATGTGCATCAAAGCTAAGAATTATGGGTGTCATGTGTTCTGTGGATGATGAAGTTTTAGGTGCATGGTTGAAATTGTCATTATTTTGTATTATGTTATGGTTTATCAATGGCTGGTTCAAACTTGCATCACATGAATTCATTGCATTGGAAAATGGGGGGCTTATGCACCAAAATCAAGTCAGGAATGCATGAAAGTTTGTGAATTCATTCCTTCACTCATGCATGCATTTTTTTATGTATATATTGTAAAGGCAAACGTTTTAAAGGGAAATGCTCACTATTATAGGGAAATGAACACAGTGTTCACAATAATACCAAAATATGTTTTAGGAAAGTAAAGTCAATGTACTTTAATTCAATGTAATTAAATGTTTTAACTATTTTGCAGAAAATTAAAAATAAATTAATAAAATGTGCATTAGGCTTACTATGACTTAATTATAAGTTTGTTAATATTCTAGGCTAATTAATCACCCTGATCGATGTTTCACTCTTTCATTTAGTCAGAAAGGTTCGTTAAACTTAATGAAGCTAATAAATGTAAATAAATATTGTATTATCTTATTTTGACTAATAATGCTAAATTATACCCTATGTGCAATATATGCAATCATTTTTTCTAAGTTAATAAAATTTTAGAGAAACGTGCCTTTCTTCGAGGTCCACCTGTTGTTAGCCTCAAGTAAAGGGTAAATTAATTGGAATTACATATACACTTTCATTTGTTACAGATAAGACATAAACTTTGAAAGAAACTGTTAGAAAACTCTGTTGTTGGTGATGAAACATACTGATATGATCATTATAATGGACACATGGTCAGTCTGAAGATCAGTGGACATGAACCTTACCAGTCACATTAACAGAGCGTTCTGAAAACAGGGCTGTAGTCCAGCACGACTCATTTCTGCTCATGATTGTGGAGATTGCAGCGTGGCGCTGTGCGGCGGTGGGACGGGTCAGGCGGACGGATGCCTCGAGCTCTTCCAGAGCCAACTCCAGCCACCAGCTGCTACCTGTAACACTGTGACATGCTCCAGTTAACATGTGTGCATCTGTTCACCCTTCCTGCTGCTCATCCATTCCCAGATTCCCCAAAAATCAGTCTGAGTATGCATTGCAATTTTTATGCTTTCTAACTCTGAACTAGATGTGATAACCATTTTCTACAAACATGAAGGATATTTAGGATAAAATGCACACTAAGTAATGATAACTGTTGTGTTAACATTCAATAGGAATGATGGTTTATTCTTACTTGATCTGATTCTGCACGTTGGATTGTCCATTGAAAAAAATAAAAATAAAAAATACATCTTTAATTTTGTCTAATTATGCATGATTATTCCCTGATTAGCTGTTTTCTCAGCTAATTAGATATATTTTACTACTGTATATTGACATTAAAATAGAATGTAATTATATTTGATGTTATATATTTATTTACATTGTGACTTTTTTTAGTATATAATATTTATATAGTAATTTATTTATTGGATATATTGTTAACACATTACATAGATGCATACTTCTGTATTTAGTTAGTTACACTTTATATTCGATTTTTCTTTTAATATGACAATCTATATAAATGTAATGTTTTAATGTATTTTAGTTATTGATTATTTATACATTATAATTAGAGATAATAATATAATTATAAGATAATAATCCTTATTTATGCATTTACTCTTGCTTTTAATGTATTGTATATGTATGCATTGAGTCTTGATGATGTGCTGTAGGACATTCATTTTTCCTTACATCACTCCTGACATTCAGTCATAAAATAAGCATAATAAAGTTTTATTCCGCTTGTGAGTGGAAGAGTGTTGTAGTAGTTTTAATAGCCTGCATGTATCATTGTGGACACCTGCGTCCCTGGCTAACAGTGTATTCCTCCATTGACATTTAGCAGAAGCGGCTCCACCTGCGTGTGGTGTGTGTGTGTGTATGGAGAGCATCTTTCAGTGGATGAGGGGCTGGTTATGGCGATTTTGTAGTAGCTGTGGATCACTGGCTCATGGAATCGTTTGCTTGAGAGCGCATTTCCATTACAGCACGAGTTGTGAAAGCTGCTGATATCGACGAGTTTGAGGTTTAACGTCTCAGCTTTATTGAGGAGTTTTATATTGCTCCTCCTTTAAAAAAAACTGCATTATTTTAGAAACACTAATAATGAAAGTATCAAAATTGTGTTTGTGTGTGTGTGTATTTGGAGGTATACTGACGATATATCTTCTTTTGCCGTAAGCATCATAAACATTTCCAAGTAATATTTGACCATTTTGGGGTAATTTGCCTCAATGTCTCATTATTGTAAGGGGGAAAAAATCATTACAGCTTACAAAATTAATCATTATATAATTATCTGTACTCATTACATTCACATAGTTATCAGATGTTATTAATGTTTTTTTTTTATATATTTTTAGTTAGAATTTCAAATACAATTTACCATTTTTTGTGATGTTAAAATGTATTAAAGAGTAATATATTGACGATATAGTTGTTAAAATATGGTTGAATTTTTTTTTATTTACTTATTTATTTGTTTATTTACTTACGTGACTTTACTTTCTGATTTACTGACTGACTGACTGACTGACTTTACTTACGTATTTACTTTATTGACTGAATGACTGATTGACTGACTTTATTTACTTTAATTTACTTACTTTACTAACTGACTTATTTATTTACTTACTGGCTTACTTACATACTTAGCACAGTTTTTGCCATAATACAACATAAAGATAGAGATGTAGTTTAAAAAAAAATTGTTGAGAGCAGGCTCAACTAAACTTAAAAAAAAAAAAAAAAAAAGATTTTTTATATATATATATATATATATATAAGCTTAAATTGAAAGGTAGAACAGCAAATTGAGTAATTTTGACAAGCATAAAGCCTGGTGTTTTCTGTATCTCTTTGAATGAGCCTTCACTTTTACTCGAGGAAATCCCAGATATCTGTAGGCAAATTATGAGCGGCTGCCAAAGCAGGAAGTGATTTGGAAGTTGTAGTGAAGCCTTCATTGCCTCACAGAGCTGCAGCATATGGTGACATTTCATTTGGGGAATTCTCTTCAACATCTTGTATGGATAAATTAAATTTGGGTCTCCAGTCTCAGCTGGAATTGAGGAAAGTGGGATATGGAGTAAAAGTTCACAAAGCTCATGTATTATGGCTTCTTTCCCACCTCCTGTAAACTCACTTACATGTTAACATCCAATTAGAGCGTCCACATGGAATCTGTGTTTGAGTCTTCAGCGAACAATTATTTAAATCACATATCTTTTAAGTGTTTTTTTTTTTTGTGGCTAATATATCAGCCTGTATTTACATATTTTTTTTTTTATCAGCATCAGCCAATCCTTTTTTCCCTTGTTTTGCCAATATGTCAGAAGCAAAACTTTTATTTTGCAAAAATCCTTAGTTTCCAGAGATATCATGACATGAATGCAAAGTTGGGTTTATTGTACAGCTTTAGGTGTTGAAAAGTACATTATGGTTACTGATATATATTTATATTTAATATGTTTTAGTGAAGAAAAAAAAATCTAAATAGTTTTATTAGAATTATTATTCCATAAAATAAGGAGATGCTAGTTAATAGTAAATATTTTATAATCAACCAAAATAAATAATTGTTTTAGAAAAATAATAATTTGAGAAATCATTAAATATTAGTTATTGTTAATATAATTGTATGTATATATATATATATATATATATATATATATATAAGTTAATATATTAGTTAATATAAATATATTAACAAATATATTAACAAACATATTAACAAATATCAAATAAATAAATTATTTTTGGTTTTAAAAAATAAATGTCAGTCATGAAATGCTACTTAATGTTAAATATGATGATTTAAAAGCAAGAATTGTTTTTTCAATACAATTATAAAATTATAAAATGCTTGTTGGTTAAATATTATACTATATAATCAAATAAGTGCTAGTTAATATTAAATATATGCTTTAATTAAAATATTTAATTGTTTTATTAAAAATAACTGAATGTACTGAGAAGTTCTATTATTATTATTATTATTATCATATGTATTTGTTTTTAAATTATGTAATTTAGTAAATATGTCAAATAATTGCCTTTGCCTTTAAACAGTTTGCTATCCATATTTAAACAGTATGATATCCATAAAATGCATATCAGTCGACTGATAGTTTTTTATTGTTTTTTGTCTTTTCTGGAGCTTGACAGCTATGAACAGTTCTCCTTTAACGCATATGCAGTTTGAAACTTCATAAAAGTGAGTAAATAATGACAGAATGTTAATTTCAGGGTGAATTATTCCTTAGATTCAATTAGACTGAATCAATTACTTAGATCTTCCTCCCAAAAGCGTCATGAACATGCAGACTCTGTGTTGGCCCGGACCCAGTTGGATCTCAGCATCCATCTTGGCTTGAAGGGATAATTAAGCAGCGTTTGGTCTGAAAACTCATTCATTATGCAGCATGAAGCTGATGTGTTCATTAGATGGACTCGTGTTATCATTATTTTAAAGGGTAGCCCGGCCGTGACAGCACAAGCAGCTTGAAGGTCTTTAATCATGTTTGTTGGTTTGGTTGGAGGAGGTCTGGCAAAAGCTCAAAGAACTCGGGGCCGAGAGCGTCTGTCTTCATCTTCCAGGACCTTTAATGTTTGCTTTGGCTCGTCTGAAGGTCTTCTGTGTGTTGAGGTGGGACACGCGCCTGTATTAGTCTGGCGAAGCTGATAATGACAGACTAGATGAAGATAAGGCTGCGTGTTCCCTCTGTCTGGTTCTGTGGGATGAGTTTGGATGGACATGTACTGAGTTGTTTGTTTAGCTCAGAGAAGAAGTCAATGACTGTCTCATTCCACTCCTTCGTTCCATTAAATATGAATTAGGATCAGTTTCAGAATCTTCATTTTAAATATTATAAGCTACACTATGGTCACTGATTATGCCATTATGAAAAATTATATATAATCAAATCATATGTGTGTGTGTATACATATATATATATATATATATATATATATATATATATATATATATATATATATATATATATATATATATATATATATACACAGACACACACACACATATATATATATATATATATATATATATATATATATATATATATATACACACACATGTGTATATATAATATATATACACATACAAATATTATATATATATATATATATATATATATATATATAATATATACAATTAATATATATATATATTAATATATATATTAATTCTGTCAAACGTTTAATCGCATCCAAAATAAAAGTTTTTGTTTACATAATATATGTGTGTACTGTGTATATGTATTATGTTTATATAAATGCATACACATGCATGCATATATTTAAGAAAAATATGTTGTTTATATATTAAATATATTTATATATATTAATTATTTATATATATATATATATATATATATATATATATATATATATATATATATAATTGTATAATAAATTATATGAATATAAATATATACACGCAAATACATGTCAATATTTTCAATATATATACTGTACGTGTGTGTATTTATATAAATATGCACAGTACACACACATTATGTCAAGAAAAACTTTTACTTTGGATGTGATTAATCGCAATTAATAGTTTGACAGAATAAAAAAAAAAAAAAAAAAAAAAAAAATATATATATATATATATATATATATATATATATATATATATATATATATATATATATATATAAATATATATATATATATATATATATATAAATATATATATAAATATATATATATATAAATATAATATTATTATTATTATTATTATTATTATTATTATTATTATTGTTGTTGTTGTTACTTAAACTTTATTACATATTATTTTATACAATCTTGAAATCCTGGTTAATTTTATATGATATGTCAGAATATAATCAATAGTTTAATAAAAAAATATTTCATGAATGCTTTATTAAAATAATTATTCCATAAAATAATTGTTAATAATACATAGTGTATATAAACAAATAAAATAGTTAAATGTTTTAGAATAATATAAGTAAATATGTATTTTCACAAAATCAAAGAATACTAGTTAATGCTAATTATTTATTTGTTTGTTTTAATTATAATTTTATAAAAGGCTCTTACATTAAACATTATAATGCACAAATTTAATGGGAACTCGAGAGATTTGGGAAATCATGACATTTCCAGTATACAGTAGGTGAATATAGTGAGCTGACCCAACTTTTTTTGCACTGCATTCTGGGATGCTCATTGGAGCAAATGGAGCATTGAAGTGATTTTGACAATGGGACAGCTATGTGTTGTCCCGCTCCCTGTTGTGCGTTTACTACTGAAATATAGAGCGGACTGAGACAGAAACAACAGAACTTTTAAAACAGTACAGGCTGGTTTGTGTTTTCTCCTCATCTAATAGACAGAAACATGGTCTCCTGATCAGCTGCACAGGAAAGCAACAAGCCCTTTTATTGGTTGCTTTGTTTCTATTTATATTGCATCAGCCTTATTCACTCTGGAATCTATTTTTTCCCGAATCCCACCTCTCATAGCCGTGTTTGAACCATTAATATATTGGGATTGGCTGTGTTGTTGTGGTATTTCACTTTCACAGAGGACAGACAAACGATTTGCTGCTCAAAATATTGTGCTGCAGTTGATTAGGACAGTGAAAGGATGATATTCTGTCCATATCTCATGAGATTCACCCTCAAATCTAAGAGTGAGACTCAAACAACAAAACATTTTACATTTAAAATGCAAAATTGCTAAATCCAAAATCTGAGAGAGAGAGAGAGAGAGAGAGATTTTGCCGTTGCAGTTGGATTTTTGTTTTGCATAATTTTCAGAAAGCAACGCAATGCATTTGAATGCAACACATTAAATAGTTAAGCACATTTTGCTCCAAACGCTTTATTTTTCTCTATTAGTTTTCTTTGTTAATTTTCAACATTATAGTTCTCATTACTTTACTTTCAAAAAAAAAAAAAAAACATAAATCAGATTTAACATTTTACTCCAAATTCTCATTTGTATTTATTTTATTTTATTCTTTATTATAATTCTCATTACATTAATTTTTATTTTTTTCAATAATTTTATGGGCAAATGTGCTTAATTTAATAATTTACTTTTTTAAATAAAAATAAAGGGTCCCACTTTATATTAGGTGGCCTTAACTACTATGTACTTACATATAAATTAATCATTTGGTACGATGCACTTATTGTGTACATACATGTTCTTACATTGTACTTATATTTTTAAAAATGCCTATATGTAGTTACATCTGTAACTAATTTCTGTAATTACATTTATAATTACACTTTTAACCCATCCCTTACACCTTAACCCACCCTTAAACCTACCCATACCACCAAACCTGTCCCTATCCTTACCCGTATCCCACCTCAATAGCAGCAATAGTGTGTTGCAATACAATATGAGCACAATAAGTACATTGTACTTATTTTTTTTTTTAAGTACATAGTAGTTAAGGCCACCTAATATAAAGTGTGACCAAATAAAGTAATTCTCTTTTAGAATAATATATATGTCTGTGTGTGTGTATTTATATAGAAAAATAGAGTTGCTTTTTCTTTCTTGTAATTTTCAGGGTGAAATATGCTTCTAACAGGTTTCACGTGCTTCATTCAATAGCGAGCCTGTATGAAGCAGATCAATGCTTCTGCTGGACTCCAGCTTGCTGTTCTCCTTCCTCATAATGCGGTAATGGAGCACCTGTGCAAGATGTCTGATCTATAAAGGTAGTGCTCGGCCGGTGGAGAAGTCACTGATGTGGAGCAGCTTCTGATGAGCACGTATCTGATGGTGGATCGATGGGCTGCAGGACTCCTTCGACGTGCCACTGCAACCTGCAGTTGATTAGTCACAGAATTAGCAGAGAGCTCAGGTTTCCCGTCTCAGCCACGACAGACGATGACCAAATCTCTTTGCGGTTCTTAAATGAGTCCGAGTGCTATCCCATCATTCTCTCCAGGGCCACGACGCTACATGATAAATTACTTATTGGGTGGCCACTGACAAAAGTCTCCACACACCAGCCAGGCAATAAACAACAATGATTATTGATTTTTCTATGCTCCTCGCCACAAAACAAAATGAAGCGAAACGACGTGTGGTTTGTGGGGACCGTCTCCAGGTGCCGCGAGCGGTGTGGGCTATCAAAGTGAGCGGCTGTAAATTAGGCTAGAGCTGTTTCGTGAGGTACTGGAGGTGAGGGCGCTGGCAGAGAGGCTCTCGACGGGCCGCGGGACGCACCATATGGCAGCGGCCATATGCAGGAGATCCCTGTGGCCAGGTAGACTAATGAATACCATGGAGAGTTGCTCCAAGTTTTTTTGGCATGACTTTGTTCGCTGGGCATAATCAGATCCCATGGCTGGTTTTGCCGCAGTATGAAATCTCTATCCCACTTACTTTTCAGAGTTGTGTCAAATACCTGCCGTATTTCTCAGGGTTTGCACACTTCATGACCAAATCAATTCCCATGACAGTGTCCACTTGTCCAGAAAAAAATATCCACTATTAGGTCAGAAAACATTTTATATTTAATGTGTGTAATATTAAAATAATTTTATATTATTATTCAATATTGATTTTTAATATTTTAATTATTTTTAGTTTATTTCCAAACATTTTATAGTGTCAGAAAATTCTTTAAAGACAATTAGTATCATAGGTTTTGATTATTAGCTGGAAAATGTATATCTCCTTTTATATGACTCATACCAGCTATAAACTAGGTAAATAAACTTATAACTTGATGATATTTTTTTTTTGCTGAAAAAATGGAGCAAAACATGATTGAATTGTCCAATATAAATTTACATCACATTCAAAGCATCACAGAAAACCAATTATTAATGAGATCATGGCGTCAAAATGCAAGGATGCTATTGTTGAGCCCTGATTATAGAATTTGTCTATCCAAATTTGTTTGATTTCCATGATTTTCCAGGCCTTGTGTGAACTAATAAATCACAAGGATTTTGTGTTAAGAAAGTAGGGCTATTTTAGTTTCAGTTTGACTTTGGAGATGAGGATAAGTATTTGCACTGCACTGTATAAACCAATGTTTTTAGCATTTTATACCAAAGTCATTTCTAAATCTCCAGCCACTAAATGCAAAATCTCCATTATATAAACCTTTTCCCCATTTTTTTTTTAATTTCATTGTTAAAATACTTATATCCCAGCTTCAGAGTTAATACACATTTTTGTATAATTATATATACAGTATTTATTTATTTATGATTCCCAGATTAGCTTTACAACATATTGAAAACATCATAGAAAACCAAATCATAGTTGATTTCCTGACAGATTGATCTGTTGATGCATTGATGTGTTTGTTTGAACATCCCAACACATTGATTGACCCAACCAGTAATCATATCATGTCGTATAATATGATATTTAATTTCATAATTTTTTACCACTATTTTGGATAGTTTTTTTTCTGCTCTATTTGCCAATAATGTTTGAGTTTTGAAAACTGTTTGACCAGAAAATATTAATAAGTGGTAAAAATCAATGCAATCCTCATACAAACTCTGTGTCCATGGAGCTATAGTCGTGGTGAGGTGTAAGTGTTGTTTCTCTGCTTGACTGTGGTCATAACATTATGAAACATGAAAATCCTGTCTGCCCAGATAAACTTCAACGAGTGAAAAATCTGATTTAAAAGCCACATATGAGCAGATAGATTACAGGCAGGTAAAAGCGAGCCGTTCTCTAGAAAAAGCCTGTCTCTGTTCAGATCAACAGGGAAGTCTGAAGATGGAGAGCTACAACAGTTTGTCTTCTGTTTAGCAATATAATCCCACCATCAATTACTTCCATTTACTCTCTTTTAAAGAAAACTAATTTGTCTTACACTACAATCAAACACTCATTATGTGAAATGTAATTACTGCCAGCTTGAGTCAAGATTCAATTGTAATGATAGCGCTACAGATGCTTCCTTCTCCTCCAGTCCTTCCCAAAGCAAACAATAGGCACTTTTCTGTTCCTGTGACATCTTTCTGTTTGGCTTTGTTTTCTCAGAGCTTATTTAACTTTGTACCACATCATTGTACTTTTAACGTGACAGCCGTATCTCTAATTCGGTTCATTGGTTCCACCTGAAGGCCTCTCCGTTGATGAATCGCATGGCTTATGAAATTAGGCAGATTGTAGGGAAACTGGCTGCATGCATGTTGAAGTGAAGCAAGACGCTGACGTTTAATGGACGACGGGGCGGTCACTGTGACTCACGAACAGGGCTGATCTCATATCTAGATATCATCAGCTTTATAAGCATGCATCGCACTATCCAGACTCAGTATGAGAGAAGCTTTATATTGATTAGCACAGAGAATCATTTTAGTACATCCTTCAGTAAATGCTTTAAGAAAAAAATCAAGCTTACTTTTCTGCTCTAGAACACCAGTTTTTCTTTTTTTCTTGTTTAAAAAAAAGAGGGACGAAACAATTATTCTCTGTGCTAATCAACATTATGCCGTGCATGCTGTTGATAAAGGTTAATAACTGAACTTGTGATATTTCTTTTAAAGTCTGCAAGAAATTTTAGATTTAGTTCTTTCACTTCTTTCTGTATTATATTTATTTGAAATCTATTGCATTATTATATTATGTTGGATAATATTAAATTGCATTATTATATTGCATAATAGTATATTGAATTATTATATTATAATATATTAAAAAAATAAAATAATAATCCAATGTATTGCAATATAATATAATATAGAAAAATAAAAATAAGTATAAAATTACTAGCAAAAGGACTGTCCCGGGATCAGATCAATTTACCTTTTACCAACATTATATAATCTAATATGCAACAATATAATATAAAATAATATTTCAAATTCATTTCTTTTTATTATCTATTATTTTATTTTATTATAGTTATTTTATTAATAATATTATTTTTTTCTTTAATTTTTTCAGTATTTTCCTGATCTGTTTACTTTTTTTTGGATGCAGAATTATCGTAAACTTAGGCTTAAGTTGTGGAAAGTAAGGTCATTTTATATATAAATAATTCAATATAAAATACATTTTTGGCATGGAGTCACATCCTCAGGAATATTTACTACTAGTTTTAATTGAATTATTTTATCATAACTAAAGCAAGTGTATCTGAGCTCTGGGAGTTTAGCCAAGGCTGTAATCTTAAATTACTTTAACCTACACAATTTGCACAGTAGAAGTACAAATTGCCAAGACCTTTTCTTTGTCCAACAACTACTGGAATCTGGAGTCCAATGCAGTGTTTAATTTCAGTGTGAATCTCAGAGGAACAGCTCAATTGCTGTATTCACTTCTATATTAAATTTTACATGTATTATTTACAAAAGTTTTACAGTATCACTTCAACACATGAATGGAGATGCTTTTATAAAGAAGAAATTAAACTTTGGGTTATATTTACTAGCCGGCGTGATTAGCCTCTGGAGATATTGGCCCATCAAAAGAGATGCAAATTCAAACGATGCCCAGTGGAGGAAGAAGCTTGAAATCGTTTTATGAAGCAAGCGCTGCCGTAGAAATGTCTATTAACTCTATCATTTCTATAATGATGCAATAGAGAGTAAGCATCAAAACAGCTGACTCCTGAGGAATAGAAAATAATGAGAAAAGAAATAAGCAAGCTGTTTGAATATGATCATGCTTGTTGCTTTTTTAATTTGAAGTTATCCTCAGGGTGTGAAGTATTTCTTTTAATATGAGTTTTGGATTATTGATCACCTTTTAAAAATGTAATTAGTAAAACAAAATACTACAAACAAATTTAATGTTTGCAAATCATTTTTGCTAAGTCAAAAGTCTCCATAATGTTTTGGTCTCTGGTTAGGGACATATACATATACATACATATCTATATCTGTGTGTGTGTGTGTGTGTGTGTGTGTATTAGTGCTGATAATCTCGATAATGATGATCGCGATTAATCCCACCTGACATTATAGTTTTTAAATATACTTTTATATTGCAATAATTTCACATTCAATCTTCAAATGTGCAATGTACAAACAACAAAGACAGTATATTTTTAATATTTCTTTAATGGAATATTTTTTTATGATTGAAGGCCAGCATCACTGATATCAATACTACTGATATCTCTATTTAACCATTGACTGTAGCCATTCAGCATTACAGTATAATTGAGAACTTTCAATTTTAACATTTATTAGACTTGCCTTCTAATTTAAGTGAACTTAAAACAATCTTCACATGAACCCATTATAATAAATTACATATATACCTACCTGTGCCCTTCAGCAGAAATATACAGAAAATGAATAGTTACCCAACACTAAATTCTAAATTAAATATAGATGAACCCCTTAAAGCTATAAAAGTTATTGATTTTCTCTTTTTTCTTTTGTTCTTGGATTAATAGACATCACAGCAGCTAGTTATTATCTTATTTGCCTGCTATTGCTTTAAAAGCTGCTGCTGCTGAACGTGACACGGATCTGACACGCATCTTATTTTCTCACAAATCTCTTTACCTTTTCTGACCCAATTCAGGTCTTAAAATCTACTAATGAGCGGACGAGTTGAATCGGGTGTTTTAGATGCTGGGGTGCCTCAGGACAGTTTTTAAATCCATTTCATAGACATGTTCTTAAATGTGACTCATATAACATTTTTAAGTTTTAAGGCAGCTTTAATCGCCTTTTTGGTAACTTCATGCCTTAACTGACGGCATAACTACGACACTGCATGCACGTAGTTTCTTTCGCTGTTTGATATTAAATGATACAGGCTACAGCACGTAGGTGTATATGCATGGATCAAGTTTATATGTATATGCGAGTATGTATAGGTGTCTCTGCATGCAGCGAGTTTATATGTATGTGCGTGTGGTGTTGTAGGTGTATATGCATGCGTCAAGTTTATATGTATACGCAAGTTATTAAAAAGTGTAGGGATTTCATATTAGTGTGCACGTGTATTTCATATATTTTGAACATCCAATAGTATACATGTATATGTGAGTAATTTATAGGTGTATATGCACGTGTTTTATGTGTGTATTGATAAGCGAAGTTAGATTTAAATCCTACGTGGCGCCTCATAGCTGATGTTTATAGGTGTATTCAAACTGTTTTTAGCTACCTAGTTGGTTAATAAACTGATTTGGTTGGATTTGAAGCGTGAAGGTGAAAAAAAAATAGGGCATATTTTCTTCATTAGCTAACATGACAGGACTGTACCGCAGGAGTTAGTCTTGCTGTCAAACTCTTCGTCGGGTTGGATGTTGAATCTTTTGATGCAGAGAGCGTGTTCAGTGCCAACAAGCATCATTTGCACTGTATAAACTGATGTTATTTTTTTGTTGTTGTTGTTCTTTTTTTGCCTTTGGTACTTGAAGATAAAGTCATTTCTTAATCTCCAGGCACTGAATGCATTTTGGTTTTCAGTAAACTGTTTGATTCACTGCTTTTTTTTTTTGGCAACATTTTGTTTATTTATTTTTGTGCATCAGCAGAAGCCTTTTATAATAAATGTGATCCCTCTTGTAATAACCATATTTTAAATGCATCTTTAATCTGATTAGTGTAATTTTGACATGCATATGTCTATTGCACCGCTTCCCATCCTGGTGATGATTAGCACAAATCCAGAAAGGGTGATATGAGGCTTTGCTGCTGTAATATACAGTACCTTGGATTTGACATTTACATTTATCAAAACAAAATAAGATTCAAAACTGCATTAAGTGTGAAGTTAAATGGCATGCATAAATAAAGATGCACTATTTATATATAAAATAGATGAACAGCTTTAAACCTGCATTTGCAACCATTTTTATTTCTGTAATGTGAAATAAAATGCTTATCTTGAATGCAATGCAAGTCACTTTAGATACATTAAATGCATCTGCCAAATGTGTAAATGGAAAATGGAAACATGATATTTAGTAAGAAAAAGTAAGCTTTAGAGTGTATACTACTGTGCCAAAAATATTTTTGCAAGAAAATAATACTTTTATCAGCAAGGATGCATTAAATTGAGTGACGGTGACAATGAAGATGTGGATGACTTTACAGAAGACTTCATTTTACTTTCTATTCAACAAAAAAAAAAAAAAAGAAAAAAAAAACATAATGGGCCACAGTTTCACAAAAATATGAAGCAGCACAAATCAGCATATTAGAATGATTTCTGAAGGATCATGTGACACTGAAGACCGGAGTAATGATTCTGAAAATTCAGATTTGATCATAGAAATAAATTACATTTGAACATATATTCACATAGAAAATAGTTATTTAAAATTGTAATGATATTTTCAATTTTTACTGCATTTTTGATGAAATAAATGCAGTCTTGGTTAGAATATGAGACAAGTAAAAAAATCTTACCAACCCCAAACTTGGAATGAATACTTTTGTGAAATTGCGATATTTCTGACTCTACTATAGTTTGCAGAAGGACTTTATGAGCTCTCGTGGCAGGACTGATCTTTTTGTCTGTGGTAAATGAACGTTGTCTCAGCTTCTCTCATTTGAACACCAGCAGCACTCGCTCCAGCTCCTCATAGTCAGCATTTCCAGCTAATTACAATGCTGCACTTCAATCACGCTCCGTGCTCGAGGTTCCAGAGATAACGATCCGTAACGATCCACCACATCTGTGCCGAGAAGCAAGAGAAAATGACCGTGAATGAATAACTTAATGTTTTGGAACGGTTTGTGAAAACCTCGTGTTTATCTTGACATCACCTCAGCGTGCTTAAAAACACGTTGGGTTGAAGCCAGTGTAACACGTGTTGAGAAATGAGAGGCTTTTCTTCAGTTATTTTGCCCTCATGAATTACTTGCATCTTTCAGAGATGAAATGTGTGGGCTTCATCTGTCATTATCTGTGACGGGCGCATCTGACACCAGCCAGCTGTTGGCACACCGTAAGACGAGCAATGAATCTGCAACAGAGCATCTCATGAACATTATTGTGCTTCAGAATTCAGATGACCTGAGATTTCATTGCTCAGGAGACTCGGAGGACTTCTTATGTTTCTGTTTAAACATCAGCTTTGTCTGAGATGATTCTTCTAAAATTCATTTGGAGCAATAAGTAATAAACCCACATTAGTCCAAAGTGTCAGATAGTAAGTGTACATCAGATCATGTGGTGCTATGGTTGATATTGAAATCTCTGATTCTTGCAGACTTTCTGGAAAGCCTCTTGAGATCCTTTGTGAACTCTAGAGGAGATGCATATTGGATCACCGGTGTCACATGAAACTTTAACAGAATCTTCTTTGGAAACTTAAATTGATCTTCAATCTCATTGTTCTCTAGAATATATTAAGATATTTTTGAGGTATTAAAGTTTTTGAACAATACTGTGACAAGAAATTAATGCTTCTATTCAGCAAGGATAAGAGTAAAGACATTTATAATGTCTTAATAAACGTCTATTTCATCAAAGTTTTGTTCATCAAAGTATCCTGAAAATAAAATGTATTTTTTATTTTCCACAAAAATATTAATTAGCACAACTGTTTCCAACATTTAAACATATTTGGAAATGTTTCTTGAGCAGCACATCAGCATATTATAATGATTTCTGAAGGACTGGAGAAACTTTTGAGCTTTCATTTGTGATTTTCCTTGTATATGGGCAAAAAGCTTTAAATCTAAAAGCTTGAAATATCCTTGACCAACCAATTCAAGATACTGAAAGCGGGCATAATGTTTGACGAAACTCTAATGTGATTGAACTCTTAATGTGAAAAAGTTTCTACAATGAATACTGAGGCTTATAATGTCTGTTTCCTATTATTCCCGTCAAAGACGCGTTCAGATACAGCCCTGTTCATAAATTGCATAAGTTCTCACTTATTATATTAAAACGAGGAGACGCAATCAGAAATTAAATCGCACACAGACTTCAAAATATTCTCTCTGCAGAAGTCAATATATACTTGAAAATAAACACTACTTGTATCCGCCTGCTCACTATATAATGGTCTGATATTAGTTTTCAAATCAACTGGCAGTATGAGAATGAGGCTTTTTTTCTCGCACACCGTTCAGCAGCCATGTCATTACCAACATACTCTTGTTTATCGCTTTCGCTCACCGGGAGCAACTAATGATTCCCCGCCAAAGTTTGAGGTGATTTTAAATGTATCATTAGCCTGTGGTTTGGCATTTCCTCCATACGTTATGTTGTCCCTCGAGCCACACATGCCAGAAGCACTTTGGCTTTGGCTCGGGAGCTGATGCAGTGGTGCTCTGCCTGACAGCATGTTTCATCGAGCAGGTGTTGGAGATTTTTTTATGGTGAAGTTGCGATGGGAAGGGCAGTTTAATGCTGAGCTGGACAGATGGTGGAAATGGGCAGGTGCAAAATGCAAACTGGACAGAATGACTGGAGGGTTGCCATCTACACTGTAAAACTTTAATTTCTTTGCTGTTGGGTTGGGAACCCTTCTGAAAAACAGCTTGGAACAGTTTCAATTCTGGTCTTTTAATTGTGGCATTGCACAATAAGTCATTCAAACTGTGTACATTATATATACCTATGTGCCCTCTAGAAGCTTGCATTCTGCAAGTGAACATCACTTTATTGTGCCATCCCAAAGAGGCACAAAATCACTTTCACAGACTTTTTCATTAACTGTTCCCTCCTGGTGGAATGACCTGCCTAAATTCTAGATGTATACAATTTTATATGTTAATTTCAACTGGAAAATAAGAAATAAGATATGTATGTGCAATCTATCAAGCTTGCAAAATATTTAACATCTTTTGGTCATCTGACCTTTCTGTTTATGATATTTGTTGACATTTTATGCATTTTAAAATATGTGCAAGGTGTCAGTTAAAAAAGTACTTAAGCTGAAGATAAATTTACTTCAGAAGCACAAATTAATCTGATATGCAATTAATGCAAAGTCTGAATATCGGTACTGATACTCAGAATATTCTGTTTCAGTCATATGTGCCTAGCAAAATGCTTTTTCATGCTGACTTGAACCTGGTTTAGACTTTTTCTCCACAGGGAAACTACATAAAGTATCACGTTGAACATATTATAATATAATGTAACCTGTCAAGCATGTAGTTTTCAAAATAGATGGGAAGTACTTTTTCACACTGACACTCTGACAAGTTTTCTGCTTGTTCGCAGTCATTAAAAAGCTCAGCTGAGTGCAAAACACGTGCCTGGAGGAAGTTTGAGGATGGCTCTCAAACATCCATCTGTCGCTTTGACGTAATTAAAGATGTCACATCCAGCGGCGACATGCTCCATTAATTTCGCTTGGTGCACCTTCACGTCTTCGGTGCGGGTTGGGAAATCACACATCGCAGTGCTGGCTTAATGAAGTGTGTTTGATTTGGTGCGATGAGCTCCGTGTCCCCCAGTGTGGCTTTGTGAAATATGTCCTTCTCCCGTCCCACAGGTGAACATCTGCGGGTTTGTTCCCAGGGCTATACCTGCTGCACTTCAGACATGGAGGACAAGCTCGGCCAGCAGAGTAAACTGGATTTCGAGAAATTAGTGGATGAGAACAGCCACACCATACGGACGATATTTACCTCCAGGCACAAAAAGTTTGATGGTAAGTGTGCAACAATTGGATTTCAGATTCTAGGTCTTTTGGTTTAATTACCGGATAGTCCATAATAAACAGATGCAATGCAAAGCAATCGTACTTTCAAATTGCACTGGAACTGATGTGCAATGACACCTGAATGAGTTGCAAAACAGGGGGTGGATCTTTATGGGAAATCTTTGGTGTTACTATTGGTGTGGCAATTAGTGAACAAATCCTTCTGTTGTGTCTGATTACTGAATAGTTTGAACCGGTTCAGAAAACTAAGTCTTTGTGTAGTAAATTGTTAAAATAATGTTATAGATTACTGCTAGTGAATTTGAAGTAGCGATATGTGAAGGAATTGATCTGCTGAGTCTAAGATTTTGAATTATTTTTTTTTGAACCGGTTTATAAAGCTGAGCTTGCAGATGAATCTTTGTGCAGTAAAAAAAAAAAAAAATTATAATTGTGTAGTAGTGAGTTTGTTAACAGATCACTCTGTTGAGTCATATATTTTAATTAAATTGTAAACTGAAAACATGACACATTTTTAGTGTTACTGTAGGTGAAAATGAAGTAGGAATGAATCATTTTTGAATGAATCATTCTATTGAGGCGGATCTTTTGAATTAATTTTTTGAACTGGTTCAGTAAACTAAAATATGTTTAGCATTTTGAGTTGGAATTGGTGAACAAATCATTCCGTTGAGTCTTGGATACTTTTGAATGAATTGTTTGAACCAATCAGTAAGCTGGACCTGCATCAAAGAATGAAAAAAGTTTAGTAGTAGGAACTGTATACGAATGATTTTGTTTCGTCAGATCTTTTGAACGGGTCTAAGTGATTAATTTCCAAACTGGTCAAAGTGGTTCTTGAGTTTTTGGCTTCATAGAAACGAAATATTCAAAATAACTGGTTTGCACTGGTAAACTGTAATTTCCAACTCAATTTTGTGCATTATGTTGCTCATGAATAACTTCTCCAGTTGTTTTGACTGGCAAAGTTGGAAAAAGAGAACACATTTTTGAAGTCTGGTCAATTTTAACCTACTAAAGACGCTTTGGACCTTAATTGTTTAAATTGGTTCTGAATTTGTGAACGTATCATTCTATTGAGTCTTTTGTCTTTCGAATGAATTGTTTGAACCAGTTGAATAAACAGAACCTGCAGATGAATCTTGGATTAAAGGTCATTTAGCACTAAAGACTAAAGAAGTAAAAACTGAGTTAGAGTTACTAGTAGAAGTTTGTGAACTAATCATTCTGTTAAAGCAGGTCTTTTAAATCGGTTCAGAACACTGGTTTAAATGATTCATTTGCAGATCAGTCACAGTACAGTAGATCTTGAGTTAGCAGTTTTATTGAAATTAAACGTTTGAAAGAACAATCTGCAACTCGTAAGTTATAATTCCCATCTCTTGCTGTTCCGTTTTGCCTACTTTGTTGCTCATGAATACTTTCTCAAGTTTTTAGACTGGCAAAATGAAAAATAAAAGGAAATATATGAAGTCTGATTTCAAAGTGTCTTGGTTTTGACACTTATGGACAATGTGTTTTCTTTTTAAAGCTTTTTGAAGCGTTAGGTGTGTTTTTAGGTGGTAGCTGGATTTTACATTGTTTTTCAAAGGTAGTCAGTTGTTCCAAAGGTCATTAAAGGTAGTTTAATTTGGCTGTTCAAAGTGGAAAGTGTTCAAGCTTTGTTCTCTTCTGTGTGTGGAAATAAATGCTCTGACAAACTTATCTACTTTTGTGGCCACTGAAAGGTTCCTTATGTAATCTTTTGAATGAGAGACGTTTAGTATCTACTTTTTAACCTTTTGTTATGCCTTCCTTCGGGGGGTTCGGCTTTAATTAAGCGGGTCAGACCCGCTCCAAACCACCGCTCACACTAATTATACAGTTTTTGAAATGTCATAATGAAGGCGTACAGTGGAGAGCTGAAGTACATATTCACGGGTTATGTAAAGGTTAATATTAGTGCTCTCGAAAAGTTGGTGATTTGCATGTAGTGCGAATGGAAGTGACACTTATGAAGCGTATCATGTGACGTAAACGAACTCTGCTGTGTCCTTAGAAGATTCAGCGCGTATGGATTTAATTATTTTCTTTATAACTTTTTTAGTACTTTGTATATACTTCTCTGGCTTCGTAAACGAGACTTAATGGGGATCACAGTGGCTTAAAGTATCTCAAATGTCTCCTCAAATTCCCTAGGAGAAATTAAAATAGACCCAAATACACTTGATTGGCTCTATGACTCTCTCACCTCTCTACCTGTAGCTGGTGTGTGGTGAGCGGACTGGTGCTGTTGTAGTGTGGCTGCCGTCGTAACATCCAAGTGGATGCTGCACACTGGTGGTGGTTGAGGAGAGACCCCCCCACATGAGTGTTAAGCGCTTTGGGTGTACAGCAATACACAAAGCGCTATATAAATGCATCATTCATTCATTCATTCATTCAATGCAGTCAATAATTGTCATACAGTAAGATTACACTCAAATGTGTATATACAGGTGCGTCTCAATAAATTAGAATGTCGTGAAAAAGTTTTTTTTTTTTCTTGTAAGTTATTTCAAAAAGTGAAACTTTCATATATTTTAGATTCATTGCATGTAAAGTAAAACATTTCAAAAGTTTGTTGGTTTATTTTTGATGATTAGAGCTTACAGCTCATGAAAGTCAAAAATCGGTATCTCAAAATATTAGAATATTTACATTTGAGTTTCAATTAATGACCATCCATACAGTATACATTCAGGGTATCTCTTGTTCTTTGAAACCACAATAATGGAGAAGACTGCTGACTTGGCAATGATCCAGAAGACGAACATTGACGCCCTCCACAAAGAGGGTAAGTCACAGAGGGTCATTACTGAAAGGGGTGGCTGTTTACAGAGTGCTGTATCAAAGCATATTAAATGCAAAGTTGACTGGAAGGAAGAATTTGGGTAGGAAAAGGTACACAAGCAACAGAGATGACTTGAGAATACTGTCAAGCAAAGCTGATTCAAACACTTGTGAGAGCTTCTCAGAGAGTGGACTGAAGCTGGAGTCAGTGCATCAAGAGTCACCACGCTCAGACGTCTTCAGGAAAAGGGCTACCAAGCCACTTCTGAACCAGAGACAACATCAGAAGCGTCTTACCTGGGCTGTGGAGAAAAGAACTGGACTGTTGCTCAGTGATCCAAAGTCCTCTTTTCAGATGAAAGTCAATTTTGCATTTAATTTGGAAATCAAGGTCCCAGAGTCTGGAGGAAGAGTGGAGAGCCACAGAATCCATGTTGCTTGAAGTCCAGTGTGAAGTTTCCACAGTCAGTGATGATTTGGGCTGCCATGTCACCTGCTGGTGTTGGTCCACTGTGTTTTCTGAAGTCCACAGTCAACGCAGCCATCTACCAGGAAATTTTAGAGCACTTCATTCTTCCTTCTGCTGACAAGCTTTATGGAGATGCTGATTTAATTTTCCAGCAGGACTTGGCACCTGCCCATACTGCCAAAGGTACCAAAAGCTGGTTCAGTGATTGATTGGCCAGCAAACTCGCCTGACCTGAACCCCATAGAGAATCTATGGGGAGTGGTCAAGAGGAAGATGAGACACCAGACCCAACAATACTGATGACCTGAAGGCTGCTATCAAAGCAATCTGGGCTTCCATAACACCTCAGCAGTGCCACAAACTGATCACCTCCATGCCACGCCGCATTGAGGCAGTAATTAAAGCAAAAGGAGCCCCTACCAAGTATTGAGTAAATATATACAGTAAATGAACATATTTTCCAGAAGGCCAACAATTCACAAAAAATGTTTTTTTTTTTATTGGTCTTATGAAGTATTCTAATTTGTTGAGATAGTGAATTGGTGGGTTTTTGTTAAATGTGAGCCTAAATCACAATTAAAATAACCAAAGACTTAAACTACTTCAGTCTGTGTGCATTGAATTTATTTAATACACGAGTTTCACAATTTGAGTTCAATTACTGAAATAAATGAACTTTTCCACAACATTCTAATTTATTGAGATGCACCTGTATACTGTATATAATGACTTTTTTTTAGTGCAATCTGACCTGTTTCATTTATGCATGACAGACAAATATTTGTTTGCAGTGTAATTCAAATGGATGCAAATTTTATGCAATTCAATTACATAAATCTTAAATTTGTCCTATTTTTCCCCCAGACTATACGAGGAATCATATTTGCCTGTATTAAAACAGGCTAAAATGATGATATGCAAACACAGTGATGATAATGCAAATACAATAATGATTTATTAGTTAATAAGTATTTATACCTTGCATAGTATTTGTTTTACTGCATTTGTTTAAAAATATAAAGTTATTAAAATTAGATACAGATATTTGAAATCTAAAAACCTTTTGGAATAATCATTAAAGACTAATGATTGTTTAAATTATTTAGTATAACATACATACACACATATATATACATGACATACAGTCATGGCCAAAAATATTGGCACCCCTGGTAAACATGATCAAAGAAGGCTGTGAAAATTAATCTGCATTGTTAATCCTTTTGATCTTTTATAAAAAAAAAATCACAAAAATTTAACCTTTCATTGGGTAATAAGAATTTAAAATGGGGGAAATATCATTATGAAATGTTTTTCTCAAATACACGTTGGACAAAATTATTGGCACCCCTAGAAATTCTTATGAGTAAAATATCTCTGAAGTATATTCCCATTCATATTAGGGAACTTGCATTGGACCTCTAACAGCTAACTCAGCCTAAAAGAGTTTTACAAACCAACAGCGAGGCTTTGATGAACATAGGCGGCCTATAACGCTGACAGATTGTTAATTACGCCGGCGAGCTGCTGGATCTGGGCATGGCCGTGATTACAGATGCTGTTTTGGGCCAAAGGAACGGGAGAATTTTCATTAATAGTGAACAGAGTCATTAATACTTAAACAATGTCATTAATAAACCTGAAACATACAGGCGCTGTGGTTTTATAGCTTTTTGGCCATTGCATTCGTAGACCAAAATCAACCCCATTCACAGTGCTGTTATTAATTAAGCTCTGCTTTGAAATCTACAGTTTGTTTACACTCACTTAGTCGAATGCATTAGCATTAATTAGTAATTAGCATATCAGCATGTAATAATTTGAAGTGGTGATGGAGTCATGTGACTTGTTGGTTTCATGGATATTAAGTTCAAGGGTAGACTCGAATATCTCATGAAAACATGTCTTGAGCATATTTCACCTCAAAATCAAGCAGATGCAAAATTATATTTACCTTTTAGAGCGTTTAGGAACATGTATTTTAAAGAGGATCCATGTTTGGCTTACTACTAATACTACTAATGATAAACTAATCAGAATCATCAAGACTTTAAAACTGTAGATTTATTTATATATTTAATATAATCCATTTTATAATATAAATCCATAGTTTTTCCATTAAAAATTAAACCATTTTTTTATTAAATTAAAATATTAATTATTATTATTACAATTAAAGTAAATATGCTGATGTTATAATGTTACATTATTATTATTATTATTATTATTATTATTATTATACAACAAATGTGTATTTTATATTTAATATAAACATTAATATATTTAATGTAATATTTTTAAATATATATTTCTGTCTGCATTTTTGTTTAAATCAACAATATAATTATTATTATTATTTTTTTTTAAATGAATTAAATCTCTATATATTTCATTGTCTTTATACGCTATACAAATTAATTTCCTCCAAATGGATTTTGAGATGAAGAGACTTGGCCATCCATCCATTTAGTAAACGCATGATCATAAGACGTCATGACCTGATGGTTTTATCTGTGAGATGAATATCCCGCTCTCTTTAGCCACACGTCTGTATCATTGAGCGGTTCTCTTCTGATCTGAAGTCAGGTCGTAGTGCGTGTTTTCTTTATTGTCTCCAACTCATGCTTTTCTTGTCTTCTGGTCTTTATCTCGGAGGGCAGGTGTGTATCTGACAGACCAGCAAGCTTAAACACACGCATATACACACGGCTTTATTTATCACTCTGATAGGCAGCGCAGATTTGGCATCTAATCCCCAGAAACACCTTCAGCTTGGTGGGATAAATATCGATCCGTCCGCAGTATCTCTTTTCCTCAAAAAGCGGAGCTGCCGCGTGATGAATGGATCTCTTTTTGTACTCTGCTGGGTGTGAAGTGAAGTTAGTCAAGTCCATCTGCTTCCCCCGAGGAGTACAGTTAGCCAAAAAAATGATGTGAACTGCAGATTTGTATCTGTTTTTACATATATTGTCTGCCATATATGAATTAGCTGTAATGCACACACAATAATTTATTTGTTAAATTAGTATTTATTCATTGCATAGTATTTATTGTACTGCCTTTTATTTAAGTAAATAACATTAATTTATATATAAAAAAAATTAAATTGAAGCATAATGGCAATCATCATAAAGACTAATTTATTATTTAAAGTTATTATTAAAAATAAAGTCTAGTTGTATTACAGTAATGGCAATGAGATCTTTTACATTACAGTAGATAAATAATAATAATAATAATAATAATTCAAAGTAAAAAAGTTTTCCCCTAAAGTAAACTTAAAATGTTATAATCATTATTTTAGTTTTTTTTCTTATCAGTAATCTTTCTTTAAACTGCCTTTATTCTGATTTAGATGGAAAAACAACAACAATTTATTGTTCAAATATATTTGAAATGTATTTAATATATTTAGTAAAGTTCATCTGCCTCCTCAGAAGAGTAATGTCAGTCAGTAATTGAAGTGAAAGTATTAACATTTATTATTATTATTATTTAATATCTTTAATCAAAGCTTAATAGGAATCATCATGAAGATGGATAAGTATTTACAAAAAAATATTATTATAAAAACATTTGGTTGTATTTCAGTAATGAGAGAGAAACATTTAGGTAAAATGGTCATAAAATAATTAATCTTCATCCGTTGTTTAGTGTACTGCCTTTATGCAGATTTAAATATAAAAATGATGGTTATTACATTAAAATGTATTTGCAATATGTTCAATATATATAATCAAGTCCACCTGGTTCCCCGATGAGTAAAGTCAGCCAAAATCGATGTGAACTGCGTATTTTAATCTTTTTTTTTTTTGCATATCTCGCCTATCATATATGAATTAGATTGATTTCAGTGAATCGGTTGTGCTTTAATTGATCTGGTTTGTGATTTATTTATTTTTTCCCCATGGCACTGATGTTGGAAAGATCTCTGTTGTGGTGGTAGCTGCTCATGAATCTGAATGGTTGGAGTCATTGGTCTGCCCACTCTACCCGGCTGTGAAGCAGCACTCGTCCTTTGTCTTCTGGAGCTCTAGCTTCCTCCTAGGGATTTGATCCTTCATCCATTTTCCATGCCCTCATTTTTTTCAGTCCTTTGCTATTTATAGGAGCCTATTTAGACATTCTTTAACTCCCACTTTTTGATTTTTGATGTTTTTTGATGCATTATTGAAAAATCCTGATGCTGTTAAGGCCTTTAAAGGCTGCACGATTAAGTCTGAATTGGAACGCAGGGTATGTTTTGGTCCTTAGATGTCTTTTAAACACATTATGTGTAACACTGGCACTTTTATGCAGATTTAGCAACATTTTCAACGCCATGGATGTAGCTGCTTTCTAAACGATTCACCAGTCAGATTAAGGACATTTACTACCAATCACAAGCTTGATTAAAATACAGTAAACACTACAATATTGTGAAATAATATTACAATTTTAAATAAGTGTTGATTTGTTTGATTATATTTTAAAAGGCCATTTATTTTTGTGATGCAAAGCTGAATTTTCAGCATCATTACTCCAATCTTCAGTGTCACATATATTAAAAATAACAACTTTTGAATGGTATTCCAGTTTTTTGTAGTTTAATATTTCAAATAGTTAAAATTGTTGACATATAATCCAGTAATGCATTGCACCGAGATCTATACACGATGACAGTTGAGTTGAGAAAAATTGTGATTATTAATACTGTACTTTTATTCAAATACTGTAGGTATACTGTACTTAATCAATCAAAGCCTGGTTTTATTATTTATTCATTCATTTAATACTAGATGTATTAATAAAAATTAACAAAAAATGCAATCTAGTTAAAAATACAAAATGTTTAAATTTAAAAATACATTTTTTATTTTATTTTTTTTATTTCTGATGCTGTTAAGGCCTTTAGAGGCTGCAGGATTAAGTCTAAATTAAAACGCAGTGTTTTTTCATTCTTTTAAAAACGTTGTGTAACTTTGGCTCTTTTATGCAATAACCAATAAAAATGGCTATTTTAAAAATTTTATTTGGTAGATAATTTGATTTCATTGTATTTTATTTGTATGACTTACCATCACTTTTTTTTAAATAAACTGTTTATTTTATTTTGTACTTTTTTTACAACAACAACAAAAAAGTGCAATTTTTGCGTCATCACATGGAGTTTCTGTCTATGTAGTGCGTTCCAAATCAATCACTTATGAGGTTCCATATCAGTTTTAATACTGATTTAATACAGCTGATTGGCATCAAGGCAGTGTGTTTTTGATGGTTATTAGTTGTATTCACTGTAGAAGTTGCCTTTTGAGTTTAATATCGCCACCCTAATTGCGATCCTCCCTGGTTTTGCGCTAGTTAATGCTGCTCAGCTTGTTAAAATAAATATAATCTGACAGTTGTTCATTCATAATACAGTACATCTCTCCTCTTAAATAGCTTTTATGCAGTTAGCTACTTTTTCCAAAGCGACAATTTGACTGTAGTTGAACTACCTTATGAGAAACTTGTAGATTAATGAAGTTTTTAAAGCAGCTTCTCCAGCACATTGGCACGTTGTTTGGCACAGAGTCCTGAATGACACAGATGCGAAATGTTCATCTCTCTGGAATCGGCCATCCATTAGGCCGCATTACTCCTCTTTTAATACATCAGTCTGGTTCAGTGTCCCACTTTGCCTGTTTTTAAGCACAGCTCGATGAGTAACTCTCAGGATTAGACAAATACGGGCACTTTGCTCAGTGTGGGAGAGCCAGTGAATCACAGATGTTATGGGGGGAAAAAAGCCACAGAGGATTGATTACATCAGAACGAAAAGCCTCTTTCTTTGATTCTGGTCACCCCCACAGACTCAACAAATCTTCTGCTTTTTTCCCAGCAGGGCAGCTTAAGGGAGAGAGCAAATTTTTCACAATGTACAGGTTTCAACATCACTCACTTTTTAATTTCATATGGCTGAAGCTTCGAGGAACCACCTTGGTGGAACTCGCACTGGCATTAAAACCCTGTAAAATGTCAAACTCGGTGGGTGTTCAAGGGTTGAAACTATTCCTGATATAGGTGCACATTTTCTGTCCAAAAGTGCTTTTAAAAACGCTCATGTTCAATCAACATGGTGCAACTTTCAGAATCCAAAAAGCATGGCAAGCTTTTTATTTAATTTTGTTTTTTACTTTGATTTATGTATTTATTTGTATTTATTTATTTGTATTATTTGCCAAGATGTAAGTAGCATGATTGATTGTTTGATTGATATATTTACTTGCTTAATATATTTACATTCATTCATTCATTCATTCATTCTCATCTCATCTGCAAATATGATCTCATCTCACCACAGAACTGTTGCAGTCTCCTCTAAGAGGCTTTGTCCCTCAGGATTTTTGAATGTGACTAATCCACATCAAACTAATTTTGTATTTCTTACCCTAAACCACAGAAAAGACCAATTTATAAAGGCGCCAAACAGATGTCCTTGCTCTGGGATGTCCAAATCCAATTACATAGGGTTGTGCAACTATTTTGCCTCTTTGACCATTTCAAACAACATTTCAAGCGCAGGAAACAAGACAAGAAAATATGAATAGATTTAGCTTTTCCTCATATGATTCCTTCAGTGCTTTTTATTTACTCTTGGCGAGAGAAAAATAACGGTTACAGCAACTGTGAATAAGCAAAGGCCAATCCGTGCAAAAACATATGCATTAGAAAATTGCAACAATTTTCACAGCCGGAAATATATGACAGAAGAATGTGCAAAGTGCTTTAAAACCAACAATACACTTTTGAATGCAGTGCTGAATATGAGGATGAGTGGATGTCTTCGTCTTTGATTCCTCCCAGAGGGCCAAGTGTTTGTCTCCAGCCCCTGACCTGAAAGAGAGCATGTTTAAGGTTCCTCTTTACAGCTGAAGCACAACCTAGACTTGAACTCCATCTGAAGATGCTTTTGGAGCTGAGATGGGTTTCCTGCCTGGCGAAGCGGGGCTTGGATCGCTGTAAAGGGCAACTTCCACCCTGAGCACTGGATTCCCATTACACACCGCAGACCTCAGAAGCGTTTCCTTCCTTCCCAGAGTGAGACATCAGCAGTCGAATAGACTTTCAGATTAAACAGCAAGGGGTTTGTGCATCTGTAAAAGCTGCAGTCACAATTCTAGGGTGAACTGTTTGTATGGTCTTTGCATGATCTTTGATGAATTCTTTGCATGCAAATATAACAAAAAAGTGCTTATAAAAATTGTCGACAGATATTTTTGTTGCTAAATAGTTATTTGATCTCATGTGACCTCGTGGATGGGCCTGCAATAATGCAGTTTGACCAGTGTGGCAATGTAGCGCAAGACTGTAATTCAGCCCTTCTGCATGCAGTCCAATAGAAGAAGACATGCTTATGAGACATGCAAACAAAGCAGTGTTGCCAAGACTGCAGTTTTCCCGCAGAATTGGGCTACTTTTATGTTTCCGTTTTGTGAAAAGTTCGATAGCCAATTTCCCTTGCAATGCAATTGACCCTTCGCAAAGAGCTTGATTGACAGGTGATTTGACCAATCGTAACACTGAATCCCCCATCTTGCCCGACAAACAAATAAGACATGAGAGTAGATTAAATTAGGTGGACTTAAACTTGAAAAATTGTGTGTATTGATGTATTTCCGCGGTTGAAATAAAATGCATTCTGATGTTCATTCATGTTTATTTTGTGCTTTAAGTAAAAATGAAAAGACGATTGGTTGATGTGTGCTGCTTGAACTGAGGAAATACAGAACTGAATTGAGACAATACAGTGATCTGTCACGACACATTAAAGAGCCACAAAATGGTATTTATTGTTTGAATTTTTTAGAAAA
Source organism: Barbus barbus (assembly GCF_936440315.1). Taxonomy (NCBI): domain Eukaryota; kingdom Metazoa; phylum Chordata; class Actinopteri; order Cypriniformes; family Cyprinidae; genus Barbus; species Barbus barbus. The sequence goes on along the minus strand of NC_136736.1, from coordinate 33,248,804 downwards.
TTACAAAATTTGAAAGCTGAGACCTTGTTTCATACCATTTCATACCTGCTCTGTCTTGTCTGTCAGTGCGTTGTCAGTTTCTTCTTTGCTCTGCAATGTATTTTTTACTGCATAAGAACATGTGTAGTTTGTGGAATTGATTGTCAGACATAGCAACAGTAACTAAGGAGGGCAGCATTTTTGCGAAGGGTCAATTGGGCTACTTTTGGCCGTGATTTGGCTAGTTTTGATTAGCAATTCAGTTGGTTTTGTTACACAGACCTGAAAACCCTGTGTGCAAATGTTTTTACAAAAATACAAACAAAAAATGTTGTCAATATATTCACGGCCAAGATTTTTTTCTTCGGTTAGGAGTAAAAAGTTTGATATACACTGCTTTCCTCTCAATAACGAAATAAATGCACAACAAATGTGAAGAAAACAGCTGTTAAGAAAGCATCGGAGAAGAGCGATGTGGATGTTTGCAGCAGCTCTGCAATGGGCACTCCAGTAAAGTCACGTCATGTTTGTTTATAGAACACTTTATGCAATAGACTGCCTCAATAAAGCAAGCAGCTTTACAGTATTAGGGGGCCGTTCATACAGAATGCGCCTTTGCACCTAAAAAGCGCAGTGCAGATTGCCGCCTCCACCATGTTGATATCAAATAAAACAGTTGCCATGCCAACTTGCTACTGTAAACAAAAGCTTGCAATGTTTGCCCTGCCTCCGGGGTCTTCTGATTGGCCCACTCTTTTGGAACTGACATTGATGAGCAGCACTGCGTGTAAAAATTTAAATTATTTTGACACGATATCTTAAAAATGTAGTGCTCATGTACGAGACGCTGCAAAAGACAAAAGACATGAGTGCAACGGTCATACACATCCATCTAGCTTGTGTTTACACAGGAAAAACAACAGAAAAGTTGCACATTGCAATGGAAAAATGGGTAGCACTTTATTTTACAGTCCTGTTCCTCAAAAACTAGGTACTAACCCTGAACCTATCCCTAAACCTAACCCTATCCCATTTAGGTACACTGTAAGTACACTGTATGGACATGTAAGCAGACGGACATACTGTAAAATAAAGTGCAACCGAAAAATGCATTCTGTGTGAATGGCCCCTTAAACACGTACAAACTGTCAGTGCTGCTTTCAATTAGAATTACACTTTGACTTTCTGCTGTAAAGCAGCTCTATACTGTATGTATAGAATTTGTCTAACTCAGTATTTTAGCAAATTGCAAAAGCTAAATAATCAATAAAAGCCTGATTAATTAGTAAAATAATTGAGAATTAGTTGATTAACTGTTCCAACAATCATTATATATATCGATTATCCAAATAATAGTCTGTTGCTGCCCTAGTATGAGCAATAGCAACAGTCATGGTTGACTAAACCTCAAAAAGCAGTAGATAATATGAGAAATACAATAATGCACGCATACTTTACTGAAAACTCTTGTCTTCCCATGCATTTGAGGCCTGAGGAGATGATATGGGCATTTCTAAGTAATCTAGGATCATATTGTGTCTGAAGCAGATGATTTACAGAGAAATCAATTTACAGATTGAGACATACAGGAAGAGGCAAAAAATAGCAGAGAGAGCGAGAGCTACAGATGCTCTCTGGCAAATACTCTCAGATGGCCATTACGACTGCAGTGTAGGAGCGCGTACACGCCAGACCTTCAGCCTGTAGTTAACTAAGCCTATCAACATTCATTTAATTTGTTATGGAATTTAAGGATAGACATACAATGAATTGACTTTACATTTTGACTGTGCAAAACTCAATACTAGACTGTCCAAGTTGCTTTGACAATATTCATATTATTCATATTATTCATTAAGTCATTGTTAAGATGTTCTGTAAGTTTGCAAGGGTGTTCTGAGTGGTTGCTATGCTGTTCGTTCCAGTTGCTAAGGTATCTTGGGTGGTTGCTAGGGTGTTGTGTTTGCTAGAATGTTTTTATTGGTTACTAATAGTTCCAAGCAAGGTTATAGGCATTGACTAAAACTATTAAAAACATTTTTTTTTGTTTTGTTTTTTTAAATTAAGCTGAAATCAAATGTAAATAACTGCAAAATGAATACAACTGAAATTATTTAAAAAGTGTGAACTGAAAAAAAAAATTGTAATAGTACAAATAGCACAAATAACACATAAGAGTGTGTGTGTATATATTTGTGTATATATATATATATATATATATATATATATGTGTGTGTGTGTGTGTGTGTGTGTGTGTGTGTGTGTGTGTGTGTGTATATGTATGTATGTGTATGTGTATGTGTATGTGTATATGTATATGTATATGTATATGTATATGTATATGTGTATGTGTATATGTGTATATATATATGTATATATATGTGTATATACATATACATAAAGTATTGGAACAGTAAGGCCAATTCCTTTATTTTTGTTGTAGACTGAAAACATTTGGGTCTGACATCAAAAGATGAATATGAGATGAGAGATTAACATTTCAGCTTTTATTTACAGGTTTTTTTTATCTGGATCTGATACACAACTTAGAAGATAGCACCTTTTGTTTGAACCCACCCATTTGTCATATTACCAAAAGTATTGGAACAGATAGAATTATCATAGATTAAAGTGAAAAAGACTTCATATTTATTTGTAAATCCTTTGCTTTCAATAACTGCATCAAGCCTGTGACCCATTGACATCACCAAACTTTTTCATTCTTGTTTTGTGACGCTTTTCCATGCTTTCACCCGCAGCCTCTTTCAGTTTTGGGGGGTTACTCCCTTCAGTCTCTTCTTTAGCAGGTAAAATGCATACTCTACAGGGTTTAAGTGTGGAGATTGACTTGGCCAGTCTAAAACCTTCCACTTCTTGCCCCTGATGAACTCCTTTGTTGTTTTGGCACTATGTTTCGGGTCATTATCTTGTTGCATGATGAAGGATCTCCCAATCAGTTTGGTTGCATCTTTCTGTAAATTGTCAGACAAAATATTTCTGTAGACTTCTGAATTAATTTTGCTGCTGCTATCATGTGTTACATCATTAATGAAGATTAATGAGCCTGTCCCAGGAGAAGTGATGAAAGCCCAAGCCATTACATTACTTGTGTAATGTGTATTATGATGTACACCTGTGTACACTGTGTTTCAGATGAGCTTGTATGTTTGGGATCATGAGCAGATCCTTTCTTTCTCCAGAGTTTAGCCTTTCCATCACTTTGGTCCCTAAAATCAGTCCATAAAACCTTGTCCCAGAATTGTTGAGGCTTATCTCCTATTCTTCTTGCTAATGAGTGGTTTGCATCTTCTGGTGTAGCCTCTGTACTTTTGTTCATTAAGTCTTCTGCGAACAGTAGATTGTGATGCCTTCACTCCTGCCCTCTGGAGGTTGTTGCTGATGTCACTAACAGTTGTTTAAAGGTCTTTCTTTACAGCTGTCACAATGTTTCTGTCATCAACTGCAGATGTTTTCCTTGATCTACCAGTTTGAGGTGTTACTTAGTACACCAGTGGTTTCTTTCTTCCTCAGGAGATTCCCAATGGTTGTACTTGCTATTGCCAGTGTTTGTGCAATGGTTTGAATGATTTTCAATGATCTTCTCTCAGCTTCACAATTGCTCGTTATTCACCCATAGACACCTCTCTGGTTTTCATGTTGGTTACACGTCTAACTAACTATAAATGCAGTCTGCACGGATCTGAAACTGAGCGCAGACATTCAGTGCTATTTATTGTTTGAATAATCAATTAATAGGACACACCAGGGCAACAAAACACACCTGTCAGTCACATGTTCCAATACTTTTGGTAACATAAAACATGGGTGGGTTCAAACAAAAGGTGCTATCTTCTAAGTTGATACAAGATAGCAACAGTAAAAGTAAAGTTTCTGGAAATAAACATTCCTTTAAAACCTATTGATCATGTTTTCTAAAAAAAAATATGCATGGATATCAAGTAAACCTGAATTGCTCCAGTCTAGTAAGTGTTCATCTTGAAATGTTGTGGACAAAATGAAAATCGTGTGGATGTTTATATGGTTTAAACATCAACCATAACTTATAGAAAGTCAGATCAGTCAGATGTCAGAAGGTATGTAGTAGATTGTGTGCAGCAGGTTTTTCAGCAAAGTTTGATCATGTTGATCACATATGATACAGCAGGCTTTATAGAGTCAATTATATAATGGATTTCACACTTGAGATGCGCGTATTTGGTCCACAGCATACAGTCCCCTTAAATAATTAATGCATATATGTGAGCACAGCACATATTCGTGATTTGAATGTCAGTGCATCGATCAGAACGTAGTATAATCCCAAAAAGCCGTATGTTTGACAGAGCATCACTCCATTTGTGGTCCCGTGCGGCCGTGACGCGGTGACAGCAACATTTCCTCTTCAATTCTGCAATTTGAAACCACACGTGTAGTTCCTGGAAGCTAGCATGAATAAGTAAGCATTGTTGTGATGGGCCAATGTCAGCTGAAGTGACTGTCAGCGAGGGCGGTTTATTCTCTGAGGATGTCGACCGGCTGTCTCTTTCTCTCTCTCTCTCTCACGGCCGCCAGTGGCCTCCATCATCAAGGGAAAGGCTGCCACTCCGGGTAATTTCATCACGACGGTGCAGATGACTGATTGGAAATTCGGGTCATGTACTTTCCTCTTTTTTTCTCATCCTGACTAGATGGACAGTAGGAAGAGGTGGCCGGACGTCCCCGTGGACTCTCCTGGAAAGGCTATATGAGATCCACGGCAATTTTATTTCATCTCTTTTCATTTATTTATTTCCTCGGCTGCCTCGCTTGGGTGTGTCAAGGACGCAGAGAAAAGCACGCTGCCATAATTCACTTTGTTCCGAGTCCCTCTTCAGTTGGATATTGAGTTTGCCCGGCCTAAATCCTCCCTGCTCACTTACTCTGGATGAAAAAGTGCTGGTTATGATGGATTATTTATTTTGCTGTTATTTCTGTGTACACACTTTTTGCACGAGGTATTCAGGGATGAATTTGCCAAACTGTTGTGCCTCTTAAGCATGCTGAATTTCATGAAGTTTGATGCATGGACCAGCTGTATGTGCTAGTTTAACACTGTAAGAAAGTAAAAACTTTTATTATTAACTCATGAAATTAATTCAACTTGAGTTTTAATTTATACAAGATTAAAAGACACGATTTAGAAATGCACTTTCTTTAAGTCTTAATTCACCCTTTTCACAAATTAAAGGGTGACATTGTCTTAAATCAGAGCATAAAGTCTTAAATATTGCATGCAAAAAAATTTGTATTTGTCAATATTTCTGGCTTGCATTTCCATGTGCATACGTTTGCATGAGATGCAAAATGAAGTCTTATTTTCTAAGAAACTGAACAAAATTAAGTTTATCTTTAAAACAAGAACAAATATCTGTCAATGGGAAGTGACAAGTATTTTCCTTTTAAGTTCACTTCCTTTTTTATAAATTTCTCTGAAAACAACATTTATTATTTTTATGTAAATGTGTATCTAAATTAAATGGATTAATCTTGATTTAAGAATCTTTTTCCGGGTTTTCCAAAGTTTAATAAGAAAATCAATTGTTTGCTACATACAGTACAAACATGTTACATAGAGCTTGAGGTGATTCATGCAGGAATGAATCGGAGTTGCTGATAAAATGTTAAGCCGACTCACCGCATGCAGTCAAAGCAGCTGGAGCTTTAGTGCTTCACGCGCATTAATGTTTCAAAATACCAGCTCTTTTAGAACAAGCCGCCCGTGTTTTTCTGCTTTACAAGGCCAGGCAGTATATTTCTCCGCTTTTCAGCGATTTGTGAAATACATCGGAGACCATTTCACCAGGAGCATTATATGCTGTCAGGATAGGAACTAATTATATAAGGCTTCCAGAAACCATTCCTCAAGCCCCATTAGGTCTGCTAGCGCGTGCCAGAAAGCCACGGTACTGATATATCACTGCGACGTAATTGTATTTCATTCGCTCTTCTTAGAGTTTGCTTAGTTAAATGGAGCGTTAGAACACAGTAATTTAAGAGAAACAAAACTAATGTAGCTGTGATATTCTGCGCAAAGCCAGCAGAAGCGCTTTAAAACTTCAGCGGTCCTCACGAACCCGAGGGAAGGTGCACTCGCGTGGAAAGATGCATCTCCGATAATGTTGCCAGGAATCATTGCCAGAAATCCCAAGGTTGCGAAATGCGATATTTATTTATTTTATTTTAATTTTTTTTGTGTAAAAGCACTTGAGTATGCATCGGAGACCTTAAAACCTAATTGAATTCATCCTTCTTCATAAGTACGATGGAGGCATGTGTTCCTAAGCTCGTGACAAGATCGTGTTTATTTATTTATTTATTTCCGCTCCAATTATGTTTCAAACCACAACGGGGGCAAGTCTGCACAGGATTTAATATCCGGGATGTTTATCAGCGTTTGGCAGTTGAGCTAACATGAAGTCTGCGCTCAATTTAACATGCTCTCGTTTCCACTCAATCAGGGCGTTCGTTCGTGTGCATCTCTGTATCAAACCCTTATAAGGAATTGGAATTTCTTTAAATATCTTGGGAACGTTTATGGTCAGGCATGCACAGTAATCCACAGGATGTTTAGTTCTTGGGAACTGGACGTATATGTTGTTTTTAAGCTGCTCTGGTCAACTAAACATGATTATTTTGTAGGTGCGTGGTTGTTTTTAGCATGTCCAGATGTAGTTAAGAGCTAAATTTAGTCTCCTGTCTGGCACAGTCTGGCACAGGAATCACGTCATTTATTTTTTCCCCTCAATCTGTGGTTATCAGTCATGCATATTAAAAGGTTTAATGCAAGAAGTAAAAGTAATATAATTATTATTATTATTTTTTCACATAAAATAAATGTATTATTAAATTTAATTTATTTATGTATTGCACATAAATTGCACACATTTTTAAGTAAATAAACAGCATAAACATGATAAAATTAAAATAATAAAGGGTTATAGTTGTATCATGAATTTATTACATTGCTTATAACAATATTTTCATGCCATATTGGAGTTGGAAAGTTTAGAGAACTTTAAGTAAATAAAAAATAATGCAAAGTACAAATGTAATACAGTAAATTTCACATTTTCTAACCTTTTCACCATGTCATATATTCTGTAAACAACATGTTGTATCAAATGTATGTATTTATTTATGTCAGACTTACTCTAATTGCTTCATTATTTTTATTAGATGCTAATTAAATATCTTTGCCAAAATGCTGTTGTAATTAAAAGTCAGGAGAATGAGGCATAAGAACAGCTTAAATGCAAATCTTGTGTAAGTTTTTCATTTGGGTGTCTGTGCCAAAGTATATTATAATCAAAAGCACACAATCACTGTTTTATGCACTGTTGTTTTTAGCACAGCTTTATGAATGTTTGGAGGTTTTCAGAGTTAATGTTATGCTTGTAAGTGCTCTCAAGACATTCACTGTGTTCGACTTGCACTCGTGATGCTGGAGACAAACCCAGCAGGCTGACGTTTCCAAGAATCTCACATTCTGTTTACCACAGGAATAATTGCATTCTGAATATCAATGCAACAGCAATCAGGAAAATGTTTCCTAGCTGTGAGAACATAAATACCCTCTTGCCTTTCAGAAGTATAATAGTCCAAATATCATATCAAAAAGACTTTGTGAATGAACTTTGATAACCGTGTTCCTGTTCAAATTCTATGTATGTCTTCATATGTGAAAGATCCTGCCGGTGTGTTGATAATGATATTTCAGTGTCTTTCTGAAAGTACAGGAAAGAATATTTGAGAATAGTAGTGAGATCAAGTTGAACATCTGTATTTAGGAAGTAAGGCTGGGTTTGATGGATCTTACTGTAAAACCCAAACCCAAAAGAGTCCAGACGGGAGTTCCTGTGGTGAGGTGAAGACAAAGCCGCTTATCCCGTGACTCAGGCCTGCTGGGAGCTAATGGGACGTGAAGCTGCTTTCCTCCTCAGTGTTCAGAGGAGTCAAAGTGAGGTCAAGAGGAGAGCTTTCATGCTCCTGTGTTTCTGTATCAGCGACTCAGAAGTTGGCAACTTTGCCAAAAGTGACTAAGTTGTATAATCTTTACAATGTTGAGTTAACACAGGCATTATCCATCCTTATTATAGTGTGTGTGTGTGTGTCTGAAATTGGAAGACAAACAGATGTTTCAGATTATGTTGGTGTTTGAGTGTCTATACGGAAGAACAATTATTACACAGACATTACACTTCGTCTTTCATTAAAGCAGCCTGTTTGTCGTGTTTTGTGTTTTGTTTTTTGACATCATGTAAAGAAAAAAAAAGAAGAAATACTAAAATAAAACTTTATTTTATTATTTTATTTTATTCACATAAATTATACCCCCCTCAAAAAACAAACAAACAAAAAAAACAACAATAATAATAGTAATAGTAGTAGTAAATAAAATGTAAATGTATACGATTATAAAAATCATACCATCAGATATGATAGTTTGATAGTACTATAAAATCGGTGCTGCTAGTGCACAGAAGTGTCATTCATTCATAACTAAATTAATTAATACATAAATAACTTGAACAAAACAAGTAGAATAAGTAAAATAAATAAAATAGTAAACATTATTTACATTTAAATGTATTTAAGTAAATGAACAACAAAACCTTACGTTAATAATTTCTAACTTTTCATTATTCTATTTTTATTTTGCATTTGTTATGGTTTTGTACTTCAGCTCATTGTCGTTTTTTACTATCCTCTCCATTTTCTTCATTTAATGTAATTCGATTTAAATTACATTTCATTTAAAAATGAATGAATAAATAAATATGGTCACT